>NC_083710.1:600192-1200384 GCF_033118175.1 Dama dama
CCTGGCTAGGTGCGAGGGACACCTCGGGATTCTCCTCGAGTCTTGGCATGGCAATTTGGACGCGTCTCCACGTGAGGCGGGAGACCCAGGGTCCCTTTCCACGTGCCACAGGGATCCTGGGACTCTTATCCATTTTCAAGAGGAGTCAGGCATCGTCTCCTTTGGAAGCATTGATCTTCGCATACCTCTCGAATTTTCAAAGGATGTGAGGCCTCCGGTCGCGATGAGGCGGAAAATTAGGTCTTTCTCTGTGGTCTCCACAGGGGATTCAGACATCCCTTCATCTTCCGAGATGCAAGACGAGCCTGCATTCAATCACTGCAGGGATATCCGGCCTTACTTCGAGTCAGAGCATCTCGGTGTCCATTCCACTTGAGGCCACAAACTCAGGGTCCCTCTCACATACCTGTAGCTGAGAGAAGCCTCCTCTTGAGGTGCTTGTGGAAAGTTGGGATTCCTCTTGAGTCGAGGCAGAGACTAAGCTCTCATCTCGAGTTGATTTGGGGTCCACGGAGCCCTTTCGTGTTGCTCCAGTGACCTCAGGATCCCTCTAGACTTGAGACAGTGATCTTGGGTTTTCTCTGGAGTGCCATCAAGGAAATCAAGGCTTTTTTCACGTTTGATGTGGAACACGGAATTGCTCTGCATGCAGTGCAGGGGAATCGGGTCTCATCTCGCGGCGAGGGGGAAGTCTCATGGTTTTTCTCGAGTTACGGCGGGAACCTGGGGTATATTCTCGAGTTACGACGGGGAGGGCCCTTCCAGACACATGTTTCTTCAGCGACGTCAGGACTCCTGCCTAGGTGCGAGGGACACCTCGGGATTCTCCTCGAGTCTTGGCATGGCAATTGGGAGGCGTCTCCACGTGAGGCGGGAGACCCAGTGTCCCTTTCCACGTGCCACAGGGATCCTGGGACTCCTAACCATTTTCAAGAGGAGTCAGGCATCGTCTCCTTTGGAAGCATTGATCTCCGCGGACCTCTCGAGTTTTCAAAGGATGTGAGGCCTCCGGTCGCGATGAGTCGGAGGACTAGGTCTTTCTCTGTGGTCTCCACAGCGGATTCAGATATCACTTCGTCTTGGGAGATGCAAGACGAGCCTGCATTCAATTTACTGCAGGGAAATCCGTCCTTACGTTGAGTCAGAGCATCTCGGTGTCCATTCCACTTGAGGCCACAAATTTAGGGTCCCTCTCACATACCTGTAGCTGAGAGAAGCCTCCTCTTGAGGTGCTTGTGGAAAGTTGGGATTCCTCTTGAGTCGAAGACAGGGACTAAGCTCTCATCTCGAGTTGATTTGTGGTCCACGGAGCCCTTTAGTGTTGCTCCAGTGACCTCAGGATCACTCTAGACTTGACACAGTGAACTTGGGTATTCTCTGGAGTGCCATCAAGGAAATCAAGGCTCCTTTCACATTTGATGTGGAAAACGGAATTGCTCTGCACGCAGTGCAGGGGAATCGGGCCTCATCTCGCGGCGAGGGGGAAGTCTCATGGTTTGTCTCGAATTGCGGCCGGAACCTGGGGTATATTCTCGAGTTACGACGGGGAGGGCCCTTCCAGACACGTGTTTGTTCAGCGACGTCAGGACTCCTGCCTAGGTGCGAGGGACACCTCGGGATTCTCCTCGAGTCTTGGCATGCCAATTGGAACGCGTCTCCATGTGAGACGGGAGACCCAGTGTCCCTGTCCACGTGCCACAGTGATCCTGGGACTCCTATCCATTTTCAAGAGGAGTCAGGCATCGTCTCCTTCGGAAGTATTGATCTCCGCGGACCTCTTGAGTTTTCAAAGGATATGAGCCCTCCGGTTGCGTTGAGGTGGAGGACTAGGTCTTTCTCTGTGGTCTCCACAGGGGATTCAGACAACCCTTCGTCTTGGGAGATGCAAGACGAGCCTGCATTCAATTCACTGCAGGGATATCCGGCCTTATTTCGAGTCAGAGCATCTCGGTGTCCATTCCACTTGAGGCCACAAACTCAGGGTCCCTCTCACATACCTGTAGCTGAGAGAAGCCTCCTCTTGAGGTGCTTGTGGAAAGTTGGTATTCCTCTTGACTCGAAGCCAGGGACTAAGCTCTCATCTCGAGTTGATTTGGGGTCCACGGAGCCCTTTCCTGTTGGTCCAGTGACCTCAGGATCCCTCTAGACTTGAGACAGTGATCTTGGGTTTTCTCTGGAGTGCCATCAAGGAAATCAAGGCTCCTTTCACGTTTGATGTGGAACACGGAATTTTACTGCACGCAGTGCAGGGGAATCGGGCCTCAACTCGCGGCGAGGGGGAAATCTCATGGTTTTCCTCGAGTTGCGGCCCGAACCTGGGGTATATTCTCTAGTTACGACGGGGAAGGCCCTCCCAGACACGTGTTTGTTCAGCGATGTCAGGACTCCTGCCTAGGTGCGAGGGACACCTCGGGATTCTCCTCGAGTCTTGGCATGGCAATTGGGAGGCGTCTCCACGTGAGGCGGGAGACCCAGGGTCCCTTTCGACGTGCCACAGGGATCCTGGGACTCCTATCCATTTTCAAGAGGAGTCGGGCATCGTCTCCTTTGGAAGCATTGATCTCTGCAGATCTCTCGAGTTTTCAAAGGATGTGAGGCCTCCGCTCGCGATGAGGTGGAGAATAAGGTTTTTCTCTGTGGTCTCCACAGGGGATTCAGACATCCCTTCGTCTTGGGAGATGCAAGACGAGCCTGCATTCAATTCACTGCAGGGATATCCGGCCTTACTTCGAGTCAGAGCATCTCGGTGTCCATTCCACTTGAGGCCTCAAACTCAGGGTCCCTCTCACATATCTGTAGGTGAGAGAAACCTCCTTTTGAGGTGCTTCTGGAAAGTTGGGATTCCTCTTGAGTCGAAGCCAGGGACTAAGCTCTCATCTCGAGTTGATTTGGGGTCCACGGAGCCCTTTCCTGTTGGTCCAGTGACCTCAGGATCCCTCTAGACTTGAGACAGTGATCTTGGGTTTTCTCTGGAGTGCCATCAAGGAAATCAAGGCTCCTTTCACGTTTGATGTGGAAAACGGAATTGCTCTGCTTGCAGTGCAGGGGAATCGGGCCTCAACTCGCGGCGAGGGGGAAATCTCATGGTTTTTCTCGAGTTGCGGCCCAAACCTGTGGTATATTCTCGAGTTACGACGGGGAGGGCCCTTCCAGACACGTGGTTGTTCAGCGATGTCAGGACTCCTGCCTTGGTGCGAGGGACACCTCGGGATTCTCTTCGAGTCTTGGCATGGCAATTTGGACGCGTCTCCACGTGAGGCGGGAGACCCAGGATCCCTTTCCACGTGCCACAGGGATCCTGGGACCCCTATCCATTTTCAAGAGGAGTCAGGCATCGTCTCCTTTGGAAGCATTGATCTCCGCGGACCTATCAAGTTTTCAAAGGATGTGAGGCCTCCGGTCCCCATGAGGCGGAGAACTCGGTCTTTCTCTGTGGTCTCCACAGCGGATTCAGACATCCCTTCGTCTTGGGAGATGCAAGACGAGCCTGCATTCAATTCACTGCAGGGATATCCGGCCTTACTTCGAGTCAGAGCATCTCGGTGTCCATTCCACTTGAGGCCACATTCTCGGGGTCCCTCAAATATACCTGTAGCTGAGAGAAGCCTCCTCTTGAGGTGCTTGTGGAAAGTTGGTGTTCCTCTTGAGTGGAAGCCAGGGACTAAGCTCTCATCTCGAGTTGATTTGGGGTCCACGGAGCCCTTTCGTGTTGCTCCAGTGACCTCAGGATCCCTCTAGACTTGAGATAGTGATCTTGGGTTTTCTCTGGAGTGCCATCAAGGAAATCAAGGCTCCTTTCAAGTTTGATGTGGAACACGGAATTGCTCTGCACGCAGTGCAGGGGAATCGGGCCTCAACTCGCGGCGAGGGGGAAATCTCATGGTTTTTCTCGAGTTGCGGCCCGAACCTGGGCTATATTCTCGAGTTACGACGGGGAGGGCCCTTCCAGACACGTGTTTGTTCAGCGACGTCAGGACTCCTGCCTAGGTGCGAGGAACACCTCGGGATTCTCCTCGAGTCTTGGCATGGCAATTTGGACGCGTCTCCACGTGAGGCGGGAGACCCAGGGTCCCTTTCGACGTGCCACAGGGATCCTGGGACTCCTATCCATTTTCAAGAGGAGTCGGGCATCTTCTTCTTTGGAAGCATTGATCTCCGCGGACCTCTCGAGTTTTCAAGGATGTGAGGCCTCCGGTCTCGATGAGGCGGAGAACTCGGTCTTTCTCTGTGGTCTCCACAGGGGATTCAGACAACCCTTCGTCTTGGGAGATGCAAGACGAGCCTGCATTCAATTCACTGCAGGGATATCCGGCCTTATTTCGAGTCAGAGCATCTCGGTGTCCATTCCACTTGAGGCCACAAACTCAGGGTCCCTCTCACATACCTGTAGCTGAGAGAAGCCTCCTCTTGAGGTGCTTGTGGAAAGTTGGTATTCCTCTTGACTCGAAGCCAGGGACTAAGCTCTCATCTCGAGTTGATTTGGGGTCCACGGAGCCCTTTCGTGTTGCTCCACGTTTGATGTGGAACACGGAATTGCTCTGCATGCAGTGCAGGGGAATCGGGCCTCAACTCGCGGCGAGGGGGAAATCTCATGGTTTTCCTCGAGTTGCGGCCCGAACCTGGAGTATATTCTCGAGTTACGACGGGGAGGGCCCTCCCAGACACGTGTTTGTTCAGCAATGTCAGGACTCCTGCCTAGGTGCGAGGGACACCTCGGGATTCTCCTCGAGTCTTGGCATGGCTATTGGGAGGCGTCTCCACGTGAGGCGGGAGACCCAGGGTCCCTTTCCACGTGCCACAGGGATCCTGGGACTCCTATCCATTTTCAAGAGGAGTCGGGCATCGTCTCCTTCGGAAGCATTGATCTCTGCAGATCTCTCGAGTTTTCAAAGGATGTGAGGCCTCCGCTCGCGATGAGGTGGAGAATTAGGTTTTTCTCTGTGGTCTCCACAGGGGATTCAGACATCCCTTCGTCTTGGGAGATGCAAGACGAGCCTGCATTCAATTCACTGCAGGGATATCCGGCCTTACTTCGAGTCAGAGCATCTCGGTGTCCATTCCACTTGAGGCCACAAACTCAGGGTCCCTCTCACATACCTGTAGCTGAGAGAAGCCTCCTCTTGAGGTGCTTCTGGAAAGTTGGGATTCCTCTTGAGTCGAAGCCAGGGACTAAGGTCTCATCTCGAGTTGATTTGGGGTCCACGGAGCCCTTTCCTGTTGGTCCAGTGACCTCAGGATCCCTCTAGACTTGAGACAGTGATCTTGGGTTTTCTCTGGAGTGCCATCAAGGAAATCAAGGCTCCTTTCACGTTTGATGTGGAACACGGAATTGCTCTGCTTGCAGTGTAGGGGAATCGGGCCTCAACTCGCGGCGAGGGGGAAATCTCATGGTTTTTCTCGAGTTGCGGCCCGAACCTGGGGTATATTCTCGAGTTACGACGGGGAGGGCCCTTCCAGACACGTGTTTGTTCAGCGATGTCAGGACTCCTGCCTTGGTGCGAGGGACACCTCGGGATTCTCTTCGAGTCTTGGCATGGCAATTTGGACGCGTCTCCACGTGAGGCGGGAGACCCAGGGTCCCTTTCCACGTGCCACAGGGATCCTGGGACTCCTATCCATTTTCAAGAGGAGTCAGGCATCGTCTCCTTTGGAAGCATTGATCTCCGCGGACCTATCGAGTTTTCAAAGGATGTGAGGCCTCCGGACCCCATGAGGCGGAGAACTCGGTCTTTCTCTGTGGTCTCCACAGGGGATTCAGACATCCCTTCGTCTTGAGAGATGGAAGACGATCCTGAATTCAATTCACTGCAGGGATATCCGGCCTTACTTCGAGTCAGAGCATCTCGGTGTCCATTCCACTTGAGGCCTCAAACTCAGGGTCCCTCTCACATATCTGTAGGTGAGAGAAACCTCCTTTTGAGGTGCTTCTGGAAAGTTGGGATTCCTCTTGAGTCGAAGCCAGGGACTAAGCTCTCATCTCGAGTTGACTTGGGGTCCACGGAGCCCTTTCCTGTTGGTCCAGTGACCTCAGGATCCCTCTAGACTTGAGACAGTGATCTTGGGTTTTCTCTGGAGTGCCATCAAGGAAATCAAGGCTCCTTTCACGTTTGATGTGGAAAACGGAATTGCTCTGCTTGCAGTGCAGGGGAATCGGGCCTCAACTCGCGGCGAGGGGGAAATCTCATGGTTTTTCTCGAGTTGCGGCCCAAACCTGTGGTATATTCTCGAGTTACGACGGGGAGGGCCCTTCCAGACACGTGTTTGTTCAGCGATGTCAGGACTCCTGCCTTGGTGCGAGGGACACCTCGGGATTCTCTTCGAGTCTTGGCATGGCAATTTGGACGCGTCTCCACGTGAGGCGGGAGACCCAGGATCCCTTTCCACGTGCCACAGGGATCCTGGGACCCCTATCCATTTTCAAGAGGAGTCAGGCATCGTCTCCTTTGGAAGCATTGATCTCAGCGGACCTATCGAGTTTTCAAAGGATGTGAGGCCTCCGGTCCCCATGAGGCGGAGAACTCGGTCTTTCTCTGTGGTCTCCACAGCGGATTCAGACATCCCTTCGTCTTGGGAGATGCAAGACGAGCCTGCATTCAATTCACTGCAGGGATATCCGGCCTTACTTCGAGTCAGAGCATCTCGGTGTCCATTCCACTTGAGGCCACATTCTCGGGGTCCCTCAAATATACCTGTAGCTGAGAGAAGCCTCCTCTTGAGGTGCTTGTGGAAAGTTGGTGTTCCTCTTGAGTGGAAGCCAGGGACTAAGCTCTCATCTCGAGTTGATTTGGGGTCCACGGAGCCCTTTCGTGTTGCTCCAGTGACCTCAGGATCCCTCTAGACTTGAGATAGTGATCTTGGGTTTTCTCTGGAGTGCCATCAAGGAAATCAAGGCTCCTTTCAAGTTTGATGTGGAACACGGAATTGCTCTGCACGCAGTGCAGGGGAATCGGGCCTCAACTCGCGGCGAGGGGGAAATCTCATGGTTTTTCTCGAGTTGCGGCCCGAACCTGGGCTATATTCTCGAGTTACGACGGGGAGGGCCCTTCCAGACACGTGTTTGTTCAGCGATGTCAGGACTCCTGCCTAGGTGCGAGGGACACCTCTGGATTCTCTTCGAGTCTTGGCATGGCAATTTGGACGCGTCTCCACGTGAGGCGGGAGACCCAGGTTCCCTTTCCACGTGCCACAGGGATCCTGGGACCCCTATCCATTTTCAAGAGGAGTCAGGCATCGTCGCCTTTGGAAGCATTGATCTCCGCGGACCTATCGAATTTTCAAAGGATGTGAGGCCTCCGGTCCCCATGAGGCGGAGAACTCGGTCTTTCTCTGTGGTCTCCACAGCGGATTCAGACATCCCTTCTTCTTGGGAGATGCAAGACGAGCCTGCATTCAATTCACTGCAGGGATATCCGGCCTTACTTCGAGTCAGAGCATCTCGGTGTCCATTCCACTTGAGGCCACAAACTCGGGGTCCCTCACATATACCTGTAGCTGAGAGAAGCCTCCTCTTGAGGTGCTTGTGGAAAGTTGGAATTCCTCTTGAGTGGAAGCCAGGGACTAAGCTCTCATCTCGAGTTGACTTGGGGTCCACGGAGCCCTTTCGTGTTGCTCCAGTGACCTCAGGATCCCTCTAGACTTGAGACAGTGATCTTGGGTTTTCTCTGGAGTGCCATCAAGGAAATCAAGGCTCCTTTCAAGTTTGATGTGGAACACGGAATTGCTCTGCACGCAGTGCAGGGGAATCGGTCCTCATCTCGCGGCAAATGGGATGTCTCATGGTTTTTCTCAAGTTGCGGCCGAAACCTGGGGTACATTCTCGAGTTACGACGGGGAGGGCCCTTCCAGACACGTGTTTGTTCAGCGACGTCAGGACTCCTGCCTAGGTGCGAGGAACACCTCGGGATTCTCCTCGAGTCTTGGCATGGCAATTTGGACGCGTCTCCACGTGAGGCGGGAGACCCAGGGTCCCTTTCGACGTGCCACAGGGATCCTGGGACTCCTATCCATTTTCAAGAGGAGTCGGGCATCTTCTTCTTTGGAAGCATTGATCTCCGCGGACCTCTCGAGTTTTCAAGGATGTGAGGCCTCCGGTCTCGATGAGGCGGAGAACTCGGTCTTTCTCTGTGGTCTCCACAGGGGATTCAGACAACCCTTCGTCTTGGGAGATGCAAGACGAGCCTGCATTCAATTCACTGCAGGGATATCCGGCCTTATTTCGAGTCAGAGCATCTCGGTGTCCATTCCTCTTGAGGCCACAAACTCAGGGTCCCTCTCACATACCTGTAGCTGAGAGAAGCCTCCTCTTGAGGTGCTTGTGGAAAGTTGGTATTCCTCTTGAGTCGAAGCCAGGGACTAAGGTCTCATCTCGAGTTGATTTGGGGTCCACGGAGCCCTTTCCTGTTGGTCCAGTGACCTCAGGATCCCTCTAGACTTGAGACAGTGATCTTGGGTTTTCTCTGGAGTGCCATCAAGGAAATCAAGGCTCCTTTCACGTTTGATGTGGAACACGGAATTGCTCTGCTTGCAGTGTAGGGGAATCGGGCCTCAACTCGCGGCGAGGGGGAAATCTCATGGTTTTTCTCGAGTTGAGGCCCGAACCTGGGGTATATTCTCGAGTTACGACGGGGAGGGCCCTTCCAGACACGTGTTTGTTCAGCGATGTCAGGACTCCTGCCTTGGTGCGAGGGACACCTCGGGATTCTCTTCGAGTCTTGGCATGGCAATTTGGACGCGTCTCCACGTGAGGCGGGAGACCCAGGGTCCCTTTCCACGTGCCACAGGGATCCTGGGACTCCTATCCATTTTCAAGAGGAGTCAGGCATCGTCTCCTTTGGAAGCATTGATCTCCGCGGACCTATCGAGTTTTCAAAGGATGTGAGGCCTCCGATCCCCATGAGGCGGAGAACTCGGTCTTTCTCTGTGGTCTCCACAGGGGATTCAGACATCCCTTCGTCTTGAGAGATGGAAGACCATCCTGAATTCAATTCACTGCAGGGATATCCGGCCTTACTTCGAGTCAGAGCATCTCGGTGTCCATTCCAATTGAGGCCACATTCTCGGGGTCTCTCAAATATACCTGTAGCTGAGAGAAGCCTCCTCTTGAGGTGCTTGTGGAAAGTTGGTATTCCTCTTGAGTCTGAGCCAGGGACTAAGCTCTCATCTCGAGTTGATTTGGGGTCCACGGAGCCCTTTCCTGTTGGTCCAGTGACCTCAGGATCCCTCTAGACTTGAGACAGTGATCTTGGGTTTTCTCTGGAGTGCCATCAAGGAAATCAAGGCTCCTTTCACGTTTGATGTGGAACACGGAATTGCTCTGCACGCAGGGCAGGGGAATCGGGCCTCATGTCGCGGCGAGGGGGAAGTCTCATGGTTTTTCTCGAGTTGCGGCCGGAACCTGGGCTATATTCTGGAGTTACGACGAGGAGGGCCCTTCCAGACACGTGTTTGTTCAGCGACGTCAGGACTCCTGCCTAGGTGCGAGGAACACCTCGGGATTCTCCTCGAGTCTTTGCATGGCAATTGGGACGCGTCTCCACGTGAGGCGGGAGACCCAGGGTCCCTTTCCACGTGCCACAGGGATCCTGGGACTCCTATCCATTTTCAAGAGGAGTCGGGCATCGTCTCCTTTGGAAGCATTGATCTCTGCAGATCTCTCGAGTTTTCAAAGGATGTGAGGCCTCCGCTCGCGATGAGGTGGAGAATTAGGTTTTTCTCTGTGGTCTCCACAGGGGATTCAGACATCCCTTCGTCTTGGGAGATGCAAGACGAGCCTGCATTCAATTCACTGCAGGGATATCCGGCCTTACTTCGAGTCAGAGCATCTCGGTGTCCATTCCACTTGAGGCCACAAACTCAGGATCCCTCTCACATACCTGTAGCTGAGAGAAGCCTCCTCTTGAGGTGCTTGTGGAAAGTTGGGATTCCTCTTGAGTCGAAGCCAGGGACTAAGCTCTCATCTCGAGTTGATTTGGGGTCCACGGAGCCCTTTCCTCTTGGTCCAGTGACCTCAGGATCCCTCTAGTCTTGAGACAGTGATCTTGAGTTTTCTCTGGAGTGCCATCAAGGAAATCAAGGCTCCTTTCACGTTTGATGTGGAACACGGAATTGCTCTGCTTGCAGTGCAGGGGAATCGGGCCTCAACTCGCGGCGAGGGGGAAATTTCATGGTTTTTCTCGAGTTGCGGCCCGAACCTGGAGTATATTCTCGAGTTACGACGGGGAGGGCCCTTCCAGACACGTGTTTGTTCAGCGATGTCAGGACTCCTGCCTTGGTGCGAGGGACACCTCGGGATTCTCTTCGAGTCTTGGCATGGCAATTTTGACGCGTCTCCACGTGAGGCGGGAGACCCAGGGTCCCTTTCCACCTGCCACAGGGATCCTGGGACTCCTATCCATTTTCAAGAGGAGTCAGGCATCGTCTCCTTTGGAAGCATTGATCTCCGCGGACCTCTCGAGTTTTCAAAGGATGTGAGGCCTCCGGTCGCAATGAGGCGGAGAACTCGATCTTTCTCTGTGGTCTCCACAGTGGATTCAGACATCCCTTCATCGTGGGAGATGCAAGACGTGCCTGGATTCAATTTACTGCAGGGATATCCGGCCTTACTTCGAGTCAGAGCATCTCGGTGTCCATTCCACTTGAGGCCACAAACTCAGGGTCCCTCTCACATACCTGTAGCTGAGAGAAGCCTCCTCTTGAGGTGCTTGTGGAGAGTTGGTATTCCTCTTGAGTCTAAGCCAGGGACTAAGCTCTCATCTCGAGTTGATTTGTGGTCCATGGAGCCCTTTCGTGTTGCTCCAGTGACCTCAGGATCCCTCTAGACTTGATACAGTGATCTTGGGTTTTCTCTGGAGTGCCATCAAGGAAATCAAGGATCCTTTCAAGTTTGATGTGGAACACGGAATTGCTCTGCACGCAGTGCAGGGGAATCGGGCCTCATCTCGCGGCAAGGGGGATGTCTCATGGTTTTTCTGTAGTTGCGGCCGGAACCTGGGGTATATTCTCGAGTTACGATGGGGAGGGCCCTTCCAGACACGTGTTTGTTCAGCGACGTCAGGACTCCTGCCTAGGTGAGAGGTACACCTCGGGATTCTCCTCGAGTCTTGGCATGGCAATTGGGACGCGTGTCCACGTGAGGCGGGAGACCCAGTGTCCCTTTCCACGTGCCACAGGGTTCCTGGGACTCCTATCCATTTTCAAGAGGAGTCAGGCATCGTCTCCTTTGGAAGCACTGATCTCCGCGGACCTCTCGAGTTTTCAAAGGATGTGAGGCCTCTGGTCGCGATGAGGCGGAGAACTCGGTCTTTCCCTGTGGTCTCCACAGGGGATTCAGACATCCCTTCTTCTTGGGAGATGCAAGACGAGCCTGCATTCAATTCACTGCAGGGATATACGGCCTTACTTCGAGTCAGAGCATCTCGGTGTCCATTCCACTTGAGTCCACAAACTCAGGGTCCCTCTCACATACCTGTAGCTGAGAGAAGCCTCCACTTGAGGTGCTTGTGTAAAGTTGGTATTCCTCTTGAGTCTAAGCCAGGGACTAAGCTCTCATCTCGAGTTTATTTGGGGTCCACGGAGCCATTTCGTGTTGCTCCAGTTACCTCAGGATCCCTCTAGACTTGAGACAGTGATCTTGGGTTTTCTCTGGAGTGCCATCAAGGAAATCAAGGCTCCTTTCACGTTTGATGTGGAACACGGAATTGCTCTGCATGCAGTGCAGGGGAATCGGGCCTCAACGCGCGGCGAGGGGGAAATCTCATGGTTTTTCTCGAGTTGCGGCCGGAACCTGGGGTATATTCTCGAGTTACGACGGGGAGGGCCCTTCCAGACACGTGTTTGTTCAACGACGTCAGGACTCCTGCCTAGGTGCGAGGGACAACTCGGGATTCTCCTCGAGTCTTGGCATGGCAATTGGAACGCGTGTCCACGTGAGGCGGGAGACCCAGGGTCCCTTTCCACGTGCCACAGGGATCCTGGGACTCCTATCCATTTTCAAGAAGAGTCAGGCATCTTCTTCTTTGGAAGCATTGATCTCCGCGGACCTCTCGAGTTTTCAAAGGATGTGAGGCCTCCGGTCTCGATGAGGCGGAGGTCGAGGTCTTTCTCTGTGGTTTCCACATGGGATTCAGACAACCCTTCGTCTTGGGAGATGCAAGACAAGCCTGCATTCAATTCACTGCAGGGATATTCGGCCTTACTTCGAGTCAGAGCATCTCGGTGTCCATTCCACTTGAGGTAACAAACTAAGGGTCCCTCAAATATACCTGTAGCTGAGAGAAGCCTCCTCTTGAGGTGCTTGTGGAAAGTTGGTATTTCTCTTGAGTCGAAGCCAGGGACTAAGCTCTCATCTCGAGTTGATTTGGGGTCCATGGAGCCCTTTCCTGTTAGTCCAGTGACCTCAGGATCCCTCTAGACTTGAGACAGTGATCTTGGGTTTTCTCTGGAGTGCCATCAAGGAAATCAAGTCTCCTTTCCCGTTTGATGTTGAACACGGAATTGCTCTGCATGCAGTGCAGGGGAATCGGGCCTCAACTCGCGGGGAGGGGGAAATCTCATGGATTTTCTCGAGTTGCGGCCCGAACCTGGGGTATATTCTCGAGTTACGACGGGGAGGGCCCTTCCAGACATGTGTTTTTTTCAGCGACGTCAAAACTCCTGCCTAGGTGCGAGGGACACCTCGGGATTCTCCTCCAGTCTTGGCATGGCAATTTGGACGCGTCTCCATGTGAGGCGGGAGACGCAGGTTCCCTTTCCACGTGCCACAGGGATCCTGGGACTCCTATCCATTTTCAAGAGGAGTCAGGCATCGTCTCCTTTGGAAGCATTGATCTCCGCGGACCTCTCGAGTTTTCAAAGGATGTGAGGCCTCCGCTCGCGATGAGGCAGAGAATTAGGTTTTTCTCTGTGGTCTCCACAGGGGATTCAGACATCCCTTCGTCTTTGGAGATGCAATACGAGCCTGCATTCAATTCACTGCAGGGATATCCGGCCTTACTTCGAGTCAGAGCATCTCGGTGTCCATTCCTCTTGAGGCCACAAACTCAGGGGCCCTCTCACATACCTGTAGCTGAGAGAAGCCTCCTCTTGAGGTGCTTGTGGAAAGTTGGTATTCCTCTTGAGTCGAAGCCAGGGACTAAGCTCTCATCTCGAGTTGATTTGGGGTCCAGGGAGCCCTTTCGTGTTGCTCCAGTGACCTCAGGATCCCTCTAGACTTGAGACAGTGATCTTGGGTTTTCTCTGCAGTGCCATCAAGGAAATCAAGGCTCCTTTCACGTTTGATGTGGAACACGGAATTGCTCTGCACGCAGTCCAGGGGAATCGGGCCTCATGTCGCGGCGAGGGGGAAGTCTCATGGTTTTTCTCGAGTTGCGGCCGTAACCTGGGGTATATTCTCGAGTTACGACGGGGAGGGCCCTTCCAGACACATGTTTGTTCAGCGACGTCAGGACTCCTGCCTAGGAGCGAGGGACACCTCGGGATTCTCCTCGAGTCTTGGCATGAAAATTGGGAGGCGTCTCCACGTGAGGCGGGAGACCCAGGGTTCCTTTCCACGTGCCACAGGGATCCTGGGACTCCTATCCATTTTCAAGAGGAGTCAGGCATCGTCTCCTTGGAAACATTGATCTCCGCGGACCTCTGGAGTTTTCAAAGGATGTGAGGCCTCCGGTCGCGATGAGGCGGAGAACTCGGTCTTTCTCTGTCATTTCCACAGGGGATTCAGACATCCCTTCGTCTTGGGAGATGCAAGACGAGCCTGCATTCAATTCACTGCAGGGATATCCGGCCTTACTTCGAGTCAGAGCATCTCGGTGTCCATTCCACTTGAGGCAACAAACTCAGGGGCCCTCTCACATACCTGTAGCTGAGAGAAGCCTCCTCTTGGGGTGCTTTTGGAAAGTTGGTATTCCTCTTGAGTCGAAGCCAGGGACTAAGCTCTCATCTCGAGTTGATTTGTGGTCCACGGAGCCTTTTAGTGTCGCTCCAGTGACCTCAGGATCACTCTAGACTTGAGACAGTGAACTTGGGTATTCTCTGGAGTGCCATCAAGGAAATCAAGGCTCCTTTCACGTTTGATGTGGAAAACGGAATTGCTCTGCACGCAGTGTAGGGGATCGGGCCTCATCTCGTGGCGAAGTTGAAGTCTCATGGTTTTTCTCGAGTTGCGGCCGGAACCTGGGGTATATTCTTGAGTTACGACGGGGAGGGCCCTTCCAGACACGTGTTTGTTCAGCGACGTCAGGACTCCTGCCTAGGTGCGAGGGACACCTCGGGATTCTCCTCGAGTCTTGGCATGGCAATTGGGACACGTCTCCACGTGAGGCGGGAGACCCAGGGTCCCTTTCCACGTGCCACAGGGATCCTGGGACTCCTATCCATTTTCAAGAGGAGTCAGGCATCGTCTCCTTCAGAAGTATTGATATCCGCGGACCTCTCTAGTTTTCAAAGGATGTGAGGCCTCCGGTTTCGTTGAGGTGGAGGACTAGGTCTTTCTCTGTGGTCTCCACAGGGGATTCAGACAACCCTTCGTCTTGGGAGATGCAAGACGAGCCTGCATTCAATTCACTGCCGGGATATCCGGCCTTACTTCGAGTCAGAGCATCTCGGTGTCCATTCCACTTGAGGCCACAAACTCAGGGGCCCTCTCACATACCTGTAGCTGAGAGAAGCCTCCACTTGAGGTGCTTGTGGAAAGTTGGTATTCCTCTTGAGTCGAAGCCAGGGACTAAGCTCTCATCTCGAGTTGATTTGGGGTCCACGAAGCACTTTCCTGTTGCTCCAGTGACTTCAGGATCCCTCTAGACTTGAGAAAGTGATCTTGGGTTTTCTCTGGAGTGCCATCAAGGAAATCAAGGTTCCTTTCACGTTTGATGTGGAACACGGAATTGCTCTGCACGCAGTGCAGGGGAATCGGGTCTCATCTCGCGGCGATGGGGAAGTCTCTTGGTTTTTCTCGAGTTGCGGCCGGAACCTGGGGTATATTCTCGAGTTACGACGGGGAGGGCCCTTCCAGACACGTGTTTGTTCAGCGACGTCAGGACTCCTGCCTAGGAGCGAGGGACACCTCGGGATTCTCCTCGAGTCTTGGCATGGCAATTGGGAGGCGTCTCCACGTGTGGCGGGAGACCCAGGGTCCCTTTCAACGTGCCACAGGGATCCTGGGACTCCTATCCATTTTCAAGAGGAGTCAGGCATCGTCTACTTTGGAAGCATTGATCTCCGCGGACCTCTCGAGTTTTTAAAGGATTTGAGGCCTCCGCTCGCGATGAGGCGGAGAATTAGGTCTTTCTCTGTAATCTCCACAGCGGATTCAGACATCCCTTCGTCTTGGGAGATGCAAGACGAGCCTGCATTCAATTCACTGCAGGGATATCCGGCCTTACTTCGAGTCAGAGCATCTCGGTGTCCATTCCACTTGAGGCCACAAACTCAGGGTCCCTCTCACATACCTGTAGCTGAGAGAAGCCTCCTCTTGAGGTGCTTGTGGAAAGTTGGTATTCCTCTTGAGTCGAAGCCAGGGACTAAGCTCTCATCTCGAGTTGATTTGGGGTCCACGGAGCCCTTTCCTGTTGGTCCAGTGACCTCAGGATCCCTCTAGACTTGAGACAGTGATCTTGGGTTTTCTCTGGAGTGCCATTAAGGAAATCAAGGCTCCTTTCACGTTTGATGTGGAACACGGAATTGCTCTGCACGCAGTGCAGGGGAATCGGGCCTCATCTCGCGGTGAAGGGGAAATCTCATGGTTTTTCTCGAGTTGCGGCAGGAACCTGGGGTATATTCTCGAGATACGACGGGGTGGGCCCTTCCAGACACGTGTTTGTTCAGCGATGTCAGGACTCCTGCCTAGGTGCGAGGGACACCTCGGGATTCTCCTCGAGTCTTGGCATGGCAATTGGCACGCGTCTGCACGTGAGGCCGGAGACCCAGTGTCCCTTTTCACGTGCCACAGTGATCCTGGGACTCCTATCCATTTTCAAGAGGAGTCAGGCATCGTCTCCTTTGGAAGCATTGATCTCTGCAGACCTCTCGAATTTTCAAAGGATGTGAGGCCTCCGGTCGCGATGATGCGGAGGACTAGGTCTTTGTCTGCCGTCTCCAAGGGGATTCAGACATCCCTTCGTATTGGGAGATGCAAGACGAGCCTGCATTCAATTCACTGCAGGAATATCCGGGCTTACTTCGAGTCAGAGCATCTCGGTGTCCATTCCACTTGAGGCCACAAACTCAGGGTCCCTCTCACATACCTGTAGCTGAGAGAAGCCTCCTCTTGAGGTGCTTGTGGAAAGTTGGTATTCCTTTTGAGTCGAAGCCAGGGACTAAGCTCTCATCTCGAGTTGATTTGGGGTCCACAGAGCGCTTTGGTGTTGCTACAGTGACCTCAGGATCCCTATAGACTTGAGACAGTGATCTTGGGTTTTGTCTAGAGTGCCATCAAGGAAATCAAGGCTCCTTTCACGTTTGATGTGGAACACGGAATTGCTCTACACGCAGTGCAGGGGAATCTGGCCTCATCTCGCGGCGAGAGGGAAGTCTCATGGTTTTTTTCGAGTTGCGGCCGGAACCTGGGGTATATTCTCGAGTTACGACGGGGAGGGCCCTTCCAGACACGAGTTTGTTCAGCGACGTCAGGACTCCTGCCTAGGTGCGAGGGACACCTCGGGATTCTCCTCGAGTCTTGGCATGGCAATTGGGACGCGTCTCCACGTGAGACGGGAGACCCAGTGTCCCTTTTCACGTGCCACAGGCATCCTGGGACTCCTATCCATTTTCAAGAGGAGTCAGGCATCGTCTCCTTTGGAAGCATTAATCTCTGCGGACCTCTCGAATTTTCAAATGATGTGAGGCCTCCGGTCGCCATGAGGCGGAGTACTAGGTCTTTCTCTTTGGTCTCCACAGGGGATTCAGACATCCCTTCGTCTTGGGACATGCAAGACTAGCCTGCATTCAATTCACTGCAGGGATATCCGGCCTAACTTCGAGTCAGAGCATCTCGGTGTCCATTCCACTTGAGTCCACAAACTCAGGGTCCCTCTCACATACCTGTAGCTGAGAGAATGCTCCTCTTGTGGTGCTTGTGGAAAGTTGGTATTCCTCTTGAGTCGAAGCCAGGGACTAAGCTCTCATCTCGAGTTGATTTGGGGTCCACGGAGTGCTTTCGTGTTGCTCCTGTGACCTCAGGATCCCTCTAGACTTGAGACAGTGATCTTGGGTTTTCTCTGGAGTGCCAAAAGGACATCAAGGCTCCTTTCCCTTTTGATGTGGAACACGGAATTGCTCTGCACGCAGTGCAGAGGAATTGGGACTCATGTTGCAGCGAGGGGAAGTCTCATGGTTTTTCTCGAGATGCGGCAGGAACCTGGGGTATATTCTCGAGTTACGACGGGGAGGGCCCTTCCAGACACGTGTTTGTTCAGCGACGTCAGGACTCCTGCCTAGGTGCGAGGGACACCTCGGGATTCTCCTCGAGTCTTGGCATGGCAATTGGGACGCGTCTCCACGTGAGGCGGGAGACCCAGGGTCCCTTTCCACGTGCCACAGGGATCCTGGGTCTCCTATCCATTTTCAAGAAGAGTTGGGCATCGTTTCCTTTGGAAGCATTGATCTCCGCGGACCTCTCGAGTTTTCAAAGGATGTGAGGCCTCCGGTCGCGTTGAGGCGGAGGACTAGGTCTTTCTCTGTGGTCTCCACAGGGGATACAGACATCCCTTCGTCTTGGGAGATGCAAGACGAGCCTGCATTCAATTCACTGCAGGGATATCCGGCCTAACTTCGAGTCAGAGCATCTCGGTGTCCATTCCACTTGAGGCCACAAACTCAGGGTCCCTCTCACATACCTGTAGCTGAGAGAAGCCTCCTCTTGAGGGGCTTGTGGAAAGTTGGTATTCCTCTTGAGTCGAAGCCAGGGACTAAGCTCTCATCTCGAGTTGATTTGGGGTCCACGGAGCGCTTTCGTCTTGCTCCTGTGACCTCAGGATCCCTCTAGACTTGAGACAGTGATCTTGGGTTTTCTCTGGAGTGCCATTAAGGAAATCAAGGCTCCTTTCACGTTTGATGTGGAACACGGAATTGCTCTGCACGCAGTGCAGGGGAATCGGGCCTCATCTCGCGGTGAAGGGGAAATCTCATGGTTTTTCTCGAGTTGCGGCAGGAACCTGGGGTATATTCTCGAGTTACGACGGGGTGGGCCCTTCCAGACACGTGTTTGTTCAGCGATGTCAGGACTCCTGCCTAGGTGCGAGGGACACCTCGGGATTCTCCTCGAGTCTTGGCATGGCAATTGGCACGCGTCTGCACGTGAGGCCAGAGACCCAGTGTCCCTTTTCACGTGCCACAGTGATCCTGGGACTCCTATCCATTTTCAAGAGGAGTCAGGCATCGTCTCCTTTGGAAGCATTAATCTCCGCGGACCTCTCGAGTTTTCAAAGGATGTGAGGCCTCCGGTCGCCATGAGGCGGAGTACTAGGTCTTTCTCTGTGGTCTCCACAGGGGATTCAGACATCCCTTCGTCTTGGGACATGCAAGACGAGCCTGCATTCAATTCACTGCAGGGATATCCGGCCTAACTTCGAGTCAGAGCATCTCGGTGTCCATTCCACTTGAGGCCACAAACTCAGGGTCCCTCTCACATACCTGTAGCTGAGAGAATGCTCCTCTTGAGGTGCTCGTGGAAACTTGGTATTCCTCTTGAGTCGAAGCCAGGGACTAAGCTCTCATCTCGAGTTGATTTGGGGTCCACGGAGTGCTTTCGTGTTGCTCTTGTGACCTCAGGATCCCTCTAGACTTGAGACAGTGATCTTGGGTTTTCTCTGGAGTGCCAAAAGGACATCAAGGCTCCTTTCCCTTTTGATGTGGAACACGGAATTGCTCTGCACGCAGTGCAGAGGAATTGGGACTCATGTTGTAGCGAGGGGAAGTCTCATGGTTTTTCTCGAGATGCGGCAGGAACCTGTGGTATATTCTCGAGTTACGACGGGGAGGGCCCTTCCAGACACGTGTTTGTTCAGCGACTTCAGGACTCCTGCCTAGGTTCGAGGGACACTTCGAGATTCTCCTCGATTCTTGGCATGGTAATTGGGGCACGTCTCCACGTGAGGCGGGAGACCCAGGGTCCCTTTCCACGTGCCACAGGGATCCTGGGACTCCTATCCATTTTCAAGAGGAGTCAGGCATCGCCTCCTTTGGAAGCATTGATCTCTGCAGACCTCTCGAGTTTTCACAGGATGTGAGGCCTCCGGTCGCCATGAGGCGGAGTACTAGGTCTTTCTCTGTGGTCTCCACAGGGGATTCAGACATCCCTTCGTCTTGGGAGATGCAAGACGAGCCTGCATTCAGTTCACTGCAGGGATATCCGGCCTAACTTCGAGTCAGAGCATCTCGGTGTCCATTCCACTTGAGGCCACAGACTCAGGGTCCCTCAAATATACCTGTAGATGAGAGAAGGCTCCTCTTGAGGTGCCTGTGGAAAGTTGGTATTCCTCTTGAGTCGAAGCCAGGGACTAAGCTCTCATCTCGAGTTGATTTGGGGTCCAGGGAGCCCTTTCCTGTTTGTCCAGTTACCTCAGGATCCCTCTAGACTTGAGACAGTGATCTTGGGTTTTCTCTGGAGTGCCATCAAGGAAATCAAGGCTCCTTTCACGTTTGATGTGGAACACGGAATTGCTCTGCATGCAGTGCAGGGGAATCGGGCCTCAACTCGAGGCAAGGGGGAAATCTCATGGTTTTTCTCGAGTTGCGGCCGAAACCTGGGGTATATTCTCGAGTTACGACGGGGAGGGCCCTTCCAGACACGTGTTTGTTCAGCGACGTCAGGACTCCTGCCTAGGTGCGAGGGACACCTCGGGATTCTCCTCGAGTCTTGGCATGGCAATTTGGACGCGTCTCCACGTGAGGCGGGAGACCCAGGGTCCCTTTCCACGTGCCACAGGGATCCTGGGACTCGTATCCATTTTCAAGAGGAGTCAGGCATCGTCTGCTTTGGAAGCATTGATCTCCGCGGACCTCTCGAGTTTTCAAATGATGTGAGGCCTCCGGTCATGATGAGGCGGAGAACTCGGTCTTTCTCTTTGGTCTCCACAGGGGATTCAGACATCCCTTCGTCTTGGGAGATGCAAGACGAGCCTGCATTCAATTCACTGCAGGGATATCAGGCCTTATTTCGAGTCAGAGCATCTCGGTGTCCATTCCACTTGAGGCCACAAACTCAGGGTCCCTCTCACATACCTGTAGCTGAGAGAAGCCTCCTCTTGAGGTGCTTTTGGAAAGTTGATATTCCTCTTGAGTCAAAGGCAGGGACTAAGCTCTCATCTCGAGTTGATTTGGGGCCAAGGAGCCCTTTCGTGTTGCTCCAGTGACCTCAGGATCCCTCTAGACTTGAGACAGTGATCTTGGGTTTTCTCAGGAGTGCCATCAAGGAAATCAAGGCTCCTTTCACGTTTGATGTGGAACACGGAATTGCTCTGCACGCAGTGCAGGGGAATCGGGCCTCATCTCACCGCGAGGGGGAAGTCTCATGGTTTTTCTCGAGTTGCGGCCGGAACCTGGGGTATATTCTCGAGTTACAACGGGGAGGGCCCTTCCAGACACCTGTTTGTTCAGCGACGTCAGGATTCCTGCCTAGGTGCGAGGGACACCTCGGGATTCTCCTCGAGCCTTGGCATGGCAATTGGGACGCCTCTCCACGTGAGGCGGGTGACCCAGGGTCCCTTTCCACGTGCCACAGGGATCTTGGGACTCCTATCTATTTTCTAGAGGAGTCAGGCATCGTCTCCTTTGGAAGCATTGATCTCTGCAGACCTCTCGAGTTTTCAAAGGATGTGAGGCCTCCGCTCGAGATGAGGCGGAGAAATCGGTCTTTCTCTGTGGTCTCCACAGGGGATTCAGACATCCCTTCGTCTTGGGAGATGCAAGACGAGCCTGCATTCAATTCACTGCAGGGATATCCGGCCTTACTTCGAGTCAGAGCATCTCGGTGTCCATTCCACTTGAGGCCACAGACTCAGGTTCCCTCAAATATACCTGTAGCTGAGAGAAGCCTCCTCTTGAGGTGCTTGTGGAAAGTTGGTATTCCTCTTGAGTCTAAGCCAGGGACTAAGCTCTCATCTCGAGTTGATTTGGGGTCCAGGGAGCCCTTTCCTGTTGGTCCAGTTACGTCAGGATCCTTCTAGACTTGAGACAGTGATCTTGGGTTTTCTCTGGAGTGTCATCAAGGAAATCAAGGCTCCTTTCATGTTTGATGTGGAACACGGAATTGCTCTGCATGCAGTGCAGTGGAATCTGGCCTCAACTCGAGGCAAGGGGGAAATCTCATGGTTTTTCTCGAGTTGCGGCCGAAACCTGGGGTATATTCTCGAGTTACGACGGGGAGGGCCCTTCCAGACACGTGTTTGTTCAGCGACGTCAGGACTCCTCCCTAGGTGCGAGGGACACCTCGGGATTCTCCTCGAGTCTTGGCATGGCAATTTGGACGCGTCTCCACGTGAGGCGGGAGACCCAGGGTCCCTTTCCACGTGCGACAGGGATCCTGGGACTCCTATCCATTTTCAAGAGGAGTCAGGCATCGTCTGCTTTGGAAGCATTGATCTCCGCGGACCTCTCGAGTTTTCAAATGATGTGAGGCCTCCGGTCATGATGAGGCGGAGAACTCGGTCTTTCTCTTTGGTCTCCACAGGGGATTCAGACATCCCTTCGCCTTGGGAGATGCAAGACGAGCCTGCATTCAATTCACTGCAGGGATATCAGGCCTTATTTCGAATCAGAGCATCTCGGTGTCCATTGCACTTGAGGCCACAAACTCAGGGTCCCTCTCACATACCTGTAGCTGAGAGAAGCCTCCTCTTGAGGTGCTTGTGGAAAGTTGATATTCCTCTTGAGTCAAAGGCAGGGACTAAGCTCTCATCTCGAGTTGATTTGGGGTCCACGGAGCCCTTTCGTGTTGCTCCAGTGACCTCAGGATCCCTCTAGACTTGAGACAGTGAACTTGGGTTTTCTCTGGAGTGCCATTAAGGAAATCAAGGCTCCTTTCACGTTTGATGTGGAACACGGAATTGCTCTGCACGCAGGGCAGGGGAATCGGGCCTCATGTAGCGGCGAGGGGGAAGTCTCATGGATTTTCTCGAGTTGCGGCCGGAACCTGGGGTATATTCTCGAGTTACGACGGGGAGGGCCCTTCCAGACACGTGTTTGTTCATCGACGTCAGGACTCCTGCCTAGGTGCGAGGGACACCTCGGGATTCTCCTCGAGTCTTGGCATGGCAATTGGGACGCGTCTCCACGTGAGGCGGGAGACCCAGGGTTCCTTTCCACGTGCCACAGGGATCCTGGGACTCCTATCCATTTTCAAGAAGAGTCAGGCATCTTCTCCTATGGAAGCATTGATCTCCGCGGACCTCTCGAGTTTTCAAAGGATGTGAGGCCTCCGGTCTCGATGAGGCGGAGAACGAGGTCTTTCTCTGTCGTCTCCACAGGGGAATCAGACAACCCTTCGTCTTGGGAGATGCAAGACGAGCCTGCATTCAATTCACTGCAGGGATATCCGGCCTTACTTCGAGTCAGAGCATCTCGGAGTCCATTCCACTTGAGGCCACAAACTCAGGGTCCCTCTCACATACCTGTAGCTGAGAGAAGCCTCCTCTTGAGGTGCTTGTGGAAAGCTGTTATTCCTCTTGAGTCTAAGCCAGGGACTAAGATCTCATTTCGAGTTAATTTGGGGTCCACAGAGCTTTTTCCTGTTGCTACAGTGACCTCAGGATCCCTCTAGACTTGAGACAGTGATCTTGGGTTTTCTCTGGAGTGCCATCAAGGAAATCAAGGCTCCTTTCACGTTTGATGTGGAACACGGAATTGCTCTGCATGCAGTGCAGGGGAATCGGGCCGCAACTAGCGGCGAGGGGGAAATCTCATGGTTTTTCACGAGTTGCGGCCGGAACCTGGGGTATATTCTCGAGTTACGACGGGGAGTGCCCTTCCAGACACGTGTTTTTCAGCGACGTCAAGACTCCAGCCTAGGTGCGAGGGAAACCTCGGTATTCTCCTCGAGTCTTGGCATGGCAATTGGGACGCGTATCCACGTGAGGCGGGAGACCCAGGGTCCCTTTCCACGTGCCACAGGGATCCTGGGACTCCTATCCATTTTCATAAAGAGTCAGGCATCTTCTCCTTTGGAAGCATTGATCTACGCGGACCTCTCGAATTTTCAAAGGATGTGAGGCCTCCGCTCGCGATGAGGCGGAGAACGAGGTCTTTCTCTGTGGTCTCCACAGGGGATTCAGACAACCCTTCGTCTTGGGAGATGCAAGACGAGCCTGCATTCAATTCACTGCAGGGATATCCGGCCTTACTTCGAGTCAGAGCATCTCGGAGTCCATTCCACTTGAGGCCACAAACCCAGGGTCCCTCTCACATACCTGTAGCTGAGAGAAGCCTCCTCTTCAGGTGCTTGTGGAAAGTGGGTATTAATCTTGAGTCGAAGATAGTGACTAAGCTCTCATCTCGAGTTGAATTGGGGTCCACGGAGCCCTTTCGTGTTGCTCCAGTGACCTCAGGATCCTTCTAGACTTGAGACAGTGATCTTGGGTTTACTCTGGAGTGCCATCAAGGAAATCAAGGCTCCTTTCACGTTTGATGTGGAACACGGAATTGTTCTACTCGCAGTGCAGGGGAATCGGGCCTCATCCAGCGGCGAGGGAGAAGTCTCATGGTTTTTCTCGAGTTGCGGCCGGAACCTGGGGTATATTCTCGAGTTACGACGGGGAGGCCCTTCCAGACACGTGTTTGTTCAGCGACTTCAGGACTCCTCCCTAGGTGCGAGGGACACCTCGGGATTCTCCTCGAGTCTTGTCATGGCAATTGGGACGCGTCTCCACGTGAGGCGGGAGACCCAGGGTCCCTTTCCACGTGCCACAGGGATCCTGGGACTCCTATCCATTTTCAAGAGGAGTCAGGCATCGTCTCCTTTGAAAGCATTGATCTCCACGTACCTCTCGAATTTTCAAAGGATGTGAGGCCTCCGCTCGCGATGAAGCGGAGAATTAGGTCTTTCTCTGTGGTCTCCACAGGGGATTCAGACATCCCTTCGTCTTGGGAGATGCAAGAGGAGCCTGCATTCAATTCACTGCAGGGATATCCGGCCTTACTTCGAGTCAGAGCATCTCGGTGTCCATTCCACTTGAGGCCACAAACTCAGGGGCCCTCTCACATACCTGTAGCTGAGAGAAGCCTCCTCTTGAGGTGCTTGTGGAAAGTTGGTATTCCTCTTGAGTCGAAGCCAGGGACTAAGCTCTCATCTCGAGTTGATTTGGAGTCCTTGGAGCCCTTTCGCGTTGCGCCACTGACCTCAGGATCCCTCTAGACTTGAGACAGTGATCTTGGGTTTTCTCTGGAGTGCCATCAAGGAAATCAAGGCTCCTTTCACGTTTGATGTGGAACACGTAATTGCTCTGCACGCAGTGCAGGGGAATCGGGCCTCATCTCTCGGCGAGGGGGAAGTCTCATGGTTTTTCTCGAGTTGCGGCCCGAACCTGGGGTATATTCTCGATTAACGACGGGGAGGGCCCTTCCAGACACGTGTTTGTTCAGCGACGTCAGGACTCCTGCCTAGGTGCGAGGGACACCTCAGGATTCTCCTCGAGTCTTGGCATGGCAATTTGGACGCGTCTCCACGCGAGGCGGGAGACCCAGGGTCCCTATCCACGTGCCACAGGGATCCTGGGACTCCTATCCATTTTCAAGAGGAGTCAGGCATCGTCTCCTTTGGAAGCATTGATCTCCGCATATCTCTCGAATTTTCAAAGGATGTCAGGCCTCCGGTCGCGATGAGGCAGAGGTCTAGGTCTTTCTCTGTCGTCTCCACAGGGGATTCAGACATCCCTTCGTCTTGGGAGATGCAAGACGAGCCTGCATTCAATTCACTGCAGGGATATGTGGCCTTACTTTGAGTCAGAGCATCTCGTTGTCCATTCCACTTGAGGCCACAAACTCAGGGTCCCTCTCACATACCTGTAGCTGAGAGAAGCCTCCTCTTGAGGTGCTTGTGGAAAGTTGGTATTCCTCTTGAGTCGAAGCCAGGGACTAAGCTCTCATCTCGAGTTGATTTGGGGTCCACGGAGCCCTTTCGTGTTGCTCCAGTGACCTCAGGATCCCTCTAGACTTGAGACAGTGAACTTGGGTTTTCTCTGGAGTGCCATCAAGGAAATCAAGGCTCCTTTCACGTTTGATGTGGAACACGGAATTGCTCTGCACGCAGTGCAGGGGAATTGGATCTCAGCTCGCTGCGAGGGGGAAGTCTCATGGTTTTTCTCGAGTTGCGGCCAGAACCTGGGGTATATTATCGAGTTACGACGGGGAGGGCCCTTCCAGACACGTGTTTGTTCAGCGACGTCAGGACTCCTGCCTAGGTGCGAGGGAAACCTCGGGATTCTCCTCGAGTCTTGGCATAGCAATTGGGACGCGTATCCACGTGAGGCGGGAGACCAAGTGTCCCTTTCCACGTGCCACAGGGATCCTGGGTCTCCTATCCATTTTCAAGAGGAGTCAGGCATCGTCTCCTTTGGAAGCATTGATCTCTGCGGACCTCTCGAGTTTTCAAAGGATGTGAGGCCTCCGGTCGCGTTGAGGCGGAGGACTAGGTCTTTCTCTGTGGTCTATACAGCGGATTCAGATAACCCTTCGTCTTGGGAGATGCAAGAGGAGCCTGCATTCAATTCACTGCAGGGATATCCGGCCTTACTTCGAGTCAGAGCATCTCGGTGTCCATTCCACTTGAGGCCATAAACTCAGGGTCCCTCTCACATACCTGTAGCTGAGAGAAGCCTCCTCTTGAGGTGCTTGTGGAAAGTTGGTATTCCTCTTGATTCGAAGCCAGGGACTAAGCTCTCATCTCGAGTTGATTTGGGGTCGACGGAGCCCTTTCGTGTTGATCCAGTGACCTCAGGATCCCTCTAGACTTGAGACAGTGAACTTGGGTTTTCTCTGGAGTGCCATCAAGGAAATCAAGGCTCCTTTCACGTTTGATGTGGAACACGGAATTGCTCTGCACCCAGGGCAGGGGAATCGTGCCTCATCTCGCGGCGAGGGGGAAGTCTCATAGTTTTTCTCGAGTTGCGGCCAGAACCTGGGGTATATTCTCGAGTTACGACGGGGAGTGCCCTTCCAGACACGTGTTTTTCAGCGACGTCAAGACTCCAGCCTAGGTGCGAGGGACACCTCGGGATTCTCCTCGAGTCTTGGCATGGCAATTGGGACGCGTATCCACGTGAGGCGGGAGACCCAGGGTGCCTTTCCACGTGCCACAGGGATCCTGGGACTCCTATCCATTTTCAAGAAGAGTCAGGCATCTTCTCCTTTGGAAGCATTGATCTACGCGGACCTCTCGATTTTTCAAAGGATGTGAGGCCTCCGCTCGCGATGACGCGGAGAACGAGGTCTTTCTCTGTGGTCTCCACAGGGGATTCAGACAAACCTTCTTCTAGGGAGATGCAAGACGAGCCTGCATTCAATTCACTGCAGGGATATCCGGCCTTACTTCGAGTCAGAGCATCTCGGTGTCTATTCCACTTGAGGCCACAAACCCAGGGTCCCTCTCACATACCTGTAGCTGAGAGAAGCCTCCTCTTCACGTGCTTGTGGAAAGTGAGTTTTCCTCTTGAGTCGAAGCCAGTGACTAAGCTCTCATCTCGAGTTGATTTGGGGTCCACGGTGCCCTTTCGTGTTGCTCCAGTGACCTCAGGATCCTTCTAGACTTGAGACAGTGATCTTGGGTTTACTCTGGAGTGCCATCAAGGAAATCAAGGCTCCTTTCACGTTTGATGTGGAACACGGAATTGTTCTACACGCAGTGCAGGGGAATCGGGCCTCATCCAGCGGCAAGGGGGAAGTCTCATGGTTTTTCTCGAGTTGCGGCCGGAACCTGGGGTATATTCTCGAGTTTCGACCGGGAGGCCCTTCCAGACACGTGTTTGTTCAGCGACGTCAGGACTCCTCCCAGGTGCGAGGGACACCTCGGGATTCTCCTCGAGTCTTGGCATGGCAATTGGGACGCGTCTCCACGTGAGGTGGGAGACCCAGTGTCCCTTTCCACGTGCCACAGGGATCCCGGGACTCCTATCCATTTTCAAGAGGAGTCAGGCATCGTCTCCTTTGGAAGCATTGATCTCCGCTGACCTCTCGAATTTTCAAAGAATGTGAGGCCTCTGGTCGCGATGAGGCGGAGAACTCGGTCTTTCTCTGTGGTCTCCACAGGGGATTCAGACATCCCTTCGTCTTGGGAGATGCAAGACGAGCCTGCATTCAATTCACTGCAGGGATATCCGGCCTTACTTCGGGTCAGAGCATCTCGGTGTCCATTCCACTTGAGGCCACAAACTCAGGGGCCCTCTCACATACCTGTAGCTGAGAGAAGCCTCCTCTTGAGGTGCTTGTGGAAAGTTGGTATTCCTCTTGAGTCGAAGCCAGGGACTAAGCTCTCATCTCGAGTTGATTTGGAGTCCACGGAGCCCTTCCGTGTTGCTCCACTGACCTCAGGATCCCTCTAGACTTGAGACAGTGATCTTGGGTTTTCTCTGGAGTGCCATCAAGGAAATCAAGGCTCCTTTCACGTTTGATGTGGAACACGGAATTGCTCTGCATGCAGTGCAGTGGAATCGGGCCTCAACTCGAGGCGAGGGGGAAATCTCATGGTTTTTCTCGAGTTGCGGCCGGAACCTGGGGTATATTCTCGAGTTACGACGGGGAGGGCCCTTCCAGACACGTGTTTGTTCAGCGACGTCAGGACTCCTGCCTAGGTGCGAGGGACACCTCGGGATTCTCCTCGAGTCTTGGCATGGCAATTGGGACGCGTCTCCACTTGAGGCGGGAGACCCAGGGTCCCTTTCCACGTGCCACAGGGATCCTGGGACTCCTATCCATTTTCAAGAGGAGTCAGGCATCGTCTCCTTTGGAAGCATTGATCTCCGCGGACCTCTCGAGTTTTCAAAGGATGTGAGGCTTCCGGTCGCGATGAGGCGGAGGACTAGGTCTTTCTCTGTGGTCTCCACAGCGGATTCAGACATCCCTTCGTCTTGGGATATGCAAGACGAGCCTGCATTCAATTCACTGCAGGGATATCCGGCCTTACTTCGAGTCAGAGCATCTCGGTGTCCATTCCACTTGAGGCCACAAACTCAGGGTCCCTCATATATACCTGTAGCTGAGAGAAGCCTCTTCTTGAGGTGCTTGTGGAAAGTTGGTATTCCTCTTGAGTCTAAGCCAGGAACTAAGCTCTCATCTCGAGTTGATTTGGGGTCCACGGAGCCCTTTCCTGTTGGTCCAGTGACCTCAGGATCCCTCTAGACTTGAGACAGTGATCTTGGGTTTTCTCTGGAGTGCCATCAAGGAAATCAAGGCTCCTTTCACGTTTGATGTGGAAAACGGAATTGCTCTGCACGCAGTGCAGGGGAATCGGGCCTCAACTCGCGGCGAGGGGGAAATCTCATGGTTTTTCTCGAGTTGCGGCCGGAACCTGGGGTATATTCTCGAGTTACGACTGGTAGGCCCCTTCCAGACACGTGTTTGTTCAGCGACGTCAGGACTCCTGCCTAGGTGCGAGGGACACCTCGGGATTCTCCTCGAGTCTTGGCATGGCAATTTGGACGCGTCTCCACGTGAGTCGGGAGACCCAGGGTCCCTTACCACGTCCCACAGGGTTCCTGGGACTCGTATCCATTTTCAAGAGGAGTCAGGCATCGTCTGCTTTGGAAGCATTGATCTCCGCAGACCTCTCGAGTTTTCAAAGATGTGAGGCCTCCGGTCATGATGAGGTGGAGGACTAGGTCTTTCTCTGTGGTCTCCACAGCGGATTCAGATAACCCTTCATCTTGGGAGATGCAAGACGAGCCTGCATTCAATTCACTGCCGGGATATCCGGCCTTACTTCGAGTCAGAGCATCTCGGTGTCCATTCCACTTGAGGCCACAAACTCAGGGGCCCTCTCACATACCTGTAGCTGAGAGAAGCCTCCTCTTGAGGTGCTTGTGGAAAGTTGGTATTCCTCTTGAGTCGAAGCCAGGGACTAAGCTCTCATCTCGAGTTGATTTGGGGTCCACGGAGCCCTTTCGTGTTGCTCCAGTGACCTCAGGATCCCTCTAGACTAGAGACAGTGATCTTGGGTTTTCTCTGGAGTGCCATCAAGAAATCAAGGCTCCTTTCAGTTTTGATGTAGAATACGGAATTGCTCTGCACGCAGGGTAGGGGAATCTGGCCTCATCTCGCGGCGAGGGGGAAGTCTCATTGTTTTTCTCGAGTTGCGGCCGGAACCTGGGGTATATTCTCGAGTTACAACGTGGAGGGCCCTTCCAGACACGTGTTTGTTCAGCGACATCAGGATTCTGGCCTAGGTGCGAGGGACATCTCGGGATTCTCCTCGAGTCTTGGCATTGCAATTGGTACGCGTATCCACGTGAGGCGGGAGACCCAGAGTCCCTTTCCACGTGCCACAGGGATCCTGGGACTCCTATCAATTTTCAAGAGGAGTCGGGCATCGTCTCCTTTGGAAGCATTGATCTCTGCAGACCTCTCAAGTTTTCAAAGGATGTGAGGCCTCCGGTCGTGATGAGGCGGAGAAAACGGTCTTTTTCTGTGGTCTCCACAGGGGATTCAGACATCCCTTCATCTTGGGAGATGCAAGACGAGCCTGCATTCAATTCACTGCAGGGATATCCGGCCTTACTTCGAGTCAGAGCATCTCGGTGTCCATTCCACTTGAGGCCACAAACTCAGCGTCCCTCAAATATACCTGTAGCTGAGAGAAGCCTCCTCTTGAGGTGCTTGTGGAAAGTTGATATTCCTCTTGAGTCGAAGCCAGGGACTAAGCTCTCATCTCGAGTTGATTTGGAGTCCACGGAGCCCTTTCGTGTTGCTCCACTGACCTCAGGATCCCTCTAGACTTGAGACAGTGATCATGGGTTTTCTCTGGAGTGCCATCAAGGAAATCAAGGCTCCTTTCACGTTTGATGTGGAACACGGAATTGCTCTGCACACAGTGCAGGGGAATCGGGCCTCATCTCGCGGCAAGGGGGATGTCTCATGGTTTTTCTCAAGTTGCGGACGGAACCTGGGGTATATTCTCGAGTTACGACGGGGAGGGCCCTTCCAGACACGTGTTTGTTCAGCGACGTCAGGACTCCTGCCTAGGTGCGAGGGACACCTCGGGATTCTCCTCGAGTCTTGGCATGGCAAGTGGGACGCGTCTCCACGTGAGGCGGGAGACCCAGGGTCCCTTTCCACGAGCCACAGGGATCCTGGGACTCCTATCCATTTTCAAGAGGAGTCAGGCATCGTCTCCTTTGGAAGCATTGACCTCCGCGGACCTCTCGAGTTTTCAAAGGATGTGAGGCCTCTGGTCGCGATGAGGCGGAGAACTCGGTCTTTCTCTGTGGTCTCCACAGCGGATTCAGACATCCCTTCTTCTAGGGAGATTCAAGACGAGCCTGCATTCAATTCACTGCAGGGATATCCGGCCTTACTTCGAGTCAGAGCATTTCGGTGTCCATTCCACTTGAGGCCACAAACTCAGGGTCCCTCTCACATACCTGTAGCTGAGAGAAGCCTCCTCTTGAGGTGCTTGTGGAAAGTGGGTATTCCTCTTGAGTCGAAGCCAGGGACTAAGCTCTCATCTCGAGTTGATTTGGGGTCCACGGGGCCCTTTCATGTTGTTCCAGTTACCTCAGGATCCCTCTAGACTTGAGAAAGTGATCTTGGGTTTACTCTGGAGTGCCATCAAAGAAATCAAGGCTCCTTTCACGTTTGATGTGGAACACGGAATTGTTCTGCACGCAGTGCAGGGGAATCGGGCCTCATCCAGCGGCGAGGGGGAAGTCTCATGGTTTTTCTCGAGTTGCGGCCGGAACCTGGGGTATATTCTCGAGTTACGACGGGAGGGCCCTTCCAGACACGTGTTTGTTCAGCGACATCAGGACTCCTGCCTAGGTGCGAGGGACACCTCGGGATTCTCCTCGAGTCTTGGCATGGCAATTGGGACGCGTCTCCACGTGAGGCGGGAGACCCAGGGTCCCTTTCCACGTGACACAGGGATCCTGGGACTCCTATCCATTTTCAAGAGGAGTCAGGCATCGTCTCCTTTGGAAGCATTGATCTCCGCGGACCTCTCGAGTTTTCAAAGGATATGAGGCCTCCGGTCGCGATGAGACGGAGAACTAGGACTTTCTCTGTGGTCTCCACAGGGGATTCAGACATCCCTTCGTCTTGGGAGATGCAAGACGAGCCTGCATTCAATTCACTGCAGGGATATCTGGCCTTACTTCGAGTCAGAGCATCTCGGTGTCCATTCCACTTGAGGCCACAAACTCAGTGTGCTTCTCACATACATGTGGCTGAGAGAACCCTCCTCTTGAAGTGCTTGTGGAAAGTTGGTATTCCTCTTGAGTCGAAGCCAGGTACTAAGCTCTAATCTCGAGTTGATTTGGGGTCCACGGAGCCCTTTCGTGTTGCTCCAGTGACCTCAGGATCCCTCTAGACTTGAGACAGTGATCTTGGGTTTTCTCTGGAGTGCCATCAAGGAAATCAAGGCTCCTTTCACGTTTGATGTGGAACACGGAATTGCTCTGCACGCAGTCCAGGGGAATCGGGCCATATCTCGCGGCGAGGGGGAAGTCTCATTGTTTTTCTCGAGTTGCGGCCGGAACCTGGGGTTTATTCTCGAGTTACGACGGGGAGGGCCCTTCCAGACACGTGTTTGTTCAGCGACCTTAGGACTCCTCCCTAAGTGCGAGGGACACCTCGGGATTCTCCTCGAGTCTTGGCATGGCAATTGGGACGCGTCTCCACGTGAGGCGGGAGACCCAGGGTCCGTTTTCACGTGCCACAGTGATCCTGGGGCTCCTATCCATTTCAAGAGAAGTCAGGCATCGTCTCCTTTGGAAGCATTGATCTCCGCGGACCTCTCGAGTTTTCAAAGGATGTGAGGCCTCCGCTCGCGATGAGGCGGAGGACTAGGTCTTTCTCTGTGTTCTGCACAGGGGATTCAGACATCCCTTCGTCTTGGGAGATGCAAGATGAGCCTGCATTCAATTCACTGCAGGGATATCCGGCCTTACTTCGAGTCAGAGCATCTCGGTGTCCATTGCACTTGAGGCCACAAACTCAGGGTCCCTCTCACCTACCTGTAGCTGAGAGAAGCTTCCTCATGAGGTGCTTGTGGAAAGTTGGTATTCCTCTTGAGTCTAAGCCAGGGACTAAGCTCTCATCTCGAGTTGATTTGGGGTCCATGGAGCCCTTTCGTGTTGCTCCAGTGACCTCAGGATCCCTCTAGACTTGAGACAGTGATCTTGGTTTTTCTCTGGAGTGCCATCAAGGAAATCAAGGCTCCTTTCACGTTTGATGTGAAACACGGAATTGCTCTGCACGAAGTGCAGGAGAATCGGGCCTCATCCAGCGGCGAGGGGGAAGTCTCATGGTTTTTCTCGAGTTGCGGCCGGAACCTGGGGTATATTCTCGAGTTACGACGGGGAGGGCCCTTCCAGACATGTGCTTGTTCAGCGACGTCAGGAATACTGCCTAGGTGCGAGGGACACCTCGGGATTCTCCACGAGTCTTGGCATGGCAATGGGGACGTGTCTCCACGTGAGGCGGGAGACCCAGGGTCCCTTTCCACGTGCCACACGGATCCTGGGACTCCTATCCATTTTCAAGAGGAGTCAGGCATCGTCTCCTTTGGAAGCATTGATCTCCGCGGACCTCTCAAATTTTCAAAGGATGTGAGGCCTCCGGTAGCGATGAGGCGGAAAATTAGGTCTTTCTCTGTGGTCTCCACAGGGGATTCAGACATCCCTTCGTCTTGGGAGATGCAAGACGAGCCTGCATTCAATTCACTGCAGGGATATCCGGCCTTACTTCGCGTCAGAGCATCTCGGTGTCCATTCCACTTGAGGCCACAAACTCAGGGTCCCTCTCACATGCCTGTAGCTGAGAGAAGCCTCCTCTTGAGGTGATTGTGGAAAGTTGGTATTCCCCTTGAGTCGAAGCAGGGACTAAGTTCTCATCTCGAGTTGATTTGGGGTGCACGAAGCCCTTTCGTGTTGCTCCAGTGACCTCAGGATCCCTCTAGACTTGAGACAGTGATCTTGGGTTTTCTCTGGAGTGCCATCAAGGAAATCAAAGCTCCTTTCACGTTTGATGTGGAACATGGTATTGCTCTGCACACAGTGCAGGGGAATCGGGCCTCATCTCGCGGCGAGGGGGAAGTCTCATGGTTTTGTCGAGTTGCGGCCTGAACCTGGGGTATATTCTCGAGTTACAACGGGGAGGGTCCTTCCAGACACGTGTTTGTTCAGCGACGTCAGGACTCCTGCCTAGGTGCGAGGGACACGTCGGGATTCTCCTCGAGTCTTGGCATGGCAATTGGGACGCGACTCCACGTGAGGCGGGAGACCCAGGGTGCCTTTCCACGTGCCACAGGGATCCTGGGACTCCTATCCATTTTCAAGAGGAGTCAGGCATCGTCTCCTTTGGAAGCATTGATCTCCGCGGACCTCTCGAGTTTTCAAAGGATGTGAGGCCTCCGGTCGCGATGAGGCGGAGGACTAGGTCTTTCTCTGTGGTCTCCACAGCGGATTCAGACATCCCTTCGTCTTGGGAGATGCAAGACGAGCCTGCATTCAATTCACTGCAGGGATATCCGGCCTTACTTCGAGTCAGAGCATCTCGGTGTCCATTCCACTTGAGGCCACAAACTCAGGGTCCCTCTCACATAACTGTAGCTGAGAGAAGCCTCCTCTTGAGGTGCTTGTGGAAAGTTGGCATTCCTCTTGAGTCGAAGCCAGGGACTAAGCTCTCATCTCGAGTTGATTTGGGGTCCATGGAGCCCTTTCGTGTTGCTACAGTGGCCTCACGATCCCTCTAGGCTTGAGACAGTGATCTTGGGTTTTCTCTGGAGTGCCATCAAAGAAATCAAGGCTCCATTCACGTTTGATGTGGAACACGGAATTGCTATGCACGCAGGGCAGGGGAATTGGGCCTCATGTCGCGGCGAGGGGTAAGTCTCATGGTTTTTCTCGAGTTGCGCCCGGAACCTGGGGTATATTCTCGAGGTACGACGGGGAGGGCCCTACCAGACACGTGTTTGTTCAGCGACGTCAGGACGCCTGCCTAGGAGCGATGGACACCTCGGGATTGTCCTCGAGTCTTGGCATGGCAATTGGGAGGCGTCTCCACGTGAGGCGGGAGACCCAGGGTCCTTATCGACGCGCCACGAGGATCCTGGGACTCCTATCAATTTTCAAGAGGAGTCAGGCATCGTCTCCTTTGGAAGCATTGACCTCCGCGGACCTCTCGAGTTTTCAAAGGATGTGAGGCCTCTGTTCGCGATGAGGCGGAGAACTCGGTCTTTCTCTGTGGTCTCCACAGGGGATTCAGACAACCCTTCTTCTAGGGAGATGCAAGACGAGCCTGCATTCAATTCACTGCAGGGATATCCGGCCTTACTTCGAGTCAGAGCATCTCGGTGTCCATTGCACTTGAGGCCACAAACTCAGGGTCCCTCTCACCTACCTGTAGCTGAGAGAAGCTTCCTCTTGAGGTGCTTGTGGAAAGTTGGTATTCCTCTTGAGTCTAAGCGAGGGACTAAGCTCTCATCTCGAGTTGATTTGGGGTCCATGGAGCCCTTTCGTGTTGCTCCAGTGACCTCAGGATCCCTCTAGACTTGAGACAGTGATCTTGGGTTTTCTCTGGAGTGCCATCAAGGAAATCAAGGCTCCTTTCACGTTTGATGTGAAACACGAAATTGCTCTGCACGAAGTGCAGGAGAATCGGGCCTCATCCAGCGGCGAGGGGGAAGTCTCATGGTTTTTCTCGAGTTGCGGCCGGAACCTGGGGTATATTCTCGAGTTACGACGGGGAGGGCCCTTCCAGACATGTGCTTGTTCAGCGACGTCAGGAATACTGCCTAGGTGCGAGGGACACCTCGGGATTCTCCACGAGTCTTGGCATGGCAATGGGGACGCGTCTCCACGTGAGGCGGGAGACCCAGGGTCCCTTTCCACGTGCCACAGGGATCCTGGGACTCCTATCCATTTTCAAGAGGAGTCAGGCATCGTCTCCTTTGGAAGCATGGATCTGCGCTTACCTCTCAAATTTTCAAAGGATGTGAGGCCTCCGGTCGCGATGAGGCGGAAAATTAGGTCTTTCTCTGTGGTCTCCCCAGGGGATTCAGACATCCCTTCGTCTTGGGAGATGCAAGACGAGCCTGCATTCAATTCACTGCAGGGATATCCGGCCTTACTTCGCGTCAGAGCATCTCGGTGTCCATTCCACTTGAGGCCACAAACTCAGGGTCCCTCTCACATACCTGTAGCTGAGAGAAGCCTCCTCTTGAGGTGATTGTGGAAAGTTGGTATTCCCCTTGAGTCGAAGCAGGGACTAAGTTCTCATCTCGAGTTGATTTGGGGTCCACGAAGCCCTTTCGTGTTGCTCCAGTGACCTCAGGATCCCTCTAGACTTGAGACAGTGATCTTGGGTTTTCTCTGGAGTGCCATCAAGGAAATCAAAGCTCCTTTCACGTTTGATGTGGAACATGGTATTGCTCTGCACACAGTGCAGGGGAATCGGGCCTCATCTCGCGGCGAGGGGGAAGTCTCATGGTTTTCTCGAGTTGCGGCCGGAACCTGGGGTATATTCTCGAGTTACAACGGGGAGGGCCCTTCCAGACACGTGTTTGTTCAGCGACGTCAGGATTCCTGCCTAGGTGCGAGGGACACGTCGGGATTCTCCTCGAGTCTTGGCATGGCAATTGGGACGCGACTCCACGTGAGGCGGGAGACCCAGGGTGCCTTTCCACGTGCCACAGGGATCCTGGGACTCCTATCCATTTTCAAGAGGAGTCAGGCATCGTCTCCTTTGGAAGCATTGATCTCCGCGGACCTCTCGAGTTTTCAAAGGATGTGAGGCCTCCGGTCGCGATGAGGCGGAGAACTAGGTCTTTCTCTGTGGTCTCCACAGCGGATTCAGACATCCCTTCGTCTTGGGAGATGCAAGACGAGCCTGCATTCAATTCACTGCAGGGATATCCGGCCTTACTTCGAGTCAGAGCATCTCGGTGTCCATTCCACTTGAGGCCACAAACTCAGGGTCCCTCTCACATAACTGTAGCTGAGAGAAGCCTCCTCTTGAGGTGCTTGTGGAAAGTTGGCATTCCTCTTGAGTCGAAGCCAGGGACTAAGCTCTCATCTCGAGTTGATTTGGGGTCCATGGAGCCCTTTCGTGTTGCTACAGTTGCCTCAGGATCCCTCTAGGCTTGAGACAGTGATCTTGGGTTTTCTCTGGAGTGCCATCAAAGAAATCAAGGCTCCTTTCACGTTTGATGTGGAACACGGAATTGCTATGCACGCAGGGCAGGGGAATCGGGCATCATGTCGCGGCGAGGGGTAAGTCTCATGGTTTTTCTCGAGTTGCGGCCGGAACCTGGGGTATATTCTCGAGTTACGACGGGGAGGGCCCTTCCAGACACGTGTTTGTTCAGCGACGTCAGGACGCCTGCCTAGGAGCGATGGACACCTCGGGATTGTCCTCGAGTCTTGGCATGGCAATTGGGAGGCGTCTCCACGTGAGGCGGGAGACCCAGGGTCCTTATCGACGCGCCACAGGGATCCTGGACTCCTATCCATTTTCAAGAGGAGTCAGGCATCGTCTCGTTTGGAAGCATTGATCTCCGCGGACCTCTCTAGTTTTCAAAGGATGTGAGGCCTCCGGTCGCGATGAGGCGGAGGACTAGGTCTTTCTCTGTGGTCTACCCAGGGGATTCAGACATCCCTTCGTCTTGGGATATGCAAGAAGAGCCTGCATTCAATTCACTGCAGGGATATCCGGCCTTACTTCGAGTCAGAGCATCTCGGTGTCCATTCCACTTGAGACCACAAACTCAGGGTCCCTCTCACATACATCTAGCTGAGAGAAGCCTCCTCTTGTGGTGCTTGTGGAAAGTTGGTATTCCTCTTGAGTCGAAGCTAGGGACTAAGCTATCATCTCGAGTTGATTTGGGGTCCACGGAGCCTTTTCGTGTTGCTCCAGTGACCTCAGGATCCCTCTAGACTTGAGACAGTGATCTTGGGTTTTCTCTGGAGTGCCATCAAGGAAATCAAGGCTCCTTTCACGTTTGATGTGGAACACGGAATTGGTCTGCACGCAGTGCAGGGGAATCGGGCCTCATCTCGGGTGAAGGGGAAATCTCATGGTTTTTCTCGAGTTGCGGCCGGAACCTGGGGTATATTCTTGAGTTAAGACGGGGAGGGCCTTTGCAGACACGTGTTTGTTCAGCGACGTCAGGACTCCTGCCTAGGTGCGAGGGACACCTCGGGATTCTCCTCGAGTCTTGGCATGGCAACTGGGATGCGTCTCCACGTGAGACGGGAGACCCAGGGTCCCTTTCCACGTGACACAGGGATCCTGGGACTCCTATCCATTTTCAAGAAGAGTCAGGCATCGTCTCCTTTGGAAGCACTGATCTCCGCGGACCTCTCGAGTTTTGAAAGGATGTGAAGCCTCCGGTCTTGATGAGGCGGAGAACTAGGTCTTTCTCTGTGTTCTCCACAGGGGATTCAGACATCCCTTCGTCTTGGGAGATGCAAGACGAGCCTGCTTTCAATTCACTGCAGGGATATCCGGCCTTACTTCGAGTCAGAGCATCTCGGTGTCCATTCCACTTGAGGCCACAAACTCAGGGTCCCTCTCACATACCTGTAGCTGAGAGAAGCCTCCCCTTTATGTGCTTGTGGAAAGTTGGTATTCCCCTTGAGTCGAAGCCAGGGACTAAGCTCTCATCTCGAGTTGATATGGGGTCCACGAAGCCATTTCGTGTTGCTCCAGTGACCTCAGGATCCCTCTAGACTTGAGACAGTGATCTTGGGTTTTCTCTGGAGTGCCATCAAGGAAACTAAGGCTCCTATCACGTTTGATGTGGAACACGGAATTGCTCTGCACGCAGTGCAGGGGAATCGGGCCTCATCTCGTGGCGAGGGGGAAGTCTCATGGTTTTTCTCGAGTTGTGGCCGGAACCTGGGGTATATTCTCGAGTTACGATGGGGAGAGCCCTCACAGACATGTGCTTGTTCAGTGACGTCAGGACTCCTGCCTAGGCGCAGGGACAACTCGGGATTCTCCTCGAGTTTTGGCATGGCAATTGGGATGTGTCTCCACGTGAGGCGGGAGACCCAGGGTCGCTTTCCACGTGCCACAGGGATCCTGGGACTCCTATCCATTTTCAAGAGGAGTCAGGCATCGTCTCCTTTGGAAGCATTGATCCCCGCGGACATCTCGAGTTTTCTAAGGATGTGAGGCCTCCGGTCCTGATGAGGCGGAGAACTAGGTCTATCTCTGTGGTCTCCACAGGGGATTCAGACATCCCTTCGTCTTGGGAGATGCAAGACGAGCCTGCATTCAATTCAATGCAGCGATATCCGGTGTAACTTCGAGTCAGAGCATCTCGGTGTCCATTCCACTTGAGGCCACAAACTCAGGGTCCCTCTCACATACCTGTAGCTGAGAGAAGGCTCCTCTTGAGGTGCTGGTGGAAACTTGGTATTCCTCTTGAGTCGATGCCAGGGACTAAGCTCTCATCTCGAGTTTATTTGGGGTCCACGAAGCCCTTTCCTGTTGCTCCAGTGACCTCAGGATCCCTCTAGACTTGAGACAGTGGTCTTGGGTTTTCTCTGGAGTGCCATCAAGGAAATCAAGGCTCCTTTCACGTTTGATGTGGAACACGAAATTGCTCTGCACGCAGTGCAAGGGAATTGGGCCTCATCTCGCGGCGAGGGGGAAGTCTCATGGTTTTTCTCGAGTTGCGGCTGGAACCTGGGGTATATTCTCGAGTTACGACGGGGAGGGCCCTTCCAGACACGTGTTTGTTCAGCGACCTCAGGACTCCTGCCTAGGTGCGAGGGACACCTCGGGATTCTCCTCGAGTCTTGGCATGGCAATTGGGACGCGTCTCCATGTGAGGCGGGAGACCCAGGGTCCCTGTCCATGTGCCACATGGATCCTGGGACTCCTATCCATTTTCAAGAGGAGTCAGGCATCGTCTCCTTTGGAAGCATTGATCTCCGCAGACCTCTCGAGTTTTCAAAGGATGTGAGGCCTCCGGTCGCGATGAGGCGGAGGACTAGGACTTTCTCTGTGGTCTCCACAGGGGATTCAGACATCCCTTCATCTTGGGAGATGCAAGACGAGCCTGCATTCAATTCACTGCAGGGATATCCGGCGTTACTTCGAGTCAGAGCATCTCGGTGTCCATTCCACTTGAGGCCACAACCTCAGGGTCCCTCTCACATAATGTAGCTGAGAGAAGGCTCCTCTTGAGGTGCTTGTGGAAACTTGGTATTCCTCTTGAGTCGAATCCAGGGACTAAGCTCTCATCACGAGTTGATTTGGGGTCCACGAAGCCCTTTGGTGTTGCTCCAGTGACCTCAGGATCCCTCTAGACTTGAGACAGTGATCTTGGGTTTCCTCTGGAGTGCCATCAAGGAAATCAAGGCTCCTTTCACGTTTAATGTCGAACACGGAATAGCTCTGCACGCAGTGCAGGGGAATCGGGCCTCATCTCGTGGCTAGGGGGAAGTCTCATGGTGTTTCTCGAGTTGTGGCCGGAACCTGGGGTATATTCTCGAGTTACAACGGGGAGGGCCCTTCCAGACACGTGTTTGTTCAGTGATGTCAGGACTCCTGCCTAGGTGCGAGGGATACCTCGGGATTCTCCACGAGTCTTTTCATGGCAATTGGGACTCGTCTCCACGTGAGGCGGGAGACCCTGTGTCCCTTTCAACGTGCCACAGGCATCCTGGGACTCCTCTCTATTTTCAAGAGGAGTCAGGCATCGTCTCCTTTGGAAGCATTGATCTCCGCAGACCTCTCGAGTTTTCAAAGGATGTGAGGCCTACGGTCACGTTGAGGCGGATGACTAGGTCTCTCTGTGGTCTCCACAGGGGATTCAGACATCCCTTCGTCTTGGGAGATGCAAGACGAGCCTTCATTCAATTCACTGCAGGGATATCCAGCCTTACTTCGAGTCAGAGCATCTCGGTGTCCATTGCACTTGAGGCCACAAACTCAGGGTCCCTCTCACATACATGTAGATGAGAGAAGCCTCCTCGTGAGGTGCTTGTGGAAAGTTGGTATTCCTCTTGAATCGAAGCCAGGGACTAAGCTCTCATCTCGAGTTGATTTGGAGTCCACGGAGCCCTTTCGTGTTGCTCCACTGACCTCAGGATCCCTCTAGACTTGAGAAAGTTATCTTGGGTTTTCTCTGGAGTGCCATCAAGGAAATCAAGTCTCCTTTCACGTTTGATGTGGAACACGGAATTGCTCTGCACGCAGTGCAGGGGAATCGGATCTCAGCTCGCAGCGAGGGGGAAGTCTCATGGTTTTTCTCGAGTTGCGGCCGGAACCTGGGGTATATTCTCGAGTTACAACGGAGAGGGCCCTTCCAGACACGTGTTTGTTCAGCGACGTCAGGACTGTTGCCTAGGTGCGAGGGACACCTCGGGATTCTCCACGAGTCTTTTCATGGCAATTGGGAGGCGTCTCCACGTGAGGCGGGAGACCCAGTGTCCCTTTCCACGTGCCACAGGGATCCTGGGACTCCTAACCATTTTCAAGAGGAGTCAGGCATCGTCTCCTTTGGAAGCATTGATCTCCGCGGACCTCTCGAGTTTTCAAAGGATGTGAGGCCTCCGGTCGCGATGAGTCGGAGGACTAGGTCTTTCTCTGTGGTCTCCACAGCGGATTCAGATATCACTTCGTCTTGGGAGATGCAAGACGAGCCTGCATTCAATTTACTGCAGGGAAATCCGTCCTTACGTCGAGTCAGAGCATCTCGGTGTCCATTCCACTTGAGGCCACAAACTTAGGGTCCCTCTCACATACCTGTAGCTGAGAGAAGCCTCCTCTTGAGGTGCTTGTGGAAAGTTGGGATTCCTCTTGAGTCGAAGACAGGGACTAAGCTCTCATCTCGAGTTGATTTGTGGTCCACGGAGCCCTTTAGTGTTGCTCCAGTGACCTCAGGATCACTCTAGACTTGACACAGTGAACTTGGGTATTCTCTGGAGTGCCATCAAGGAAATCAAGGCTCCTTTCACGTTTGATGTGGAAAACGGAATTGCTCTGCACGCAGTGCAGGGGAATCGGGCCTCATCTCGCGGCGAAGTTGAAGTCTCATGGTTTTTCTCGAGTTGCGGCCGGAACCTGGGGTATATTCTCGAGTTACGACGGGGAGGGCCCTTCCCGACACATGTTTGTTCAGCGACGTCAGGTCTCCTGCCTAGGTGCGAGGGACACCTCGGGATTCTCCTCGAGTCTTGGCATGGCAATTGGGACGCGTCTCCACGTGAGGCGGGAGACCCAGGGTCCCTTTCCACGTGCCACAGGGATCCTGGGACTCCTATCCATTTTCAAGAGGAGTCAGGCATCGTCTCCTTCGGAAGTATTGATATCCGCGGACCTCTCGAGTTTTCAAAGGATGTGAGGCCTCCGGTTGCGTTGAGGTGGAGGACTAGGTCTTTCTCTGTGGTCTCCACAGGGGATTCAGACAACCCTTCGTCTTGGGAGATGCAAGACGAGCCTGCATTCAATTCACTGCCGGGATATCCGGCCTTACTTCGAGTCAGAGCATCTCGGTGTCCATTCCACTTGAGGCCACAAACTCAGGGTCCCTCTCACATACCTGTAGCTGAGAGAAGCCTCCTCTTGAGGTGCTTGTGGAAAGTTGATATTCCTCTTGAGTCAAAGGCAGGGACTAAGCTCTCATCTCGAGTTGATTTGTGGTCCACGGAGCCCTTTCGTGTTGCTCCAGTGACCTCAGGATCCCTCTAGACTTGAGACAGTGAACTTGGGTTTTCTCTGGAGTGCCATTAAGGAAATCAAGGCTCCTTTCACGTTTGATGTGGAACACGGAATTGCTCTGCACGCAGTGCAGGGGAATCGGGCCTAATCTCGCGGCGAGGGGGAAGTCTCATGGTTTTTCTCGACTTGCTGCCGCAACCTGGGGTATATTCTCGAGTTACGACGGGGAGGGCCCTTCCAGACACGTGTTTGTTCAGCGATGTCAGGACTCCTGCCTAGGTGCGAGGGACACCTCGGGATTCTCCTCGAGTCTTTGCATGGCAATTGGGACACGTCTCCACGTGAGGCGGGAGACCCAGGGTCCCTTTCCACGTGCCACAGGGATCCTGGGACTCCTATCCATTTTCAAGAGGAGTCAGGCATCGTCTCCTTGGAAGTATTGATCTAGGCAGAGCTCTCGAGTTTTCAAAGGATATGAGGCCTCCGGTTGCGTTGAGGTGGAGGACTAGGTCTTTCTCTGTGGTCTCCACAGGGGATTCAGACAACCCTTCGTCTTGGGAGATGCAAGACGAGACTGCATTCATTCACTGCAGGGACATCCGGGCTTACTTCGAGTCAGAGCATCTCGGTGTCCATTCCACTTGAGGCCACAAACTCAGGGTCCCTCTCACATACCTGTAGCTGAGAGAAGCCTCCTCTTGAGGTGCTTGTGGAAAGTTGGTATTCCTCTTGAGTCGAAGCCAGGGACTAAGCTCTCATCTCGAGTTGATTTGGGGTCCACGGAGCCCTTTCGTGTTGCTCCTGTGACCTCAGGATCCCTCTAGACTTGAGACAGTGATCTTGGGTTTTCTCTGGAGTGCCATCAAGGAAATCAAGGCTCCTTTCACGTTTGATGTGGAACACGGAATTGCTCTGCACGCAGTCCAGGGGAATCGGGTCTCATGTAGCTGCGAGGGGGAAGTCTCATGGATTTTCTCGAGTTGCGGCCAGAACCTGGGGTATATTCTCGAGTTACGACGGGGAGGGCCCTTCCAGACACGTGTTTGTTCAGCGACGTCAGGACTCCTGCCTAGGAGCGAGGGACACCTCGGGATTCTCCTCGAGTCTTGGCATGGCAATTGGGAGGCGTCTCCACGTGTGGCGGGAGACCCAGGGTCCCTTTCAACGTGCCACAGGGAACCTGGGACTCCTATCCATTTTCAAGAGGAGTCAGGCATCGTCTACTTTGGAAGCATTGATCTCCGCGGACCTCTCGAGTTTTTAAAGGATTTGAGGCCTCCGCTCGCGATGAGGCGGAGAATTAGGTCTTTCTCTGTAATCTCCACAGCGGATTCAGACATCCCTTCGTCTTGGGAGATGCAAGACGAGCCTGCATTCAATTCACTGCAGGGATATCCGGCCTTACTTCGAGTCAGAGCATCTCGGTGTCCATTCCACTTGAGGCCACAAACTCGTGGTCCCTCAAATATACCTGTAGCTGAGAGAAGCCTCCTCTTGAGGTGCTTGTGGAAAGTTGGTATTCCTCTTGAGTGGAAGCCAGGGACTAAGCTCTCATCTCGAGTTGATTTGGGGTCCACGGAGCCCTTTCGTGTTGCTCCAGTGACCTCAGGATCCCTCTAGACTTGAGAGAGTGATCTTGGGTTTTCTCTGGAGTGCCATCAAGGAAATCAAGGCTCCTTTCAAGTTTGATGTGGAAAACGGAATTGCTCTGCATGCAGTGCAGGGGAATCGGGCCTCAACTCGCGGCGAGGGGGAAATCTCATGGTTTTTCTCGAGTTGCGGCCCGAACCTGGGGTATATTCTCGAGTTACCACGGGGAGGGCCCTTGCAGACACGTGTTTGTTCAGCGATGTCAGGACTCCTGCCTAGGAGCGAGGGACACCTCTGGATTCTCTTCGAGTCTTGGCATGGCAATTTGGACGCGTCTCCACGTGAGGCGGGAGACCCAGGGTCCCTTTCCACGTGCCACAGGGATCCTGGGACTCCTATCCATTTTCAAGAGGAGTCAGGCATCGTCTCCTTTGGAAGCATTGATCTCCGCGGACCTATCGAGTTTTCAAAGGATGTGAGGCCTCCGGTCCCCATGAGGCGGAGAACTCGGTCTTTCTCTGTGGTCTCCACAGCGGATTCAGACATCCCTTCGTCTTGGGAGATGCAAGACGAGCCTGCATTCAATTCACTGCAGGGATATCCGGCCTTACTTCGAGTCAGAGCATCTCTGTGTCCATTCCACTTGAGGCCACAAACTCGGGGTCCCTCAAATATACCTGTAGCTGAGAGAAGCCTCCTCTTGAGGTGCTTGTGGAAAGTTGGGATTCCTCTTGAGTGGAAGCCAGGGACTAAGCTCTCATCTCGAGTTGATTTGGGGTCCACGGAGCCCTTTCGTGTTGCTCCAGTGACCTCAGGATCCCTCTAGACTTGAGACAGTGATCTTGGGTTTTCTCTGGAGTGCCATCAAGGAAATCAAGGCTCCTTTCACTTTTGATGTGGAACTCGGAATTGCTCTGCACGCAGGGCAGGGCAATCGGGCCTCATGTCGCGGCGAGGGGGAAGTCTCATGGTTTTTCTCGAGTTGAGGCCGGAACCTGGGGTATATTCTGGAGTTACGACGGGGAGGGCCCTTCCAGACACATGTTTGTTCAGCGACGTCAGGACTCCTGCCTAGGTGCGAGGGACACCTCGGGATTCTCCTCGAGTCTTGGCATGGCAATTGGGATGCGTCTCCACGTGAGGCGGGAGACCCAGGGTCCCTTTCGACGTGCCACAGGGATCCTGGGACTCCTATCCATTTTCAAGAGGAGTCGGGCATCGTCTCCTTTGGAAGCATGGATCTCTGCAGATCTCTCGAGTTTTCAAAGGATGTGAGGCCTCCGCTCGCGATGAGGCGGAGAATTAGGTTTTTCTCTGTGGTCTCCACAGGGGATTCAGACATCCCTTCGTCTTGGGAGATGCAAGACGATCCTGCATTCAATTCACTGCAGGGATATCTGGCCTTAATTCGAGTCAGAGCATCTCGGTGTCCATTCCCCTTGAGGCCTCAAACTCAGGGTCCCTCAAATATACCTGTAGCTGAGAGAAGCCTCCTCTTGAGGTGCTTGTGGAAAGTTGGGATTCCTCTTGAGTCGAAGCCAGGGACTAAGCTCTCATCTCGAGTTGATTTGGGGTCCACGGAGCCCTTTCCTGTTGGTCCAGTGACCTCAGGATCCCTCTAGACTTGAGACAGTGATCTTGGGTTTTCTCTGGAGTGCCATCAAGGAAATCAAGGCTCCTTTCACGTTTGATGTGGAAAACGGAATTGCTCTGCATGCAGTGCAGGGGAATCGGGCCTCAACTCGCGGCGAGGGGGAAATCTCATGGTTTTTCTCGAGTTGCGGCCCGAACCTGGGATATATTCTCGAGTTACGACGGGGAGGGCCCTTCCAGACACGTGTTTGTTCAGCGATGTCAGGACTCCTGCCTAGGTGCGAGGGACACTTCGGGATTCTCCTCGAGTCTTGGCATGGCAATTTGGACGCGTCTCCACGTGAGGCGGGAGACCCAGGGTCCCTTTCCACGTGCCACAGGGATCCTGGGACGCCTATCCATTTTCAAGAAGAGTCAGGCATCTTCTTCTTTGGAAGCATTGATCTCCGCGGACCTCTCGAGTTTTCAAAGGATGTGAGGCCTCAGGTCTCGATGAGGCGGAGAACGAGGTCTTTCTCTGTGGTCTCCACAGGGGATTCAGACAACCCTTCGTCTTGGGAGATGCAAGACGAGCCTGCATTCAATTCACTGCAGGGATATCCGGCCTTACTTCGAGTCAGAGCATCTCGGTGTCCATTCCACTTGAGGCCACAAACTCAGAGTCCCTCTCACATACCTGTAGCTGAGAGAAGCCTCCTCTTGAGGTGCTTTTGGAAAGTTGGTATTCCTCTTGAGTCGAAGCCAGGGACTAAGCTCTCATCTCGAGTTGATTTGGGTTCCACGGAGCCCTTTCGTGTTGCTCCAGTGACCTCAGGATCCCTCTAGACTTGAGACAGTGAACTTGGGTTTTCTCTGGAGTGCCACCAAGGAAATCAAGGCTCCTTTCACATTTGATGTGGAAAACGGAATTGCTCTGCACGCAGTGCAGGGGAATCGGGCCTCATCTCTCGGCGAGGGGGAAGTCTCATGGTTTTTCTCGAGTTGCGGCCGGAACCTGGGGTATATTCTCGAGTTACGACGGGGAGGGCCCTTCCAGACACGTGTTTGTTCAGCGACGTCAGGACTCCTGCCTAGGTGCCAGGGACACCTCGGGATTCTCCCGAGTCTTGGCATGCCAATTGGAACGCGTCTCCACGTGAGGCGGGAGACCCAGTGTCCCTTTCCACCTGCCACAGGGATCCTGGGACTCCTATCCATTTTCAAGAGGAGTCAGGCATCGTCTCCTTCGGAAGTATTGATCTCCGCGGACCTCTTGAGTTTTCAAAGGATATGAGGCCTCCGGTTGCGTTGAGCTGGAGGACTAGGTCTTTCTCTGTGGTCTCCACAGGGGATTCAGACAACCCTTCGTCTTTGGAGATGCAAGACGAGCCTGCATTCAATTCACTGCAGGGATATCCGGCCTTATTTCGAGTCAGAGCATCTCGGTGTCCATTCCACTTGAGGCCACAAACTCAGGGTCCCTCTCACATACCTGTAGCTGAGAGAAGCCTCCTCTTTAGGTGCTTGTGGAAAGTTGGTATTCCTCTTGACTCGAAGCCAGGGACTAAGCTCTCATCTCGAGTTGATTTGGGGTCCACGGAGCCCTTTCGTGTTGCTCCAGTGACCTCAGGATCCCTCTAGACTTGAGACAGTGATCTTGGGTTTTCTCTGGAGTGCCATCAAGGAAATCAAGGCTCCTTTCACTTTTGATGTGGAACACGGAATTGCTCTGCACGCAGGGCAGGGCAATCGGGCCTCATGTCGCGGCGAGGGGGAAGTCTCATGGTTTTTCTCGAGTTGCGGCCGGAACCTGGGGTATACTCTGGAGTTACGACGGGGAGGGCCCTTCCAGACACATGTTTGTTCAGCGACGGCAGCACTGCTGCCTAGGTGCGAGGGACACCTCGGGATTCTCCTCGAGTCTTGGCATGGCAATTGGGATGCGTCTCCACGTGAGGCGGGAGACCCAGGGTCCCTTTCCACGTGCCACAGGGATCCTGGGACTCCTATCCATTTTCAAGAGGAGTTGGGCATCGTCTCCTTTGGAAGCATTGATCTCTGCAGATCTCTCGAGTTTTCAAAGGATGTGAGGCCTCCGCTCGCGATGAGGTGGAGAATTAGGTTTTTCTCTGTGGTCTCCACAGGGGATTCAGACATCCCTTCGTCTTGGGAGATGCAAGACGAACCTGCATTCAATTCACTGCAGGGATATCCGGCCTTAATTCGAGTCAGAGCATCACAGTGTCCATTCCAATTGAGGCCACAAACTCGGGGTCCCTCAAATATACCTGTAGCTGAGAGAAGCCTCCTCTTGAGGTGCTTGTGGAAAGTTGGGATTCCTCTTGAGTCGAAGCCAGGGACTAAGCTCTCATCTCGAGTTGATTTGGGGTCCACGGAGCCCTTTCCTGTTGCTCCAGTGACCTCAGGATCCCTCTAGACTTGAGACAGTGATCTTGGGTTTTCTCTGGAGTGCCATCAAGGAAATCAAGGCTCCTTTCACGTTTGATGTGGAAAACGGAATTGCTCTGCATGCAGTGCAGGGGAATCGGGCCTCAACTCGCGGCGAGGGGGAAATCTCATGGTTTTTCTCGAGTTGCGGCCCGAACCTGGGATATATTCTCGAGTTACGACGGGGAGGGCCCTTCCAGACACGTGTTTGTTCAGCAATGTCAGGACTCCTGCCTAGGTGCGAGGGACACCTCGGGATTCTCCTCGAGTCTTGGCATCGCAATTGGGACACGTCTCCACGTGAGGCGGGAGACCCAGGGTCCCTTTCCACGTGCCACAGGGATCCTGGGACCCCTATCCATTTTCAAGAGGAGTCAGGCATCGTCTCTTTGGAAGCATTGATCTGCGCGGACCTATCGAGTTTTCAAAGGATGTGAGGCCTCCGGTCCCCATGAGGCGGAGAACTCGGTCTTTCTCTGTGGTCTCCACAGCGGATTCAGACATCCCTTCGTCTTGGGAGATGCAAGACGAGCCTGCATTCAATTCACTGCAGGGATATCCGGCCTTACTTCGAGTCAGAGCATCTCGGTGTCCATTCCACTTGAGGCCACATTCTCGGGGTCCCTCAAATATACCTGTAGCTGAGAGAAGCCTCCTCTTGAGGTGCTTGTGGAAAGTTGGTGTTCCTCTTGAGTGGAAGCCAGGGACTAAGCTCTCATCTCGAGTTGATTTGGGGTCCACGGAGCCCTTTCGTGTTGCTCCAGTGACCTCAGGATCCCTCTAGACTTGAGATAGTGATCTTGGGTTTTCTCTGGAGTGCCATCAAGGAAATCAAGGCTCCTTTCAAGTTTGATGTGGAACACGGAATTGCTCTGCACGCAGTGCAGGGGAATCGGTCCTCATCTCGCGGCAAATGGGATGTCTCATGGTTTTTCTCAAGTTGCGGCCGAAACCTGGGGTACATTCTCGAGTTACGACGGGGAGGGCCCTTCCAGACACGTGTTTGTTCAGCGACGTCAGGACTCCTGCCTAGGTGCGAGGAACACCTCGGGATTCTCCTCGAGTCTTGGCATGGCAATTTGGACGCGTCTCCACGTGAGGCGGGAGACCCAGGGTCCCTTTCCACGTGCCACAGGGATCCTGGGACTCCTATCCATTTTCAAGAGGAGTCGGGCATCTTCTTCTTTGGAAGCATTGATCTCCGCGGACCTCTCCAGTTTTCAAGGATGTGAGGCCTCCGGTCTCGATGAGGCGGAGAACTCGGTCTTTCTCTGTGGTCTCCACAGGGGATTCAGACAACCCTTCGTCTTGGGAGATGCAAGACGAGCCTGCATTCAATTCACTGCAGGGATATCCGGCCTAACTTCGAGTCAGAGCATCTCGGTGTCCATTCCACTTGAGGCCACAAACTCAGGGTCCCTCTCACATACCTGTAGCTGAGAGAAGGTTCCTCTTGAGGTGCTTGTGAAAAGTTGGTATTCCTCTTGAGTCGAAGCCAGGGACTAAGCTCTCATCTCGAGTTGATTTGGGGTCCACGGAGCGCTTTCGTGTTGCTCCTGTGACCTCAGGATCCCTCTAGACTTGAGACAGTAATCTTGGGTTTTCTCTGGAGTGCCATTAAGGAACTCAAGGCTCCTTTCACGTTTGATGTGGAACACGGAATTGCTCTGCACGCAGTGCAGGGGAATCGGACCTCATCTCGCGCTGAAGGGGAAATCTCATGGTTTTTCTCGAGTTGCGGCAGGAACCTGGGGTATATTCTCGAGTTACGACGGGGTGGGCCCTTCCAGACACGTGTTTGTTCAGCGATGTCAGGACTCCTGCCTAGGTGCGAGGGACACCTCGGGATTCTCCTCGAGTCTTGTCATGGCAATTGGCCCGCGTCTCCACGTGAGGCGGGAGACCCAGAGTCCCTTTCCACTTGCCACAGTGATCCTGGGACTCCTATCCATTTTCAAGAGGAGTCAGGCATCGTCTCCTTTGGAAGTATTGATCTCTGCAGACCTTTCGAGTTTTCAAAGGATGTGAGGCCTCCGCTCGCGATGAGGCGTTGGACTAGGTCTTTGTCTGTCGTCTCCACAGGGGATTCAGACAGCCCTTCGTCTTGGGAGATGAAAGGCGAGCCTGCATTCAATTCACTGCAGGGATATCCGGGCTTACTTCGAGTCAGAGCATCTCGGTGTCCATTCCACTTGAGGCCACAAACTCAGGGTCCCTCTCACCTACCTGTAGCTGAGAGAAGCTTCCTCTTGAGGTGCTTGTGGAAAGTTGGTATTCCTCTTGAGTCTAAGCCAGGGACTAAGCTCTCATCTCGAGTTGATTTGGGGTCCACGGAGCCCTTTCCTGTTGCTCCAGTGACCTCAGGATCCCTCTAGACTAGAGACAGTGATCTTGGGTTTTCTCTGGAGTGCCATCAAGGAAATCAAGGCTCCTTTCACGTTTGATGTGGAACACGGAATTGCTCTGCATGCAGTGCAGGGGAATCGGGCCTCAACTCGAGGCGAGGGGGAAATCTCATGGTTTTTCTCGAGTTGCGGCCGGAACCTGGGGTATATTCTCGAGTTACGACGGGGAGGGCCCTTCCAGACACGTGTTTGTTCAGCGACGTCAGGCCTCCTGCCTAGGTGCGAGGGACACCTCGGGATTCTCCTCGAGCCTTGGCATGGCAATTGGGACGCGTCTCCACGTGAGGCGGGAGACCCAGGGTCCCTTTCGACGTGCCACAGGGATCCTGGGACTCCTATCCTTTTTCAGGAATAGTCAGGCATTGTCTCCTTTGGAAGCATTGATCTCCGCAGGCCTCTCGAGTTTTCAAAGGATGTGAGGCCTCAGGTCGCGATGAGGCGGAGGACTAGGTCTTTCTCGGTGGTCTCCACAGGGGATTCAGACATCCCTTCGTCTTGGGAGATGCAAGACGAGCCTGCATTCAATTCACTGCAGGGATATCCGGCCTTACTTCGAGTCAGAGCATCTCGGTGTCCATTCCACTTGATGCCACAAACTCAGGGTCCTTCTCACATACCTGTAGCTGAGAGAAGCCTCCTCTTTAGGGGCTGGTGGAAAGTTCGTATTCCTCTTGAGTTGAAGCCAGGGATTAATCTCTCATCTCGAATTGATTTGGCGTCCACGGAGACCTTTCGTGTTGCTCCAGTGACCTCAGGATCCCGCTAGACTTGAGACAGTGATCTTGGGTTTTCTCTGGAGTGCCATCAAGGAAATCAATGCTCCTTTCACGTTTGATGTGGAACACGGAATTGCCCTACACACAGTGCAGGGGAATCGGGCCTCATCTCGCGGTGAAGGGGAAATCTGATCGTTTTTCCCGAGTTGCGGCCGGAACCTGGGGTATATTCTCGAGTTACGACGGGGAGGCCCTTCCAGACACGCGTTTGTTCAGCGACGTCAGGACTCCTGCCTAGGTGCGAGGGACACCTCGGGATTCTCCTCGAGTCTTGGCATGGCAATTGGCATGCGTCTCCATGTGAGGCGGGAGACCCAGCGTCCCTTTCCACGTGCCACAGGGATCCTGGGACTCCTATCCATTTGCAAGAGGAGTCAGGCATCGTCTCCTTTGGAAGCATTGATCTCCGCGGAACTCTCGAGATTTCAAAGGATGTGAGGCCTCCAGTCGCGTTGAGGCGGAGGACTAGGTCTCTCTGTGGTCTCCACAGGGGATTCAGACATCCCTTCGTCTTGGGAGATGCAAGACGAGCCTTCATTCAATTCACTGCAGGGATATCCAGCCTTGCTTCGAATCAGAGCATCTCGGTGTCCATTCCACTTGAGACCACAAACTCAGGGTCCCTCTCACATACCTGTAGCTGAGAGAAGCCTCCTCTTGAGGTGCTTGTGGAAAGTTGGTATTCCTCTTGAGTCGAAGCCAGGGACTAAGCTCTCATCTCGAGTTGATTTGCGGTCCATGGAGCCCTTTCGTGTTGCTACAGTGGCCTCAGGATCCCTCTAGACTTGAGACAGTGATCCTGTGTTTTCTCTGGAGTGCCATCAAGGAAATCAAGGCTCCTTTCACGTTTGATGTGGAACACGGAATTGCTCTGCACGCAGTGCTAGGGTATCGGGCCTCATCTCGCGGCGAGGGGTTAGTCTCATTGTTTCTCTCGAGTTGCGGCCGGAACCTGGGGTATATTCTCGAGTTACGACGGGGAGGGCCCTTCCAGACACGTGTTTGTTCAGCGACGTCAGGACTCCTGCCTAGGTGCGAGGGACACCTCGTGATTCTCCTCGAGTCTTGGCATGGCAATTGGGTCGCGTCTCCACGTGAGGCGGGAGACCCAGGGTCCCTTTCCACGTGCCACAGGGATCCTGGGACTCCTATCCATTTTCAAGAGGAGTCAGGAATCGTCTCCTTTGGAAGCATTGATCTCTGTGAACCTCAAGGGTTTTCAAAGGATGTGAGGCCTCCGGTCGCCATGATGCGGAGAACTAGGTCTTTCTCTGTGGTCTCCACAGGGGATTCAGACATCCCTTTATCTTGGGAGATGCAAGACGAGCCTGCATTCAATTCACTGCAGGGATATCCGGCCTTACTTCGAGTCAGAGCCTCTCGGTGTCCATTCCACTTGAGGCCACAAACTCAGGGTCCCTCTCACATACCTGTAGCTGAGAGAAGCCTCCTCTTGAGGTGCTTGTGGAAAGTTGGTATTTCTCTTGAGTCGAAGCCAGGGACTAAGCTATCATCTGGAATTGATTTGGGGTCCACAGAGCCCTTTCCTGTTGCCCCAGTGACCTCAGGATCCCTCTAGACTTGAGACAGTGATCTTGGGTTTACTCTGGAGTGCCATCAAGGAAATCAAGGCTCCTTTCACGTTTGATGTGGAACACGGAATCGCTCTGCACGCAGTGCAGGGGAATCGGGCCTCATCTCGCGGCGAGGGGGAAGTCTCTTGGTTTTTCTCGAGTTCCGGCCGGAACCTGGGGTATATTCTCGAGTTACGACGGGGAAGGCCCTTCCAGACACGTGTTTGTTCAGCGACGTAAGGACTCCTGCCTAGGTGCGAAGGACACCTCGGGATTCTCCTCGAGTCTTGGCATGGCAATTGGGACGCGTCTCCACGTGAGGCGGGAGACCCAGGGTCCCTTTTCACGTGCCACAGGGATCCTGGGACTCCTATCCATTTTCAAGAGGAGTCAGCCATCGTCTCCTTTGGAAGCATTGATCTCCGCAGACCTCTCGAGTTTTCAAAGGATGTGAGGGCTCCGGTCGCGTTGAGGTTGAGGACTAGGTCTTTCTCTGTGGTCTCCACAGGGGATTCAGACATCCCTTCGTCTTGGGAGATGCAAGACGACCCTGCATTCAATTCACTGCAGGGATATCCGGCCTTACTTCAAGTCAGAGCATCTCGGTGTCCATTCCACTTGAGGCCACAAACTCAGGGTCCCTCTCACATATGTAGCTGAGAAAAGCCTCCTCTTGAGGTGCTTGTGGAAAGTTGGTATTCCTCTTGAGTCGAAGCCAGGGACAAAGCTCTCATCTCGAGTGATTTGGGGTCCACAGAGCCCTTTCGTGTTGCTCCAGTGACCTCAGGATCCCTCTAGACTTGAGACAGTGATCTTGGGTTTTCTCTGGAGTGCAATCAAGGAAATCAAGGCTCCTTTCACGTTTGATGTGGAACACGGAATTGCTCTGCACGCAGTGCAGGGGAATCGGTCCTCATCTCGCGGTGAGGGGGAAGTCTCATGGTTTTTCTCGAGTTGCGGCCGGAACCTGGGGTATATTCTCGAGTTACGACGGGGAGGGCCCTTCCAGACACGTGTTTGTTCAGCGACGTCAGGACTCCAGCCTAGGTGTGAGGGACACCTCGGGATTCTCCTCGAGTCTTGGCATGGCAATTGGGACGCGTCTCCACGTGAGGCGGGAGACCCAGGGTCCATTTCCACGTGCCCCAGGGATCCTGGGACTCCTATCCACTTTCAAGAGGAGTCAGGCATCGTCTCCTTTGGAAGCATTGATCTCCGCAGACCTCTCGAGTTTTCAAAGGATGTGAGGCCTCCGGTCTCGATGAGGCAGAGAACTAGGTCTTTCTCTGTGGTCTCCACAGGGGATTCAGACATCCGTTTATCTTGGGAAATGCAAGACGAGCCTGCATTCAATTCACTGCAGGGATATCCGGCATTACTTCGAGTCAGAGCCTCTCGGTGTCCATTCCACTTGAGGCCACAAACTCAGGGTCCCTCTCACATACCTGTAGCTGAGAAAAGCCTCCTCTTGAGGTGCTTGTGGAAAGTTGGTATTTCTCTTGAGTCGAAGCCAGGGACTAAGCTATCATCTCGAATTGATTTGGGGTCCACAGAGCCCTTTCGTGTTGCCGCAGTGACCTCAGGATCCCTCTAGACTTGAGACAGTGATCTTGGGTTTTCTCTGGAGTGCCATCAAGGAAATCAAGGCTCCTTTCACGTTTGATGTGGAAACGGAATTGCTCTGCACGCAGTGCAGGGGAATCGGGCCTCATCTCGCGGCGAGGGGGAAGTCTCCTGGTTTTCTCGAGTTGCGGCCGGAACCTGGGGTATATTCTCGAGTTACGACGGGGAGGGCCCTTCCAGACACGTGTTTGTTCAGCGACGTCAGGACTCCTGCCTAGGTGCGAGGGACACTTCGGGATTCTCCTCGAGTCTTGGCATGGCAATTGGGACGCGTCTCCATCTGAGGCGGGAGACCCAGGGTCCCTTTTCACGTGCCACAGGGATCCTGGGACACCTATCCATTTTCAAGAGGAGTCAGGCATCGTCTCCTTTGGAAGCATTGATCTCCGCAGACCTCTCGAGTTTTCAAATGATGTGAGGGCTCCGGTCGCGTTGAGGTTGAGGACTAGGTCTTTTTCTGTGGTCTCCACAGGGGATTCAGACATCCCTTCGTCTTGGGAGATGCAAGACGAGCCTGCATTCAATTCACTGCAGGGATATCCGGCCTTACTTCAAGCCAGAGCATCTCGGTGTCCATTCCACTTGAGGCCACAAACTCAGGGTCCCTCTCACATATGTAGCTGAGAAAAGCCTCCTCTTGAGGTGCTTGTGGAAAGTTGGTATTCCTCTTGAGTCGAAGCCAGGGACTAAGCTCTCATCTCGAGTTGATTTGGGGTCCACGGAGCCCTTTCGCATTGCTCCAGTGACCTCAGGATCCCTCTAGACTTGAGACAGTGATCTTGGGTTTTCTCTGGAGTGCCATCAAGGAAATCAAGGCTCCTTTCACGTTTGATGTGGAACACGGAATTGCTCTGCACGCAGTGCAGGGGAATCGGGCCTCATCTCGCGGCGAGGGGGAAGTCTCATGGTTTTTCTCGAGTTGCGGCCGAAACCTGGGGTATATTCTCGAGTTACGACGGGGAGGGCCCTTCCAGACACGTGTTTGTTCAGCGACGTCAGTACTCCTGCTTAGGTGCGAGGGACACCTCGGGATTCTCCTCGAGTCTTGGCATGGCAATTGGGACGCGTCTCCACGTGAGGCGGGAGACCCAGGGTCCCTTTCCACGTGCCACAGGGATCCTCGGACTCCTATCCAATTTCAAGAGGAGTCAGGCATCGTCTCCTTTGGAAGCATTGATCTCCGCGGACCTCTCCAGTTTTCAAAGGATGTGAGGCCTCCGGTCGCGTTGAGTTGAGGACTAGGTCTTTCTCTGTGTTCTGCACAGGGGATTCAGACATCCCTTCATCTTGGGAGATGCAAGACGAGCCTGCATTCAATTCACTGCAGGGATATCCGGCCTTACTTCGAGTCAGAGCTTCTCCGTGTCCATTCCACTTGAAGCCACAAACTCAGGGTCCCTCTCACATACCTGTAGCTGAGAGTAGCCTCCTCGTGAGGTGCTTGTGGAAACTTGGTATTCCTCTTGAGTCGAAGTCAGGGAATAAGCTCTCATGTCGAGTTGATTTGGGGTTCACGGAGCCCTTTCGTGTTGCTACAGTGACCTCAGGATCCCTCTAGACTTGAGACAGTGATCTTGTGTTTTCTCTGGAGTGCCATCAAGGAAATCAAGGCTCCTTTCACTTTTGATGTGGAATACGGAATTGCTCTGCACGCAGGGTATGGGAATCGGGCCTCATCTCGCGGCGAGGGGGAAGTCTCATGGTTTTTCTCGAGTTGCGGCCGGAACCTGGGGTATATTCTCGAGTTACAACGGGGAGGGCCCTTCCAGACACGTGTTTGTTCAGCGACGTCAGGACTCCTTCCTAGGTGCGAGGGACACCTCGGGATTCTCCTCGAGTCTTGTTATGGCAATGGGGACGCATCTCCACGTGAGGCGGGAGACCCAGGGTCCCTTTCCACGTGCCACAGGGATCCTGGGACTCCTATCCATTTTCAAGAGGAGTCAGCCATCGTCTCCTTTGGAAGCATTGATCTCCGCGGACCTCTCGAATTTTCAAAAAATGTGAGGCCTCCGGTCGCGATGAGGCGGAAAAATAGGTCTTTCTCTGTGGTCTCCACAGGGGATTCAGACATCCCTTCGTCTTGGGAGATGCAAGACGAGCCTGCATTCAATTCATTGCAGGGATATCTGGCCTTACTTCGAGTCAGAGCATCTCGGTGTCCATTCCACTTGAGGCCACAAACTCAGGGTCCCTCTCACATACCTGTAGCTGAGAGAAGCCTCCTCTTGAGGTGCTTGTGGAAAGTTGGTATTCCTCTTGAGTCGAAGCCAGGGACTAAGCTCTCATCTCAAGTTGATTTGGGGTCCACGGAGCCCTTGCGTGTTGCTCCAGTGACCTCAGGATCCCTCTAGACTTGAGACAGTGAACTTGGGTTTTCTCTGGAGTGCCATCAAGGAAATCAAGGCTCCTTTCACGTTTGATGTGGAACACGGAATTTTACTGCACGCAGTGCAGGGGAATCGGGCCTCATCCAGCGGCGAGGGGGAAGTCTCATGGTTTTTCTCGAGTTGCGGCCAGAACTTGGGGTATATTCTCGAGTTATGACGGGGAGGGCCCTTCCAGAGACGTGTTTGTTCAGCGACGTCAGGACTCCTGCCTAGGTGCGAGGGACACCTCGGGATTCTCCTCGAGTCTTGGCATTGCAATTGGGACGCGTATCCACGTGAGGCGGGAGACCCAGCGTCCCTTTCCCCGTGGCACAGGGATCCTGGGACTCCTATCCATTTTCAAGAGGAGTCGGGCATCGTCTCCTTTGGAAGCATTGATCTCTGCAGACCTCTCGATTTTTCAAAGGATGTGAGGCCTCCGGTCGCGATGAGGAGGAGAAATCGGTCTTTGTCTGTGGTCTCCACAGGGGATTCAGACATCCCTTCGTCTTGGGAGATGCAAGACGAGCCTGCATTCAATTCACTGCAGGGATATCGGGCCTTACTTCGAGTCAGAGCATTTCGGTGTCCATTCCACTTGAGGCCACAAACTCAGGGTACCTCTCACATACCTGTAGCTGAGAGAAGCCTCCTCTTGAGGTGCTTGTGGAAAGTTGGTATTCCTCTTGAGTCGAAGCCAGTGACTAAGCTCTCATCTCGAGTTGATTTGGGGTCCACGGAGCCATTTCGTGTTGCTCCAGTGACCTCAGGATCTCTCTAGACTTGAGACAGTGATCTTGGGTTTTCTCTGGAGTGCCATCAAGGAAATCAAGGCTCCTTTCACGTTTGATGTGGAACACGGAATTGCTCTGCACGCATTGCAGGGGAATCGGGCCTCATCTCGCGGCGATGGGGAAGTCTCATGGTTTTTCTCGAGTTGCGGCCGTAACCTGAGGTATATTCTCGAGTTACGACTGGGAGGGCCCTTCCAGACACGTGTTTGTTCAGCGACGTCAGGACTCCTGCCTAGGTGCGAGGGACACCTTGGGATTCTCCTCGAGTCTTGGCATGGCAATTGGGACGCCTCTCCACGTGAGGCGGGAGACCCAGGGTCCCTTTCCACGTGCCACAGGGATCCCGGGACTCCTATCCATTTTCAAGAGGAGTCAGGCATCGTCTCCTTTGGAAGCATTGATCTCCGCGGACCTCTCGAGTTTTCAAAGGATGTGAGGCCTCCGCTCGCGATGAGGCGGAGAATTAGGTCTTTCTCTGTGGTCTCCACAGGGGATTCAGACATCCCTTCGTCTGGGGAGATGCAAGACGAGCCTGCATTCAATTCACTGCAGGGATATCCGGCCTTACTTCGAGTCAGAGCATCTCGGTGTCCATTCCACTTGAGGCCACAAACTCAGGGTCTCTCTCTCATACCTGTAGCTGAGAGAAGCCTCCTCTTGAGGTGCTTGTGGAAAGTTGGTATTCCTCTTGAGTCGAAGCCAGGGACTAAGCCTTCATCTCTAGTTGATTTGGGGTCCATGGAGACCTTTCGTGTTGCTCCAGTGACCTCAGGATCCCTCTAGACTTGAGACAGTGATCTTGGGTTTTCTCTGGAGTGCCATCAAGGAAATCAAGGCTCCTTTCACGTTTGATGTGGAACACGCAATTGCTCTGCACGCAGTGCAGGGGAATCGGTCCTCATCTCGCGGCGAGGGGGAAGTCTCATTGTTTTTCTCGAGTTGCGGCCGGAACCTGGGGTATATTCTCGAGTTACGACGAGGAGGGCCCTTCCAGACACGTGTTTGTTCAGCGACGTCAGGACTCCTGCCTAGGTGCGAGGGACACCTCGGGATTCTCCTCGAGTCTTGGCATGGCAATTGGGACGCGTCTCCACGTGAGGCGGGAGACCCAGGGTCCCTTTCCACGTGCCACAGGGATCCTGGGACTCCTATCCATTTTCAAGAGGAGTCAGGCATCGTCTCCTTTGGAAGCATTGATCTCCGCGGACCTCTTGAGTTTTCAAAGGATGTGAGGCCTCCGATCGCGTGAGGCGGAGGACTAGGTCTTTCTCTGTGGTCTCCACAGCGGATTCAGACATCCCTTCGTCTTGGGAGATGCAAGACAAGCCTGCATTCAATTCACTGCAGGGATATCCGGCCTTACTTCGAGTCAGAGCATCTCGTTGTCCATTCCACTTGAGGCCACAAACTCAGGGTCCCTCTCACATATCTGTTGCTGAGAAAAGCCTCCTCTTGAGGTGCTTGTGGAAAGTTGGTATTCCTCTTGAGTCGAAGCCAGGGACTAAGCTCTCATCTCGAGTTGATTTGGGGTCCACGGAGCCCTTTCCTGTTGCTCCAGTGAACTCAGGATCCCTCTAGACTTGAGACAGTGATCTTTGGTTTTCTCTGGAGTGCCATCAAGTAAATCAAGGCTCCTTTCACGTTTGATGTGGAACACGGAATTGCTCTGCACGCAGTGCTAGGGTATCGGGCCTCATCTCGCGGCGAGGGGTTAGTCTCATGGTTTCTCACGAGTTGCGGCCGGAACCTTGGTTATATTCTCGAGTTACGACGGGGAGGGCCCTTCCAGACACGTGTTTGTTCAGCGACGTCAGGACTCCTGCCTAGGTGCGAGGGACACCTCGTGATTCTCCTCGAGTCTTGGCATGGCAATTGGGTCGCGTCTCCACGTGAGGCGGGAGACCCAGGGTCCCTTTCCATATGCCACAGTCATCCTGGGACTCCTATCCATTTTCAAGAGGAGTCAGGAATCGTCTCCTTTGGAAGCATTGATCTCCCCAGACCTCTCGAGTTTTCAAAGGATGTGCGGCCTCCGGTCGCCATGAGGCGAAGAACTAGGTCTTTCTCTGTGGTCTCCACAGGGGATTCAGACATCCCTTTATCTTGGGAGATGCAAGACGAGCCTGCATTCAATTGACTGCAGGGATATCCGGCATTACTTCGAGTCAGAGCCTCTCGGTGTCCATTCCACTAGAGGCCACAAACTCAGGGTCCCTCTCACATACCTGTAGCTGAGAGAAGCCTCCTCTTGAGGTGCTTGTGGAAAGTTGGTATTTCTCTTGAGTCGAAGCCAGGGACTAAGCTATCATCTCGAATTGATTTGGGGTCCACAGAGCCCTTTCGTGTTGCCCCAGTGACCTCAGGATCCCTCTAGACTTGAGACAGTGATCTTGGGTTTTCTCTGGAGTGCAATCAAGGAAATCAAGGCTCCTTTCACGTTTGATGTGGAACACGGAATTGCTCTGCACGCAGTGCAGGGGAATCGGGCCTCATCTCGCGGCGAGGGGGAAGTCTCTTGGTTTTTCTCGAGTTGCGGCCGGAACCTGGGGTATATTCTCGAGTTACGACGGGGAGGGCCCTTCCAGACACGTGTTTGTTCAGCGACGTCAGGATTCCTGCCTAGGTGCGAAGGACGCCTCGGGATTCTCCTCGAGTCTTGGCATGGCAATTGGGACGCGTCTCCACCTGAGGCGGGAGACCCAGGGTCCCTTTTCACGTGCCACAGGGATCCTGGGACACCTATCCATTTTCAAGAGTAGTCAGGCATCGTCTCCTTTGGAAGCATTGATCTCCGCAGACATCTCGAGTTTTCAAAGGATGTGAGGGCTCCGGTCGCGTTGAGGTTGAGGACTAGGTCTTTCTCTGTGGTCTCCACAGGGGATTCAGACATCCCTTCGTCTTGGGAGATGCAAGACGAGCCTGCTTTCAATTCACTGCAGGGATATCCGGCCTTACTTCGAGTCAGAGCATCTCGGTGTCCATTCCACTTGAGGCCACAAACTCAGGGTCCCTCTCACATATGTAGCTGAGAAAAGCCTCCTCTTGAGGTGCTTGTGGAAAGTTGGTATTCCTCTTGAGTCGAAGCCAGGGACTAAGCTCTCATCTCGAGTTGATTTGAGGTCCACGGAGCCCTTTCGTGTTGCTCCAGGGACCTCAGGATCCCTCTAGACTAGAGACAGTGATCTTGGGTTTTCTCTGGAGTGCAATCAAGGAAATCAAGGCTCCTTTCACGTTTGATGTGGAACACGGAATTGCTCTGCACGCAGTGCAGGGGAATCGGGCCTCATCTCGCGGCGAGGGGGAAGTCTCATGGTTTTTCTCGAGTTGCGGCCGGAACCTTGGGTATATTCTCGAGTTACGACGGGGAGGGCCCCTCCAGACACGTGTTTGTTCAGCGACGTCAGGACTCCTGCCTAGGTGCGAGGGACACCTCGGGATTCTCCTCGAGTCTTGGCATGGCAATTGGGACGCGTCACCACGTGAGGCGGGAGACCCAGGTTCCCTTTCCACGTGCCACAGGGATCCTGGGACTCCTATCCATTTTCAAGAGGAGTCAGGCATCGTCTCCTTTGGAAGCATTGATATCCGTGGACCTCTTGAGTTTTCAAAGGATGTGAGGCCTCCGGTCGCGTTGAGGCGGAGGACTAGGTCTTTCTCTGTGGTCTCCACAAGGGATTAAGACAACCCTTCGTCTTGGGAGATGCAAGACAAGCCTGCATTCAATTCACTGCAGAGATATCCGGCCTTACTTTGAGTCAGAGCATCTCGGTGTCCATTCCACTTGAGGCCACAAACTCAGGGTCACTCTCACATACCTATTGCTGAGGAAAGCCTCCTCTTGAGGTGCTTGTGGAAAGTTGGTATTCCTCTTGAGTCGAAGCCAGGGACTAAGCTCTCATCTCGAGTTGATTTGGGGTCCACGGAGCCCTTTCCTGTTGCTCCAGTGACCTCAGGATCCCTCTAGACTTGAGACAGTGATCTTGGGTTTTCTCTGGAGTGCCATCAAGGAATTCAAGGCTCCTTTCACGTTTGATGTGGAACACGGAATTGCTCTGCACGCAGTGCTAGGGTTTCGGGCCTCATCTCGCGGCGAGGGGGAAGTCTCATGGTTTCTCTCGAGTTGCGGCCGGAACCTGGGGTATATTCTCGAGTTACGACGGGGAGGGCCCCTCCAGACACGTGTTTGTTCAGCGACGTCAGGACTCCTGCCTAGGTTCGAGGGACACTTCGGGATTCTCCTCGAGTCTTGGCATGGCAATTGGGACGCGTCTCCACGTGATGCGGGAGACCCAGGGTCCCTTTCCACGTGCCACAGGGATCCTGGGACTCCTATCCATTTTCAAGAGGAGTCAGGCATCGTCTCCTTTGGAAGCATTGATCTCCCCAGACCTCTCGAGTTTTCAAAGGATGTGAGGCCTCCGGTCGCGTTGATGCGGAGGACTAGGTCTTTCTCTGTGGTCTCCACAGGGGATTCAGACATCCCTTCGTCTTGGGAGATGCAAGACGAGCCTGCATTCAATTCACTGCAGGGATATCCGGCCTTACTTCGAGTCAGAGCATCTCGGTGTCCATTCCACTTGAGGCCACAAACTCAGGGTCCCTCTCACATACCTGTAGCTGAGAGAAGCCTCCTCTTAAGGTGCTTGTGGAAAGTTGGTATTCCTCTTGAGTCGAAGCCAGGGACTAAGCCCTCATCTCTTGTTGATTTGGGGTCCACGGAGCCCTTTCGTGTTGCTCCTGTGACCTCAGGATCCTTCTAGATTTGAGACAGTGATCTTGGGTTTTCTCTGGAGTGCCATCAAGGAAATCAAGGCTCCTTTCACGTTTGATGTGGAACACGGAATTGCTCTGCACGCAGTGCAGGGGGAACGGGCCTCATCTCAGGGCGAGGGGGAAGTCTCATTGTTTTCTCGAGTTACGGCCGGAACCTGGGGTATATTCTCGAGTTACGACGGGGAGGGCCCTTCCAGACACGTGTTGTTCAGCGACGTCAGGACTCCTGCCTAGGTGCGAGGGACACCTCGGAATTCTCCTCGAGTCTTGGCATGGCAATTGGGACGGGACTCCACGTGAGGTGGGAGACCCAGGGTCCCTTTCCACGTGCCACAGGGATCCTGGGACTCCTATCCATTTTCAAGAGGAGTCAGGCATCGTCTCCTTTGGAAGCATTGATCTCCGCAGACCTCTCGAGTTTTCAAAGGATGTGAGGCATCCGTTCGCTTTGAGGTGGAGGACTAGGTCTTTCTCTGTGGTCTCCACAGGGGATTAAGACATCCCTTCGTCTTGGGAGATGCAAGACAAGCCTGCATTCAATTCACTGCAGGGATATCCGGCCTTACTTCGAGTCAGAGCATCTCGTTGTCCATTCCACTTGAGGCCACAAACTCAGGGTCCCTCTCACATACCTGTTGCTGAGAAAAGCCTCCTCTTGAGGTGCTTGTGGAAAGTTGGTATTCCTCTTGAGTCGAGGCCAGGGACTAAGCTCTCATCTCGAGTTGATTTGGGGTCCACGGAGCCCTTTCATGTTGCTCCAGTGAACTCAGGATCCCTCTAGACTTGAGACAGTGATCTTTGGTTTTCTCTGGAGTGCCATCAAGGAAATCAAGGCTCCTTTCACGTTTGATGTGGAACACGGAATTGCTCTGCACGCAGTGCTAGGGTATCGGGCCTCATCTCGCGGCGAGGGGTTAGTCTCATTGTTTCTCTCGAGTTGCGGCCGGAACCTGGGGTATATTCTCGAGTTACGACGGGGAGGACCCTTCCAGACACGTGTTTGTTCAGCGACGTCAGGACTCCTGCCTAGGTGCGAGGGACACCTCGGGATTCTCCTCGAGTCTTGGCATGGCAATTGGGTCGCGTCTCCACGTGAGGCGGGAGACCCAGGGTCCCTTTCCACGTGCCACAGGGATCCTGGGACTCCTATCCATTTTCAAGAGGAGTCAGGAATCGTCTCCTTTGGAAGCATTGATCTCTGTGAACCTCAAGGGTTTTCAAAGGATGTGAGGCCTCCGGTCGCCATGATGCGGAGAACTAGGTCTTTCTCTGTGGTCTCCACAGGGGATTCAGACATCCCTTTATCTTGGGAGATGCCAGACGAGCCTGCATTCAATTGACTGCAGGGATATCCGGCATTACTTCGAGTCAGAGCCTCTCGGTGTCCATTCCACTTGAGGCCACAAACTCAGGGTCCCTCTCACATACCTGTAGCTGAGAGAAGCCTCCTCTTGAGGTGCTTGTGGAAAGTTGGTATTTCTCTTGAGTCGAAGCCAGGGACTAAGCTATCATCTGGAATTGATTTGGGGTCCACAGAGCCCTTTCGTGTTGCCCCAGTGACCTCAGGATCCCTCTAGACTTGAGACAGTGATCTTGGGTTTACTCTGGAGTGCCATCAAGGAAATCAAGGCTCCTTTCACGTTTGATGTGGAACACGGAATCGCTCTGCACGCAGTGCAGGGGAATCGGGCCTCATCTCGCGGCGAGGGGGAAGTCTCTTGGTTTTTCTCGAGTTCCGGCCGGAACCTGGGGTATATTCTCGAGTTACGACGGGGAGGGCCCTTCCAGACACGTGTTTGTTCAGCGACGTAAGGACTCCTGCCTAGGTGCGAGGGACACCTCGGGATTCTCCTCGAGTCTTGGCATGGCAATTGGGACGCGTCTCCACGTGAGGCGGGAGACCCAGGGTCCCTTTTCACGTGCCACAGGGATCCTGGGACACCTATCCATTTTCAAGAGGAGTCAGCCATCGTCTCCTTTGGAAGCATTGATCTCCGCAGACCTCTCGAGTTTTCAAAGGATGTGAGGGCTCCGGTCGCGTTGAGGTTGAGGACTAGGTCTTTCTCTGTGGTCTCCATAGGGGATTCAGACATCCCTTCGTCTTGGGAGACGCAAGACGACCCTGCATTCAATTCACTGCAGGGATATCCGGCCTTACTTCAAGTCAGAGCATCTCGGTGTCCATTCCACTTGAGGCCACAAACTCAGGGTCCCTCTCACATACCTATTGCTGAGAAAAGCCTCCTCTTGAGGTGCTTGTGGAAAGTTGGTATTCCTCTTGAGTCGAAGCCAGGGACAAAGCTCTATCTCGAGTTGATTTGGGGTCCACAGAGCCCTTTCTTGTTGCTCCAGTGACCTCAGGATCCCTCTAGACTTGAGACAGTGATCTTGGGTTTTCTCTGGAGTGCAATCAAGGAAATCAAGGCTCCTTTCACGTTTGATGTGGAACACGGAATTGCTCTGCACGCAGTGCAGGGGAATCGGTCCTCATCTCGCGGCGAGGGGGAAGTCTCATGGTTTTTCTGGAGTTGCGGCCGGAACCTGGGGTATATTCTCGAGTTACGACGGGGAGGGCCCTTCCAGACACGTGTTTGTTCAGCGACGTCAGGACTCCAGCCTAGGTGTGAGGGACACCTCGGGATTCTCCTCGAGTCTTGGCATGGCAATTGGGACGCGTCTCCACGTGAGGCGGGAGACCCAGGGTCCCTTTCCACGTGCCACAGGGATCCTGGGACTCCTATCCACTTTCAAGAGGAGTCAGGCATCGTCTCCTTTGGAAGCATTGATCTCCGCAGACCTCTCGAGTTTTCAAAGGATGTGAGGCCTCCGGTCTCGATGAGGCAGAGAACTAGGTCTTTCTCTGTGGTCTCCACAGGGGATTCAGACATCCGTTTATCTTGGGAGATGCAAGACGAGCCTGCATTCAATTCACTGCAGGGATATCCGGCATTACTTCGAGTCAGAGCCTCTCGGTGTCCATTCCACTTGAGGCCACAAACTCAGGGTCCCTCTCACATACCTGTAGCTGAGAGAAGCCTCCTCTTGAGGTGCTTGTGGAAAGTTGGTATTTCTCTTGAGTCGAAGCCAGGGACTAAGCTATCATCTCGAATTGATTTGGGGTCCACAGAGCCCTTTCGTGTTGCCGCAGTGACCTCAGGATCCCTCTAGACTTGAGACAGTGATCTTGGGTTTTCTCTGGAGTGCCATCAAGGAAATCAAGGCTCCTTTCACGTTTGATGTGGAAACGGAATTGCTCTGCACGCAGTGCAGGGGAATCGGGCCTCATCCCGCGGTGAGGGGGAAGTCTCTTGGTTTTTCTCGAGTTGCGGCCGGAACCTGGGGTATATTCTCGAGTTACGACGGGGAGGGCCCTTCCAGACACGTGTTTGTTCAGCGACGTCAGGACTCCTGCCTAGGTGCGAGGGACACTTCGGGATTCTCCTCGAGTCTTGGCATGGCAATTGGGACGCGTCTCCATCTGAGGCGGGAGACCCAGGGTCCCTTTTCACGTGCCACAGGGATCCTGGGACACCTATCCATTTTCAAGAGGAGTCAGGCATCGTCTCCTTTGGAAGCATTGATCTCCGCAGACCTCTCGAGTTTTCAAATGATGTGAGGGCTCCGGTCGCGTTGAGGTTGAGGACTAGGTCTTTTTCTGTGGTCTCCACAGGGGATTCAGACATCCCTTCGTCTTGGGAGATGCAAGACGAGCCTGCATTCAATTCACTGCAGGGATATCCGGCCTTACTTCAAGCCAGAGCATCTCGGTGTCCATTCCACTTGAGGCCACAAACTCAGGGTCCCTCTCACATATGTAGCTGAGAAAAGCCTCCTCTTGAGGTGCTTGTGGAAAGTTGGTATTCCTCTTGAGTCGAAGCCAGGGACTAAGCTCTCATCTCGAGTTGATTTGGGGTCCACGGAGCCCTTTCGTGTTGCTCCAGTGACCTCAGGATCCCTCTAGACTTGAGACAGTGATCTTGGGTTTTCTCTGGAGTGCCATCAAGGAAATCAAGGCTCCTTTCACGTTTGATGTGGAACACGGAATTGCTCTGCACGCAGTGCAGGGGAATCGGGCCTCATCTCGCGGCGAGGGGGAAGTTTCATGGTTTTTCTCGAGTTGCGGCCGAAACCTGGGGTATATTCTCGAGTTACGACGGGGAGGGCCCTTCCAGACACGTGTTTGTTCAGCGACGTCAGTACTCCTGCTTAGGTGCGAGGGACACCTCGGGATTCTCCTCGAGTCTTGGCATGGCAATTGGGACGCGTCTCCACGTGAGGCGGGAGACCCAGGGTCCCTTTCCACGTGCCACAGGGATCCTCGGACTCCTATCCAATTTCAAGAGGAGTCAGGCATCGTCTCCTTTGGAAGCATTGATCTCCGCGGACCTCTCCAGTTTTCAAAGGATGTGAGGCCTCCGGTCGCGTTGAGTTGAGGACTAGGTCTTTCTCTGTGTTCTGCACAGGGGATTCAGACATCCCTTCATCTTGGGAGATGCAAGACGAGCCTGCATTCAATTCACTGCAGGGATATCCGGCCTTACTTCGAGTCAGAGCTTCTCCGTGTCCATTCCACTTGAAGCCACAAACTCAGGGTCCCTCTCACATACCTGTAGCTGAGAGTAGCCTCCTCGTGAGGTGCTTGTGGAAACTTGGTATTCCTCTTGAGTCGAAGCCAGGGAATAAGCTCTCATGTCGAGTAGATTTGGGGTTCACGGAGCCCTTTCGTGTTGCTACAGTGACCTCAGGATCCCTCTAGACTTGAGACAGTGATCTTGTGTTTTCTCTGGAGTGCCATCAAGGAAATCAAGGCTCCTTTCACGTTTGATGTGGAACACGGAATTGCTCTGCACGCATTGCAGGGGAATCGGGCCTCATCTCGCGGCGAGGGGGAAGTCTCATGGTTTTTCTCGAGTTGCGGCCGGAACCTGGGGTATATTCTCGAGTTACGACGGGGAGGGCTCTTCCAGACACGTGTTTGTTCAGCGACGTCAGAACTCCTGCCTAGGTGCGAGGGACACCTTGGGATTCTCCTCGAGTCTTGGCATGGCAATTGGGACGCCTCTCCACGTGAGGCGGGAGACCCAGGGTTCCTTTCCACGTGAAACAGGGATCCCGGGACTCCTATCCATTTTCAAGAGGAGTCAGGCATCGTCTCCTTTGGAAGCATTGATCTCCGCGGACCTCTCGAGTTTTCAAAGGATGTGAGGCCTCCGCTCGCGATGAGGCGGAGAATTAGGTCTTTCTCTGTGGTCTCCACAGGGGATTCAGACATCCCTTCGTCTGGGGAGATGCAAGACGAGCCTGCATTCAATTCACTGCAGGGATATCCGGCCTTACTTCGAGTCAGAGCATCTCGGTGTCCATTCCACTTGAGGCCACAAACTCAGGGGCCCTCTCACATACCTGTAGCTGAGAGAAGCCTCCTCTTGAGGTGCTTGTGGAAAGTCGGTATTCCTCTTGAGTCGAAGCCAGGGACTAAGCTCTCATCTCGAGTTGATTTGGAGTCCACGGAGCCCTTTCATGTTGCGCCACTGACCTCAGGATCCCTCTAGACTTGAGACAGTGATCTTGGGTTTTCTCTAGAGTGCCATGAAGGAAATCAAGGCTCCTTTCACGTTTGATGTGGAACACGGAATTGCTCTGCATGCAGTGCAGGGGAATCGGGCCTCATCTCGCGGCGACGGGGAAGTCTCATGGTTTCTCTCGAGTTGCGGCCGGAACCTGGGGTATATTCTCGAGTTACGACGGGGAGTGCCCTTCCAGACACGTGTTTGTTCAGCGACGTCAGGACTCCTGCCTAGGTGCGAGGGACACCTCGGGATTCTCCTCGAGTCTTGGCATGGCAATTGGGACGCGTATCCACGTGAGGCGGGAGACCAAGGGTCCCTTTCCACGTGCCACAGGGATCCTGGGACTCCTATCCATTTTCAAGAGGAGTCAGGCATCGTCTCCTTTGGAAGCATTGATCTCTGCGGACCTCTCGAGTTTTCAAAGGATGTGAGGCCTCCGGTCGCGATGAGGCGGAGGACTAGGTCTTTCTCTGTGGTCTCCACAGCGGATTCAGATAACCCTTCGTCTTGGGAGATGCAAGAGGAGCCTGCATTCAATTCACTGCAGGGATATCCGGCCTTACTTCGAGTCAGAGCATCTCGGTGTCCATTCCACTTGAGGCCACAAACTCAGGGTCCCTCTAACATACCTGTAGCTGAGAGAAGCCTCCTCTTGAGGTGCTTGTGGAAAGTTGGTATTCCTCTTGAGTCGAAGCCAGGGACTAAGCTCTCATCTCGAGTTGATTTGTGGTCCACGGAGCCCTTTCGTGTTGCTCCAGTGACCTCAGGATCCCTCTAGACTAGAGACAGTGATCTTGGGTTTTCTCTGGAGTGCCATCAAGGAAATCAAGGCTCCTTTCACTTTTGATGTGGAATACGGTATTGCTCTGCATGCAGGGCAGGGGAATCGGGCCTCATCTCGCGGCGAGGGGGAAGTCTCATGGTTTTTCTCGAGTTGCGGCCGGAACCTGGTGTATATTCTCGATTTACGACGGGGAGGGCCCTTCCAGACACGTGTTTGTTCAGCGACGTCAGGATTCCTGCCTAGGTGCGAGGGACACCTCGGGATTCTCCTCGAGTCTTGGCATGGCAATTGGGACGCCTCTCCACGTGAGGCCGGAGACCCAGGGTCCCTTTCCACGTGCCACAGGGATCTTGGGACACCTATTCATTTTCAAGAGGAGTCAGGCATCGTCTCCTTTGGAAGCATTGATCTCTGCAGACCTCTCGAGTTTTCAAAGGATGTGAGGCCTCCGCTCGCGATGAGGCGGAGAATTAGGTCTTTCTCTGAAGTCTCCACAGGGGATTCAGACATCCCTTCGTCTTGGGAGATGCAAGACGAGCCTGCATTCAATTCACTGCAGGGATATCCGGCCTTACTTCGAGTCAGAGCATCTCGGTGTACATTCCACTTGAGGCCACAAAATCAGGGGCCCTCTCACATACCTGTAGCTGAGAGAAGCCTCCTCTTGAGGTGCTTGTGGAAAGTTGGTATTCCTCTTGAGTCGAAGCCAGGGACTAAGTTCTCATCTCGAGTTGAATTGGAGTCCACGGAGCCCTTTCCTTTTGCGCCACTGATCTCAGGATCCCTCTAGACTTGAGACAGTGATCTTGGGTTTTCTCTGGAGTGCCATCAAGGAAATCAAGGCTCCTTTCACGTTTGATGTGGATCACGGAATTGCTCTGCACGCAGTGCAGGGGAATCGGATCTCAGCTCACGGCGAGGGGGAAGTCTCATGGTTTTTCTCGAGTTTCGGCCGGAACCTGGGGTATATTATCGAGTTAAGACGGGGAGGGCCCTTCCAGACACGTGTTTGTTCAGCGACGTCAGGACTCCTGCCTAGGTGCGAGGGACACCTCGGGATTCTCCTCGAGTCTTGGCATGGCAATTGGGACGCCTCTCCACGTGAGGCGGGAGACCCAGGGTCCCTTTCCACGTGCCACAGGGATCTTGGGACACCTATTCATTTTCAAGAGGAGTCAGGCATCGTCTCCTTTGGAAGCATTGATCTCCGCAGACCTCTCGAGTTTTCAAAGAATGTGAGGCCTCCGGTCGCGTTGAGGCGGAGGACTAGGTCTTTCTCTGTGGTCTCCACAGGGGATTCAGACATCCCTTCGTCTTGGGAGATGCAAGAGGAGCCTGCATTCAATTCACTGCAGGGATATCCGGCCTTACTTCGAGTCAGAGCATCTCGGTGTCCATTCCACTTGAGGCCACAAACTCAGGGTCCCTCTAACATACCTGTAGCTGAGAGAATCCTCCTCTTGAGGTGCTTGTGGAAAGTTGGTATTCCTCTTGAGTCGAAGCCAGGGACTAAGCCCTCATCTCTAGTTGATTTGGGGTCCACGGAGCCCTTTCGTGTTGCTCCTGTGACCTCAGGATCCCTCTAGATTTGAGACAGTGATCTTGGGTTTTCTCTGGTGTGCCATCAAGGAAATCAAGGCTCCTTTCACGTTTGATGTGGAACACGCAATTGCTCTGCACGCAGTGCTAGGGTTTCGGGCCTCATCTCGCGGCGAGGGGGAAGTCTCATGGTTTCTCTCGAGTTGCGGCCGGAACCTGGGGTATATTCTCGAGTTACGACCGGGAGGGCCCTTCCAGACACGTGTTTGTTCAGCGACGTCAGGACTCCTGCCTAGGTGCGAGGGACACCTCGGAATTCTCCTCGAGTCTTGCCATGGCAATTGGGACGGGACTCCACGTGATGCGGGAGACCCAGGGTCCCTGTCCACGTGCCACAGGGATCCTGGGACTCCTATCCATTTTCAAGAGGAGTCAGGCATCGTCTCCTTTGGAAGCATTTATCTCCGCAGACCTCTCGAGTTTTCAAAGAATGTGAGGCCTCCGGTCGCGCTGAGGCGGAGGACTAGGTCTTTCTCTGTGGTCTCCACAGGGGATTCAGACATCCCTTCGTCTTGGGAGATGCAAGACGAGCTTGCATTCAATTCACTGCAGGGATATCCGGCCTTACTTCGAGTCAGAGCATCTCGGTGTCCATTCCACTTGAGGCCACAAATTCAGGGTCTCTCTCACATACCTGTAGCTGAGAGAAGCCTCCTCTTGAGGTGCTTGTGGAAAGTTGGTATTCCTCTTGAGTCGAAGCCAGGGACTAAGCCCTCATCTCTAGTTGATTTGGGGTCCATGGAGAACTTTCGTGTTGCTCCAGTGACCTCAGGATCCCTCTAGACTTGAGACAGTGATCTTGGGTTTTCTCTGGAGTGCCATCAAGGAAATCAAGGCTCCTTTCACGTTTGATGTGGAACACGGAATTGCTCTGCACGCAGTGCAGGGGAATCGGTCCTCATCCCTCGGCGAGGGGGAAGACTCATGATTTTTCTCGAGTTGCGGCCGGAACCTGGGGTATATTCTCGTGTTACGACGGGGAGGGCCCTTCCAGACACGTGTTTGTTCAGCGACATCAGGACTCCTGCCTAGGTGCGAGGGACACCTCGGGATTCTCCTCGAGTCTTGGCATGGCAATTGGGACGCGTCTCCACGTGAGGCGGGAGACCCAGGGTCCCTTTCCACGTGCCACAGGGATCCTGGGACTCCTATCCATTTTCAAGAGGAGTCAGGCATCGTCTCCTTTGGAAGCATTGATCTCTGCAGACCTCTCGAGTTTTCAAAGGATGTGAGGCCTCCGGTCGCGATGAGGAGGAGGACTAGGTTTTTCTCTGTGGTCTCCCCAGGGGATTCAGACATCCCTTCATCTTGGGAGATGCAAGACGAGCCTGCATTCAATTCACTGCAGGGATATCTGGCCTTACTTCGAGTCAGAGCATCTCGGTGTCCATTGCACTTGAGGGCACAAACTCAGGGTCCCTCTCACATACCATTAGCTGAGAGTAGCCTCCTCTTGAGCTGCTTGTGGAAAGTTTTTATTCCTCTTGAGTAGAAGCCAGGGACTAACCTCTCATCTCGAGTTGATTTGGGGTCCACGGAGCCCTTTCGTGTTGCTCCAGTGACCTCAGGATCCTTCTAGACTTGAGACAGTGATCTTGGGTTTTCTCTGGAGTGCCATCAAGGAAATCAATGCTCCTTTCATTTTTGATGTGGAATACGGAATTGCTCTGCACGCAGGGCAGGGGAATCGGGCCTCATCACGCGGCGAGGGGGAAGTCTCATGGTTTTTCTCGAGTTGCGGCCCGAACCTGGGGTATATTCTCGAGTTACGACGGGGAGGGCCCTTCCAGACACGTGTTTGTTCAGCGACGTTTGGACTCCTGCCTAAGTGCGAGGGACACCTCGGGATTCTCCTCGAGTCTTGGCATGGCAATTGGGACGCGTCTCCACGTGAGGCGGGAGAATTAGTGTCCCTTTCCACGTGCCACAGGGATCCTGGGACTCCTATCCATTTTCAAGAGGAGTCAGGCATCGTCTCCTTTGGAAGCATTGATCTCCGCAGACCTCTCGAGTTTTCAAGAATGTGAGGCCTCCGGTCGCGTTGAGGCGGAGGACTACGTCTTTCTCTGTGGTCTCCACAGGGGATTAAGACATCCCTTCGTCTTGGGAGATGCAAGACGAGCCTGCATTCAATTCACTGCAGGGATATCCGGCCTTACTTTGAGTCAGAGCATCTCGGTGTCCATTCCACTTGAGGCCACAAACTCAGGGTCCCTCTCACATACATATTGCTGAGAAAAGCCTCCTCTTGAGGTGCTTGTGGAAAGTTGGTATTCCTCTTGAGTCGAAGCCAGGGACTAAGCTCTCATCTCAAGTTGATTTGGGGTCCACGGAGCCCTTTCCTGTTGCTCCAGTGAACTCAGGATCCCTCTAGACTTGAGACAGTGATCTTGGGTTTTCTCTGGAGTGCCATCAAGGAAATCAAGGCTCCTTTCACGTTTGATGTGGAACACGGAATTGCTCTGCACGCAGTGCTAGGGTATCAGGCCTCATCTCGCGGCGAGGGGGAAGTCTCATGGTTTCTCTCGAGTTGCGGCCGGAATCTGGGGTATATTCTCGAGTTACGACGGGGAGGGCCCTTCCAGACACGTGTTTGTTCAGCGACCTCAGGACTCCTGCCTAGGAGCGAGGTACACCTCGGGATTCTCCTCGAGTCTTGGCATGGCAATTGGGATGCGTCTCCACGTGAGGTGGGAGACCCAGGGTCCCTTTCCACGTGCCACAGTCATCCTGGGACTCCTATCCATTTTCAAGAAGAGTCAGACATCTTCTCCTTTGGAAGCATTGATCTCTGCGGACCTCTCGAGTTTTCAAAGGATGTGAGGCCTCCGCTCGCGATGAGGCAGAGAACGAGGTCTTTCTCTGTGGTCTCCACAGGGGATTCAGAACCCTTCGTCTTGGGAGATGCAAGACGAGCCTGCATTCAATTCACTGCAGGGATATCCGGCCTTACTTCGAGTCAGAGCATCTCGGTGTCCATTCCACTTGAGGCCACAAACTCAGGGTCCCTCTCACATACCTGTAGCTGAGAGAAGCCTCCTCTTGAGGTGCTTGTGGAAAGTTGGTATTCCTCTTGAGTCGAAGCCAGGGACTAAGCTCTCATCTCGAGTTGATTTGGGGTCCACGGAGCCCTTTCATGTTGGTCCAGTGACCTCAGGATCTCTCTAAAGTTGAGACAGTGATCTTGGGTTTTCTCTAGAGTGCCATCAAGGAAATCAACGTCCCTTTCACGTTTGATGTGTAAAACGGAATTGCTCTGCACGCAGTGCAGGGGAATCGGGCCGCATCTCGTGGCGAGGGGGAAGTCTTATGGTTTTTCTCGAGTTGCGGCCGGAACCTGGGGTATATTCTCGAGTTACGACGGGGATGGCCCTTCCAGACACGTGTTTGTTCAGCGACGTCAGGACTCCTGCCTAGGTGCGAGGGACACCTCGGGATTCTCCTCGAGTCTTGGCATGGCAATTGGGACGCGTCTCCACCTGAGGCGGGAGACCCAGGGTCCCTTTCCACGTGCCACAGGGATCCTGGGACTCCGATCCATTTTCAAGAGGAGTCAGGCATCGTCTCCTTTGGAAGCATTGATCTCCGCGGACCTCTCGAGTTTTCAAAGGATGTGAGGCCTCCGGTCGCGATGAGGCGGAGAACTAGTTGTTTCTCTGTGGTCTCCACAGGGAATTCAGACATCCCTTCGTCTTGGGAGATGCAAGACGAGCCTGCATTCAATTCACTGCAGGGATATCTGGCCTTACTTCGAGTCAGAGCATCTCGGTGTCCATTCCACTTGAGGCCACAAACTCAGGGTCCCTCTCACATACCATTAGCTGAGAGTAGCCTCCTCTTGAGGTGCTTGTGGAAAGTTTTTATTCCTCTTGAGTCGAAGCCAGGGACTAAGCTCTCATCTCGAGTTGATTTGGGGTCCACGGAGCCCTTTCGTGTTGCTCCAGTGACCTCAGGATCCTTATAGACTTGAGACAGTGATCTTGGGTTTTCTCTGGAGTGCCATCAAGGAAATCAATGCTCCTTTCATTTTTGATGTGGAATACGGAATTGCTCTGCACGCAGGGCAGGGGAATCGGGCCTCAACTCGCGGCGAGGGGGAAGTCTCATGGTTTTTCTCGAGTTGCGGCAGGAACCGGGGGTATATTCTCGAGTTACGACGGGAAGGGCCCTTCCAGACACGTGTTTGTTCAGCGACGTAAGGACTACTGCCTAGGTGCGAGGGACACCTCGGGTTTCTCCTCGAGTCTTGGCATGGCAATTGGGACGCGTCTCCACGTGAGGCGGGAGATCCAGGGTCCCTTACCACGTGCCACAGGGATCCTTGGACTCCTATCCATTTTCCAGAGGAGTCTGGCATCGTCTCCTTTGGAAGCATTGATCTCCGCGGAACTCTAGAATTTTCAAATGATGTGAGGCCTCCGGTCGCAATGAGGCGGAGAACTAGTTCTTTCTCTGTGGTCTCCACAGGGGATTCAGACATCCCTTCGTCTTGGGAGATTCAAGACGAGCCTTCTTTCCATTCACTGCAGGGATATCCGGCCTTACTTCGAGTCAGAGCATCTCGGTGTCCATTCCACTTGAGGCCACAAACTCAGGGTCCCTCTCACATACCATTAGCTGAGAGTAGCCTCCTCTTGAGGTGCTTGTGGAAAGTTTTTATTCCTCTTGAGTCGAAGCCAGGGACTAAGCTCTCATCTCGAGTTGATTTGGGGTCCACGGAGCCCTTTCGTGTTGCTCCAGTGACCTCAGGATCCTTATAGACTTGAGACAGTGATCTTGGGTTTTCTCTGGAGTGCCATCAAGGAAATCAATGCTCCTTTCATTTTTGATGTGGAATACGGAATTGCTCTGCACGCAGGGCAGGGGTATCGGGCCTCATCTCGCGGCGAGGGGGAAGTCTCATGGTTTTTCTCCAGTTGCGGCCCGAAACTGGGGTATATTCTCGAGTTACGACGGGGAGGGCCCTTCCAGACACGTGTTTGTTCAGCGACGTCAGGACTCCTGCCTAGGTGCGAGGGACACCTCGGGATTCTCCTCGAGTCTTGGCATGGCAATTGGGACACGTCTCCACGTGATGCGGGAGAATCAGTGTCCCTTTCCACGTGCCACAGTGATCCTGGGACTCCTATCCATTTTCAAGAGGAGTCAGGCATCGTCTCCTTTGGAAGCATTGATCTCTGCAGACCTCTCGAGTTTTCAAAGGATGTGAGGCCTCCGGTCACGATGAGGCGGAGGACTAGGTCTTTCTCTGTGGTCTCCACAGGGGATTCAGACATCCCTTCGTCTTGGGAGATGCAAGACGAGCCTGCATTCAATTCACTGCAGGGATATCCGGCCTTACTTCGAGTCAGAGCATCTCGGTTTCCATTGCACTTGAGGCCACAAACTCAGGGTCCCTCTCACATACCTGTAGCTGAGAGAAGCTTCCTATTGAGGTGCTTGTGGAAAGTTGGTATTCCTCTTGAGTCGAAGCCAGGGACTAAGCTCTCATCTCGAGTTGATTTGGGGTCCACGGAGCCCTTTCGTGTTGCTACAGTGACCTCAGGATCCCTCTAGACTTGAGACAGTGATCTTGGGTTTTCTCTGGAGTGCCATCAAGGAATTCAAGGCTCCTTTCACGTTTGATGTGGAACACGGAATTGCTCTGCATGCAGTGCAGGGGAATCGGGCCTCAACTAGCGGCGAGGGGGAAATCTCATGGTTTTTCTCTAGTTGCGGCTTGAACCTGGGGTATATTCTCGAGTTACGACGGGGAGGCCCCTTCCAGACACGTGTTTGTTCAACGACGTCAGGACTCCTGCCTAGGTGCGAGGGACCCCTCGGGATTCTCCTCGAGTCTTGGCATGGCAATTGGGACGCGTCTCCACGTGAGGGGGGAGACCCAGGGTCCCTTTCCACGTGCCACAGGGATCCTGGGACTCCTATCCATTTTCAAGAGGAGTCAGGTATCGTCTCCTTTGGAAGCATTGATCTCCGCAGACCTCTCGAGTTTTTAAAGTATGTGAGGCCTACCGTCGCGATGAGGCGGAGGACTAGGACTTTCTCTGTGGTCTCCACAGCGGATTCAGAAATCCCTTCGTCTTGGGAGATGCAAGACGAGCCTGCATTCAATTCACTGCAGGGATATCCGGCCTTACTTCGAGTCAGAGCATCTCGGTGTCCATTCCACTTGATGCCACAAACTCAGGGTCCCTCTCACATACCTGTAGCTGAGAGAAGCCTCCTCTTGAGGGGCTTGTGGAAAGTTGGTATTCCTCTTGAGTTGAATCCAGGGACTAATCTCTCATCTCGAGTTGATTTGGGGTCCACGGAGACCTTTCGTGTTGCTCCAGTGACCTCAGGATCCCTGTAGACTAGAGACAGTGATCTTGGGTTTTCTCTGGAGTGCCATCAAGGAAATCAAGGTTCCTTTCACTTTTGATGTCGAACACGGAATTGCTCCGCTCGCAGGGCAGGGGAATCGGGCCTCATCTCGCGGTGAGGGGGAAGTCTCATGGTTTTTCTAGGGTTGCGGCCGGAACCTGGGGTATATTCTCGAGTTATGACGGGGAGGGCCCTTCCAGACACGTGTTTGTTCAGCGAAGTCAGGACTCCTGCCTAGGTGCGAGGAACACCAGGGTATTCTCCTCGAGTCTTGGCATGGCAAATGGGACGCGTCTCCACGTGAGGCGGGAGACCCAGGTTCCCTTTGCACTTGCCACAGGGATCCTGGGACTCCTATCCATTTTCAAGAGGAGTCAGGCATCGTCTCCTTTGGAAGCATTGATCTCCGCGGACCTCTCGAGTTTTCAAAGGATGTGAGGCCTCCGGTTGCGATGAGGCAGAGGACTAGGTCTTTCTCTGTTGTCTCCACATGGGATTCAGACATCCCTTATTCTTGGGAGATGCAAGACGAGCCTGCATTCAATTCACTGCAGGGATATCCGGCCTTACTTCGAGTCAGAGCATCTCGGTGTCCATTCCACTTGAGGCCACAAACTGAGGGTCCCTCTCACATAACTGTAGCTGAGAGAATCCTCCTCTTGAGGTGCTTGTGGAAAGTTGGTATTCCTCTTCAGTTGAAGTCAGGGACTCAGCTCTCATCTCGAGTTGATTTGGTGTCCATGGAGCCCTTTCGTGTTGCTCCAGGGACCTCAGGATCCCTCTAGACTTGAGACAGTGATCTTGGGTTTTCTCTGGAGTGCCATCAAGGAAATCAAGGCTCCTTTCATGTTTGATGTGGAACACGGAATTGCTCTGCACGCAGTGCAGGGGAATAGGGCCTCATCTCGCAGCGAGGGGGAAGTCTCATGGTTTTTCTCGAGTTGCGGCAGGAACCGGGGGTATATTCTCGAGTTACGACGGGAAGGGCCCTTCCAGACACGTGTTTGTTCAGCGACGTAAGGACTACTGCCTAGGTGCGAGGGACACCTCGGGTTTCTCCTCGAGTCTTGGCATGGCAATTGGGACGCGTCTCCACGTGAGGCGGGAGATCCAGGGTCCCTTACCACGTGCCACAGGGATCCTTGGACTCCTATCCATTTTCCAGAGGAGTCTGGCATCGTCTCCTTTGGAAGCATTGATCTCCGCGGAACTCTAGAATTTTCAAATGATGTGAGGCCTCCGGTCGCAATGATGCGGAGAACTAGTTCTTTCTCTGTGGTCTCCACAGGGGATTCAGACATCCCTTCGTCTTGGGAGATTCAAGACGAGCCTTCTTTCCATTCACTGCAGGATTATCCGGCCTTACTTCGAGTCAGAGCATCTCGGTGTCCATTCCACTGGAGGCCACAAACTCAGGGTCCCTCTCACATACCTGTAGCTGAGAGAAGCCTCCTCTTGAGGTGCTTGTGGAAAGTTGGTATTCCTCTTGAGTCGAAGCCAGGGACTAAGCTCTCATCTCGAGTTGATTTGGGGTCCACGGAGCCCTTTCGTGTTGCTACAGTGACCTCAGGATCCCTCTGGACTTGAGACAGTGATCTTGGATTTTCTCTGGAGTGCCATCAAGGAAATCAAGGCTCCTTTCACGTTTGATGGGGAACACGGAATTGCTCTGCACACAGTGCAGGGGAATCGGGCCTCATCTCGCGGCGAGGGGGAAGTCTCATGGTTTTTCTCGAGTTGCGGCTGGAAACTGGGGTATATTCTCGAGTTACGACGCGGAGGACACTTCCAGACACGTGTTTCTTCAGCGAAGTGAGGACTCCTGCCTAGGTGCGAAGGACACCTCGGGGTTCTCCTCGAGTCTTGGCATGGCAATTGGGACGCGTCTCCACGTGAGGCGGGAGACCCAGGGTCCCTTTCCACGTGCCACAGGGATCCTGGGACTCCTATCCATTTTCAAGAGGAGTCAGGTATCGTCTCCTTTGGAAGCATTGATCTCCGCAGACCTCTCGAGTTTTTAAGTATGTGAGGCCTACCGTCGCGATGAGGCGAGGACTAGGACTTTCTCTGTGGTCTCCACAGCGGATTCAGAAATCCCTTCGTCTTGGGAGATGCAAGACGAGCCTGCATTCAATTCACTGGAGGGATATCCGGCCTTACTTCGAGTCAGAGCATCTCGGTGTCCATTCCACTTGATGCCACAAACTCAGGGTCCCTCTCACATACCTGTAGCTGAGAGAAGCCTCCTCTTGAGGGGCTTGTGGAAAGTTGGTATTCCTCTTGAGTTGAATCCAGGGACTAATCTCTCATCTCGAGTTGATTTGGGGTCCACGGAGACCTTTCGTGTTGCTCCAGTGACCTCAGGATCCCTGTAGACTAGAGACAGTGATCTTGGGTTTTCTCTGGAGTGCCATCAAGGAAATCAAGGTTCCTTTCACTTTTGATGTCGAACACGGAATTGCTCCGCTCGCAGGGCAGGGGAATCGGGCCTCTTCTCGCGGTGAGTGGGAAGTCTCATGGTTTTTCTAGGGTTGCGGCCGGAACCTGGGGTCTATTCTCGAGTTACGACGGGGAGGGCCCTTCCAGACACGTGATAGGTGCGAGGAACAACTTCGGATTCTCCTAAAGTCTTGGCATGGAAACTGGGAGGCGTCTCCACGTGAGGCGGTAGACCCAGTGTCCCTTTCCACGTGCCACAGGGATCCTGGGACTCCTATCCATTTTCAAGAGGAGTCAGGCATCGTCTCCTTCGGAAGCATTGATATCTGCGGACCTCTCGAGTTTTCAAAGGATGTGAGGCCTCCGGTCGCGATGAAGCGGAGAACTAGGTCTTTCTCTGTGGTCTCCACAGGGGTTTCAGACATCCCTTCGTCTTGGGAGATGTAAGACGAGCCGGCATTCAATTCACTGCAGTGATATCCGGCCTTACTTCGAGTCAGAGCATCTCGGTGTCCATTCCACTTGAGGCCACAAACTCAGGGTCCCTCTCACATACCTGTAGCAGAGAGAAGCCTCCTCTTGAGGTGCTTGTGGAAAGTTGGTATGCCTCTTGAGTCGAAGTCAGGGACTAAGCTCTCATCTCGAGTTGATTTGGGGTCCAGGGAGCCCTTTCGTGTTGCTACAGTGACCTCAGGATCCCTCTAGACTTGAGACAGTGATCTTGGGTTTTCATTGGAGTGCCATCAAGAAATCAAGGCTCCTTTCACGTTTGATGTGGAAAACTGAATTGCTCTGCACACAGTGCACGGGAATCGGGCCTCATCTCGCGGCGAGGGGGAAGTCTCATGGTTTTTCTCGAGTTGCGGCCGGAACCTGGGGTATATTCTCGAGTTATGACGGGGAGGGCCCTTCCAGACACGTGTTTGTTCAGCGAAGTCAGGACTCCTGCCTAGGTGCGAGTAACACCACGGTATTCTCCTCGATTCTTGGAATGGCAAATGGGACGCGTCTCCACGTGAGGCGGGAGACCCAGGTTCCCTTTGCACTTGCCACAGGGATCCTGGGACTCCTATCCATTTTCAAGAGGAGTCAGGCATCGTCTCCTTTGGAAGCATTGATCTCCGCGGACCTCTCGAGTTTTCAAAGGATGTGAGGCCTCCGGTTGCGATGAGGCAGAGGACTAGGTCTTTCTCTGTTGTCTCCACATGGGATTCAGACATCCCTTCGTCTTTGGAGATGCAAGACAAGCCTGCATTCAATTCACTGCAGGGATATCCGGCCTTACTTCGAGTCAGAGCATCTGGGTGTCCATTCCACTTGAGGCCACAAACTGAGGGTCCCTCTCACATAACTGTAGCTGAGAGAATCCTCCTCTTGAGGTGCTTGTGGAAAGTTGGTATTCCTCTTCAGTTGAAGTCAGGGACGCAGCTCTCATCTCGAGTTGATTTGGTGTCCACGGAGCCCTTTCGTGTTGCTCCAGGGACCTCAGGATCCCTCTAGACTTGAGACAGTGATCTTGGGTTTTCTCTGGAGTGCCATCAAGGAAATCAAGGCTCCTTTCATGTTTGATGTGGAACACGGAATTGCTCTGCACGCAGTGCAGGGGAATAGGGCCTCATCTCGCAGCGAGGGGGAAGTCTCATGGTTTTTCTCGAGTTGCGGCAGGAACCGGGGGTATATTCTCGAGTTACGACGGGAAGGGCCGTTCCAGACACGTGTTTGTTCAGCGACGTAAGGACTACTGCCTAGGTGCGAGGGACACCTCGGGTTTCTCCTCGAGTCTTGGCATGGCAATTGGGACGCGTCTCCACGTGAGGCGGGAGATCCAGGGTCCCTTACCACGTGCCACAGGGATCCTTGGACTCCTATCCATTTTCCAGAGGAGTCTGGCATCGTCTCCTTTGGAAGCATTGATCTCCGCGGAACTCTAGAATTTTCAAATGATGTGAGGCCTCCGGTCGCAATGAGGCGGAGAACTAGTTCTTTCTCTGTGGTCTCCACAGGGGATTCAGACATCCCTTCGTCTTGGGAGATTCAAGACGAGCCTTCTTTCCATTCACTGCAGGGATATCCGGCCTTACTTCGAGTCAGAGCATCTCGGTGTCCATTCCACTGGAGGCCACAAACTCAGGGTCCCTCTCACATACCTGTAGCTGAGAGAAGCCTCCTCTTGAGGTGCTTGTGGAAAGTTGGTATTCCTCTTGAGTCGAAGCCAGGGACTAAGCTCTCATCTCGAGTTGATTTGGGGTCCACGGAGCCCTTTCGTGTTGCTACAGTGACCTCAGGATCCCTCTGGACTTGAGACAGTGATCTTGGGTTTTCTCTGGAGTGCCATCAAGGAAATCAAGGCTCCTTTCACGTTTGATGGGGAACACGGAATTGCTCTGCACACAGTGCAGGGGAATCGGGCCTCATCTCGCGGCGAGGGGGAAGTCTCATGGTTTTTCTCGAGTTGCGGCTGGAAACTGGGGTATATTCTCGAGTTACGACGCGGAGGACACTTCCAGACACGTGTTTCTTCAGCGAAGTGAGGACTCCTGCCTAGGTGCGAGGGACACCTCGGGGTTCTCCTCGAGTCTTGGCATGGCAATTGGGACGCGTCTCCACGTGAGGCGGGAGACCCAGGGTCCCTTTCCACGTGCCACAGGGATCCTGGGACTCCTATCCATTTTCAAGAGGAGTCAGGCATCGTCTCCTTTGGAAGCATTGATCTCCGCGGACCTCTCGAGTTTTCAAAGAATACGAGGCCTCCGGTCGCGATGAGGCGGAGAACTAGGTCTTTCTCTGTGGGCTCACAGGGGATTCAAACATCCCTTCTTCTTGGGAGATGCAAGAGGAGCCTGCATTCAATTCACTGCAGGGATATCCGGCCTTACTTCGAGTCAGAGCATCTCGGTGTCCATTCCACTTGAGGCCACAAACTCAGGGTCCCTCTTACATACATGTAGCTGAGAGAAGCCTCCTCTTGAGGTGCTTGTGGATAGTTGGTATTCCTCTTGAGTCGAGGCCAGGGACTAAGCTCTCATCTCGAGTTGATTTGGGCTCCACTGAGCCCTTTTCTGTTGCTACAGTGACCTCAGGATCCCTCTAGACTTGACACAGTGATCTTGGGTTTTCTCTGGAGTGCCATCAAGGAAATCAAGACTCCTTTCACCTTTGATGTGGAACACGGAATTGCTCTGCACGCAGAGCAGGGGAATCGGGCCTCATCTCGCGGCGAGGGGGAAGGCTCATGGTTTTTCTCGAGTTGCAGCCGGAACCTGGGTTATATTCTCGAGTTACGACGGGGAGGGCCGTTATAGACACGTGTTTGTTCAGCGACGTCAGAACTCCTGCCTAGGTTCGATGAACACATCGGTATTCTCCCCATGTCTTGGCATGGCAATTGGGAAGGGTCTCCACGTGAGGCGGGAGACCCAGGGTCCCTTTCCACGTGCCAAAGGGATCCTGGGACTCCTATCCATTTTCAAGAGGAGTCAGGCATCGTCTCCTTTGGAAGCATTGATCTCCGCGGACCTCTCGAGTTTTCAAAGTATGTGAGACCTCCGGTCGCGATGAGGCGGAGAACTAGTTCTTTCTCTGTGGTCTCCACAGGGGATTCAGACATCCCTTCATCTTGGGAGATGCAAGACGAGCCTGCATTCAATTCACTGCAGGGATATACGGGCTTAGTTCGAGTCAGAGCATCTCGGTGTCCATTCCACTTGAGACCACAAATTCAGGGTCCCTCTCACATACCTGTAGCTGAGAGAAACCTCCTCTTGAGGTGTTTGTGGAAAGTTGGTATTCCTCTTGAGTCGAAGCCAGGGACTAAGCTCTCATCTCGAGATGATTTGGGGTCCACGGAACCCTTTCGTGTTCCTACAGTGACCTCAGGATCCCTCTGGACTTGAGACAGTGATCTTGGGTTTTCTCTGGAGTGCCATCAAGGAAATCAAGGCTTCTTTCACGTTTGATGGGGAACATGGAATTGCTCTGCACGCAGTGCAGGGGAATCGGGACTCATCTCGCTTCGAGGGGGAAGTCTCATGTTTTTTTTCGAGTTGCGGCCGGAACCTGTGGTATATTCTCGAGTTACGACGGGGAGGGCCCTTCCAGACACGTGTTTGTTCAGCAACGTCAGGATACCTGCCTAGGTGCGAGGGACACCGCGGGATTCTCCTCGAGTCTTGGCATGGCAATTGGGATGTGTCTCCACGTGAGGCGGGAGACCCAGGCTCCCTTTCCACGTGCCGCAGGGATCCTGGAACTCCTATCCATTTTCACGAGGAGTCAGGCATCGTCTCCTTTTGAAGTATTGATATCCGCGGACCTCTCGAGTTTTCAAAGGATATGAATCCTCCAGTTGCTTTGAGGTGGAGGACTAGGTCTTTCTCTGTGGTCTCCACAGGGGATTCAGACAGCCCTTCGTCTTGGGAGATACAAGACGAGCCTGCATTCAATTCACTGCAGGGATATCCGGCCTTACTTCGAGTCAGAGCATCTCGGTGTCCATTCCACTTGAGGCCACAAACTCATGGTCCCTCTCACATACCTGCAGCTGAGAGAAGCCTCTTCTTGAGGTGCTTGTGGAAAGATGGTGTTCCTCTTGAGTCGAAACCAAGGACTAATCTGTCATCTCGATTTGACTTGGGGTCCACGGAGCCCTTTCATGTTGCTCCAGTGACCTCAGGATCCCTCTAGACTTGAGACACTGCTTTTGGGTTTTCTCTGGAGTGCCATCAAGGAAATCAAGGCTCCTTTCACGTTTGATGTGGAACACGGAATTGCTCTGCACGCAGTGCAGGAGCATCGGGCCTCATCTCGCGGCGAGGGGGAAGTCTCATGGTTTTTCTCGAGTTGCGGCCGGAACCTGGGGTATATTCTCGAGTTACGACGGGGAGGGCCCTTCCAGACACGTGTTTGTTCAGCGACGTCAGGACTCCTGCCTAGGTGCGAGGGACACCTCGGGATTCTCCTCGAGTCTTGACATGGCAATTGGGAGGCGTCTACACGTGAGGCTTGAGACCCAGGGTCGCATTCCACGTGCCACAGGGATCCTGGGACTCCTATCCACTTTCAAAAGGAGTCAGGCATCGTCTCCTTTGGAAGCATTGATCTCCGCGGACCTCTCGAGTTTTCAAAGGATGTGAGGCCTCCGGTCACGTTGAGGCGGAGGCCTAGGTCTTTCTCTGTGGTCTCCACAGGGGATTCAGACATCCCTTCGTCTTGGGAGATGCAAGACGAGCCTACATTCAATTCACTGCAGGGATATCCGGCCTTACTTCGAGTCAGAGCATCTCGGTGTCCTTTCCACTTGAGGCCACAAACTCAGGGTCCCTCTCACATACTTGTAGCTGAGAGAAGCCTCCTCTTGAGGTGCTTGTGGAAGGTTGGTATTGATCTTAAGTAGAAGCCAGGGACTAAGCTCTCATGTCGAGTTGATTTGGGGTCCACGGAGCGCTTTCTTGTTGCTAGAGTGACCTCAGGATCCCTCCAGACTTGAGAGAGTGATCTTGGGTTTTCTCTGGAGTGCCATCAAGGAAATCAAGGCTCCTTTCACGTTTGATGTGGAACACGGAATTGCTCTGCATGCAATGCAGGGAAATCGGGCCTCATCTCGGGGCGAGGGGGAAGTCTCATGGTTTTTCTCGAGTTGCGGCCGGAACCTGGGGTATATTCTCGAGTTACGACGGGGAGGGCCCTTCCAGACACGTGTTTGTTCAGCGACATCAGGACTCCTGCCTAGGTGCGAGGGACACCTCGGGATTCTCTTCGAGTCTTGGCATGGCAATTGGGTCGCAACTCCACGTGAGTCGTGAGACCCAGGGTCCCTTTCCACGTGCCACAGGGATCCTGGGACTCCTATCCATTTTCAAGAGGAGTCAGGCATTGTCTCCTTTGGAAGCATTGATCTCCGCAGACCTCTGGAGTTTTCAAAGGATGTGTGGCCTCCGGTTGCGATGAGGCGGAGGACTAGGTCTTTCTCTGACGTCTCCACAGGGGATTCAGACATCCCTTATTCTTGGGAGATGCAAGACGAGCCTGCATTCAATTCACTGCAGGTATATCCGGCCTTACTTCGAGTCAGAGCATCTCGGTGTCCATTACACTTGAGGCCACAAATTCAGGGTTCCTCTCACATACCTGTAGCCGAGAAAAGCCTCCTCTTAAGGTGCTTGTGGAAAGTTGGTATTCCTCTTGAGTCGAAGCCAGTGACTAAGCTCTCATCTCGAGTTAATTTGGGGTCCACGGAGACCTTTCGTGTTGCTCCAGTGACCTCAGGATCCCTCTAGACTTGAGACAGTGATCTTGGGTTTTCTCTGGAGTGCCATCAAGGAAATCAAGTCTCCTTTCACGTTTGATGTGGAACACGGAATTGCTCTGCATGCAATGCAGGGAAATCGGGCCTCATCTCGCGGCAAGGGGGAAGTCTCATGGTTTTTCTCCAGTTGCGGCCGGAACATGGGGTATATTCTAGAGTTACGACGGGGAGGGCCCTTCCAGACACGTGTTTGTTCAGCGACGTCATGACTCCTGCCTAGGTGCGAGGGACACCTCGTGATTCTCCTAGAGTCTGGGCATGGCAAGTGGGACGCGTCTCCAAGTGAGGCGGGAGACCCAGGGTCCCTTTCCACGTGCCACAGGGATCCTGGGACTCCTATCCATTTTCAAGAGGAGTCAGGCATCGTCTCCTTTGGAAGCATTGATCTCTGCGGACCTCTCGAGTTTTCAAAGTATGTGAGGCCTCCGGTCGGGAAGAGGCGGAGAACTAGGTCTTTCTCTGTGGTCACCACAGGGGATTCAGACATCCCTTCGTCTTGGGAGATGCAAGACGAGCCTGGATTCAATTCACTGCAGGGATATCCGGCCTTAATTCAAGTCAGAGCATCTCGCTGTCCATTCCACTTGAGGCCACAAACTCAGGGTACCTCTCACATCCATGTAGCTGAGAGAAGCCTCTTCTTGAGGTGCTTGTGGAAACTTGGTATTCCTCTTGAGTCTAAGCCAGGGACTAAGCTCTCATCTCGAATTGATTTGGGGTTCCCGGAGCACTTTCCTGTTGCTACAGTGACGTCAGGATCCCTCTAGACTTGAGACAGTGACTTTGGGTTTTCTCTGGAGTGCCATCAAGGAAATCAAGGCTCCTTTCACGTTTGATGTGGAACACGGAATTGCTCTGCACGCAGTGCAGGGGAATCGGTCCTCATCTCGCAGCGAGGGGGAAGTCTCATGCTTTTTCTCGAGTTGCGGCCGGAACCTGGGGTATATTCTCGAGTTACGACGGGGAGGGCCCTTCCAGACACGTGTTTGTTCAGCGACGTCAGGACTCCTGCCTGGGTGCGAGGGACATCTCGGGATTCTCCTCGAGTCTTGGCATGGCAATTGGGACGCGTCTCCACCTGAGGCGGGAGACCCAGGGTCCCTTTCCACGTGCCACAGGGATCCTGGGACTCCTATCCATTTTCAAGAGGAGTCAGGCATCGTCTCCTTTGGAAGCATTGATCTCCGTGGACCTGTTGAGTTTTCAAAGGATGTGAGGCCTCCGATCGCGTTGAGGCAGAGGACTAGGTCTTTCTCTGTGGTCTCCACAGGGGATTCAGACAACCCTTCGTCTTGGGAGATACAAGAAGAGCCTGCATTCAATTCACTGCAGGGATATCCGGCCTTACTTCGGGTCAGATCATCTCGGTGTCCATTCCACTTGAGGCCACAAACTCACGGTCTCTCTCACATACCTGTAGCTGAGAGAAGCCTCCTCTTGAGGTGCTTGTGGAAAGTTGGTATTCCTCTTGAGTCGAAGCCAGGGACTAAGCCCTCATCTCTAGTTGATTTGGGGTCCATGGAGACCTTTCCTGTTGCTCCAGTGAACTCAGGATCCCTCTAGACTTGAGACAGTGATCTTGGGTTTTCTCTGGAGTGCCATCAAGGAAATCAAGTCTCCTTTCACGTTTGATGTGGAACACGGAATTACTCTGCATGCAGTGCAGGGGAATCGGGCCTCATCTCGCGGCGAGGGGGAAGACTCATGGTTTTTCTCGAGTTGCGGCCGGAACCTGGGGTATATTCTCGAGTTAGGACGGGGAGAGCCCTTCCAGACACGTGTTTGTTCAGCGACGTCAGGAATCCTGCCTAGGTGCGAGGGACACCGCGGGATTCTCCTCGAGTCTTGGCATGGCAATTGGGACGCGTCTCCACGTGAGGCGGGAGACCCAGGGTCCCTTTCCACGTGCCACAGGGATCCTGGGACTCCTATCCATTTTCAAGAGGAGTCAGGCATCGTCTCCTTTGGAAGCATTGATCTCCGCGGACCTCTCGAGTTTTCAAAGGATGTGAGGCCTCCGGTCTCGATGAGGCGAAGAACTAGGTCTTTCTCTGTGGTTTCCATAGGGGATTCAGACATCCCTTCGTCTTGGGAGATGTAAGACGAGCCTGCATTCAATTCACTGCAGGGATATCCGGCCTAACTTCGAGTCAGAGCATCTCGGTGTCCATTCCACTTGAGGCCACAAATTCAGGGTCCCTCTCACATACCTGTAGCTGAGAGAAGCCTCCTCTTGAGGTGCTTGTGGAAAGTTGGTATTCCTCTTGAGTCGAAGCCAGGGACAAAGCTCTCATCTCGAGTTGATTTGGGGTCCACGGAGCCCTTTCGTGTTGCTCCTGTGACCTCAGGATCCCTCTAGATTTGAGACAGTGATCTTGGGTTTTCTCTGGAGTGCAATCAAGGAAATCAAGGCTCCTTTCACGTTTGATGTGGAACACGCAATTGCTCTGCAGGCAGTGCAGGGGGATCGGGCCTCATCTCGGGGCGAGGGGGAAGTCTCATTGTTTTCTCGAGTTACGGCCGGAACCTGGGGTATATTCTCGAGTTACGACGGGGAGGGCCCTTCCAGACACGTGTTGTTCAGCGACGTCAGGACTCCTGCCTAGGTGAGAGGGACACCTCGGAATTCTCCTCGAGTCTTGGCATGGCAATTGGGACGGGACTCCACGTGAGGTGGGAGACCCAGGGTCCCTTTCCACGTGCCACAGGGATCCTGGGACTCCTATCCATTTTCAAGAGGAGTCAGGCATCGTCTCCTTTGGAAGCATTGATCTCCGCAGACCTCTCGAGTTTTCAAAGGATGTGAGGCCTCCGGTCGCTTTGAGGCGGAGTACTAGGTCTTTCTCTGTGGTCTCCACAGGGGATTAAGACATCCCTTCTTCTTGGGAGATGCAAGACAAACCTGCATTCAATTCACTGCAGGGATATCCGGCCTTACTTCGAGTCAGAGCATCTCGTTGTCCATTCCATTTGAGGCCACAAACTTAGGGTCCCTCTCACATATCTGTTGCTGAGAAAAGCCTCCTCTTGAGGTGCTTGTGGAAAGTTGGTATTCCTCTTGAGTCGAAGCCAGGGACTAAGCTCTCATCTCGAGTTGATTTGGGGTCCACGGAGCCCTTTCCTGTTGCTCCAGTGAACTCAGGATCCCTCTAGACTTGAGACAGTGATCTTTGGTTTTCTCTGGAGTGCCATCAAGGAAATCAAGGCTCCTTTCACGTTTGATGTGGAACACGGAATTGCTCTGCACGCAGTGCTAGGGTATCGGGCTTCATCTCGCGGCGAGGGGTTAGTCTCATGGTTTCTCACGAGTTGCGGCCGGAATCTGGGGTATATTCTCGAGTTACGACGGGGAGGGCCCTTCCAGACACGTGTTTGTTCAGCCACGTCAGGACTCCTGCCTAGGTGCGAGGGACACCTCGTGAATCTCCTCGAGTCTTGGCATGGCAATTGGGTCGCGTCTCCACGTGAGGCGGGAGACCCAGGGTCCCTTTCCATGTGCCACAGTCATCCTGGGACTCCTATCCATTTTCAAGAGGAGTCAGGAATCGTCTCCTTTGGAAGCATTGATCTCCCCAGACCTCTCGAGTTTTCAAAGGATGTGAGACCTCCGGTCGCCATGAGGCGAAGAACTAGGTCTTTCTCTGTGGTCTCCACAGGGGATTCAGACATCCCTTTATCTTGGGAGATGCAAGCCGAGCCTGCATTCAATTGACTGCAGGGATATCCGGCCTTACTTCGAGTCAGAGCATCTCGGTGTCCATTCCACTTGAGGCCACAAACTCAGGGTCCCTCTCACATACCTGTAGCTGAGAGAAGCCTCCTCTTGAGGTGCTTGTGGAAAGTTGGTATTTCTCTTGAGTCGAAGCCAGGGACTAAGCTATCATCTCGAATTGATTTGGGGTCCACAGAGCCCTTTCGTGTTGCCCCAGTGACCTCAGGATCCCTCTAGACTTGAGACAGTGATCTTGGGTTTTCTCTGGAGTGCCATCAAGGAAATCAAGGCTCCTTTCACGTTTGATGTGGAACACGGAATTGCTCTGCACGCAGTGCAGGGGAATCGGGCCTCATCTCGCGGCGAGGGGGAAGTCTCTTGGTTTTTCTCGAGTTGCGGCCGGAACCTGGGGTATATTCTCGAGTTACGACGGGGAGGGCCCTTCCAGACACGTGTTTGTTCAGCGACGTCAGGACTCCTGCCTAGGTGCGAGGGACACCTCGGGATTCTCCTCGAGTCTTGGCATGGCAATTGGGACGCGTCTCCACCTGAGGCGGGAGACCCAGGGTCCCTTTTCACGTGCCACAGGGATCCTGGGACACCTATCCACTTTCAAGAGGAGTCAGGCATCGTCTCCTTTGGAAGCATTGATCTCCGCAGACATCTCGAGTTTTCAAAGGATGTGAGGGCTCCGGTCGCGTTGAGGTTGAGGACTAGGTCTTTCTCTGTGGTCTCCACAGGGGATTCAGACATCCCTTCGTCTTGGGAGATGCAAGACGAGCCTGCATTCAATTCACTGCAGGGATATCCGGCCTTACTTCGAGTCAGAGCATCTCGGTGTCCATTTCACTTGAGGCCACAAACTCAGGGTCCCTCTCACATATGTAGCTGAGAAAAGCCTCCTCTTGAGGTGCTTGTGGAAAGTTGGTATTCCTCTTGAGTCGAAGCCAGGGACTAAGCTCTCATCTCGAGTTGATTTGGGGTCCACGGAGCCCTTTCGTGTTGCTCCAGGGACCTCAGGATCCCTCTAGACTTGAGACAGTGATCTTGGGTTTTCTCTGGAGTGCCATCAAGGAAATCAAGGCTCCTTTCACGTTTGATGTGGAACACGGAATTGCTCTGCACGCAGTGCAGGGGAATCGGGCCTCATCTCGCGGCGAGGGGGAAGTCTCATGGTTTTTCTCGAGTTGCGGCCGGAACCTTGGGTATATTCTCGAGTTACGACGGGGAGGGCCCCTCCAGACACGTGTTTTTTCAGCGACGTCAGGACTCCTGCCTAGGTGTGAGGGACACCTCGGGATTCTCCTCGAGTCTTGCAGGGCAATTGGGACGCATGACCACGTGAGGCGGGAGACCCAGGTTCCCTTTCCACGTGCCACAGGGATCCTGGGACTCCTATCCATTTTCAAGAGGAGTCAGGCTTCGTCTCCTTTGGAAGCATTGATCTCCGCGGACCTCTTGAGTTTTCAAAGGATGTGAGGCCTCCGGTCGCGTTGAGGCGGAGGACTAGGTCTTTCTCTGTGGTCTCCACAGGGGATTAAGACATCCCTTCGTCTTGGGAGATGCAAGACAAGCCTGCATTCAATTCACTGCAGGGATATCCGGCCTTACTTTGAGTCAGAGCATCTCGGTGTCCATTCCACTTGAGGCCACAAACTCAGGGTCCCTCTCACATACCTATTGCTGAGAAAAGCCTCCTCTTGAGGTGCTTGTGGAAAGTTGGTATTCCTCTTGAGTCGAAGCCAGGGACTAAGCTCTCATCTCGAGTTGATTTTGGGTCCACGGAGCCCTTTCCTGTTGCTCCAGTGACCTCAGGATCCCTCTAGACTTGAGACAGTGATCTTGGGTTTTCTCTGGAGTGCCATCAAGGAAATCAAGGCTCCTTTCACGTTTGATGTGGAACACGGAATTGCTCTGCACGCAGTGCTAGGGTTTCGGGCCTCATCTCGCGGCGAGGGGGAAGTCTCATGGTTTCTCTCGAGTTGCGGCCGGAACCTGGGGTATATTCTCGAGTTACGACGGGGAGGGCCCCTCCAGACACGTGTTTGTTCAGCGACGTCAGGACTCCTGCCTAGGTTCGAGGGACACTTCGGGATTCTCCTCGAGTCTTGGCATGGCAATTGGGACGCGTCTCCACGTGATGCGGGAGACCCAGGGTCCCTTTCCACGTGCCACAGGGATCCTGGGACTCCTATCCATTTTCAAGAGGAGTCAGGCATCGTCTCCTTTGGAAGCATTGATCTCCGCAGACCTCTCGAGTTTTCAAAGGATGTGAGGCCTCCGTTCGCTTTGAGGCGGAGGACTAGGTCTTTCTCTGTGGTCTCCACAGGGGATTAAGACATCCCTTCGTCTTGGGAGATGCAAGACAAGCCTGCATTCAATTCACTGCAGGGATATCCGGCCTTACTTCGAGTCAGAGCATCTCGTTGTCCATTCCACTTGAGGCCACAAACTCAGGGTCCCTCTCACATACCTGTTGCTGAGAAAAGCCTCCTCGTGAGGTGCTTGTGGAAAGTTGGTATTCCTCTTGAGTCGAAGCCAGGGACTAAGCTCTCATCTCGAGTTGATTTGGGGTCCACGGAGCCCTTTCCTGTTGCTCCAGTGAACTCAGGATCCCTCTAGACTTGAGACAGTGATCTTTGGTTTTCTCTGGAGTGCCATCAAGGAAATCAAGGCTCCTTTCACGTTTGATGTGGAACACGGAATTGCTCTGCACGCAGTGCTAGGGTATCGGGCCTCATCTCGCGGCGAGGGGTTAGTCTCATGGTTTCTCTCGAGTTGCGGCCGGAACCTGGGGTATATTCTCGAGTTACGACGGGGAGGGCCCTTCCAGACACGTGTTTGTTCAGCGACGTCAGGACTCCTGCCTAGGTGCGACGGACACCTCGTGATTCTCCTCGAGTCTTGGCATGGCAATTGGGTCGCGTCTCCACGTGATGCGGGAGACCCAGGGTCCCTTTCCACGTGCCACAGTCATCCTGGGACTCCTATCCATTTTCAAGAGGAGTCAGGAATCGTCTCCTTTGGAAGCATTGATCTCTGTGAACCTCAAGGGTTTTCAAAGGATGTGAGGCCTCCGGTCGCCATGATGCAGAGAACTAGGTCTTTCTCTGTGGTCTCCACAGGGGATTCAGACATCCCTTTATCTTGGGAGATGCAAGATGAGCCTGCATTCAATTGACTGCAGGGATATCCGGCATTACTTCGAGTCAGAGCCTCTCGGTGTCCATTCCACTTGAGGCCACAAACTCAGGGTCCCTCTCACATACCTGTAGCTGAGAGAAGCCTCCTCTTGAGGTGCTTGTGGAAAGTTGGTATTTCTCTTGAGTCGAAGCCAGGGACTAAGCTATCATCTCGAATTGATTTGGGGTCCACAGAGCCCTTTCGTGTTGCCCCAGTGACCTCAGGATCCCTCTAGACTTGAGACAGTGATCTTGGGTTTACTCTGGAGTGCCATCAAGGAAATCAAGGCTCCTTTCACGTTTGATGTGGAACACGGAATCGCTCTGCACGCAGTGCAGGGGAATCGGGCCTCATCTCGCGGCGAGGGGGAAGTCTCTTGGTTTTTCTCGAGTTGCGGCCGGAACCTGGGGTATATTCTCGAGTTACGACGGGGAGGGCCCTTCCAGACACGTGTTTGTTCAGCGACGTCAGGACTCCTGCCTAGGTGCGAGGGACACCTCGGGATTCTCCTCGAGTCTTGGCATGGCAATTGGGACGCGTCTCCACCTGAGGCGGGAGACCCAGGGTCCCTTTTCCCTTGCCACAGGGATCCTGGGACACCTATCCATTTTCAAGAGTAGTCAGGCATCGTCTCCTTTGGAAGCATTGATCTCCGCAGACATCTCGAGTTTTCAAAGGATGTGAGGGCTCCGGTCGCGTTGAGGTTGAGGACTAGGTCTTTCTCTGTGGTCTCCACAGGGGATTCAGACAACCCTTCGTCTTGGGAGATGCAAGACGAGCCTGCATTCAATTCACTGCAGGGATATCCGGCCTTACTTCGAGTCAGAGCATCTCGGTGTCCATTCCACTTGAGGCCACAAACTCAGGGTCCCTCTCACATATGTAGCTGAGAAAAGCCTCCTCTTGAGGTGCTTGTGGAAAGTCGGTATTCCTCTTGAGTCGAAGCCAGGGACTAAGCTCTCATCTCGAGTTGATTTGGGGTCCACGGAGCCCTTTCGTGTTGCTCCAGGGACCTCAGGATCCCTCTAGACTTGAGACAGTGATCTTGGGTTTTCTCTGGAGTGCAATCAAGGAAATCAAGGCTCCTTTCACGTTTGATGTGCAACACGGAATTGCTCTGCACGCAGTCCAGGGGAATCGGGCCTCATCTCGCGGCGAGGGGGAAGTCTCATGGTTTTTCTCGAGTTGCGGCCGGAACCTGGGTTATATTCTCGAGTTAGAAGGGGAGGGCCCTTCCAGGCACGTGTTTGTTCAGCGACGTCAGCACTCCTCCCTAGGTGCAAGGGACACCTCGGGATTCTCCTCGAGTCTTGGCATGGCAATTGGGACGTGTCTCCACGTGAGGCGGGAGACCCAGGGTCCCTTTCCAAGTTCCACAGGAGTCCTGGAACTCCTATCCATTTTCAAGAGCAGTCAGGCATCGTCTCCTTTGGAAGCATTGATCTCCGCAGACCTCTTGAATTTTCAAAGGATGTAGGCCTCCGGTCGCGATGAGGCGGAGGACTAGGTCTTTCTCTGTGGTCTCCACAGGGGATTCAGACATCCCTTTGTCTTGGGAGATGCAAGGCGAGCATGCGTTCAATTCACTGCAGGGATATCCGGCCTTACTTCGAGTCAGAGCATCTCGGTGTCCATTCCACTTGAGGCCACAAACTCAGGGTCCCTCTCACATACCTGTAGCTGAGAGAAGCCTCCTCTTGAGGTGCTTGTGGAAAGTTGGTATTCCTCTTGAGTCGAAGCCAGGGACTAAGCTCTCATCTCGAGTTGATTTGGGGTCCACGGAGCCCTTTCGTGTTGCTCCAGTGACCACAGGATCCCTCGAGACTTGAGACAGTGATCTTGGGTTTTCTCTGGAGTGCCATCAAGTTAATCAAGGCTCCTTTCACGTTTGATGTGGAACACGGAATTGCTCTGCATGCAGTGCAGGGGAATCTGCCCTCATCTCGGGGCGAGGGGGAAGTCTCATGGTTTTTCTCGAGTTGCGGCCGGAACCTGGGGTATATTCTCGAGTTACAATGGGGAGGGCCCTTCCATACACGTGTTTTTTCAGCGAGGCCAGGACTCCAGCCTGGGTGCGAGGGACACCTCGGGATTCTCCTCGAGTATTGGCATGGCAATTGGGACGCGTCTCCACGTGAGGCGGGAGACCCAGGGTCCCTTTTCACGTGCCACAGGGATCCTGGGACTCCTATACATTTTCAAGAGGAGTCAGGCATGGTCTCCTTTGGAAGCATTGTTCTGCGCAGACCTCTCGAGTTTTCAAAGGCTGTGAGGCCTCCGGTCGCGATGAGGCGGAGAACTAGGTCTTTCTCTGTGGTCTCCACAGGGGATTCAAACATCCCTTCGTCTTGGGAGATGCAAGACGAGCCTGCATTCACTTCACTGCAGGCATATCTTGCCTGACTTCGAGTCAGAGCATCTCGGTGTTCATTCCACTTGAGGCCACAAACTCAGGGTCCCTCTCACATAGCTGTAGCTGAGAGAAGCCTCCTCTTGAGGTGCTTGTGGAAAGTTGGTATTCCTCTTGAGTCGAAGCCAGGGACTAAGCTCTCATCTCAAGTTGATTTGGGGTCCACGGAGCCCTTTCATGCTGCTACAGTGACCTCAGAATCCCTCTAGACTTGAGACAGTGAATTTTGGTTTTCTCTGGAGTGCCATCAAGGAAATCAAGGCTCCTTTCACGTTTGATGTGGAACATGGAATTGCTCTGCACGCAGTGCAGGGGAATCGGGCCTCATCTCGCGGCGAGGGGGAAGTCTCATGGTTTTTCTCGAGTTGCGGCCGGAACCTGGGGTATATTCTCGAGTTATGACAGGGAGGGCCCTTCCAGACACGTGTTTGTTCAGCGATGTCAGGACTCCTGCCGAGGTACGATGGACACCTCGGGATTCTCCTCGAGTCTTGGCATGGCAATTGGGACGCGTCTCCACGTGAGGCGGGAGACCCAGGTTCCCTTTCCACGTGCCACAGGGATCCTGGGACTCCTATCCATTTTCAAGAGGAGTCAGGCATCGTCTCCTTTGGAAGCATTGATCTCCGTGGACCTCTCGAGTTTTCAAAGGATGTGAGGCCTCCGGTCGCGTTGAGGCGGAGGACTAGGTCTTTCTCTGTGGCCTCCACAGGGGATTCAAACATCCCTTCATCTTGGGAGATGCAACACGAGCCTGCATTCAATTCACTGCAGGGATATCCGGCCTTACTTCGAGTCAGAGCATCTCGGTGTCCATTCCACTTGAGGCCACAAATTCAAGGTCCCTCTCACATACATGTAGCTGAGAGAAGCCTCCTCTTGAGGTGCTTGTGGAAAGTTGGTATTCCTCTTGAGTCGAAGCCAAGCACTAAGCTCTCATCTCGAGTTGATTTGGGGTCCACGGAGCCCTTTCGTGTTGCTCCAGTGACCTCAGGATCCGTCTAGACTTGAGACAGTGATCTTGGGTTTTCTCTGGAGTGCCATCAAGGAAATCAACGCTCCTTTCACGTTTGATGTGGAACACGGAATTGCTCTGCACGCAGTGCAGGGGAATCGGGCCTCATCTCGGGGCGAGTGGGAAGTCTCATGGTTTTTCTCGAGTTGCGGCCGGAACCTGGGGTATATTCTCGAGTTACGACGGGGAGGGCCTTTCCAGACACGTGTTTGTTCAGCGACATCAGGACTCCTGCCTAGGTGCGAGGGACACCTCGGAATTCTCCTCGAGTCTTGGCATGGCAATTGGGACGCGACTCCACGTGAGGTGGGAGACCCAGGGTCCCTTTCCACGTGCCACAGGGATCCTGGGACTCCTATGATTTTCAAGAGGAGTCAGGCATCGTCTCCTTTGGAAGCATTGATCTCCGCGGACCTCTCGAGTTTTCAAAGGATGTGAGGCCTCCGGTCTCGTTGAGGCGGAGGACTAGGTCTTTCTCTGTGGTCTCCACAGGGGATTAAGACATCCCTTCGTCTTGGGAGAGGCAAGACAAGCCTTCATTCAATTCACTGCAGGGATATCCGGCCTTTCTTCGAGTCAGAGCATCTCGTTGTCCATTCCACTTGAGGCCGCAAACTCAGGGTCCCTCTCACATACCTGTAGCTGAGAGAAGCCTCCTCTTGAGGTGCTTGTGGAAAGTTGGTATTCCTCTTGAGTCGAAGCCAGGGACTAAGCTCTCATCTTGAGTTGATTTGGGGTCCAAGGATCCCTTTCGTGTTGCTCCAGTGACCTCAGGATCCCTCTAGACTTGAGACAGTGATCTTTGGTTTTCTCTGTAGTGCCATCAAGGATATCAAGACTCCTTTCACGTTTGATGTGGAACACGGAATTGCTCTGCACGCAGTGCTAGGGTATCGAGCCTCATCTTGCCGCGAGGGGGAAGTCTCATGGTTTTTCTCGAGTTGTGGACGGAACCTGGGGTATATTCTCGAGTTACGATGGGGAGGGCCCTTCCAGACACGTGTTTGTTCAGCGACGTCAGGACTCCTGCCTAGGTGCGAGGGACACCTCGGGATTCTCCTCGAGTCTTGGCATGGCAATTGGGACGCGTCTCCACGTGAGGCAGGAGACCCAGGTTCCCTTTCCACGTGCCACAGGGATCCTGGGACTCCTATCCATTTTCAAGAGGAGTCAGGCATCGTCTCCTTTGGAAGCATTGATCTCCGCGGACCTCTTGAGTTTTCAAAGGATGTGAGGCCTCCGGTCGCGTTGAGGCGGAGGACTAGGTCTCTCCCTGTGGTCTAAACAGGGGATTCAGACAACCCTTCGTCTTGGGAGATGCAAGACGAGCCTGCATTCAATTCACTGCAGGGATATCCGGCCTTACTTCGAGTCAGAGCATCTCGGTGTGCATTCCACTTGAGGCCACAAACTCAGGGCCTCTCTCACATAACTGTAGCTTAGAGAAGCCTCCTCTTGAGGTGCTTGTGGAAAGTTGGTATTCCTCTTGAGTCGAAGCCAGGGACTAAGCTCTCATCTCCAGTTGATTTGGGGTCCATGGAGCCCTTTCTTGTTGCTCCAGTGACCTCAGGATCCCTCTAGACTTGAGACAGTGATCTTGGGTTTTGTCTGGAGTGCCATCAAGGAAATCAAGGCTCCTTTCACGTTTGATGTGGAACACGGAATTGCTGTGCACGCAGTGCAGGGGAATCGGTCCTCATCTCGCGACGATGGGGAAATATCATGGTTTTTCTCGAGTTGCGGCCGGGACATGGGGTATATTCTCGAATTACGACGGGGAGGGCCCTTCCAGACACGTGTTTGTTCAGCGACGTCAGGACTCCTGCTTAGGTGCGAGGGACACCTTTGGATTCACCTCGAGTCTTGGCATTGCAATTGGGACGCGTCTCCACGTGACGCGGGAGACCCAGAGTCCCTTTCCACGTGCCACAGGGATCCTGGGACTGCTATCCATTTTCAAGAGGAGTCAGGCATCGTCTCCTTTGGAAACATTGATCTCCGCGGACCTCTCGAGTTTTCAAAGGATGTGAGGCCTCCGGTCGCGATGAGGCGGAGATCTAGGTCTTTCTCTGTGGTCTCCACAGGGGATTCAGACATCCCTTCATCCTGGGAGATGCAAGACGAGCCTGCATTCAATTCACTGCAGTGATATCCGGCCTTACTTCGAGTCAGAGCATCTCGGTGTCCATTCCACTTGAGGCCACAAACTCAGGGTCTCTCTCACATACCTGTAGCTGAGAGAAGCCTCCTCTTGAGGTGCTTGTGGAAAGTTGGTATTCCTCTTGAGTCGAAGCCACGGACTAAACTCTCATCTCGAGTTAATTTGTGGTCCATGGAACCCTTTCGTGTTGCTCCAGTGACCTCAGGATCCCTCTAGACTTGAGACAGTGATCTTGGGTTTTCTCTGGAGTGCCATCAAGGAAATCAACGCGCCTTTCACGTTTGATGTGGAACACGGAATTGCTCTGCACGCAGTGCAGGGGAATCGGGCCTCATCTCGCTGCGAGGGGGAAGTCTCGTGGTTTTTCTCGAGTTGCGGCCGGAACCTGGGGTATATTCTCGAGTTACGACGGGGAGGGCCCTTCCAGACACGTGTTTGTTCAGCGACGTCAGGACTACTGCCTAGGTGCGAGGGAAACCTCGGGATTCTCCTCGAGTCTTGGCATGGCAATTGGGACGCGTCTCCACGTGAGGCGGGAGACCCAGGGTCCCTTTCCACGTGCCACAGGGATCCTGGGACTCCTATCCATTTTCAAGAGGAGTCAGGCATCGTCTCCTTTGGAAGCATTGATCTCCGTGGACCTCTCGAGTTTTCAAAGGATGTGAGGCCTCCGGTCGCGTTGAGGCGGAGGACTAGGTCTTTCTCTGTGGCCTCCACAGGGGATTCAGACATCCCTTCATCTTGGGAGATGCAACACGAGCCTGCATTCAATTCACTGCAGGGATATCCGGCCTTACTTCGAGTCAGAGCATCTCGGTGTCCATTCCACTTGAGGCCACAAATTCAAGGTCCCTCTCACATACATGTAGCTGAGAGAAGCCTCCTCTTGAGGTGCTTGTGGAAAGTTGGTATTCCTCTTGAGTCGAAGCCAAGCACTAAGCTCTCATCTCGAGTTGATTTGGGGTCCACGGAGCCCTTTCGTGTTGCTCCAGTGACCTCAGGATCCGTCTAGACTTGAGACAGTGATCTTGGGTTTTCTCTGGAGTGCCATCAAGGAAATCAACGCTCCTTTCACGTTTGATGTGGAACACGGAATTGCTCTGCACGCAGTGCAGGGGAATCGGGCCTCATCTCGGGGCGAGTGGGAAGTCTCATGGTTTTTCTCGAGTTGCGGCCGGAACCTGGGGTATATTCTCGAGTTACGACGGGGAGGGCCCTTCCAGACACGTGTTTGTTCAGCGACATCAGGACTCCTGCCTAGGTGCGAGGGACACCTCGGAATTCTCCTCGAGTCTTGGCATGGCAATTGGGACGCGACTCCACGTGAGGTGGGAGACCCAGGGTCCCTTTCCACGTGCCACAGGGATCCTGGGACTCCTATGATTTTCAAGAGGAGTCAGGCATCGTCTCCTTTGGAAGCATTGATCTCCGCGGACCTCTCGAGTTTTCAAAGGATGTGAGGCCTCCGGTCTCGTTGAGGCGGAGGACTAGGTCTTTCTCTGTGGTCTCCACAGGGGATTAAGACATCCCTTCGTCTTGGGAGAGGCAAGACAAGCCTTCATTCAATTCACTGCAGGGATATCCGGCCTTTCTTCGAGTCAGAGCATCTCGTTGTCCATTCCACTTGAGGCCGCAAACTCAGGGTCCCTCTCACATACCTGTAGCTGAGAGAAGCCTCCTCTTGAGGTGCTTGTGGAAAGTTGGTATTCCTCTTGAGTCGAAGCCAGGGACTAAGCTCTCATCTTGAGTTGATTTGGGGTCCAAGGATCCCTTTCGTGTTGCTCCAGTGACCTCAGGATCCCTCTAGACTTGAGACAGTGATCTTTGGTTTTCTCTGTAGTGCCATCAAGGATATCAAGACTCCTTTCACGTTTGATGTGGAACACGGAATTGCTCTGCACGCAGTGCTAGGGTATCGAGCCTCATCTTGCCGCGAGGGGGAAGTCTCATGGTTTTTCTCGAGTTGTGGACGGAACCTGGGGTATATTCTCGAGTTACGATGGGGAGGGCCCTTCCAGACACGTGTTTGTTCAGCGACGTCAGGACTCCTGCCTAGGTGCGAGGGACACCTCGGGATTCTCCTCGAGTCTTGGCATGGCAATTGGGACGCGTCTCCACGTGAGGCAGGAGACCCAGGTTCCCTTTCCACGTGCCACAGGGATCCTGGGACTCCTATCCATTTTCAAGAGGAGTCAGGCATCGTCTCCTTTGGAAGCATTGATCTCCGCGGACCTCTTGAGTTTTCAAAGGATGTGAGGCCTCCGGTCGCGTTGAGGCGGAGGACTAGGTCTCTCCCTGTGGTCTAAACAGGGGATTCAGACAACCCTTCGTCTTGGGAGATGCAAGACGAGCCTGCATTCAATTCACTGCAGGGATATCCGGCCTTACTTCGAGTCAGAGCATCTCGGTGTGCATTCCACTTGAGGCCACAAACTCAGGGCCTCTCTCACATAACTGTAGCTTAGAGAAGCCTCCTCTTGAGGTGCTTGTGGAAAGTTGGTATTCCTCTTGAGTCGAAGCCAGGGACTAAGCTCTCATCTCCAGTTGATTTGGGGTCCATGGAGCCCTTTCTTGTTGCTCCAGTGACCTCAGGATCCCTCTAGACTTGAGACAGTGATCTTGGGTTTTGTCTGGAGTGCCATCAAGGAAATCAAGGCTCCTTTCACGTTTGATGTGGAACACGGAATTGCTGTGCACGCAGTGCAGGGGAATCGGTCCTCATCTCGCGACGATGGGGAAATATCATGGTTTTTCTCGAGTTGCGGCCGGGACATGGGGTATATTCTCGAATTACGACGGGGAGGGCCCTTCCAGACACGTGTTTGTTCAGCGACGTCAGGACTCCTGCTTAGGTGCGAGGGACACCTTTGGATTCACCTCGAGTCTTGGCATTGCAATTGGGACGCGTCTCCACGTGACGCGGGAGACCCAGAGTCCCTTTCCACGTGCCACAGGGATCCTGGGACTGCTATCCATTTTCAAGAGGAGTCAGGCATCGTCTCCTTTGGAAACATTGATCTCCGCGGACCTCTCGAGTTTTCAAAGGATGTGAGGCCTCCGGTCGCGATGAGGCGGAGATCTAGGTCTTTCTCTGTGGTCTCCACAGGGGATTCAGACATCCCTTCATCCTGGGAGATGCAAGACGAGCCTGCATTCAATTCACTGCAGTGATATCCGGCCTTACTTCGAGTCAGAGCATCTCGGTGTCCATTCCACTTGAGGCCACAAACTCAGGGTCTCTCTCACATACCTGTAGCTGAGAGAAGCCTCCTCTTGAGGTGCTTGTGGAAAGTTGGTATTCCTCTTGAGTCGAAGCCACGGACTAAACTCTCATCTCGAGTTAATTTGTGGTCCATGGAACCCTTTCGTGTTGCTCCAGTGACCTCAGGATCCCTCTAGACTTGAGACAGTGATCTTGGGTTTTCTCTGGAGTGCCATCAAGGAAATCAACGCGCCTTTCACGTTTGATGTGGAACACGGAATTGCTCTGCACGCAGTGCAGGGGAATCGGGCCTCATCTCGCTGCGAGGGGGAAGTCTCGTGGTTTTTCTCGAGTTGCGGCCGGAACCTGGGGTATATTCTCGAGTTACGACGGGGAGGGCCCTTCCAGACACGTGTTTGTTCAGCGACGTCAGGACTACTGCCTAGGTGCGAGGGAAACCTCGGGATTCTCCTCGAGTCTTGGCATGGCAATTGGGACGCGTCTCCACGTGAGGCGGGAGACCCAGGGTCCCTTTCCACGTGCCACAGGGATCCTGGGACTCCTATCCATTTTCAAGAGGAGTCAGGCATCGTCCCCTTTGGAAACATTGATCTCCGCGGACCTCTCGAATTTTCAAAGGATGTGAGGCCTCCGGTCGCGATGAGGCGGAGATCTAGGTCTTTCTCTGTGCTCTCCACCGGGGATTCAGACATCCCTTCGTCTTGGGAGATGCAAGACGAGCCTGCATTCAATTCACTGTGAGATATCCGGCCTGACTTCGAGTCAGAGCATCTCGGTGTCCATTCCTCTTGAGGCCACAATCTCAGGGTCCCTCTCACATACCTGTAGCTGTGAGAAGCCTCCTCTTGAGGTGCTTGTGGAAAGCTGGTACTCCTCTTGAGTCGAAGCCAGGGACGAAGCTCTCATCTCGAGTTGATTTGGGGTCCACGGAGCCCTTTCCTGTTGCTCCAGTGACCTCAGGATCCCTCTAGACTTGAGACAGTGATCTTGGGTTTTCTCTGGAGTGCCATCAAGGAAATCAACGCTCCTTTCACGTTTGATGTGGAACACGGAATTGCTCTGCACGCAGTGCAGGGGAATCGTGCCTCATCTCGCGGCGAGGGGTAAGTCTCATGGTTTTTCTCCAGTTGTGGCCGGAACCTGGGGTATATTCTCGAGTTACCACGGGGAGGGCCCTTCCAGACACGTGTTTGTTCAGCGACGTCAGGACTCCTGCCTAGGTGCGAGGGACACCTCGGGATTCTCCTCGAGTCTTGGCATGGCAATTGGGACGCGTCTCCACGTGAGGCGGGAGACCCAGGGTCCCTTTCCACGTGCCACAGAGATCCTGGGACTCCTATCCATTTTGAAGAGGAGTCAGGCATCGTCTCCTTTGAAAGCATTGATCTCCGTGGACCTCTCGAGTTTTCAAAGGATGTGAGGCCTCCGTTCGCGTTGAGGAGGAGGACTAGGTCTTTCTCTGTGGTCTCCACAGGGGATTAAGACATCCCTTCGTCTTGGGAGAGGCAAGACAAGCCTTCATTCAATTCACTGCAGGGATATCCGGCCTTACTTCGAGTCAGAGCCTCTCGTTGTCCATTCCACTTGAGGCCACAAACTCAGGGTCCCTCTCACATACCTGTTGCTGAGAGAAGCCTCCTCTTGAGGTGATTGTGGAAAGTTGGTATTCCTCTTGAGTCGAAGCCAGGGACTAAGCTCTCATCTCGAGTTGATTTGGGGTCCACGGAGCCCTTTCGTGTTACTCCAGTGACCTCAGGATCCCTCTAGACTTGAGACAGTGATCTTTGGTTTTCTCTGGAGTGCCATCAAGGAAATCAAGGCTCCTTTCACGTTTGATGTGGAACAGGAAATTGCTCTGCACGCAGTGCAGGGGAATCGGGCCTCATCTCGCGGCGAGAGGGAAGTCTCATGGTTTTTCTCGAGTTGCGGCCGGAACCTGGGGTATATACTCGAGTTACGACGGGGAGGGCCCTTCCAGACACGTGTTTGTTCAGCGACGTCAGGACTCCTGCCTAGGTGCGAGGGACACCTCGGAATTCTCCTCGAGTCTTGGCATGGCAATTGGGACGCGTCTCCACGTGAGGCGGCAGACCCAGGGTCCCTTTCCACGTGCCACAGGGATCCTGGGACTCCTTTTCATTTTCAAGAGGAGTCAGGCATCGTCTCCGTTGGAAGCATTGATCTCCGCAGACCTCTCGAGTTTTCAAAGGATGTGAGGCCTCCGATCGCGATGAGGCGGAGAACTAGGTCTTTCTCTGTCGTCTCCACAGGGGATTCAGACATCCCTTCATCTTGGGAGATGCAAGACGAGCCTACATTCAATTCACTGCAGGGATATCTGGCCTTACTTCAAGTCAGAGCATCTCGGTGTCCATTCCACTTGAGGCCAAAAACTCATGGTCCCTCTCACATACCTGTAGCTGAGAGAATTCTCCTCTTGAGTTGCTTGTGGAAAGTTGGTATTCCTCTTGAGTCGAAGCCAGGGAATAAGCTCTCTTTTCGAGTTGATTTGGGGTCCACGGAGCCCTTTCGTGTTGCTCCAATGACCTCAGGATCCCTCTAGACTTGAGACAGTGATCTTTGGTTTTCTCTGGAGTGCCATCAAGGAAATCAAGGCTTCTTTCACATTTGATGTGGAACACGGAATTGCTCTGCACGCAGTGCTAGGGTATCGGGCCTCATCTCGGGGCGAGGGGGAAGTGTCATGGTTTTTCTCGAGTTGCGGCCGGAACCTGGGGTATATTCTCGAGTTACGACGGGGAGGGCCCTTCCAGACACGTGTTTGTTCAGCGACGTCAGGACTCCTGCCTAGGTGCGAGGGACACCTCGGGATTCTCCTCGAGTCTTGGCATGGCAATTGGGACGCGTCTCCACGTAATGCGGGAGACCCAGGGTCCCTTTCCACGTGCCAAAGGGATCCTGGGACTCCTATCCATTTTCAAGAGGAGTCAGGCATCGTCTCCTTTGGAAGCATTGATCTGCGCGGACAGCTCGATTTTTCAAAGGATGTGATGTCTCCGGTCGCGATGAGGCGGAGGACTAGGTCTTTCTCTGTGGTCTCCACAGGGTATTCATACATCCCTTCGTCTTGGGAGATGCAAGACGAGCCTGCATTCAATTCACTGCAGGGATATCTGGCCTTACTTCGAGTCAGAGCATCTCGCTGTCCATTCCACTTGAGGCCACAAACTCAGGGTCCCACTCACAATCCTGTAGCTGAGAGAAGCCTCCTCTTGAGGTGCTTGTGGAAAGTTGGTATTCCTCTTGAGTCGAAGCCAGGGACTAAGCTCTCATTTCGAGTTGATTTGGGGACCGCAGAGCCCTTTCGTGTTGCTCCAGTGACCTCAGGATCCCTCTAGACTTGAGACAGTGATCTTGGGTTTTCTCTGGAGTGCCATCAAGGAAATCAAGGCTCCTTTCACGTTTGATGTGGAACACGGAATTGCTCTGCACGCAGTGGAGGGGAATGGGGCCTCATATCGCGGCGAGGGGGAATCTCATGGTTTTTCTCGAGTTGCGGCCGGAACCTGGGGTATATTCTCGAGTTACCACGGGGAGGGCCCTTCCAGACACGTGTTTGTTCAGCGACGTCAGGACTCCTGCCTAGGTGCGAGGGACACCTCGCGATTCTCCTCGAGTCTTGGCATGGCAATTGGGACGCGTCTCCACGTGAGGCGGGAGACCCAGGGTCCCTTTCCACGTGCCACAGGGATCCTGGGACTCCTATCCATTTTCAAGAGGAGTCAGGCATCGTCTCCTTTCGAAGCATTGATCTCCGCGGACCTCTTGAGTTTTCAAAGGATGTGAGGCCTCCGGTCGCGATGAGGCGGAGAACTAGGTCTTTCTCTGTGGTCTCCACAGGGGATTCAGACAACCCTTCGTCTTGGGAGATGCAAGACGAGCCTGCATTCAATTCACTGCAGGGATATCCGGCCTTACTTCGAGTCAGAGCATCTCGGGGTCCATTCCACTTGAGGCCACAAACTCAGGGTCCCTCTCACATACCTGTAGCTGAGAGAAGCCTCCTCTTGAGGTGCTTGTGGAAAGTTGGTATTCCTCTTGAGTCGAAGCCAAGCACTAAGCTCTCATCTCGAGTTGATTTGGGGTCCACGGAGCCCTTTCGTGTTGCTCCAGTGACCTCAGGATCCCTCTAGACTTGAGACAGTGATCTTGGGTTTTCTCTGGAGTGCCATCAAGGAAATCAACGCTCCTTTCACGTTTGATGTGGAACACGGAATTGCTCTGCACGCAGTGCAGGGGAATCGGGCCTCATCTCGGGGCGAGTGGGAAGTCTCATGGTTTTTCTCGAGTTGCGGCCGGAACCTGGGGTATATTCTCGAGTTACGACGGGGAGGGCCCTTCCAGACACGTGTTTGTTCAGCGACGTCAGGACTCCTGCCTAGGTCCGAGGGACACCTCGGAATTCTCGAGTCTTGGCATGGCAATTGGGACGCGACTCCACGTGAGGTGGGAGACCCAGGGTCCGTTTCCACGTGCCACAGGGATCCTGGGACTCCTATGATTTTCAAGAGGAGTCAGGCATCGTCTCCTTTGGAAGCATTGATCTCCGCGGACCTCTCGAGTTTTCAAAGGATGTGAGGCCTCCGGTCGCGTTGAGGCGGAGGACTAGGTCTTTCTCTGTGGTCTCCACAGGGGATTAAGACATCCCTTCGTCTTGGGAGAGGCAAGACAAGCCTTCATTCAATTCACTGCAGGGATATCCGGCCTTTCTTCGATTCAGAGCATCTCGTTGTCCATTCCACTTGAGGCCGCAAACTCAGGGTCCCTCTCACATACCTGTTGCTGAGAGAAGCCTCCTCTTGAGGTGCTTGTGGAAAGTTGGTATTCCTCTTGAGTCGAAGCCAGGGACTAAGCTCTCATCTCGAGTTGATTTGGGGTCCACGGAGCCCTTTCCTGTTGCTCCAGTGAACTCAGGATCCCTCTAGACTTGAGACAGTGATATTTGGTTTTCTCTGTAGTGCCATCAAGGATATCAAGACTCCTTTCACGTTTGATGTGGAAGACGGAATTGCTCTGCACGCAATGCAGGGTAATCAGGCCTCATCTCGCAGCGAGGGGGAAGTCTCATGGTTTTTCTCGAGTTGCGGCCGGAACCTGGGGTATATTCTCTAGTTACGATGGGGAGGGCCCTTCCAGACACGTGTTTGTTCAGTGAAGTCAGCACTCCTGCCTAGGTGCGAGGGACACCTCGGGATTCTCCTCGAGTCTTTTCATGGCAATTGGGACGCGTCTCCACGTAAGGCGGGAGACCAAGGGTCCCTTTCCACGTGCCAAAGGGATCCTGGGACTCCTATCCATTTTCAAGAGGAGTCAGGCATCGTCTCCTTTGGAAGCATTGATCTGCGCGGACCGCTCGATTTTTCAAATGATGTGATGTCTCCGGTCGCGATGAGGCGGAGTACTAGGTCTTTCTCTGTCGTCTCCACAGGGGATTCAGACATCCCTTCGTCTTGGGAGATGCAAGACGAGCCTGCATTCAATTCACTGCAGGGATATCTGGCCTTACTTCGAGTCAGAGCATCTCGCTGTCCATTCCACTTGAGGCCACAAACTCAGGGTCCCACTCACATACCTGTAGCTGAAAAAAGCCTCCTTTTGAGGTGCTTGTGGAAAGTTGGTATTCCTCTTGAGTCGAAGCCTGCGACTAAGCTCTCATCTCGAGTTGATTTGGGGTCCATGAAGCCCTTTCTTGTTGATCCAGTGACCTCAGGATCCCTCTAGACTTGAGACAGTGATCTTGGGTATTCTCTGGAGTGCCATCAAGGAAATCAAGGCTCCTTTCACGTTTGATGTGGAACACGGTATTGCTCTGCACGCAGTGCAGGGGAATCGGTCCTCATCTCGCGGCGAGGGGGAAGTCTCATGGTTTTTCTCGAGTTGCGGCCGGAACCTGGGGTATATTCTCGAGTTACGACGGGGAGGGCCCTGCCAGACACATATTTGTTCAGCGACATCAGGACACCTGCCTAGGTGCGAGGGACACCTCGGAATTCTCCTCGAGTCTTGGCATGGCAATTGGGACGCGTCTCCACGTGAGGCGGGAGACCCAGGGTCCGTTTCCACGTGCCACAGGGATCCTGGGACTCCTATCCATTTTCAAGAGGAGTCAGGCATCGTCTCCTTTGGAAGCATTGATCTCCGCGAACCTCTCGAATTTTCAAAGGATGTGAGGCCTCCGGTCGCGATGAGGCGGAGATCTAGGTCTTTCTCTGTGGTCTCCACAGGGTATTCAGACATCCCATCGTCTTGGGAAATGCAAGACGAGCCTGCATTCAATTCACTGCAGGGATATCCGGCCTTACTTCGAGTCAGAGCATCTCGGAGTCCATTCCACTTGAGGCCACAAACTCAGGGTCCCTCTCACATACCTGTAGCTGAGAGAAGCCTCCTCTTGAGGTGCTTGTGGAAAGATGGTATTCCTCTTGAGTCGAAGCCAGGGACTAAGCTCTCATCTCGAGTTGATTTGGGGTCCACGGAGCCCTTTCTTGTTGTTCCAGTGACCTCAGGATCCCTCTAGACTTGAGACAGTTATCTTGGGTTCTCTCTGAAGTGCCATCAAGGAAATCAAGTCTCCTTTCACGTTTGATGTGGAACACGGAATTGCTCTCACGCAGTGCAGGGGAATCGGGCCTCATCTCGCTGCGAGGGGGAAGTCTCATAGTTTTTCTCGAGTTGCGGCTGGAACCTGGGGAATATTCTCGAGTTACGACGGGGAGGGCCCTTCCAGACACGTGTTTGTTCAGCGACGTCAGGACTCCTGCCTAGGTGCGAGGGACACCTCGGAATTCTCCTCGAGTCTTGGCATGGCAATTGGGACGCGTCTCCACGTGAGGCGGGAGACCCAGGGTCCCTTTCCACGTGCCACAGGGATCCTGGGACTCCTATCCATTTTCAAGAGGAGTCAGGCATCGTCTCCTTTGGAAGCATTGATCTCCGCGGACCTCTCGAGTTTTCAAAGGATGTGAGGCCTCGTTCGCGATGAGGCAGAGGACTAGGTCTTTCTCTGTCGTCTCCATAGGGGATTCAGACATCCCTTCTTCTTGGGAGATGCAAGACGAGCCTGCATTCAATTCACTGCAGGGATATCCGGCCTTACTTCGAGTCAGAGCATCTCGGTGTCCATTCCACTTGAGGCCAAAAACTCAGGGTCCCTCTCACATACCTGTAGCTGAGAGAAGCCTCCTCTTGAGGTGCTTGTGGAAAGTTGGTATTCCTCTTGAGTCGAAGCCAGGGACAAAGCTCTCATCTCGAATTGATTTGGGGTCCACGGAGCCCTTTCGTGTTGCTCCAGTGACCTCAGGATCCCTCTAGACTTGAGACAGTGATCATGGGTTTTCCCTGGAGTGCCATCAAGGAAATCAAGGCTCCTTTCACGTTTGATGTGGAACACGCAATTGCTCTGCACGCAGTGCAAGGGAATCGGGCCTCATCTCGGGGCGAGGGGGAAGTCTCATGGTTTTTCTCGAGTTGCGGCCGGAACCTGGGGTATATTCTCGAGTTACGACGGGGAGGGCCCTTCCAGACACGTGTTTGTTCAGCGACGTCAGGACTCCTGCCTAGGTGCGAGGGACACCTCGGAATTCTCCTCGAGTCTTGGCATGGAAATTGGGACGCGTCTCCACGTGAGGCGGGAGACCCAGGGTCCCTTTCCACGTGCCACAGGGATCCTGGAACTCCTTTTCATTTTCAAGAGGAGTCAGGCATCGTCTCCGTTGGAAGCATTGATATCCGCAGACCTCTCGAGTTTTCAAAGGATGTGAGGCCTCCGGTCACGATGAGGCGGAGAACTAGGTCTTTCTCTGTCGTCTCCACAGGGGATTCAGACATCCCTACATCTTGGGAGATGGAAGACGAGCCTACATTCAATTCACTGCAGGGATATCTGGCCTTACTTCAAGTCAGAGCATCTCGGTGTCCATTCCACTTGAGGCCAAAAACTCATGGTCCCTCTCACATACCTGTAGCTGAGAGAAGCCTCCTCTTGAGGTGCTTGTGGAAAGTTGGTATTCCTCTTGAGTCGAAGCCAGGGACTAAGCTCTCATTTCGAGTTGTTTTGGGGACCACAGAGCCCTTTCGTGTTGCTCCAGTGACCTCAGGATCCCTCTAGACTTGAGACAGTGATCTTGGGTTTTCTCTGGAGTGCCATCAAGGAAATCAAGGCTCCTTTCACGTTTGATGTGGAACACGGAATTGCTCTGCACGCAGTGGAGGGGAATCGGGCCTCATATCGCGGCGAGGGGGAAGTCTCATGGTTTTTCTCGAGTTGCGGCCGGAACCTGGGGTATATTCTCGAGTTACGACGGGGAGGGCCCTTCCAGACACATATTTGTTCAGCGACGTCAGGAGTCCTGCCTAGGTGCGAGCGACACCTCGGGATTCTCCTCGAGTCTTGGCATGGCAATTGGGACGCGTCTCCACGTGAGGCGGGAGACACAGGGTCCCTTTCCACGTGCCACAGGGATCCTGGGACTCCTATCCATTTTCAAGAGGAGTCAGGCATCGTCTCCTTTGGAAGCATTGATCTCCGCGGACCTCTTGAGTTTTCAAAGGATGTGAGGCCTCCGGTCGCGTTGAGGCGGAGGACTAGGTCTTTGTCTGTGGTCTCCACAGGGGATTCATACAACCCTTCGTCTTGGGAGATGCAATACGAGCCTGCATTCAATTCACTGTAGGGATATCCGGCCTTACTTCGAGTCAGAGCATCTCGGTGTCCATTCCTCTTGAGGCCACAAACTCAGTGTCCCTCTCACATACCTGAAGCTGAGAGAAGCCTCCTCTTGAGGTGCTTGTGGAAACTTGGTATTCCTCTTGAGTCGAAGCCAGGGACTAAGCTCTAATCTCGAGTTGATTTGGGGTCCACGGAGCCCTTTCGTGTTGCTCCAGTGACCTCAGGATCCCTCTAGACTTGAGACAGTGATCTTGGGTTTTCTCTGGAGTGCCATCAAGGAAATCAAGGCTCTTTTCACGTTTGATGAGGAATACGGAATTGTTCTGCAGGCAGTGCAGGGGAATCGGGGCTCATCTCGCAGCGAGGGGGAAGTCTCATAGTTTTTCTCGAGTTGCGGCCGGAACCTGAGGTATATTCTCGAGTTACGACGGGAAGGGCCCTTCCAGACACGTGTTTGTTCAGCGACGTCAGGACTCCTGCCTAAGTGCAAGGGACACCTCGGGATTCTCCTCGAGTCTTGGCATGGCAATTGGGACGCGTCTCCACGTGAGGCGGGAGACCCAGGGTCCCTTTCCACGTGCCACAGGGATCTTGGGAGTCCTATTCATTTTCAAGGGGAGTCAGGCATCATCTCCTTTGGAAGCATTGATTTCGGCGGACCTCTCGAGTTTTCAAAGGATGTGAGGCCTCCGATCACGTTGAGTCGGAGGTCTAGGTCTTTCTCTGTGGTCTCCACAGGGGATTCAGACATCCCTTCGTCTTGGCAGATGCAAGACGAGCCTGCAATGAATTCACTGCAGGGATATCCGGCCTTAATTCGAGTCAGAGCATCTCGGTGTCCATTCCACTTGAGGCCACAAACTCAGGGTCCCTCTCACCTACCTGTAGCTGAGAGAAGCCTCCTCTTGAGGTGCTTGTGAAAAGTTGGTATTCCTCTAGATTGGAAGCCAGGGACTAAGCTCTCATCTCCAGTTGATTTGGGGTCCACGGAGCCCTTTCCTGTTGCTCCAGTGACCTCAGGATCCCTCTAGACTTGAGACAGTGATCTTGGGTTTTCTCTGGAGTGCCATCAAGGAAATCAAGGCCCCTTTCACGTTTGATGTCGAACACGGAATTGCTCTGCACGCAGTGCAGCGGAATCGGGCCTCATCTTTTGGCGAGGGGGAAGTCTCATGGTTTTTCTCGCGTTGCGGCCGGAACCTGGGTTACATTCTCGAGTTACGACGGGCAGGGACCTTCGAGACACGTGTTTGTTCAGCGACGTCAGGACTCGTGCCTAGGTGCGAGGGACACCTCGGGATTCTCCTCGAGTTTTGGCATAGCAATTGGGACGCGTCTCCACGTGAGGCGGGAGACCCAGTTTCCCTTTCCACGTGCCACAGGGATCCTGGAACTCCTATCCATTTTCAAGAGGAGTCAGGCATCGTCTCCTTTGGGAGCATTGACCTCCTTGGACCTCTCGAGTTTTCAAAGGTGGTGAGGCCTCCTGTCGCGATGAGGCGGAGAATTAGGTCTTTCTCTGTGGTCTCCACAGGGGATTCAGACATCCCTTCGTCTTTGGAGATGCAAGACGAGCCTGCATTCAATTCACTACAGGGATATCCGGCCTTACTTCGAGTCAGACCATTTCGGTGTCCATTTCACTTGAGGCCAGCAACTCAGGGTCCCTCTCACATACCTGTAGCTGAGAGATGCCTCCTCTTGAGGTGCTTGTGGAAAGTTGGTATTCCTCCTGAGTCGAAGCCAGGGACTAAGCTCTAATCTCGAGTTGATTTGGGGTGCATGGAGCCCTTTCGTGTTGCTCCAGTGACCTCAGGATCCCTCTAGGCTTGAGACAGTGATTTTGGGTTTTCACCGGAGTGCCATCAAGGAAATCAAGTCTCCTTTCACGTTTGATGTGGAACACGGAATTGCTCTGCACGCAGTGCAGTGGAATCGGGCCTCATGTCGCGGCGAGGGGGAAGTCTCATGGTTTTTCTCGAGTTGCGGCCGGAACCTGGGGTATATTCTCGAATTACGACGGGGTGGGCACTTCCAGACACGTGTTTGTTCAGCGACATCAGGACTCCTGCCTAGGTGCGAGGGACACCTCGGTATTCTCCTCGAGTCTTGGCATGGCAATTGGGACGCGTCTCCACGTGAGGCGGGAGACCCAGGGTCCCTTTCCACATGCCACAGGGATCCTGGGACTCCTATCCATTTTCAAGAGGAGGCAGGCATCGTCTCCTTTGGGAGCATTGATCTCCGCGGACCTCTTGAGTTTTCAAAGGATGTGAAGACTCCGGTCGCGTTGAGGCGGCGGACTCAGTCTTTCTCTGTGGTCTCCACAGGGGATTCAGACATCCCTTCGTCTTGGGAGATGCAAGACGAGCCAGCATTCAATTCACTGCAGGGATACCCGGCCTTACTTCGAGTCAGACCATCTCGGTGTCCATTTCACTTGAGGCCACAAACTCAGGGTCCCTCTCATATACCTGTGGCTGAGAGAAGCCTTCTCTTGAGGTGCTTGTGGAATGTTGTTATTCCTCTTGAGTCGCAGCCAGGGACTAAGCTCTCATCTCGAGTTGATTTGGGGTCCACGGAGCCCTTTCGTGTTGCTCCAGTGACCTCAGGTTCCCTCTAGACTTGAGACAGTGACTTGGGGTTTCTCTGGAGTGCCATCAAGGAAATCAAGGCTCCTTTCAAGTTTGATGTGGAACACGGAATTGCTCTGCACGCAGTGCAGGGGAATCGGGCCTCATGTCGCGGCGAGGGGGAAGTCTCATGGTTTTTCTCGAGTTGCGGCCGGAACCTGGGGTATATTCTCGAGTTACGACGGGGAGGGCCCTTCCAGACACGTGTTTGTTCAGAGACGTCAGGACTCCTGCCTAGGTGCGAGGGACACCTCGGGATTCTCCTCGAGTCTTGGCATGGCAATTGGGACGCGTCTCCACGTGAGGCGGGAGACCCAGGGTCCCTTTCCACGTGCCACAGGGATCCTGGGACTCCTATCCATTTTCAAGAAGAGTCAGGCATCGTCTCCTTTGGAAACATTGATCTTGGCAGACCTCTCGAGTTTTCAAAGGATGTGAGGCCTCCGGTCGCGATGAGGCGGAAGACTAGTTCTTTCTCTGTGGTCTCCACAGGGGATTCAGACATCCCTTCGTCTTGGGAGATGCAAGACGAGCCTGCATTCAATTCACTGCAGGGATATGCGGCCTTACTTCGAGTCAGAGCATCTCGGTGTCCATTCCACTTGAGGCCACAAACTCAAGGTCCCTCTCACGTACCTGTAGCTGAGCGAAGCCTCCTCTTGAGGTGCTTGTGGAAAGTTGGTATTCCTCTTGAGTCGAAGCCAGGGACTAAGCTCTCATCTCGAGTTGATTTGGGGTCCACGGAGCCCTTTCGTGTTGCTCCAGTGACCTCAGGATCCCTCTAGACTTGAGACAGTGTTCTTGGGTTTTCTCTGGAGTGCCATCAAGGAAATCAAGGCTCCTTTCACGTTTGAGGTGGAACACGGAATTGCTCTGCACGCAGTGCAGGGGAATCGGGCCTCATCTCGCGGCGAGGGGGAAGTCTCATGGTTTTTCTCGAGTTGCGGCCGGAACATGGGGTATATTCTCGAGTTACGACGGGGAGGGCCCTTCCAGACACGTGTTTGTTCAGCGACGTCAGGACTCCTGCCTAGGTGCGAGGGACACCTCGGGATTCTCCTCGAGTCTTGGCATGGCAATTGGGACGCGTCTCCACGTGAGGCGGGAGACGCAGGGTCCCTTTGCACGTGCCACAGGGATCCTGGGACTCCTATCCATTTTCAAGAAGAGTCAGGCATCGTCTCCTTTGGAAGCATTGATCTCCGCGGACCTCTCGAGTTTTCAAAGGATGTGAGGCCTCCGGTCGCGATGAGGCGGAGAACTAGGTCTTTCTCTGTGGTCTCCACAGGGGATTCAGACATCCCTTCGTCTTGGGAGATGCAAGGCGAGCCTGCATTCAATTCACTGCAGGGATATACGGACTTACTTCGAGTCAGAGCGTCTCGGTGTCCATTCCACTGAGGCCACAAACTCAGGGTCCCTCTCACATACCTGTAGCTGAGAGAAGCCTCCTCTTGAGGTGCTTGTTTAAAGTTGGTATTCCTCTTGAGTCGAAGCCAGGGACGAAGCTCTCATCTCGAGTTGATTTGGGGCCCATGAAGCCCTTTCGTGCTGCTCCAGTGACCTCAGGATCCCTCTAGACTTGAGACAGTGATCTTGGGTTTTCTCTGGAGTGCCATCAAGGAAATCAAGGCTCCTTTCACGTTTGATGTGGAACACGGAATTGCTCTGCACGCAGTGCAGGGGAATCGGGCCTCATCTCGCGGCGAGGGGGAAGTCTCATGGTTTTTCTCAAGTTGTGGCCGGAACCTAAGATATATTCTCGAGTTACGACGGGGAGGGCCCTTCCAGACACGTGTTTGTTCAGCGACGTCAGGACTCCTGCCTAGGTGTGAGGGACACCTCGGGATTCTCCTCGAGTCTTGGCATGGCAATTGGGACGCGTCTCCACGTGAGGCGGGAGACCCAGGGTCCCTTTCCACGTGCCAAACGGATCTTGGTACTCCTATCCATTTTCAAGAGGAGTCAGGCATCGTCTCCTTTCGAAGCATTGATCTCCGCGGACCTCTCCAGTTTTGAACTGATGTGAGGCCTCCGGTCGGGATGAGGTGGAGAACTAGGTCTTTCTCTGTGGTCTCCACAGGGGATTCAGACATCCCTTCGTCTTGGGAGATGCAAGACGAGCCAGCATTCAATTCACTGCAGGGATATCCGGCCTTACTTCGAGTCAGAGCATCTCGGTGTCCATTCCACTTGAGGCCACAAACTCAGGGTCCCTCTCATATACCTGTGGCTGAGAGAAGCCTCCTCTTGAGGTGCTTGTGGAATGTTGTTATTCCTCTTGAGTCGAAGCCAGGGACTAAGCTCTCATCTCGAGTTGATTTGGGGTCCACGGAGTGCTTTCGTGTTGCTCCAGTGACCTCAGGATCCCTCTAGACTTGAGACAGTGATCTTGGAGTTTCTCTGGAGTGCCATCAAGGAAATCAAGGCTCCTTTCACGTTTGAGGTCGAACACGGAATTGCTCTGCACGCAGTGCAGGGGAATCGGGCCTCATCTCGCGGCGAGGGGGAAGTCTCATGATTTTTCTCCAGTTGCGGCCGGAACCTGGGGTATATTCTCGAGTTACGATGGGGAGGGCCCTTCCAGACATGTGTTTGTCCAGCGAAGTCGGACTCCTGCCTAGGTGCGATGGACACCTCGGGATTCTCCTCGAGTCTTGGCATGGCAATTGGGACGCGTCTCCATGTGAGGCGGGAGACCCAGGGTCCCTTTAAACGTGCCACAGGGATCCTGGGACTCCTATCCATTTTCAAGAGGAGTCAGGCATCGTCTCCTTTGGAAGCATTGATCTTCAAAGACCTCTAGATTTTTCAAAGGATTTGAGGCCTCCGGTCGCGGTGAGGCGGACGACTAGGTCTTTCTCTGTCTTCTCCACCGGGGATTCAGACATCGCTTCGTCTTGGGAGATGCAAGACGAGCCTGCATTCAATTCACTGCAGGGATATCCGGCCTTACTTCGAGTCAGAGCATCTCGGTGTCCATTCCACTTGAGGCCACAAACTCAGGGGCCCTCTCACATTCCTGTAGCTGAGAGAAGCCTCCTCTTGAGGTGCTTGTGGAAAGTTGGTATTCCTCTTGACTCAAGCCAGGGACTAAGCTCTCATCTCGAGTTGATTTGGGGTCCACGGAGCCCTTTCGTGTTGCGGCAGTCACCTCAGGATCCCTCTAGACTAGAGACAGTGATCTTGGGTTTTCTCTGGAGTGCCATCAAGGAAATCAAGGCTCCTTTCACGTTTGATTTGGAAGACGGAATTGCTCTGCATGCAGTGCAGGGTAATCGGGCCTCAACTCGCGGCGAGGGGGAAATCTCATGGTTTTTCTCGAGTTTCGGCCGGAACCTGTGGTATATTCTCGAGTTACGACGGGGAGGGCCCTTCCAGACACGTGTTTGTTCAGCGACGTCAGGACTCCTGCATAGGTGCGAGGGACACCTCGGGATTCTCCTCGAGTCTTGGCATGGCAATTGGGATGCGTCTCCACGTGAGGCGGGAGACCCAGGGTCCCTTTCCACGTGCCACAGGGATCCTGGGACTCCTATCCATTTTCAAGAGGAGTCAGGCATCGTCTCCTTTGGAAGCATTGATCTCCGCGGACCTCTCGAGTTTTCAAAGGATGTGAGGCCTCCGGTCGCGACGAGGAGGACGATTAGGTCTTTCTCTGTCGTCTCCACCGGGGATTCAGACATCCCATGGTCTTGGGAGATGCAAGACGAGCCTGCATTCAATTCACTGCAGGGATATCGGGCCTTACTTCGAGTCAGAGCATCTCGGTGTCCATTCCACTTGAGGCCACAAACTCAGGGTCCCTCTCACATACCTGTAGCTGAGAGAAGTCTCCTCTTGAGGTGCTTGTGGAAAGTTGGTATTCCACTTGAGTCGAAGCCAGGCACTAAGCTCTCATCTCGAGTTGATTTGGGGTCCACAGAGCCCTTTCGTGTTGCTACAGTGACCTCAGGATCCCTATAGACTTGAGACAGTGATCTTGGGTTTTGTCTACAGTGCCATTAAGGAAATCAAGGCTCCTTTCACGTTTGATGTGGAACACGGAATTGCTCTGCACGCAGTGCAGGGGAATCGGGCCTCATCTCGCGGCGAGGGGGAAGTCTCATGGTTTTTTTCGAGTTGCGGCCGGAACCTGGGGTATATTCTCGAGTTACGACGGGGAGGGCCCTTCCAGACACGTGTTTGTTCAGCGACGTCAGGACTCCTGCCTAGGTGTGAGGGACACCTCGGGATTCTCCTCGAGTCTTGGTATGGCAATTGGGACGGGTCTCCACCTCAGGCGGGAGACCCAGGGTCCCTTTCCACGTGGCACAGGGATACTGAGACTCCTATCCATTTTCAAGAGGAGTCCGGCATCGTCTCCTTTGGAAGCATTGATCTCCGCGCACCTCTCGAGTTTTCAAAGAATGTGAGGCCTCCGGTCCCGATGAGGCGGAGAACTAGGTCTTTCTCTGTGGTTTCCTCAGGGTATTCAGACATCCCTTCGTCTTGGGAGATGCAAGACGAGCCTGCATTCAATCCAATGCAGGGATATCCGGCCTTACTTCGAGTCAGAGCATCTCGGTGCCCATTCCACTTGAGTCCACAAACTCAGGGTCCCTCTCACATACCTGTAGCTGAGAGAAGCCTCCTCTTGAGGTGCTTGAGGAAAGTTGGTATTCCTCTTGAGTCGAAGCCAGGGACTAAGCTCTCATCTCGAGTTGATTTGGGGTCCACGGAGCCCTTTCGTGTTGCTCCAGTGACCTCCGGATCCCTCTAGACTTGAGACAGTGATCTTCGGTTTTCTCTGGAGTGCCATCAAGGAAATCAAGGCTCCTTTCCCGGTTGATGTGGAACACGGAATTGCTCTGCACGCAGTGCAACGGAATCTGGCCTCATGTCGCGGCGAGGGGAAAGTCTCATTGTTTTCATCGAGTTGCGGCCAGAACCTGGGGTATATTCTCGAGTTATGACTGGGAGGGCCCTTCCAGACACGGGTTTGTTCAGCGACGTCAGGACTCCTGCCTAGGTGCGAGGGACACCTCGGGATTCTGCTCGAGTCTTGGCATGGCAATTGGGATGCCTCTCCACATGAGGCGGGAGACCCAGGGTCCCTTTCCACGTGCCACAGGGATCCTGGGACTCCTATCCATTTTCAAGAGGAGTCAGGCATCGTCTCCTTTGGAAGCATTGATCTCCGCGGACCTCTCGAGTTTTCAAAGGATGTGAGGCCTCCGGTCGCGTTGAGGCGGACAACCAGGTCTTTCTCTGTGGTCTCCACAGGGTATTCAGACATCCCATCGTCTTGGGAAATGCAAGACGAGCCTGCATTCAATTCACTGCAGGGATATCCGGCCTTACTTCGAGTCAGAGCATCTCGGTGTCCATTCCACTTGAGGCCACAAACTCAGGCTCCCTCTCACATACCTGTAGCTGAGAGTAGCCTCCTCTTGAGGTGCTTGTGGAAAGTTGGTATTCCTCTTGAGTCGAAGCCAGGGACTAAGCTCTCATCTCGAGTTGATTTGGGGTCCACAGAGCCCTTTCGTGTTGCTCCAGTGACCTCAGGATCCCTCTAGACTAGAGACAGTGATCTTGGGTTTTCTCTGGAGTGCCATCAAGGAAATCAAGGCTCCTTTCACGTTTGATGTGGAACTCAGAATTGCTCTGCACGCAGTGCAGGGGAATCTGGCCTCATGTCGCGGCGAGGGGGAAGTCTCATTGTTTTTCTCGAGTTGCGGCCGGAACCTGGGGTATATTCTCGAGTTACGACGGGGAGGGCCCTTCCAGACACGTGTTTGTTCAGCGACGTCAGGACTCATGCCTAGGTCCGAGGGACACCTCGGGATTCTCCTCGAGTCTTGGCATGGCAATTGGGACGCGTCTCAACCTCAGGCGGGAGACACAGGTTCCCTTTCCACGTGCCACAGGGATCCTGGGACTCCTATCCATTTTCAAGAGGAGTCAGGCATCGTCTCCTTCGGAAGTATTGATCTCCGCGGACCTCTGGAGTTTTCAAAGGATATGAGGCCTCCGGTTGGGTTTAGGTGGAGGACTAGGTCTTTCTCTGTGGTCTCCACAGGGGATTCAGACAACCCTTCATCTTGGGAGATGCAAGACGAGCCTGCATTCAATTCACTGCAGGGATATCCGGCCTTACTTCGAGTCAGAGCATCTCGGTGTCCATTCCACTTGAGGCCACAAACTCAGGGTCCCTCTCACATACCTGTAGCTGAGAGAAGCCTCCTCTTGAGGTGCTTGTGGAAAGTTGGTATTCCTCTTGAGTCGAAGCCAGGCACTAAGCTCTCATCTCGAGTTGATTTGGGGTCCACAGAGACGTTTCGTGTTGCTACAGTGACCTCAGGTTCCCTATAGACTTGAGACAGTGATCTTGGGTTTTGTCTACAGTGCCATTAAGGAAATCAAGGCTCCTTTCACGTTTGATGTGGAACACGGAATTGCTCTGCATGCAGTGTAGGGGAATCGGGCGTCAACTCGCGGCGAGGGGTAAATCTCATGGTTTTTCTCGAGTTGCGGCCCGAACTTGGGATATATTCTCGAGTTACGACGGGGAGGGCCCTTCCAGACACGTGTTTGTTCAGCGACGTCAGGACTACTGCCTAGGTGCGAGGGACACCTCAGGATTCTCCTCGAGTCTTGGCATGGCAATTGGGACGCGTCTCCACGTGAGGCGTGAGACCCAGGGTCCCCTTCCACATGCCACAGGGATCCTGGGACTCCTATCCATTTTCAAGAGGAGTCAGGCATCGTCTCCTTTGGAAGCATTGATCTCCGCGGACCTCTCGAGTTTTCAAAGGATGTGAGGCCTCCGGTCGCGATGAGGCGGAGAACTAGTTCTTTCTCTGTGGTCTCCACAGGGGATTCAGACATCCCTTCGTCTTTGGACATGCAAGACGAGCCTGCATTCAATTCACTGCAGGGATATCCGGCCTTACTTCGAGTCAGAGCATCTCGGTGTTCATTCTACTTGAGGCCACAAACTCAGGGGCCCTCTCACATAACTGTAGCGGAGAGAAGCCTCCTGTTGAGGTGCTTGTGGAAAGTTGGTGTTCCTCTTGAGTCGAAGCTAGGGACTAAGCTCTCATCTCGAGTTGACTTGGGGTCCACGAAGCCCTTTCGTGTTGCTCCAGTGACCTCAGGATCACTCTAGACTTGAGACAGTGATCTTGGGTATTCTCTGGAGTGCCATCCAGGAAATCAAGGCACCTTTCACGTTTGATGTGGAACACGGAATTGCTCTGAACGCAGTGCACGGGAATCGGGCCTCATCTCGCGGCGAGGGGGAAGTCTCATGGTTTTTCTCGTGTTGCGGCCGGAACCTGTGGTATATTCACGAGTTACGACGGGGACTGCAATTCCAGACACGTGTTTGTTCAGCGACGTCAGGACTCCTGCCTAGGTGCGAGGGACACCTGGGGATTCTCCTCGAGTCTTGGCATGGCAATTGGGACGCGTCTCCACGTGAGGCGGGAGACCCAGGGTCCCTTTCCACATGCTAGAAGGATCCTGGGACTCCTATCCGTTTTCAAGAGGAGTCAGGCATCGTCTCCTTTGGAAGCATTGATCTCCGCGGACCTCTCGAGTTTTCAAAGGATGTGAGGCCTCCGTTCGCGTTGAGGCGGAGGCCTAGGTCTTTCTCTGTGGTCTCCACAGGGGATTCAGACAACCCTTCGTCTTGGGAGATGCAAGACGAGCCTGCATTCAATTCACTGCAGGGATATCCGGCCTTACATCGAGTCAGAGCATCTCGGTGTCCATTCCACTTGAGGCCACAAACTCAGGGTCCCTCAAATATACCTGTAGCTGAGAGAAGCCTCCTCTTGAGGTGCTTGTGGAAAGTTGATGTTCCTCTTGAGTCGAAGCCAGGGACTAAGGTCTCATCTCGTGTTGATTTGGGTCCAAGGAGCCCTTTCGTGTTGCTCCAGTGACCTCAGGATCCCTCTAGACTTGAGACAGTGATCTTAGGTTTTCTCTGGAGTGCCATCAAGGAAATCAACTCTCCGTTCACGTTTGTTGAGGAACACGGAATTGCTCTGCACGCATTGCAGGCGAATCGGGCCACATCTCGCGGCGAGGGGGAAGTCTCATGGTTTTTCTCGAGTTGCGGGCGGAACCTGGGGTATATTCTCGAGTTACGACGGGGAGGGCCCTTCCAGACACGTGTTTGTTCAGCAACGTCAGCACTCCTGCCTAGGTGCGAGGGACACCTCGGGATTCTCCTCGAGTCTTGGCATGGCAATTGGGATGCGTCTCCACGTGAGGCGGGAGACCCAGGGTCCCTTTCCACGTGCCACAGGGATCCTGGGACTCCTATGCATTTTCAAGAGGAGTCGGGCATCGTTTCCTTTGGAACCAATGATCACTGCAGACCTCTCGAGTTTTCAAAGGATGTGAGGCCTCCGGTCGCAATGAGGCGGAGGACTAGGTCTTTCTCTGTGGTCTCCACAGGGTATTCAGACATCCCTTCGTCTTGGGAGATTCAAGACGAGCCTGCATTCCATTCACTGCAGGGATATCCGGCCTTACATCGAGTCAGAGCATCTCGGTGTCCATTCCACTTGAGGCCACAAACTCAGGGTCCCACTCACATACCTGTAGCTGAGAGAAGCCTCCTCTTGAGGTGCTTGTGGAAAGTTGGTATTCCTCTTGAGTCGAAGCCAGAGACTAAGCTCTCATCTTGAGTTGATTTGGGGTCCACGGAGCCCTTTCGTGTTGCTCCAGTGACCTCAGGATCCCTCTAGACTTGAGACAGAGTTCTTGGGTTTTCTCTGGAGTGCCATCAAGGAAATCAAGGCTCCTTTCACGTTTGATGTGGAACACGGAATTGCTCTGCATGCAGTGCAGGGGAATCGGGCCTCAACTCGCGGCGAGGGGGAAATCTCATGGTTTTTCACGAGTTGCGGCCGGAACCTGGGGTATATTCTCGAGTTACGACGGGGAGGCCCCTTCCAGACACGAGTTTGTTCAGCGACGTCAGGACTCCTGCCTAGGTGCAAGGGACACCTCATGATTCTCCTCGAGTCTTGGCATGGCAATTGGGACGCGACTCCATGTTAGGCGGGAGACCCAGTGTCCCTTTCCACGTGCCACAGGGATCCTGGGACTCCTATCCATTTTCAAGAGAAGACAAGCATAGTCTCCTTTCGAAGCATTGATCTCCGCGGACCTCTCGAGATTTCAAAGGATGTGAGGCCTCTGGTTGCGATGAGGCGGAGAACTCGGTCTTTCTCTGTGGTCTCCACAGGGGATTCAGACATCTCTTCGTCTTGGGAGATGCAATACGAGCCTGCATTCAATTCACTGCAGTGATATCCAGCCTTACTTCGAGTCAGAGCATCTCGGTGTCCATTCCACATGAGGCCACAAACTCAGGGGCCCTCTCACATACCTGTAGCTGAGAGAAGCCTCCTCTTGAGGTGCTTGTGGAAAGTTGGTATTCCTCTTGAGTCGAAGCCAGTGACTAAGCTCTCATCTCGAGTTGATTTGGGGTCCAGGAGCCCTTTCGTGTTGCTACAGTGACCTCAGGATCCCTCTAGACTATAGACAGTGATCTTGGGTTTCTCTGGAGTGCCATCAAGGAAATCAAGGCTCCTTTCACTTTTGATGTGGAATACGGAATTGCTCTGCACGCAAGGCAGGGGAATAGGGCCTCATCTCGCTGCGAGGCGGAAGTGTCATGGTTTTTCTCGAGTTGCGGCCGGAACCTGGGGTATATTCTCGAGTTACGACGGGGAGGGCCCTTCCAGACACGTGTTTGTTCAGCGACGTCAGGACTCCTGCCTAGGAGCGAGGGACGCCTCGGGATTCTCCTCGAGTCTTGGGATGGCAATTGGGATGCGTTTCCACGTGAGGCGGGAGACCCAGGGTCCCTTTCCACGTGCCACAGGGATCCTGGGACTCCTATCCATTTTCAAGAGGAGTCAGGCATCGTCTCCTTCGGAAGTATTGATCTCCGCGGACCTCTCGAGTTTTCAAAGGATATGAGGTCTCCGGTTGCGTTGTGGTGGAGGACTAGGTCTTTCTCTGTGGTCTCCACAGGGGATTCAGACATCCCTTCGTCTTGGGAGATGCAAGACGAGCCTGCATTCAATTCACTGCAGGGATATCCGGCCTTACTTCGAGTCAGAGCATCTCGGTGTCCATTCCACTTGAGGCCACAAACTCGGGGTCCCTCAAATATACCTGTAGCTGAGAGAAGCCTCCTCTTGAGGTGCTTGTGGAAAGTTGGTATTCCTCTTGAGTCGAAGCCAGGGACTAAGGTCTCATCTCGATTTGATTTGGGGTCCATGGAGCCCTTTCGTGTTGCTCCGGTGACCTCAGGATCCCTCTAGATTTGAGACAGTGATCTTGGGTTTTCTCTGGAGTGCCATCAAGGAAATCAAGGCTCCTTTCAGGTTTGATGTGGAACACGGAATTGCTCTGCACGCAGTGCAGGGGAATCGGGCCTCATCTCGCGGCAAGGGGGATGTCTCATGGTTTGTCTGAAGTTGCGGCCGAAACCTAGGGTATATTCTTGAGTTACGATGGGGAGGGCCCTTCCAGACACGTGTATGTTCAGCGACGTCAGGACTCCTGCCTAGGTCCGAGGGACACCTCGGGATTCTCCTCGAGTCTTGGCATGGCAATTGGGACGCGTCTCCACGTGAGGCGGGAGACCCAGTGTCCCTTTCCACGTGCCACAGGGATCCTGGGACTCCTATCCATTTTCAAGAAGAGTCAGGCATCTTCTCCTTTGGAAGCATTGATCTCCGGGGACCTCTCGAGTTTTCAAAGGATATGAGGCCTCCGGTCTCGATGAGGCGGAGAACGAGGTCTTTCTCTGTGGTCTCCACATTGGATTCAGACAACCCTTCGTCTTGGGAGATGCAAGACGAGCCTGCATTCAATTCACTGCAGGGATATCCGGCATTACTTCGTGTCAGAGCATCTCGGTGTCCATTCCACTTGAGGCCACAAACTCACGGTCCCTCTCACATACCTGTAGCTGAGAGAAGCCTCCTCTTGAGGTGCTTTTGGAGAGTTGTTATTCCTCTTGAGTCGAAGCCAGGGACTAAGCTCTCATCTCGAGTTGATTTGGGGTCCACGGAGCCCTTTGGTGTTGCTCCAGTGACCTCAGGATCCCTCTAGACTTGAGACAGTGATCTTGGGTTTTCTCTGGAGTGCCATCAAGGAAATCAAGGCTCCTTTCACGTTTAATGTGGAACACGGAATTGCTCTGCACGCAGTGCAGGGGAATCGGGCCTCATCTGGCGGCGAGGGGGAAGTCTCATGGTTTTTCTCGAGTTGTGGCCGGAACCTGGGGTATACTCTCGAGTTACGACGGGGAGGGCCCTTCCAGACACGTGTTTGTTCAGCGACATCAGCACTCCTGCCTAGGTGCGAGGGACACCTCGGGATTCTCCTCGAGTCTTGGCATGGCAATTGGCACGTTTCTGAACATGAGGCGGGAGACCCAGGGTCCCTTTCCACGTGCCAGAGGGATACTGGGACTCCAATCCATTTTCAAGAGGAGTCAGGCATCGTCTCCTTTGGAAGCACTGATCTCCGCAGACCTCTCAAGTTCTCAAACGATGTGAGGCCTCCGGACGCGATGAGGCGGAGGACTAGGTCTTTCTCTGTCATCTCCACAGAGGATTCAGACATCCCTTCGTCTTGGGAGATGCAAGATGAGCCTGCATTCAATTCACTGCAGGGATATCTGGGCTTACTTCGAGTCAGAGCATCTTGGTGTCCATTCCACTTGAGGCCACAAACTCAGGGTCCCTCTCACATACTTGTAGCAGAGAGAAGCCTCCTCTTGAAGTGCTTGTGGAAAGTTGGTATTCCTCTTGAGTTGAAGCCAGGGACTAAGCTCTCATCTCGAGTTGATTTGGGGTCCACTGAGCCTTTTCGTGTTGCTAAAGTGACCTCAGGATCCCTCTAGACTTGAGACAGTGATCTTGGGTTTTCTCTAGAGTGCCATCAAGGAAATCAAGGCTCCTTTCACGTTTGATGTGGAACACGGAATTGCTCTGCACGCAGTGCAGGGGAATCGGGCCTCATCTCGCGGCGAGGGGGAAGTCTCATGGTTTTTCTCGAGTTGCGGCCGGAACATGGGGTATATTCTCGAGTTACGACGGGGAGGGCCCTTCCAGACACGTGTTTGTTCAGTGACGTCAGGACTCCTGCCTAGGTGCGAGGGACACCTCGGGAATCTCCTCGAGTCTTGGCATGGCAATTGGGACGCGTCTCCACGTGAGGCGGGAGACCCAGGGTCCCTTTCCAGGTGCCACAGGGATCCTGGGACTCCTATCCATTTTAAAGAGGAGTCAGGCATCGTCTCCTTTGGAAACATTGATCTCCGCAGGCCTCTCGAGTTTTAAAAGGATGTGAGGCCTCCTGTCGCGATGAGGCGGAGGACTAGGTCTTTCTCTGTCATCTCCACAGGGGATTCAGACATCCCTTCGTCTTGGGAGATGCAAGACGAGCCTGCATTCAATTCACTGCAGGGATATCCGGCATTACTTCGTGTCAGAGCATCTCGGTGTACATTACACTTGAGGCCACAATTTCAGGGTCCCTCTCACATACCTGTAGCTGTGAGAAGCCTCCTCTTGAGGTGCTTGTGGAAAGTTGGTATTCCTCTTGAGTCGAAGCCAGGGTCTAAGCTCTCATCTTGAGTTGATTTGGTGTACACGGAGCCCATTCGTGTTGCTCCAGTGACCTCAGGATCCCTCTAGACTTGAGACAGTGATCTTGGGTTTTCTCTGAAGTGCCATGAAGGAAATCAAGGCTCCTTTCACGCTTAATGTGGAACACGGAATTGCTCTGCACACAGTGCAGGGGAATCGGGCCTCATCTCGCTTCGAGGGGGATGTCTCATGGTTTTTCTCGTGTTGCGGCCGGAACCTAGGGTATATTCTCGAGTAACGATGGGGAGGGCACTTCCAGACACGAGTTTGTTCAGAGACGTCAGCACTCCTGCCTAGGTGCGAGGGCCACCTAGGGATTCTCACCGAGTCTTGGCATGGCAATTGGGACGCGTCTCCACGTGCGGCGGGAGACCCAGGTTCCCTTTCCACGTGCCACAGGGATCGTGGGGCTCTTATCCATTTTCAAGAGGAGTCAGGCATTGTCTCCTTTGGAAGCATTGATCTCCGCGGACCTCTCGAGTTTTCAAAGGATGTGAGGCCTCCGGTCGCGATGAGGGGGAGAACTAGGTCTTTCTCTGTGGTCTCCACAGGGGATTCAGACATCCCTTCATCTTAGAAGATGCAAGACGAGCCTGCATTCAATTCACTGCAGGGATATCCGGCCTTACTTCGAGTCAGAGCATCTTGGTGTCCATTCCACATGAGGCCACAAACTCAGGGTCCCTCTCACATACCTGTAGCTGAGAGAAGCCTCCTCTTGAGGTGCCTGTGGAAAGTTGGTATTCCTCTTGAGTCGAAGCCAGGGACTAAGCTCTCATCTCGAGATTATTTGGGGTCCACGGAGCCCTTTCATGTTGCTCCAGTGACCTCAGGATCCCTCTAGTCTCGAGACCGTGACTTTGGGTTTTCTCTGGAGTGCCATCAAGGAAATCAAGTCTCCTTTCACGTTTGATGTTTAAGACGGAATTGGTCTGCACGCAGTGCAGGGGAATCGAGCCTCATCTCGTGGCGAGGGGGAAGTCTCATGGTTTTTCTCGAGTGCGGCCAGAACCTGGGGTATATTCTCGAGTTACGAAGGGGAGGGCCCTTCCAGACAAGTGTTTGTTCAGCGACGTCAGGACTCCTGCCTAGGTGCGAGGGACACCTCGGGATTCTCCTCGAGTCTTGGCATGGCAATTGGGACGCGTCTCTACGTGAGGCGGGAGACCCAGGGTCCCTTTCGACGTGACACAGGGATCCTGGGACTCCTCTCCAATTTCAAGAGGAATCAGGCATCGTCTCCTTTGGAGGCATTGATCTCCGCGGACTTCTCGAGTTTCAAAGGATGTGAGGCGTCCGGTCGCGATGAAGCGGAGAACTAGGTCTTTCTCTGTGGTTTCCACAGGGGATTCAGACATCCCTTCGTCTTGGGAAATGCAAGACGAGCCTGCATTCACTTCACTGCAGGGATATCCAGCCTGACTTCGAGTCAGAGCATCTCGGTGTCCATTCCACTTGAGGCCAAAAACTCAGGGTCCCTCTCACATACCTGTAGCTGAGAGAAGCCTCATCTTGTGGTACTTGTGGAAACTTGGTATTCCTCTTGAGTCAAAGTCAGGGACTAAGCTCTCATCTCGAGTTGATTTGGTGTCCACGGAGCCCTTTCGTGTTGCTCCAGTGACCTCAGGATCCCTCTAGACTTGAGACAGTGATCTTGGGTTTTCTCTGGAGTGCCATCAAGGAAATCAAGGCTCCTTTCACGTTTGATGTGGAACACGAAATTGCTCTGCATTGAGTGAAGGGGAATCGGGCCACATCTCGCGGCGAGGGGGAATTCTCATGGTTTTTCTCGAGTTGCGGCCAGAACCTGGGGTATATTCTCGAGTTATGACAGGGAGGGCCCTTCCAGACACGTGTTTGTTCAGCAACGTCAGGACTCCTGCATAGGTGCGAGGGACACCTCGGGATTCTCCTCGAGTCGTGGCATGGCAATTGGGCCGCGTCTCCACGTGAAATGGAAGACCCAGGGTCCCTTTCCACGTGCCACAGGGATCCTGGGACTCCTATCCATTTTCAAGAGGAGTCAGGCATCGTCTCCTTTGGAAGCATTGATCTCCGCGGACCTCTCGAGTTTTCAAAGGATGTGAGGCCTCCGGTCGCGATGAGGCAGAGGACTAGGTCTTTCTCTGTGGTCTCCACAGGGGATTCAGACATCCCTTCGTCTTGGGAGATGTAAGACGAGCCTGCATTCAATTCACTGCAGGGATATCCGGCCTGACTTTGAGTCAGAGCATCTCGGTGTCCATTCCACTTGAGACCACACACTCAGGGTCCTCTCACATACCTGTAGTTGAGAGAAGCCTACTCTTGTGGTGCTTGTGGAAACTTGGTATTCCTCTTGAGTCGAAGCCAGGGACTAAGCTCTCATCTCGAGTTGATTTGGGGTCCACGGAGCCCTTTCGTGTTGCTCCAGTGACCTCAGGATCCCTCTAGACTTGTGACAGTGATCTTTGGTTTTCTCTGGAGTGCCTTCAGGGAAATCAAGGCTCCTTTCACGTTTGATGTGGAACACGAAATTGCTCTGCACGCAGTGCAGGGGAATCGGGCCTCATCTCGCGGCGAGGGGGAAGTCTCATTGTTTTTCTCGAGTTGCGGCCGGAACCTGGGGTATATTCTCGAGTTACAACGGGTAGGGCCCTTTCAGACACGTGTATGTTCAGCGAAGTCAGCACTCCTGCCTAGGTGCGAGGGACATCTCGGGATTCTCCTCGAGTCTTGGCATGGCAATTGGGACGCGTCTCCATGTGAAGCGGGAGACCCAGGGTCCCTTTCCACGTGCCACAGGGATCCTGGGACTCCTATCCATTTTCAAGAGGAGTCAGGCATCGTCTCCTTTGGAAGCATTGATCTCCGCGGACCTCTCGAGTTTTCAAAGGATGTGTGGCCTCCGGTCGCGATGAGGCGGAGGACTAGGTCTTTCTCTGTGGCCTCCACAGGGGATTCAGACATCCCTTCGTCTTGGGAGATGCAAGACGAGCCTGCATTCAATTCACTGCAGGGATATCCGGCCTTACTTCGAGTCAGAGCATCTCGGTGTCCATTCCACTTGAGGCCACAAACTCAGCGTCCCTCTCACATACCTGTAGCTGAGAGAAGCCTCCTCTTGAGGTGCTTGTGGAAAGTTGGTATTCCTCTTGAGTCGAAGCCAAGCACTAAGCTCTCATCTCGAGTTGATTTCGGGTCCACGGAGCCCTTTCGTGTTGCTCCAGTGACCTCAGGATCCCTCTGGACTTGAGACAGTGAGCTTGGGTTTTCTCTGGAGTGCCATCAAGGAAATCAAGGCTCCTTTCACGTTTCATGTGGAACACGGAATTACTCTGCACGCAGTGCAGGGGAATCGGGCCTCATCTCGCGGCGAGGGGGAAGTCTCATGGTTTTTCTCGAGTTGCGGCCGGAACCTGGGGTATATTCTCTAGTTACGACGGGGAGGGCCCTTCCAGACAAGTGTTTGTTCAGCGACGTCAGGACTCCTGCCTAGGTCCGAGGGATACCTCGGGATTCACCTCGACTCTTGCCATGGCAATTGGGACGCGTCTCCACGTGAGGCGGGAGACCCAGGTTCCCTTTCCACGTGCCTCAGGGATCCTCGGACTCCTATCCATTTTAAAGAGGAGTCAGGCATCGTCTCCTTTGGAAGCATTGTTCTGCGCGGACCTCTCGAGTTTTCAAAGGCTGTGAGGCCTCCGGTCGCGATGAGGCGGAGAACTAGGTCGTTCTCTGTGGTCTCCACAGGGGATTCAGACATCCCTTCGTCTTGGGAGATGCAAGACGAGCCATCCTTCACTTCACTGCAGGGATATCCGGCCTGATTTCGAGTCAGAGCATCTCTGTATCCATTCCACTTGAGGCCACAAACTCAGGGTCCCTCTCACATACCTGTAGCTGAGAGAAGCCTCCTCTTGAGGTGCTTGTGGAAAGTTGGTATTCCTCTTGAGTCGATGCCAGGGACTAAGCTCTCATCTCGAGTTGATTTGGGGTCCACGGAGCCATTTCGTGCTGCTACAGTGACCTCAGAATCCCTCTAGACTTGAGACAGTGACTTTGGGTTTTCTATGGAGTGCCATCAAGGAAATCAAGGCTCCTTTCACGTTTGATGTGGAACATGGAATTGCTCTGCATGCAGTGCAGGGGAATCGGGCCTCATCTCGCGGCGAGGGGGAAGTCTCATGGTTTTTCTCGAGTTGCGGCCAGAACCTGGGTTATATTCTCGAGTTACGACGGGGAGGGCCCTTCCAAACACGTGTTTGTTCAGCGACGTCAGGAATTCTGCCTAGGTGCGAGGGACACCACGGGATTCTCCACGAGTCTTGGCATGCAATTGGGACGCGACTCCACGTGAGGCGGGAGACCCAGGGTCCCTTTCGACGTGCCACAGGGATCCTGGGACTCCTCTGCATTTTCAAGAGGAGTCAGGCATCGTCTCCTTTGGAAGCATTGATCTCCGCAGACCTCTCGAGTTTTCAAAGGATGTGAGGCCTCCGGTCGCGATGAGGCGGAGGACTAGGTCTTTCTTTGTGGCCTCCACAGGGGATTCAGACATCTCTTCGTCTTGGGAGATGCAAGACGAGCCTGCATTCAATTCACTGCAGGGATATCCGGCCTGACTTCGAGTCAGAGCATCTCGGTGTCCATTCCACTTGAGGCCACAAACTCAGCGTCCCTCTCACATACCTGTAGCTGAGAGAAGCCTCCTCTTGAGGTGCTTGTGGAAAGTTGGTATTCCTCTTGAGTCGAAGCCAAGCACTAAGCTCTCATCTCGAGTTGATTTCGGGTCCACGGAGCCCTTTCGTTTTGCTCCAGTGACCTCAGGATCCCTCTGGACTTGAGACAGTGAGCTTGGGTTTTCTCTGGAGTGCCATCAAGGAAATCAAGGCTCCTTTCACGTTTCATGTGGAACACGGAATTGCTCTGCACGCAGTGCAGGGGAATCGGGCCTCATCTAGCGGCGAGGGGGAAGTCTCATGGTTTTTCTCGAGTTGCGGCCGGAACCTGGGGTATATTCTCGAGTTACGACGGGGAGGGCCCTTCCAGACACGTGTTTGTTCAGCGACGTCAGGACTCCTGCCTAGGTGTGAGGGACACCTCGGTATTCTCCTCGACTCTTGGCATGGCAATTGGGATGCGTCTCCACGTGAGGCGGGAGACCCAGGGTCCCTTTCCACGTGCCACAGGGATCCTCGGACTCCTATCCATTTTCAAGAGGAGTCAGGCATCGTCTCCTTTGGAAGCATTGTTCTGCGCGGACCTCTCGAGTTTTCAAAGGCTGTGAGGCCTCCGGTCGCGATGAGGCGGAGAACTAGTTCGTTCTCTGTGGTCTCCACAGGGGATTCAGACATCCCTTCGTCTTGGGAGATGCAAGACGAGCCTGCATTCAATTCACTGCAGGGATATCCGGCCTGACTTCGAGTCAGAGCATCTCGGTGTCCATTCCACTTGAGGCCACAAACTCTGGGTCCCTCTCATATACATGTAGCTGAGAGAAGCCTCCTCTTGAGGTGCTTGTAGAAAGTTGGTATTCCTCTTGAGTCGAAGCCAGGGACTAAGCTCTCATCTCGAGTTGATTTGGGGTCCCCAGAGCCCTTTCGTGTTGCTCCAGTGACCTCAGGATCCCTCTGGACTTGAGACAGTGATCTTGGGTTTTCTCTGGAGTGCCATCAAGGAAATCAAGGCTCCTTTCACGTTTCATGTGGAACACGGAATTGCTCTGCACGCAATGCAGAGGAATCGCGCCTCATCTCGCGGCAAGGGGGAAGTCCTATGGTTTTTCTCGTGTTGCGGCCGGAACCTTGGGTATATTCTCGAGTTACGACGGGGAGGGCCCTTCCAGACACGTGTTTGTTCAGCGACGTCAGGACTCCTGCCTAGGTGCGAAGGACACCTCGGGATTCTCCTCGAGTCTTGGCATGGCAATTGGGACGCGTCTCCACGTGAGGCGGGAGAACCACGGTACCTTTCCACGTGCCACAGGGATCCTGGGACTCCTATCTATTTTCAAGAGGCGTCAGGCATCGTCTCCTTTGGAAGCATTGATCTCCGGGGACCTCTCGAGTTTTCAAAGGATGTGAGGCCTCCGGTCTTTTTGAGGCGGAGGACTAGGTTTTTCTCTGTGGTCTCCACAGGGGATTCAGACATCCCTTCGTCTTGGGAGATGCAAGACGAGCCTGCATTCACTTCACTCCAGGGATATCCGGCCTGACTTCGAGTCAGAGCATCTCGGTGTCCATTCCACTTGAGGCCACAAACTCAGGGTCCCCCTCACATACCTGTAGCTGAGAGAAGCGTCCTCTTGAGGTGCTTGTGGAAAGTTGGTATTCCTCTTGAGTCGAAGCCAGGGACTAAGCTCTCATCTCGAGTTGATTTGGGGTCCACGGAGCCCTTTCGTGCTGCTACAGTGACCTCAGAATCCCTCTAGACTTGAGACAGTGACTTTGGGTTTTCTATGGAGTGCCATCAAGGAAATCAAGGCTCCTTTCACGTTTGATGTGGAACATGGAATTGCACTGCATGCAGTGCAGGGGAATCGGGCCTCATCTCGCGGCGAGGGGGAAGTCTCATGGTTTTTCTCGAGTTGCGGCCAGAACCTGGGGTATATCCTCGAGTTACGACGGGGAGGGCCCTTCCAGACACGTGTTTGTTCAGCGACGTCAGGACTCCTGCCTAGGTGCGAGGGACACCTCGGGATTCTCCTCGAGTCTTGGCATGGCAATTGGGACGCGTCTCCACGTGAGGCGGGAGACCCAGTGTCCCTTTCGACGTGCCACAGGGATCCTGGGACTCCTATCCATTTTCAAGAGGAGTCAGGCATCGTCTCCTTTGGAAGCATTAATCTCCGCGGACTTCTCGAGTTTCAAAGGATGTGAGGCCTCCGGTCGCGATGATGCGGAGAACTAGGTCTTTCTCTGTGGTCTCCACAGGGGATTCAGACATCCCTTCGTCTTGGGAGATGCAAGACGAGCCTGCATTCACTTCACTGCAGGGATATCCGGCCTGACTTCGAGTCAGAGCATCTCGGTGTCCATTCCACTTGAGGCCACAAACTCAGGGTCCCTCTCACATACCTGTAGCTGAGAGAAGCCTCCTCTTGAGGTGCTTGTGGAAAGTTGGTATTCCTCTTGAGTCGAAGCCAGGGACTAAGCTCTCATCTCGAGTTGATTTGGGGTCCACGGAGCCCTTTCGTGTTGCTCCAGTGACCTCAGGATCCCTCTAGACTTGAGACAGTGATCTTGGGTTTTCTCTGGAGTGCCATCAAGGAAATCAAGGCTCCTTTCACGTTTGATGTGGAACACGGAATTGCTCTGCATGCAGTGCAGGGGAATCGGGCCACATCTCGCGGCGAGGGGGAATTCTCATGGTTTTTCTCGAGTTGCGGCCGGAACCTGGGGTATATTCTCGACTTACGACGGGGAGGGCCCTCCCAGACACGTGTTTGTTCAGCGACGTCAGGACTCCTTGCTAGGTGCGAAGGACACCTCGGGATTCTCCTCGAGTCTTGGCGTGGCAATTGGGACGCGTCTCCACGTGAGGCGGGAGACCCAGGGTCCCTTTCCACGTGCCTCGGGATCCTGGGACTCCTATCCATTTTCAAGAGGAGTCAGGCATCGTCTCCTTTGGAAGCATTGTTCTGCACGGACCTCTCGAGTTTTCAAAGGCTGTGAGGCCTCCGGTCGCGATTAGGCAGAGAACTAGGTCTTTCTCTGTGGTCTTCACAGGGGATTCAGACATCCCTTCGTCTTGGGAGATGCAAGACGAGTCTTCCTTCACTTCACTGCAGGGATATCCGGCCTGATTTCGAGTCAGAGCATCTCGGTGTCCATTCCACTTGAGGCCAAAAACTCTGGGTCCCTCTCACATACATGTAGCTGAGAGAAGCCTCCTCTTGAGGTGCTTGTGGAAAGTTGGTATTCCTCTTGAGTCGAAGCCAGGGACTAAGCTCTCATCTCGAGTTGATTTGGGGTCCACGGAGCCCTTTCGCATTGCTCCAGTGACCTCAGGATCCCTCTAGACTTGTGACAGTGATCTTTGGTTTTCTCTGGATTGCCTTCACGGAAATCAAGGCTCCTTTCACGTTTGATGTGGAACACGGAATTGCTCTGCACGCAGTGCAGGGGAATCGGGCCTCATCTCGCGGCGAGGGGGAAGTCTCATGGTTTTTCTCGAGTTGCGGCCAGAACTTGGGGTATATTCTCGAGTTACAACGGGTAGGGCCTTTTCAGACACGTGTTTGTTCAGCGAAGTCAGCACTCCTGCCTAGGTGCGAGGGACATCTCGGGATTCTCCTCGAGTCTTGGCATGGCAATTGGGACGCATGTCCACGTGAGGCAGGAGACCCAGGGTCCCTTTCCACGTGCCACAGGGATCCTGGGACTCCTATCCATTTTCAAGAGGAGTCAGGCATCGTCTCCTTTGGAAGCATTGATCTCCGCGGACCTCTTGAGTTTTCAAAGGATGTGTGGCCTCAGGTTGCGATGAGGCGGAGGACTAGGTCTTTCTCTGTTGTCTCCACAGGGGACTCAGACATCCCTTCGTGTTGGGAGATGCAAGACGAGCCTGCATTCAATTCACTGCAGGGATATCCGGCCTTACTTCGAGTCAGAGCATCTCGGTGTCCATTCCACTTGAGGCCACAAACTCAGGGTCCCTCTCACATACATGTAGCTGAGAGAAGCCTCCTCTTGAGGTGCTTGTGGAAAGTTGGTATTCCTCTTGAGTCGAAGCCAAGCACTAAGCTCTCATCTCGAGTTGATTTGGGGTCCACGGAGCCCTTTCGTGTTGCTCCAGTGACCTCAGGATCCCTCTAGACTTTAGACAGTGATTTTGGGTTTTAGCTGGAGTGCCATCAAGGAAATCAAGGCTCCTTTCACGTTTGATGTGGAACACGCAATTGCTCTGCACGCAGTGCAGGGGAATCGGGCCTCATCTCGAGGAGAGGCGGAAGTCTAATGGTTTTTCTCGAGTTGCGGCCGGAACCTGGGGTATATTCTCGATTTACGACGGGGAGGGCCCTTCCAGACACGTGTTTGTTCAGCAACGTCAGGACTCCTGCCTAGGTGCGAGGGACACCTCGCAATTCTCCTCGAGTCTTGGCATGGCAATTGGGACGCGACTCCACGTGAGGCGTCAGTCGCAGTGTCCCTTTCCACGTGCCACAGGGATCCTGGGACTCTTATCCATTTTCAAGAGGAGTCAGGCATCGTCTCCTTTGGAAGCATTGATCTCCGCGGACCTCTCGAGCTTTCAAAAGATATGATGCCTCCGGTCGCGATCAGGCAGAGAACTAGTTCTTTCTCTGTAGTCTCCACAGGGGATTCAGACATCCCTTCGTCTTCGGAGAGGCAAGACGAGCCTGCATTCAATTCACTGCAGGGATATCTGGCCTTACTTCGAGACAGAGCATCTCGGTGTCCATTGCACTTTAAGCCACAAACTCAGGGTCCCTCTCACATACACGTAGCTGAGAGAAGCCTCCCCTTGAGGTGCTTGTGGAAAGTTGGTATTCCTCTTGAGTCGAAGCCAGGGACTAAGCTCTCATCTCGAGTTGATTTGTGGTCCACGGAGCCCTTTCGTGTTGCTACAGTGACCTCAGGATCCCTCTAGACTTGAGACAGTGATCTTGGGTTTTCTCTGGATTGCCATCAAGGAAATCAAGGCTCCTTTCACGTTTGATGTGGAACATGGAATTGCTCTGCACGCAGTGCAGGGGAATCAAGACTCATCTCGCGGAGAGGGGGAAGTCTCATGGTGTTTCTCGAGTTGCGCAGGAACCTGGGTTATATTCTCAAGTTACAATGGGGAGGGACCTTCCAGACACGTGTTTGTTCAGCGACGTCATGACTCCAGCCTAGGTGTGAGGGACACCTCGGGATTTTCCTCGAGTCTTGGCATGGCAATTGGGACGCGTCTCCACGTGAGGCGGGAGACCCAGGTTCCCTTTCCACGTGCCACAGGGATCCTGGGACTCCTATCCATTTTCAAGAGGAGTCAGGCATCGTCTCCTTTGGAAGCATTGATCTCCACGGACATCTCAAGTTTTCAAAGGATGTGAGGCCTCCGGTCACGATGAGGCGGAGAACTAGGTCTTTCTCTGTGGTCTCCACAGGGGATTCAGACATCCCTTCGTCTTGGGAGATCTAAGACGAGCCTGCATTCAATTCACTGCAGGGATATCCGGCCTTACTTCGAGTCAGAGCATCTCGGTGTCCATTCCACTTGAGGCCACAAACTCATGGTCCCTCTCACATACCTGTAGCTGAGAGAAGCCTCCTCTTGAGGTGCTTGTGGAAAGTTGGTATTCCTCTTGAGTCGAAGCCAGGGACTAAGCTCTCATCTCGAGTTGATTTGGGGTCCACGGAGCCCTTTCGTGTTGCTCCAGTGACCACAGGATCCCTCGAGACTTGAGACAGTGATCTTGGGTTTTCTCTGGAGTGCCATCAAGTAAATCAAGGCTCCTTTCACGTTTGATGTGGAACACGGAATTGCTCTGCATGCAGTGCAGGGGAATCTGCATTCATCTCGGGGCGAGGGGGAAGTCTCATGGTTTTTCTCGAGTTGCGGCCGGAACCTGGGGTATATTCTCGAGTTACGATGGGGAGGGCCCTTCCATACACGTGTTTTTACAGCGAGGCCAGGACTCCTGCCTGGGTGCGAGGGACACCTCGGGATTCTCCTCGAGTATTGGCATGGCAATTGGGACGCGTCTCCACGTGAGGCGGGAGACCCAGGGTCCCTTTTCACGTGCCACAGGGATCCTGGGACTCCTATACATTTTCAAGAGGAGTCAGGCATCGTCTCCTTTGGAAGCATTGTTCTGCGCAGACCTCTCGAGTTTTCAAAGGCTGTGAGGCCTCCGGTCGCGATGAGGCGGAGAACTAGGTCTTTCTCTGTGGTCTCCACAGGGGATTCAAACATCCCTTCGTCTTGGGAGATGCAAGACGAGCCTGCATTCACTTCACTGCAGGCATATCTTGCCTGACTTCGAGTCAGAGCATCTCGGTGTTCATTCCACTTGAGGCCACAAACTCAGGGTCCCTCTCACATAGCTGTAGCTGAGAGAAGCCTCCTCTTGAGGTGCTTGTGGAAAGTTGGTATTCCTCTTGAGTCGAAGCCAGGGACTAAGCTCTCATCTCAAGTTGATTTGGGGTCCACGGAGCCCTTTCATGCTGCTACAGTGACCTCAGAATCCCTCTAGACTTGAGACAGTGAATTTTGGTTTTCTCTGGAGTGCCATCAAGGAAATCAAGGCTCCTTTCACGTTTGATGTGGAACATGGAATTGCTCTGCACGCAGTGCAGGGGAATCGGGCCTCATCTCGGGGCGAGGGGGAAGTCTCATGGTTTTTCTCGAGTTGCGGCCAGAACCTGGGGTATATTCTCGAGTTACGACAGGGAGGGCCCTTCCAGACACGTGTTTGTTCAGCGATGTCAGGACTCCTGCCGAGGTGCGAGGGACACCTCGGGATTCTCCTCGAGTCTTGGCATGGCAATTGGGACGCGACTCCATGTCAGGCGGGAGACCCAGGGTCCCTTTCCACGTGCCACAGGGATCCTGGGACTCCTATCCATTTTCAAGAGGAGTCAGGCATCGTCTCCTTTCGAAGCATTGATTTCCGCGGACCTCTCGAGTTTTCAAAGGATGTGAGGCCTCTGGTTGCTATGAAGCGGAGAACTCGGTCTTTCTCTGTGGTCTCCACAGGGGATTCAGACATCCCTTCGTCTTGGGAGATGCAAGACGAGCCTGCATTCACTTCACTGCAGGGATATCCGGCCTGACTTCGAGTCAGAGCATCTCGGTGTCCATTCCACTTGAGGCCACAAACTCAGGGTCCCTCTCACATACCTGTAGCTGAGAGAAGCCTCCTCTTGAGGTGCTTGTGGAAAGTTGGTATTCCTCTTGAGTCGAAGCCAGGGACTAAGCTCTCATCTCGAGTTGATTTGGGGTCCACGGAGCCCTTTCGTGTTGCTCCAGTGACCTCAGGATCCCTCTAGACTTGAGACAGTGATCTTGGGTTTTCTCTGGAGTGCCATCAAGGAAATCAAGGCTCCTTTCACGTTTGATGTGGAACACGGAATTGCTCTGCATGCAGTGCAGGGGAATCGGGCCACATATCGCGGCGAGGGGGAATTCTCATGGTTTTTCTCGAGTTGCGGCCGGAACCTGGGGTATATTCTCGAGTTACGACGGGGAGGGCCCTCCCAGACACGTGTTTGTTCAGCGACGTCAGGACTCCTTGCTAGGTGCGAAGGACACCTCGGGATTCTCCTCGAGTCTTGGCATGGCAATTGGGACGCGTCTCCACGTGAGGCGGGAGACCCAGGGTCCCTTTCCACGTGCCTCGGGATCCTGGGACTCCTATCCATTTTCAAGAGGAGTCAGGCATCGTCTCCTTTGGAAGCATTGTTCTGCACGGACCTCTCGAGTTTTCAAAGGCTGTGAGGCCTCCGGTCGCGATTAGGCAGAGAACTAGGTCTTTCTCTGTGGTCTTCACAGGGGATTCAGACATCCCTTCGTCTTGGGAGATGCAAGACGAGCCTTCCTTCACTTCACTGCAGGGATATCCGGCCTGATTTCGAGTCAGAGCATCTCGGTGTCCATTCCACTTGAGGCCACAAACTCAGGGTCCCTCTCACATACATGTAGCTGAGAGAAGCCTCCTCTTGAGGTGCTTGTGGAAAGTTGGTATTCCTCTTGAGTCGAAGCCAGGGACTAAGCTCTCATCTCGAGTTGATTTGGGGTCCACGGAGCCCTTTCGCATTGCTACAGTGACCTCAGGATCCCTCTAGACTTGTGACAGTGATCTTTGGTTTTCTCTGGATTGCCTTCAGGGAAATCAAGGCTCCTTTCACGTTTGATGTGGAACACGGAATTGCTCTGCACGCAGTGCAGGGGAATCGGGCCTCATCTCGCGGCGAGGGGGAAGTCTCATGGTTTTTCTCGAGTTGCGGCCAGAACTTGGGGTATATTCTCGAGTTACAACGGGTAGGGCCTTTTCAGACACGTGTTTGTTCAGCGAAGTCAGCACTCCTGCCTAGGTGCGAGGGACATCTCGGGATTCTCCTCGAGTCTTGGCATGGCAATTGGGACGCGTGTCCACGTGAGGCAGGAGACCCAGGGTCCCTTTCCACGTGCCACAGGGATCCTGGGACTCCTATCCATTTTCAAGAGGAGTCAGGCATCGTCTCCTTTGGAAGCATTGATCTCCGCGGACCTCTTGAGTTTTCAAAGGATGTGTGGCCTCCGGTTGCGATGAGGCGGAGGACTAGGTCTTTCTCTGTTGTCTCCACAGGGGATTCAGACATCCCTTCGTGTTGGGAGATGCAAGACGAGCCTGCATTCAATTCACTGCAGGGATATCCGGCCTTACTTCGAGTCAGAGCATCTCGGTGTCCATTCCACTTGAGGCCACAAACTCAGGGTCCCTCTCACATACATGTAGCTGAGAGAAGCCTCCTCTTGAGGTGCTTGTGGAAAGATGGTATTCCTCTTGAGTCGAAGCCAAGCACTAAGCTCTCATCTCGAGTTGATTTGGGGTCCACGGAGCCCTTTCGTGTTGCTCCAGTGACCTCAGGATCCCTCTAGACTTTAGACAGTGATTTTGGGTTTTAGCTGGAGTGCCATCAAGGAAATCAAGGCTCCTTTCACGTTTGATGTGGAACACGCAATTGCTCTGCACGCAGTGCAGGGGAATCGGGCCTCATCTCGAGGAGAGGCGGAAGTCTAATGGTTTTTCTCGAGTTGCGGCCGGAACCTGGGGTATATTCTCGATTTACGACGGGGAGGGCCCTTCCAGACACGTGTTTGTTCAGCAACGTCAGGACTCCTGCCTAGGTGCGAGGGACACCTCGCAATTCTCCTCGAGTCTTGGCATGGCAATTGGGACGCGACTCCACGTGAGGCGTCAGTCGCAGTGTCCCTTTCCACGTGCCACAGGGATCCTGGGACTCTTATCCATTTTCAAGAGGAGTCAGGCATCGTCTCCTTTGGAAGCATTGATCTCCGCGGACCTCTCGAGCTTTCAAAAGATGTGATGCCTCCGGTCGCGATCAGGCAGAGAACTAGTTCTTTCTCTGTAGTCTCCACAGGGGATTCAGACATCCCTTCGTCTTCGGAGAGGCAAGACGAGCCTGCATTCAATTCACTGCAGGGATATCTGGCCTTACTTCGAGACAGAGCATCTCGGTGTCCATTGCACTTTAAGCCACAAACTCAGGGTCCCTCTCACATACACGTAGCTGAGAGAAGCCTCCCCTTGAGGTGCTTGTGGAAAGTTGGTATTCCTCTTGAGTCGAAGCCAGGGACTAAGCTCTTATCTCGAGTTGATTTGGGGTCCACGGAGCCCTTCCGTGTTGCTACAGTGACCTCAGGATCCCTCTAGACTTGAGACAGTGATCTTGGGTTTTCTCTGGATTGCCATCAAGGAAATCAAGGCTCCTTTCACGTTTGATGTGGAACACGGAATTGCTCTGCACGCAGTGCAGGGGAATCAAGCCTCATCTCGCGGAGAGGGGGAAGTCTCATGGTGTTTCTCGAGTTGCGCAGGAACCTGGGTTATATTCTCGAGTTACAATGGGGAGGGACCTTCCAGACACGTGTTTGTTCAGCGACGTCATGACTCCAGCCTAGGTGTGAGGGACACCTCGGGATTTTCCTCGAGTCTTGGCATGGCAATTGGGACGCGTCTCCACGTGAGGCGGGAGGCCCAGGGACCCTTAACACGTGCCACAGGGATCCTGGGACTCCTATCCATTTTCAAGAGGAGTCAGGCATCGTCTCCTTTGGAAGCATTGATCTCCACGGACATCTCAAGTTTTCAAAGGATGTGAGGCCTCCGGTCACGATGAGGCGGAGAACTAGGTCTTTCTCTGTGGTCTCCACAGGGGATTCAGACATCCCTTCGTCTTGGGAGATCTAAGACGAGCCTGCATTCAATTCACTGCAGGGATATCCGGCCTTATTTCGAGTCAGAGCATCTCGGTGTCCATTCCACTTGAGGCCACAAACTCATGGTCCCTCTCACATACCTGTAGCTGAGAGAAGCCTCCTCTTGAGGTGCTTGTGGAAAGTTGGTATTCCTCTTGAGTCGAAGCCAGGGACTAAGCTCTCATCTCGAGTTGATTTGGGGTCCACGGAGCCCTTTCGTGTTGCTCCAGTGACCACAGGATCCCTCGAGACTTGAGACAGTGATCTTGGGTTTTCTCTGGAGTGCCATCAAGTAAATCAAGGCTCCTTTCACGTTTGATGTGGAACACGGAATTGCTCTGCATGCAGTGCAGGGGAATCTGCCCTCATCTCGGGGCGAGGGGGAAGTCTCATGGTTTTTCTCGAGTTGCGGCCGGAACCTGGGGTATATTCTCGAGTTACGATGGGGAGGGCCCTTCCATACACGTGTTTTTTCAGCGAGGCCAGGACTCCTGCCTGGGTGCGAGGGACACCTCGGGATTCTCCTCGAGTATTGGCATGGCAATTGGGACGCGTCTCCACGTGACGCGGGAGACCCAGGGTCCCTTTTCACGTGCCACAGGGATCCTGGGACTCCTATACATTTTCAAGAGGAGTCAGGCATCGTCTCCTTTGGAAGCATTGTTCTGCGCAGACCTCTCGAGTTTTCAAAGGCTGTGAGGCCTCCGGTCGCGATGAGGCGGAGAACTAGGTCTTTCTCTGTGGTCTCCACAGGGGATTCAAACATCCCTTCGTCTTGGGAGATGCAAGACGAGCCTGCATTCACTTCACTGCAGGCATATCTTGCCTGACTTCGAGTCAGAGCATCTCGGTGTTCATTCCACTTGAGGCCACAAACTCAGGGTCCCTCTCACATAGCTGTAGCTGAGAGAAGCCTCCTCTTGAGGTGCTTGTGGAAAGTTGGTATTCCTCTTGAGTCGAAGCCAGGGACTAAGCTCTCATCTCAAGTTGATTTGGGGTCCACGGAGCCCTTTCATGCTGCTACAGTGACCTCAGAATCCCTCTAGACTTGAGACAGTGAATTTTGGTTTTCTCTGGAGTGCCATCAAGGAAATCAAGGCTCCTTTCACGTTTGATGTGGAACATGGAATTGCTCTGCACGCAGTGCAGGGGAATCGGGCCTCATCTCGGGGCGAGGGGGAAGTCTCATGGTTTTTCTCGAGTTGCGGCCGGAACCTGGGGTATATTCTCGAGTTATGACAGGGAGGGCCCTTCCAGACACGTGTTTGTTCAGCGATGTCAGGACTCCTGCCGAGGTGCGATGGACACCTCGGGATTCTCCTCGAGTCTTGGCATGGCAATTGGGACGCGTCTCCACGTGAGGCGGGAGACCCAGGGTCCCTTTCCACGTGCCACAGGGATCCTGGGACTCCTATCCATTTTCAAGAGGAGTCAGGCATCGTCTCCTTTGGAAGCATTGATCTCCGTGGACCTCTCGAGTTTTCAAAGGATGTGAGGCCTCCGGTCGCGTTGAGGCGGAGGACTAGGTCTTTCTCTGTGGCCTCCACAGGGGATTCAGACATCCCTTCGTCTTGGGAGATGCAACACGAGCCTGCATTCAATTCACTGCAGGGATATCCGGCCTTACTTCGAGTCAGAGCATCTCGGTGTCCATTCCACTTGAGGCCACAAATTCAAGGTCCCTCTCACATACATGTAGCTGAGAGAAGCCTCCTCTTGAGGTGCTTGTGGAAAGTTGGTATTCCTCTTGAGTCGAAGCCAAGCACTAAGCTCTCATCTCGAGTTGATTTGGGGTCCACGGAGCCCTTTCGTGTTGCTCCAGTGACGTCAGGATCCCTCTGGACTTGAGACAGTGATCTTGGGTTTTCTCTGGAGTGCCATCAAGGAAATCAAGGCTCCTTTCACGTTTCATGTGGAACACGGAATTGCTCTGCACGGAGTGCAGGGGAATCGGGTCTCATCTCGCTGCGAGGGGGAAGTCCTATGGTTTTTCTCGAGTTGCGGCCGGAACCTGGGGTATATTCTCGACTTACGACGGGGAGGGCCCTCCCAGACACGTGTTTGTTCAGCGACGTCAGGACTCCTTGCTAGGTGCGAAGGACACCTCGGGATTCTCCTCGAGTCTTGGCATGGCAATTGGGACGCGTCTCCACGTGAGGCGGGAGACCCAGGGTCCCTTTCCACGTGCCTCGGGATCCTGGGACTCCTATCCATTTTCAAGAGGAGTCAGGCATCGTCTCCTTTGGAAGCATTGTTCTGCACGGACCTCTCGAGTTTTCAAAGGCTGTGAGGCCTCCGGTCGCGATTAGGCAGAGAACTAGGTCTTTCTGTGTGGTCTTCACAGGGGATTCAGACATCCCTTCGTCTTGGGAGATGCAAGACGAGCCTTCCTTCACTTCACTGCAGGGATATCCGGCCTGATTTCGAGTCAGAGCATCTCGGTGTCCATTCCACTTGAGGCCAAAAACTCTGGGTCCCTCTCACATACATGTAGCTGAGAGAAGCCTCCTCTTGAGGTGCTTGTGGAAAGTTGGTATTCCTCTTGAGTCGAAGCCAGGGACTAAGCTCTCATCTCGAGTTGATTTGGGGTCCACGGAGCCCTTTCGCATTGCTCCAGTGACCTCAGGATCCCTCTAGACTTGTGACAGTGATCTTTGGTTTTCTCTGGATTGCCTTCAGGGAAATCAAGGCTCCTTTCACGTTTGATGTGGAACACGGAATTGCTCTGCACGCAGTGCAGGGGAATCGGGTCTCATCTCGCGGCGAGGGGGAAGTCTCATGGTTTTTCTCGTGTTGCGGCCGGAACCTGGGGTATATTCTCGAGTTACGACGGGGAGGGCCCTTCCAGACACGTGTTTGTTCAGCGACGTCAGGACTCCTGCCTAGGTGCGAAGGACACCTAGGGATTCTCCTCGAGTCTTGGCATGGCAATTGGGACGCGTCTCCACGTGAGGCGGGAGAACCACGGTACCTTTCCACGTGCCACAGGGATCCTGGGACTCCTATCTATTTTCAAGAGGCGTCAGGCATCGTCTCCTTTGGAAGCATTGATCTCCGGGGACCTCTCGAGTTTTCAAAGGATGTGAGGCCTCCGGTCTTTTTGAGGCGGAGGACTAGGTTTTTCTCTGTGGTCTCCACAGGGGATTCAGACATCCCTTCGTCTTGGGAGATGCAAGACGAGCCTGCATTCACTTCACTCCAGGGATATCCGGCCTGACTTCGAGTCAGAGCATCTCGGTGTCCATTCCACTTGAGGCCACAAACTCAGGGTCCCCCTCACATACCTGTAGCTGAGAGAAGCGTCCTCTTGAGGTGCTTGTGGAAAGTTGGTATTCCTCTTGAGTCGAAGCCAGGGACTAAGCTCTCATCTCGAGTTGATTTGGGGTCCACGGAGCCCTTTCGTGCTGCTACAGTGACCTCAGAATCCCTCTAGACTTGAGACAGTGACTTTGGGTTTTCTATGGAGTGCCATCAAGGAAATCAAGGCTCCTTTCACGTTTGATGTGGAACATGGAATTGCACTGCATGCAGTGCAGGGGAATCGGGCCTCATCTCGCGGCGAGGGGGAAGTCTCATGGTTTTTCTCGAGTTGCGGCCAGAACCTGGGGTATATCCTCGAGTTACGACGGGGAGGGCCCTTCCAGACACGTGTTTGTTCAGCGACGTCAGGACTCCTGCCTAGGTGCGAGGGACACCTCGGGATTCTCCTCGAGTCTTGGCATGGCAATTGGGACGCGTCTCCACGTGAGGCGGGAGACCCAGTGTCCCTTTCGACGTGCCACAGGGATCCTGGGACTCCTATCCATTTTCAAGAGGAGTCAGGCATCGTCTCCTTTGGAAGCATTAATCTCCGCGGACTTCTCGAGTTTCAAAGGATGTGAGGCCTCCGGTCGCGATGATGCGGAGAACTAGGTCTTTCTCTGTGGTCTCCACAGGGGATTCAGACATCCCTTCGTCTTGGGAGATGCAAGACGAGCCTGCATTCACTTCACTGCAGGGATATCCGGCCTGACTTCGAGTCAGAGCATCTCGGTGTCCATTCCACTTGAGGCCACAAACTCAGGGTCCCTCTCACATACCTGTAGCTGAGAGAAGCCTCCTCTTGAGGTGCTTGTGGAAAGTTGGTATTCCTCTTGAGTCGAAGCCAGGGACTAAGCTCTCATCTCGAGTTGATTTGGGGTCCACGGAGCCCTTTCGTGTTGCTCCAGTGACCTCAGGATCCCTCTAGACTTGAGACAGTGATCTTGGGTTTTCTCTGGAGTGCCATCAAGGAAATCAAGGCTCCTTTCACGTTTGATGTGGAACACGGAATTGCTCTGCATGCAGTGCAGGGGAATCGGGCCACATCTGGCGGCGAGGGGGAATTCTCATGGTTTTTCTCGAGTTGCGGCCGGAACCTGGGGTATATTCTCGACTTACGACGGGGAGGGCCCTCCCAGACACGTGTTTGTTCAGCGACGTCAGGACTCCTTGCTAGGTGCGAAGGACACCTCGGGATTCTCCTCGAGTCTTGGCGTGGCAATTGGGACGCGTCTCCACGTGAGGCGGGAGACCCAGGGTCCCTTTCCACGTGCCTCGGGATCCTGGGACTCCTATCCATTTTCAAGAGGAGTCAGGCATCGTCTCCTTTGGAAGCATTGTTCTGCACGGACCTCTCGAGTTTTCAAAGGCTGTGAGGCCTCCGGTCGCGATTAGGCAGAGAACTAGGTCTTTCTCTGTGGTCTTCACAGGGGATTCAGACATCCCTTCGTCTTGGGAGATGCAAGACGAGCCTTCCTTCACTTCACTGCAGGGATATCCGGCCTGATTTCGAGTCAGAGCATCTCGGTGTCCATTCCACTTGAGGCCAAAAACTCTGGGTCCCTCTCACATACATGTAGCTGAGAGAAGCCTCCTCTTGAGGTGCTTGTGGAAAGTTGGTATTCCTCTTGAGTCGAAGCCAGGGACTAAGCTCTCATCTCGAGTTGATTTGGGGTCCACGGAGCCCTTTCGCATTGCTCCAGTGACCTCAGGATCCCTCTAGACTTGTGACAGTGATCTTTGGTTTTCTCTGGATTGCCTTCACGGAAATCAAGGCTCCTTTCACGTTTGATGTGGAACACGGAATTGCTCTGCACGCAGTGCAGGGGAATCGGGCCTCATCTCGCGGCGAGGGGGAAGTCTCATGGTTTTTCTCGAGTTGCGGCCAGAACTTGGGGTATATTCTCGAGTTACAACGGGTAGGGCCTTTTCAGACACGTGTTTGTTCAGCGAAGTCAGCACTCCTGCCTAGGTGCGAGGGACATCTCGGGATTCTCCTCGAGTCTTGGCATGGCAATTGGGACGCGTGTCCACGTGAGGCAGGAGACCCAGGGTCCCTTTCCACGTGCCACAGGGATCCTGGGACTCCTATCCATTTTCAAGAGGAGTCAGGCATCGTCTCCTTTGGAAGCATTGATCTCCGCGGACCTCTTGAGTTTTCAAAGGATGTGTGGCCTCAGGTTGCGATGAGGCGGAGGACTAGGTCTTTCTCTGTTGTCTCCACAGGGGATTCAGACATCCCTTCGTGTTGGGAGATGCAAGACGAGCCTGCATTCAATTCACTGCAGGGATATCCGGCCTTACTTCGAGTCAGAGCATCTCGGTGTCCATTCCACTTGAGGCCACAAACTCAGGGTCCCTCTCACATACATGTAGCTGAGAGAAGCCTCCTCTTGAGCTGCTTGTGGAAAGTTGGTATTCCTCTTGAGTCGAAGCCAAGCACTAAGCTCTCATCTCGAGTTGATTTGGGGTCCACGGAGCCCTTTCGTGTTGCTCCAGTGACCTCAGGATCCCTCTAGACTTTAGACAGTGATTTTGGGTTTTAGCTGGAGTGCCATCAAGGAAATCAAGGCTCCTTTCACGTTTGATGTGGAACACGCAATTGCTCTGCACGCAGTGCAGGGGAATCGGGCCTCATCTCGAGGAGAGGCGGAAGTCTAATGGTTTTTCTCGAGTTGCGGCCGGAACCTGGGGTATATTCTCGATTTACGACGGGGAGGGCCCTTCCAGACACGTGTTTGTTCAGCAACGTCAGGACTCCTGCCTAGGTGCGAGGGACACCTCGCAATTCTCCTCGAGTCTTGGCATGGCAATTGGGACGCGACTCCACGTGAGGCGTCAGTCGCAGTGTCCCTTTCCACGTGCCACAGGGATCCTGGGACTCTTATCCATTTTCAAGAGGAGTCAGGCATCGTCTCCTTTGGAAGCATTGATCTCCGCGGACCTCTCGAGCTTTCAAAAGATGTGATGCCTCCGGTCGCGATCAGGCAGAGAACTAGTTCTTTCTCTGTAGTCTCCACAGGGGATTCAGACATCCCTTCGTCTTCGGAGAGGCAAGACGAGCCTGCATTCAATTCACTGCAGGGATATCTGGCCTTACTTCGAGACAGAGCATCTCGGTGTCCATTGCACTTTAAGCCACAAACTCAGGGTCCCTCTCACATACACGTAGCTGAGAGAAGCCTCCCCTTGAGGTGCTTGTGGAAAGTTGGTATTCCTCTTGAGTCGAAGCCAGGGACTAAGCTCTCATCTCGAGTTGATTTGTGGTCCACGGAGCCCTTTCGTGTTGCTACAGTGACCTCAGGATCCCTCTAGACTTGAGACAGTGATCTTGGGTTTTCTCTGGATTGCCATCAAGGAAATCAAGGCTCCTTTCACGTTTGATGTGGAACATGGAATTGCTCTGCACGCAGTGCAGGGGAATCAAGCCTCATCTCGCGGAGAGGGGGAAGTCTCATGGTGTTTCTCGAGTTGCGCAGGAACCTGGGTTATATTCTCGAGTTACAATGGGGAGGGACCTTCCAGACACGTGTTTGTTCAGCGACGTCATGACTCCAGCCTAGGTGTGAGGGACACCTCGGGATTTTCCTCGAGTCTTGGAATGGCAATTGGGACGCGTCTCCACGTGAGGCGGGAGACCCAGGTTCCCTTTCCACGTGCCACAGGGATCCTGGGACTCCTATCCATTTTCAAGAGGAGTCAGGCATCGTCTCCTTTGGAAGCATTGATCTCCACGGACATCTCAAGTTTTCAAAGGATGTGAGGCCTCCGGTCACGATGAGGCGGAGAACTAGGTCTTTCTCTGTGGTCTCCACAGGGGATTCAGACATCCCTTCGTCTTGGGAGATCTAAGACGAGCCTGCATTCAATTCACTGCAGGGATATCCGGCCTTACTTCGAGTCAGAGCATCTCGGTGTCCATTCCACTTGAGGCCACAAACTCATGGTCCCTCTCACATACCTGTAGCTGAGAGAAGCCTCCTCTTGAGGTGCTTGTGGAAAGTTGGTATTCCTCTTGAGTCGAAGCCAGGGACTAAGCTCTCATCTCGAGTTGATTTGGGGTCCACGGAGCCCTTTCGTGTTGCTCCAGTGACCACAGGATCCCTCGAGACTTGAGACAGTGATCTTGGGTTTTTCTGGAGTGCCATCAAGTAAATCAAGGCTCCTTTCACGTTTGATGTGGAACACGGAATTGCTCTGCATGCAGTGCAGGGGAATCTGCCCTCATCTCGGGGCGAGGGGGAAGTCTCATGGTTTTTCTCGAGTTGCGGCCGGAACCTGGGGTATATTCTCGAGTTACGATGGGGAGGGCCCTTCCATACACGTGTTTTTACAGCGAGGCCAGGACTCCTGCCTGGGTGCGAGGGACACCTCGGGATTCTCCTCGAGTATTGGCATGGCAATTGGGACGCGTCTCCATGTCAGGCGGGAGACCCAGGGTCCCTTTCCACGTGCCACAGGGATCCTGGGACTCCTATCCATTTTCAAGAGGAGTCAGGCATCGTCTCCTTTCGAAGCATTGATTTCCGCGGACCTCTCGAGTTTTCAAAGGATGTGAGGCCTCTGGTTGCTATGAAGCGGAGAACTCGGTCTTTCTCTGTGGTCTCCACAGGGGATTCAGACATCCCTTCGTCTTGGGAGATGCAAGACGAGCCTGCATTCACTTCACTGCAGGGATATCCGGCCTGACTTCGAGTCAGAGCATCTCGGTGTCCATTCCACTTGAGGCCACAAACTCAGGGTCCCTCTCACATACCTGTAGCTGAGAGAAGCCTCCTCTTGAGGTGCTTGTGGAAAGTTGGTATTCCTCTTGAGTCGAAGCCAGGGACTAAGCTCTCATCTCGAGTTGATTTGGGGTCCACGGAGCCCTTTCGTGTTGCTCCAGTGACCTCAGGATCCCTCTAGACTTGAGACAGTGATCTTGGGTTTTCTCTGGAGTGCCATCAAGGAAATCAAGGCTCCTTTCACGTTTGATGTGGAACACGGAATTGCTCTGCATGCAGTGCAGGGGAATCGTGCCACATCTCGCGGCGAGGGGGAATTCTCATGGTTTTTCTCGAGTTGCGGCCGGAACCTGGGGTATATTCTCGACTTACGACGGGGAGGGCCCTCCCAGACACGTGTTTGTTCAGCGACGTCAGGACTCCTTGCTAGGTGCGAAGGACACCTCGGGATTCTCCTCGAGTCTTGGCATGGCAATTGGGACGCGTCTCCACGTGAGGCGGGAGACCCAGGGTCCCTTTCCACGTGCCTCGGGATCCTGGGACTCCTATCCATTTTCAAGAGGAGTCAGGCATCGTCTCCTTTGGAAGCATTGTTCTGCACGGACCTCTCGAGTTTTCAAAGGCTGTGAGGCCTCCGGTCGCGATTAGGCAGAGAACTAGGTCTTTCTCTGTGGTCTTCACAGGGGATTCAGACATCCCTTCGTCTTGGGAGATGCAAGACGAGCCTTCCTTCACTTCACTGCAGGGATATCCGGCCTGATTTCGAGTCAGAGCATCTCGGTGTCCATTCCACTTGAGGCCAAAAACTCTGGGTCCCTCTCACATACATGTAGCTGAGAGAAGCCTCCTCTTGAGGTGCTTGTGGAAAGTTGGTATTCCTCTTGAGTCGAAGCCAGGGACTAAGCTCTCATCTCGAGTTGATTTGGGGTCCACGGAGCCCTTTCGCATTGCTCCAGTGACCTCAGGATCCCTCTAGACTTGTGACAGTGATCTTTGGTTTTCTCTGGATTGCCTTCACGGAAATCAAGGCTCCTTTCACGTTTGATGTGGAACACGGAATTGCTCTGCACGCAGTGCAGGGGAATCGGGCCTCATCTCGCGGCGAGGGGGAAGTCTCATGGTTTTTCTCGAGTTGCGGCCAGAACTTGGGGTATATTCTCGAGTTACAACGGGTAGGGCCTTTTCAGACACGTGTTTGTTCAGCGAAGTCAGCACTCCTGCCTAGGTGCGAGGGACATCTCGGGATTCTCCTCGAGTCTTGGCATGGCAATTGGGACGCGTGTCCACGTGAGGCAGGAGACCCAGGGTCCCTTTCCACGTGCCACAGGGATCCTGGGACTCCTATCCATTTTCAAGAGGAGTCAGGCATCGTCTCCTTTGGAAGCATTGATCTCCGCGGACCTCTTGAGTTTTCAAAGGATGTGTGGCCTCAGGTTGCGATGAGGCGGAGGACTAGGTCTTTCTCTGTTGTCTCCACAGGGGATTCAGACATCCCTTCGTGTTGGGAGATGCAAGACGAGCCTGCATTCAATTCACTGCAGGGATATCCGGCCTTACTTCGAGTCAGAGCATCTCGGTGTCCATTCCACTTGAGGCCACAAACTCAGGGTCCCTCTCACATACATGTAGCTGAGAGAAGCCTCCTCTTGAGCTGCTTGTGGAAAGTTGGTATTCCTCTTGAGTCGAAGCCAAGCACTAAGCTCTCATCTCGAGTTGATTTGGGGTCCACGGAGCCCTTTCGTGTTGCTCCAGTGACCTCAGGATCCCTCTAGACTTTAGACAGTGATTTTGGGTTTTAGCTGGAGTGCCATCAAGGAAATCAAGGCTCCTTTCACGTTTGATGTGGAACACGCAATTGCTCTGCACGCAGTGCAGGGGAATCGGGCCTCATCTCGAGGAGAGGCGGAAGTCTAATGGTTTTTCTCGAGTTGCGGCCGGAACCTGGGGTATATTCTCGATTTACGACGGGGAGGGCCCTTCCAGACACGTGTTTGTTCAGCAACGTCAGGACTCCTGCCTAGGTGCGAGGGACACCTCGCAATTCTCCTCGAGTCTTGGCATGGCAATTGGGACGCGACTCCACGTGAGGCGTCAGTCGCAGTGTCCCTTTCCACGTGCCACAGGGATCCTGGGACTCTTATCCATTTTCAAGAGGAGTCAGGCATCGTCTCCTTTGGAAGCATTGATCTCCGCGGACCTCTCGAGCTTTCAAAAGATGTGATGCCTCCGGTCGCGATCAGGCAGAGAACTAGTTCTTTCTCTGTAGTCTCCACAGGGGATTCAGACATCCCTTCGTCTTCGGAGAGGCAAGACGAGCCTGCATTCAATTCACTGCAGGGATATCTGGCCTTACTTCGAGACAGAGCATCTCGGTGTCCATTGCACTTTAAGCCACAAACTCAGGGTCCCTCTCACATACACGTAGCTGAGAGAAGCCTCCCCTTGAGGTGCTTGTGGAAAGTTGGTATTCCTCTTGAGTCGAAGCCAGGGACTAAGCTCTCATCTCGAGTTGATTTGTGGTCCACGGAGCCCTTTCGTGTTGCTACAGTGACCTCAGGATCCCTCTAGACTTGAGACAGTGATCTTGGGTTTTCTCTGGATTGCCATCAAGGAAATCAAGGCTCCTTTCACGTTTGATGTGGAACATGGAATTGCTCTGCACGCAGTGCAGGGGAATCAAGCCTCATCTCGCGGAGAGGGGGAAGTCTCATGGTGTTTCTCGAGTTGCGCAGGAACCTGGGTTATATTCTCGAGTTACAATGGGGAGGGACCTTCCAGACACGTGTTTGTTCAGCGACGTCATGACTCCAGCCTAGGTGTGAGGGACACCTCGGGATTTTCCTCGAGTCTTGGAATGGCAATTGGGACGCGTCTCCACGTGAGGCGGGAGACCCAGGTTCCCTTTCCACGTGCCACAGGGATCCTGGGACTCCTATCCATTTTCAAGAGGAGTCAGGCATCGTCTCCTTTGGAAGCATTGATCTCCACGGACATCTCAAGTTTTCAAAGGATGTGAGGCCTCCGGTCACGATGAGGCGGAGAACTAGGTCTTTCTCTGTGGTCTCCACAGGGGATTCAGACATCCCTTCGTCTTGGGAGATCTAAGACGAGCCTGCATTCAATTCACTGCAGGGATATCCGGCCTTACTTCGAGTCAGAGCATCTCGGTGTCCATTCCACTTGAGGCCACAAACTCATGGTCCCTCTCACATACCTGTAGCTGAGAGAAGCCTCCTCTTGAGGTGCTTGTGGAAAGTTGGTATTCCTCTTGAGTCGAAGCCAGGGACTAAGCTCTCATCTCGAGTTGATTTGGGGTCCACGGAGCCCTTTCGTGTTGCTCCAGTGACCACAGGATCCCTCGAGACTTGAGACAGTGATCTTGGGTTTTTCTGGAGTGCCATCAAGTAAATCAAGGCTCCTTTCACGTTTGATGTGGAACACGGAATTGCTCTGCATGCAGTGCAGGGGAATCTGCCCTCATCTCGGGGCGAGGGGGAAGTCTCATGGTTTTTCTCGAGTTGCGGCCGGAACCTGGGGTATATTCTCGAGTTACGATGGGGAGGGCCCTTCCATACACGTGTTTTTACAGCGAGGCCAGGACTCCTGCCTGGGTGCGAGGGACACCTCGGGATTCTCCTCGAGTATTGGCATGGCAATTGGGACGCGTCTCCATGTCAGGCGGGAGACCCAGGGTCCCTTTCCACGTGCCACAGGGATCCTGGGACTCCTATCCATTTTCAAGAGGAGTCAGGCATCGTCTCCTTTCGAAGCATTGATTTCCGCGGACCTCTCGAGTTTTCAAAGGATGTGAGGCCTCTGGTTGCTATGAAGCGGAGAACTCGGTCTTTCTCTGTGGTCTCCACAGGGGATTCAGACATCCCTTCGTCTTGGGAGATGCAAGACGAGCCTGCATTCACTTCACTGCAGGGATATCCGGCCTGACTTCGAGTCAGAGCATCTCGGTGTCCATTCCACTTGAGGCCACAAACTCAGGGTCCCTCTCACATACCTGTAGCTGAGAGAAGCCTCCTCTTGAGGTGCTTGTGGAAAGTTGGTATTCCTCTTGAGTCGAAGCCAGGGACTAAGCTCTCATCTCGAGTTGATTTGGGGTCCACGGAGCCCTTTCGTGTTGCTCCAGTGACCTCAGGATCCCTCTAGACTTGAGACAGTGATCTTGGGTTTTCTCTGGAGTGCCATCAAGGAAATCAAGGCTCCTTTCACGTTTGATGTGGAACACGGAATTGCTCTGCATGCAGTGCAGGGGAATCGTGCCACATCTCGCGGCGAGGGGGAATTCTCATGGTTTTTCTCGAGTTGCGGCCGGAACCTGGGGTATATTCTCGACTTACGACGGGGAGGGCCCTCCCAGACACGTGTTTGTTCAGCGACGTCAGGACTCCTTGCTAGGTGCGAAGGACACCTCGGGATTCTCCTCGAGTCTTGGCATGGCAATTGGGACGCGTCTCCACGTGAGGCGGGAGACCCAGGGTCCCTTTCCACGTGCCTCGGGATCCTGGGACTCCTATCCATTTTCAAGAGGAGTCAGGCATCGTCTCCTTTGGAAGCATTGTTCTGCACGGACCTCTCGAGTTTTCAAAGGCTGTGAGGCCTCCGGTCGCTATTAGGCAGAGAACTAGGTCTTTCTCTGTGGTCTTCACAGGGGATTCAGACATCCCTTCGTCTTGGGAGATGCAAGACGAGCCTTCCTTCACTTCACTGCAGGGATATCCGGCCTGATTTCGAGTCAGAGCATCTCGGTGTCCATTCCACTTGAGGCCACAAACTCAGGGTCCCTCTCACATACATGTAGCTGAGAGAAGCCTCCTCTTGAGGTGCTTGTGGAAAGTTGGTATTCCTCTTGAGTCGAAGCCAGGGACTAAGCTCTCATCTCGAGTTGATTTGGGGTCCACGGAGCCCTTTCGCATTGCTCCAGTGACCTCAGGATCCCTCTAGACTTGTGACAGTGATCTTTGGTTTTCTCTGGATTGCCTTCAGGGAAATCAAGGCTCCTTTCACGTTTGATGTGGAACACGGAATTGCTCTGCACGCAGTGCAGGGGAATCGGGCCTCATCTCGCGGCGAGGGGGAAGTCTCATGGTTTTTCTCGAGTTGCGGCCAGAACTTGGGGTATATTCTCGAGTTACAACGGGTAGGGCCTTTTCAGACACGTGTTTGTTCAGCGAAGTCAGCACTCCTGCCTAGGTGCGAGGGACATCTCGGGATTCTCCTCGAGTCTTGGCATGGCAATTGGGACGCGTGTCCACGTGAGGCAGGAGACCCAGGGTCCCTTTCCACGTGCCACAGGGATCCTGGGACTCCTATCCATTTTCAAGAGGAGTCAGGCATCGTCTCCTTTGGAAGCATTGATCTCCGCGGACCTCTTGAGTTTTCAAAGGATGTGTGGCCTCAGGTTGCGATGAGGCGGAGGACTAGGTCTTTCTCTGTTGTCTCCACAGGGGATTCAGACATCCCTTCGTGTTGGGAGATGCAAGACGAGCCTGCATTCAATTCACTGCAGGGATATCCGGCCTTACTTCGAGTCAGAGCATCTCGGTGTCCATTCCACTTGAGGCCACAAACTCAGGGTCCCTCTCACATACATGTAGCTGAGAGAAGCCTCCTCTTGAGGTGCTTGTGGAAAGATGGTATTCCTCTTGAGTCGAAGCCAAGCACTAAGCTCTCATCTCGAGTTGATTTGGGGTCCACGGAGCCCTTTCGTGTTGCTCCAGTGACCTCAGGATCCCTCTAGACTTTAGACAGTGATTTTGGGTTTTAGCTGGAGTGCCATCAAGGAAATCAATGCTCCTTTCACGTTTGATGTGGAACACGCAATTGCTCTGCACGCAGTGCAGGGGAATCGGGCCTCATCTCGAGGAGAGGCGGAAGTCTAATGGTTTTTCTCGAGTTGCGGCCGGAACCTGGGGTATATTCTCGATTTACGACGGGGAGGGCCCTTCCAGACACGTGTTTGTTCAGCAACGTCAGGACTCCTGCCTAGGTGCGAGGGACACCTCGCAATTCTCCTCGAGTCTTGGCATGGCAATTGGGACGCGACTCCACGTGAGGCGTCAGTCGCAGTGTCCCTTTCCACGTGCCACAGGGATCCTGGGACTCTTATCCATTTTCAAGAGGAGTCAGGCATCGTCTCCTTTGGAAGCATTGATCTCCGCGGACCTCTCGAGCTTTCAAAAGATGTGATGCCTCCGGTCGCGATCAGGCAGAGAACTAGTTCTTTCTCTGTAGTCTCCACAGGAGATTCAGACATCCCTTCGTCTTCGGAGAGGCAAGACGAGCCTGCATTCAATTCACTGCAGGGATATCTGGCCTTACTTCGAGACAGAGCATCTCGGTGTCCATTGCACTTTAAGCCACAAACTCAGGGTCCCTCTCACATACACGTAGCTGAGAGAAGCCTCTCCCCTTGAGGTGCTTGTGGAAAGTTGGTATTCCTCTTGAGTCGAAGCCAGGGACTAAGCTCTTATCTCGAGTTGATTTGGGGTCCACGGAGCCCTTTCGTGTTGCTACAGTGACCTCAGGATCCCTCTAGACTTGAGACAGTAATCTTGGGTTTTCTCTGGATTGCCATCAAGGAAATCAAGGCTCCTTTCACGTTTGATGTGGAACACGGAATTGCTCTGCACGCAGTGCAGGGGAATCAAGCCTCATCTCGCGGAGAGGGGGAAGTCTCATGGTGTTTCTCGAGTTGCGCAGGAACCTGGGTTATATTCTCGAGTTACAATGGGGAGGGACCTTCCAGACACGTGTTTGTTCAGCGACGTCATGACTCCAGCCTAGGTGTGAGGGACACCTCGGGATTTTCCTCGAGTCTTGGCATGGCAATTGGGACGCGTCTCCACGTGAGGCGGGAGGCCCAGGGACCCTTAACACGTGCCACAGGGATCCTGGGACTCCTATCCATTTTCAAGAGGAGTCAGGCATCGTCTCCTTTGGAAGCATTGATCTCCACGGACATCTCAAGTTTTCAAAGGATGTGAGGCCTCCGGTCACGATGAGGCGGAGAACTAGGTCTTTCTCTGTGGTCTCCACAGGGGATTCAGACATCCCTTCGTCTTGGGAGATCTAAGACGAGCCTGCATTCAATTCACTGCAGGGATATCCGGCCTTATTTCGAGTCAGAGCATCTCGGTGTCCATTCCACTTGAGGCCACAAACTCATGGTCCCTCTCACATACCTGTAGCTGAGAGAAGCCTCCTCTTGAGGTGCTTGTGGAAAGTTGGTATTCCTCTTGAGTCGAAGCCAGGGACTAAGCTCTCATCTCGAGTTGATTTGGGGTCCACAGAGCCCTTTCGTGTTGCTCCAGTGACCACAGGATCCCTCGAGACTTGAGACAGTGATCTTGGGTTTTCTCTGGAGTGCCATCAAGTAAATCAAGGCTCCTTTCACGTTTGATGTGGAACACGGAATTGCTCTGCATGCAGTGCAGGGGAATCTGCCCTCATCTCGGGGCGAGGGGGAAGTCTCATGGTTTTTCTCGAGTTGCGGTCGGAACCTGGGGTATATTCTCGAGTTACGATGGGGAGGGCCCTTCCATACACGTGTTTTTTCAGCGAGGCCAGGACTCCTGCCTGGGTGCGAGGGACACCTCGGGATTCTCCTCGAGTATTGGCATGGCAATTGGGACGCGTCTCCACGTGAGGCGGGAGACCCAGGGTCCCTTTTCACGTGCCACAGGGATCCTGGGACTCCTATACATTTTCAAGAGGAGTCAGGCATCGTCTCCTTTGGAAGCATTGTTCTGCGCAGACCTCTCGAGTTTTCAAAGGCTGTGAGGCCTCCGGTCGCGATGAGGCGGAGAACTAGGTCTTTCTCTGTGGTCTGCACAGGGGATTCAAACATCCCTTCGTCTTGGGAGATGCAAGACGAGCCTGCATTCACTTCACTGCAGGCATATCTTGCCTGACTTCGAGTCAGAGCATCTCGGTGTTCATTCCACTTGAGGCCACAAACTCAGGGTCCCTCTCACATAGCTGTAGCTGAGAGAAGCCTCCTCTTGAGGTGCTTGTGGAAAGTTGGTATTCCTCTTGAGTCGAAGCCAGGGACTAAGCTCTCATCTCAAGTTGATTTGGGGTCCACGGAGCCCTTTCATGCTGCTACAGTGACCTCAGAATCCCTCTAGACTTGAGACAGTGAATTTTGGTTTTCTCTGGAGTGCCATCAAGGAAATCAAGGCTCCTTTCACGTTTGATGTGGAACATGGAATTGCTCTGCACGCAGTGCAGGGGAATCGGGCCTCATCTCGGGGCGAGGGGGAAGTCTCATGGTTTTTCTCGAGTTGCGGCCGGAACCTGGGGTATATTCTCGAGTTATGACAGGGAGGGCCCTTCCAGACACGTGTTTGTTCAGCGATGTCAGGACTCCTGCCGAGGTGCGATGGACACCTCGGGATTCTCCTCGAGTCTTGGCATGGCAATTGGGACGCGTCTCCACGTGAGGCGGGAGACCCAGGGTCCCTTTCCACGTGCCACAGGGATCCTGGGACTCCTATCCATTTTCAAGAGGAGTCAGGCATCGTCTCCTTTGGAAGCATTGATCTCCGTGGACCTCTCGAGTTTTCAAAGGATGTGAGGCCTCCGGTCGCGTTGAGGCGGAGGACTAGGTCTTTCTCTGTGGCCTCCACAGGGGATTCAGACATCCCTTCGTCTTGGGAGATGCAACACGAGCCTGCATTCAATTCACTGCAGGGATATCCGGCCTTACTTCGAGTCAGAGCATCTCGGTGTCCATTCCACTTGAGGCCACAAATTCAAGGTCCCTCTCACATACATGTAGCTGAGAGAAGCCTCCTCTTGAGGTGCTTGTGGAAAGTTGGTATTCCTCTTGAGTCGAAGCCAAGCACTAAGCTCTCATCTCGAGTTGATTTGGGGTCCACGGAGCCCTTTCGTGTTGCTCCAGTGACGTCAGGATCCCTCTGGACTTGAGACAGTGATCTTGGGTTTTCTCTGGAGTGCCATCAAGGAAATCAAGGCTCCTTTCACGTTTCATGTGGAACACGGAATTGCTCTGCACGGAGTGCAGGGGAATCGGGTCTCATCTCGCTGCGAGGGGGAAGTCCTATGGTTTTTCTCGAGTTGCGGCCGGAACCTGGGGTATATTCTCGAGTTACGACGGGGAGGGCCCTCCCAGACACGTGTTTGTTCAGCGACGTCAGGACTCCTTGCTAGGTGCGAAGGACACCTCGGGATTCTCCTCGAGTCTTGGCATGGCAATTGGGACGCGTCTCCACGTGAGGCGGGAGACCCAGGGTCCCTTTCCACGTGCCTCGGGATCCTGGGACTCCTATCCATTTTCAAGAGGAGTCAGGCATCGTCTCCTTTGGAAGCATTGTTCTGCACGGACCTCTCGAGTTTTCAAAGGCTGTGAGGCCTCCGGTCGCGATTAGGCAGAGAACTAGGTCTTTCTCTGTGGTCTTCACAGGGGATTCAGACATCCCTTCGTCTTGGGAGATGCAAGACGAGCCTTCCTTCACTTCACTGCAGGGATATCCGGCCTGATTTCGAGTCAGAGCATCTCGGTGTCCATTCCACTTGAGGCCAAAAACTCTGGGTCCCTCTCACATACATGTAGCTGAGAGAAGCCTCCTCTTGAGGTGCTTGTGGAAAGTTGGTATTCCTCTTGAGTCGAAGCCAGGGACTAAGCTCTCATCTCGAGTTGATTTGGGGTCCACGGAGCCCTTTCGCATTGCTCCAGTGACCTCAGGATCCCTCTAGACTTGTGACAGTGATCTTTGGTTTTCTCTGGATTGCCTTCAGGGAAATCAAGGCTCCTTTCACGTTTGATGTGGAACACGGAATTGCTCTGCACGCAGTGCAGGGGAATCGGGCCTCATCTCGCGGCGAGGGGGAAGTCTCATGGTTTTTCTCGAGTTGCGGCCGGAACCTGGGGTATATTCTCGAGTTACAACGGGTAGGGCCTTTTCAGACACGTGTTTGTTCAGCGAAGTCAGCACTCCTGCCTAGGTGCGAGGGACATCTCGGGATTCTCCTCGAGTCTTGGCATGGCAATTGGGACGCGTGTCCACGTGAGGCAGGAGACCCAGGGTCCCTTTCCACGTGCCACAGGGATCCTGGGACTCCTATCCATTTTCAAGAGGAGTCAGGCATCGTCTCCTTTGGAAGCATTGATCTCCGCGGACCTCTTGAGTTTTCAAAGGATGTGTGGCCTCAGGTTGCGATGAGGCGGAGGACTAGGTCTTTCTCTGTTGTCTCCACAGGGGATTCAGACATCCCTTCGTGTTGGGAGATGCAATACGAGCCTGCATTCAATTCACTGCAGGGATATCCGGCCTTACTTCGAGTCAGAGCATCTCGGTGTCCATTCCACTTGAGGCCACAAACTCACGGTCCCTCTCACATACATGTAGCTGAGAGAAGCCTCCTCTTGAGGTGCTTGTGGAAAGTTGGTATTCCTCTTGAGTCGAAGCCAAGAACTAACCTCTCATCTCGAGTTGATTTGGGGTCCACGGAGCCCTTTCGTGTTGCTCCAGTGACCTCAGGATCCCTCTAGACTTGAGACAGTGATCTTGGGTTTTCTCTGGAGTGCCATCAAGGAAATCAACGCTCCTTTCACGTTTGATGTGGAACACGCAATTACTCTGCACGCAGTGCAGGGGAATCGGGCCTCATCTCGGGGCGAGTGGGAAGTCTCATGGTTTTTCTCGAGTTGCGGCCGGAACCTGGGGTATATTCTCGATTTACGACGGGGAGGGCCCTCCCAGACACGTGTTTGTTCAGCAACGTCAGGACTCCTGCCTAGGTGCGAGGGACACCTCGCAATTCTCCTCGAGTCTTGGCATGGCAATTGGGACGCGACTCCACGTGAGGCGTCAGTCGCAGTGTCCCTTTCCACGTGCCACAGGGATCCTGGGACTCTTATCCATTTTCAAGAGGAGTCAGGCATCGTCTCCTTTGGAAGCATTGATCTCCGCGGACCTCTCGAGCTTTCAAAAGATGTGATGCCTCCGGTCGCGATCAGGCAGAGAACTAGTTTTTCTCTGTAGTCTCCACAGGGGATTCAGACATCCCTTCGTCTTCGGAGAGGCAAGACGAGCCTGCATTCAATTCACTGCAGGGATATCTGGCCTTACTTCGAGACAGAGCATCTCGGTGTCCATTGCACTTTAAGCCACAAACTCAGGGTCCCTCTCACATACACGTAGCTGAGAGAAGCCTCCCCTTGAGGTGCTCGTGGAAAGTTGGTATTCCTCTTGAGTCGAAGCCAGGGACTAAGCTCTTATCTCGAGTTGATTTGGGGTCCACGGAGCCCTTTCGTGTTGCTACAGTGACCTCAGGATCCCTCTAGACTTGAGACAGTGATCTTGGGTTTTCTCTGGATTGCCATCAAGGAAATCAAGGCTCCTTTCACGTTTGATGTGGAACACGGAATTGCTCTGCACGCAGTGCAGGGGAATCAAGCCTCATCTCGCGGAGAGGGGGAAGTCTCATGGTGTTTCTCGAGTTGCGCAGGAACCTGGGTTATATTCTCGAGTTACAATGGGGAGGGACCTTCCAGACACGTGTTTGTTCAGCGACGTCATGACTCCAGCCTAGGTGTGAGGGACACCTCGGGATTTTCCTCGAGTCTTGGCATGGCAATTGGGACGCGTCTCCACGTGAGGCGGGAGGCCCAGGGACCCTTAACACGTGCCACAGGGATCCTGGGACTCCTATCCATTTTCAAGAGGAGTCAGGCATCGTCTCCTTTGGAAGCATTGATCTCCACGGACATCTCAAGTTTTCAAAGGATGTGAGGCCTCCGGTCACGATGAGGCGGAGAACTAGGTCTTTCTCTGTGGTCTCCACAGGGGATTCAGACATCCCTTCGTCTTGGGAGATCTAAGACGAGCCTGCATTCAATTCACTGCAGGGATATCCGGCCTTATTTCGAGTCAGAGCATCTCGGTGTCCATTCCACTTGAGGCCACAAACTCATGGTCCCTCTCACATACCTGTAGCTGAGAGAAGCCTCCTCTTGAGGTGCTTGTGGAAAGTTGGTATTCCTCTTGAGTCGAAGCCAGGGACTAAGCTCTCATCTCGAGTTGATTTGGGGTCCACGGAGCCCTTTCGTGTTGCTCCAGTGACCACAGGATCCCTCGAGACTTGAGACAGTGATCTTGGGTTTTCTCTGGAGTGCCATCAAGTAAATCAAGGCTCCTTTCACGTTTGATGTGGAACACGGAATTGCTCTGCATGCAGTGCAGGGGAATCTGCCCTCATCTCGGGGCGAGGGGGAAGTCTCATGGTTTTTCTCGAGTTGCGGCCGGAACCTGGGCTATATTCTCGAGTTACGATGGGGAGGGCCCTTCCATACACGTGTTTTTTCAGCGAGGCCAGGACTCCTGCCTGGGTGCGAGGGACACCTCGGGATTCTCCTCGAGTATTGGCATGGCAATTGGGACGCGTCTCCACGTGAGGCGGGAGACCCAGGGTCCCTTTTCACGTGCCACAGGGATCCTGGGACTCCTATACATTTTCAAGAGGAGTCAGGCATCGTCTCCTTTGGAAGCATTGTTCTGCGCAGACCTCTCGAGTTTTCAAAGGCTGTGAGGCCTCCGGTCGCGATGAGGCGGAGAACTAGGTCTTTCTCTGTGGTCTCCACAGGGGATTCAAACATCCCTTCGTCTTGGGAGATGCAAGACGAGCCTGCATTCACTTCACTGCAGGCATATCTTGCCTGACTTCGAGTCAGAGCATCTCGGTGTTCATTCCACTTGAGGCCACAAACTCAGGGTCCCTCTCACATAGCTGTAGCTGAGAGAAGCCTCCTCTTGAGGTGCTTGTGGAAAGTTGGTATTCCTCTTGAGTCGAAGCCAGGGACTAAGCTCTCATCTCAAGTTGATTTGGGGTCCACGGAGCCCTTTCATGCTGCTACAGTGACCTCAGAATCCCTCTAGACTTGAGACAGTGAATTTTGGTTTTCTCTGGAGTGCCATCAAGGAAATCAAGGCTCCTTTCACGTTTGATGTGGAACATGGAATTGCTCTGCACGCAGTGCAGGGGAATCGGGCCTCATCTCGGGGCGAGGGGGAAGTCTCATGGTTTTTCTCGAGTTGCGGCCGGAACCTGGGGTATATTCTCGAGTTATGACAGGGAGGGCCCTTCCAGACACGTGTTTGTTCAGCGATGTCAGGACTCCTGCCGAGGTGCGATGGACACCTCGGGATTCTCCTCGAGTCTTGGCATGGCAATTGGGACGCGTCTCCACGTGAGGCGGGAGACCCAGGGTCCCTTTCCACGTGCCACAGGGATCCTGGGACTCCTATCCATTTTCAAGAGGAGTCAGGCATCGTCTCCTTTGGAAGCATTGATCTCCGTGGACCTCTCGAGTTTTCAAAGGATGTGAGGCCTCCGGTCGCGTTGAGGCGGAGGACTAGGTCTTTCTCTGTGGCCTCCACAGGGGATTCAGACATCCCTTCGTCTTGGGAGATGCAACACGAGCCTGCATTCAATTCACTGCAGGGATATCCGGCCTTACTTCGAGTCAGAGCATCTCGGTGTCCATTCCACTTGAGGCCACAAATTCAAGGTCCCTCTCACATACATGTAGCTGAGAGAAGCCTCCTCTTGAGGTGCTTGTGGAAAGTTGGTATTCCTCTTGAGTCGAAGCCAAGCACTAAGCTCTCATCTCGAGTTGATTTGGGGTCCACGGAGCCCTTTCGTGTTGCTCCAGTGACGTCAGGATCCCTCTGGACTTGAGACAGTGATCTTGGGTTTTCTCTGGAGTGCCATCAAGGAATCAAGGCTCCTTTCACGTTTCATGTGGAACACGGAATTGCTCTGCACGGAGTGCAGGGGAATCGGGTCTCATCTCGCTGCGAGGGGGAAGTCCTATGGTTTTTCTCGAGTTGCGGCCGGAACCTGGGGTATATTCTCGACTTACGACGGGGAGGGCCCTCCCAGACACGTGTTTGTTCAGCGACGTCAGGACTCCTTGCTAGGTGCGAAGGACACCTCGGGATTCTCCTCGAGTCTTGGCATGGCAATTGGGACGCGTCTCCACGTGAGGCGGGAGACCCAGGGTCCCTTTCCACGTGCCTCGGGATCCTGGGACTCCTATCCATTTTCAAGAGGAGTCAGGCATCGTCTCCTTTGGAAGCATTGTTCTGCACGGACCTCTCGAGTTTTCAAACTCTGTGAGGCCTCCGGTCGCGATTAGGCAGAGAACTAGGTCTTTCTCTGTGGTCTTCACAGGGGATTCAGACATCCCTTCGTCTTGGGAGATGCAAGACGAGCCTTCCTTCACTTCACTGCAGGGATATCCGGCCTGATTTCGAGTCAGAGCATCTCGGTGTCCATTCCACTTGAGGCCAAAAACTCTGGGTCCCTCTCACATACATGTAGCTGAGAGAAGCCTCCTCTTGAGGTGCTTGTGGAAAGTTGGTATTCCTCTTGAGTCGAAGCCAGGGACTAAGCTCTCATCTCGAGTTGATTTGGGGTCCACGGAGCCCTTTCGCATTGCTCCAGTGACCTCAGGATCCCTCTAGACTTGTGACAGTGATCTTTGGTTTTCTCTGGATTGCCTTCAGGGAAATCAAGGCTCCTTTCACGTTTGATGTGGAACACGGAATTGCTCTGCACGCAGTGCAGGGGAATCGGTCCTCATCTCGCGGCGAGGGGGATGTCTCATGGTTTTTCTCGAGTTGCGGCCGGAACCTGGGGTATATTCTCGAGTTACAACGGGTAGGGCCTTTTCAGACACGTGTTTGTTCAGCGAAGTCAGCACTCCTGCCTAGGTGCGAGGGACATCTCGGGATTCTCCTCGAGTCTTGGCATGGCAATTGGGACGCGTGTCCACGTGAGGCAGGAGACCCAGGGTCCCTTTCCACGTGCCACAGGGATCCTGGGACTCCTATCCATTTTCAAGAGGAGTCAGGCATCGTCTCCTTTGGAAGCATTGATCTCCGCGGACCTCTTGAGTTTTCAAAGGATGTGTGGCCTCAGGTTGCGATGAGGCGGAGGACTAGGTCTTTCTCTGTTGTCTCCACAGGGGATTCAGACATCCCTTCGTGTTGGGAGATGCAATACGAGCCTGCATTCAATTCACTGCAGGGATATCCGGCCTTACTTCGAGTCAGAGCATCTCGGTGTCCATTCCACTTGAGGCCACAAACTCACGGTCCCTCTCACATACATGTAGCTGAGAGAAGCCTCCTCTTGAGGTGCTTGTGGAAAGTTGGTATTCCTCTTGAGTCGAAGCCAAGCACTAACCTCTCATCTCGAGTTGATTTGGGGTCCACGGAGCCGTTTCGTGTTGCTCCAGTGACCTCAGGATCCCTCTAGACTTGAGACAGTGATCTTGGGTTTTCTCTGGAGTGCCATCAAGGAAATCAACGCTCCTTTCACGTTTGATGTGGAACACGCAATTACTCTGCACGCAGTGCAGGGGAATCGGGCCTCATCTCGGGGCGAGTGGGAAGTCTCATGGTTTTTCTCGAGTTGCGGCCGGAACCTGGGGTATATTCTCGAGTTACGACGGGGAGGGCCCTTCCAGACACGTGTTTGTTCAGCGACGTCAGGACTACTGCCTAGGTGCGAGGGAAACCTCGGGATTCTCCTCGAGTCTTGGCATGGCAATTGGGACGCGTCTCCACGTGAGGCGGGAGACCCAGGGTCCCTTTCCACGTGCCACAGGGATCCTGGGACTCCTATCCATTTTCAAGAGGAGTCAGGCATCGTCCCCTATGGAAACATTGATCTCCGCGGACCTCTCGAGTTTTCAAAGGATGTGAGGCCTCCAGTCGCGATGAGGCGGAGATCTAGGTCTTTCTCTGGGGTATCCACCGGGGATTCAGACATCCCTTCGTCTTGGGAGATGCAAGACGAGCCTGCATTCAATTCACTGCAGGGATATCCGGCCTTACTTCGAGTCAGAGCATCTCGGTGTCCATTCCTCTTGAGGCCACAAACTCATGGTCCCTCTCACATACCTGTAGCTGAGAGAAGCCTCCTCTTGAGGTGCTTGTGGAAAGTTGGTATTCCTCTTGAGTCTAAGGCAGGGACTAAGCTCTCATCTCGAGTTGATTTGGGGTCCACGGAGCCCTTTCGTGTTGCTCCAGTGACCTCAGGATCCCTCTAGACTTGAGACAGTGATCTTGGGTTTTCTCTGGAGTCACATCAAGGAAATCAAGGCTCCTTTCACGTTTGATGTGGTACACGGAATTGCTCTGCATGCAGTGCAGGGGAATCGGGCCTCACCTCGCGGCGAGGGGTAAGTCTCATGGTTTTTCTTGAGTTGCGGCCGGAACCTGGGGTATATTCTCGAGTTACGACGGGGAGGGCCCTTCCAGACACGTGTTTGTTCAGCGACGTCAGGACTCCTGCCTAGGGGCGAGGGACACCTCGGGATTCTCCTCGAGTCTTGGCGTGGCAATTGGGACGCGTCTCCACGTGAGGCGGGAGACCCAGGGTCCCTTTCCACGTGCCACAGGGATCCTGGGACTCCTATCCATTTTCAAGAGGAGTCAGGCATCGTCTCCTTTGGAAGCATTGATCTCCGTGGACCTCTCGAGTTTTCAAAGGATGTGAGGCCTCCGGTCGTGATGAGGCGGAGGACTAGGTCTTTCTCTGTGGACTCCACACGGTATTCAGACATCCCTTCGTCTTGGGAGATGCAAGACGAGCCTGCATTCAATTCACTGCAGGGATATCCGGCCTTACTTCGAGTCAGAGCATCTCGGTGTCCATTCCACTTGAGGCCAAAAACTCAGGGTCCCTCTCACATACCTGTAGCTGAGAGAAGCCTCCTCTTGAGGTGCTTGTGGAAAGTTGGTATTCCTCTTGAGTCGAAGCCAGGGACTAAGCTCTCATCTCGAGTTGATTTGGGGTCCACGGAGCCCTTTCGTGCTGCTCCAGTGACCTCAGGATCCCTCGAGTCTTGAGACAGTGATCTTGGGTTTTCCCTGGAGTGCCATCAAGGAAATCAAGGCTCCTTTCACGTTTGATGTGGAACACGCAATTGCTCTGCACGCAGTGCAGGGGAATCGGGTCTCATCTCGCGGCGAGGGGGAAGTCTCATGGTTTTTCTCGAGTTGTGGACGGAACCTGGGGTATATTCTCGAGTTACGACGGGGAGGGCCCTTCCAGACACGTGTTTGTTCAGCCACGTCAGCACTCCTGCCTAGGTGCGAGGGACACCTCGGGATTCTCCTCGAGTCTTGGCATGGCCATTGGGACGCGTCTCCACGTGAGGCGGGAGACCCAGGGTCCCTTTCCACGTGCCACAGGGATCCTGGGACTCCTATCCATTTTCAAGAGGAGACAGGCATCGTCTCCTTTGGAAGCATTGATCTCCGCGGACCTCTCGAGTTTTCAAAGGATGTGAGGCCTCTGGTCTCGATGAGGCGGAGAACTAGGTTTTTCTCTGTGGTCTCCACAGGGGATTCAGACATCCTTTCGTCTTGGGAGATGCAAGACGAGCCTGCATTCAATTCACTGTGAGATATCCGGCCTGACTTCGAGTCAGAGCATCTCGTTGTCCATTCCACTTGAGGCCACAAACTCAGGGTCCCTCTCACATACCTGTTGCTGAGAGAAGCCTCCTCTTGAGGTGCTTGTGGAAAGTTGGTATTCCTCTTGAGTCGAAGCCAGGGAATAAGCTCTCATCTCGAGTTGATTTGGGGTCCACGTAGCCCTTTCCTGTTGCTCCAGTGAACTCAGGATCCCTCTAGACTTGAGACAGTGATGTTTGGTTTTCTCTCTAGTGCCATCAAGGAAATCAAGACTCCTTTCACGTTTGATGTGGAACACGGAATTGCTCTGCACGCAGTGCTAGGGTATCGGGCCTCATCTCCCGGCGACGGGAAGTCTCATGGTTTTTCTCGAGTTGTGGCCGGAACCTGGGGTATATTCTCGAGTTACGACGGGCAGGGCCCTTCCAGACACGTGTTGGTGCAGCGATGTCATGACTCCTGCCTAGGTGCGAGGGACACCTCGGGATTTTCCTCGAGTCTTGGCATGGCAATTGGGACGCGTCTCCACGTGAGGCGGGAGACCCAGGGTCACTTTCCACGTGCCACAGGGATCCTGGGACTCCTATCCATTTTCAAGAGGAGTCAGGCATCGTCTCCTTTGGAAGCATTGATCTCCGCGGACCTCTCGAGTTTTCAAAGGATGTGAGGCCTTCGGCCGCGATGAGGCGGAGAACTAGGTCTTTCTCTGTGGTCTCCACAGGGGATTCAGACATCCCTTCGTCTTGGGAGATGCAAGACGAGCCTGCATTCAATTCACTGCAGGGATATCCGGCATTACTTCGAGTCAGAGTATCTCGGTGTCCATTCCACTTGAGGCCACAAACTCAGGGTCCCTCTCACATACCTATAGCTGAGAGAAGCCTCCTCTTGAGGTGCTTGTGGAAAGTTGGTATTCCTCTTGAGTCGAAGCCAGGGACTAAGCTCTCATCTCGAGTTGATTTGGAGTCCACGGAGCCCTTTTGTGTTGCTCCAGTGACCTCAGGATCCCTCTAGACTTGAGACAGGGATCTTGGGTTTTCTCTGGAGTGCCATCAAGGAAATCAAGGCTCCTTTCACGTTTGATGTGGAACACGGAATTGCTCTGCACGCAGTGCAGGGGAATCGGGCCTCATCTCGGGGCGAGGGGGAAGTCTCATGGTTTTTCTTGAGTTGCGGCCGGAACCTGGGGTATATTCTCGAGTTACGACGGGCAGGGCCCTTCCAGACACGTGTTGGTGCAGCGATGTCATGACTCCTGCCTAGGTGCGAGGGACACCTCGGGATTCTCCTCGAGTCTTGGCATGGCAATTGGGACGCGTCTCCACGTGAGGCGGGAGACCCAGGGTCACTTTCCACGTGCCACAGGGATCCTGGGACTCCTATCCATTTTCAAGAGGAGTCAGGCATCGTCTCCTTTGGAAGCATTGATCTCCGCGGACCTCTCGAGTTTTCAAAGGATGTGAGGCCTCCAGTCGCGATGAAGCGGAGGACTAGGTCTTTCTCTGTGGACTCCACAGGGGATTCAGACATCCCTTCGTCTTGGGAGATGCAAGACAAACCTGCATTCAATTCACTGCCGGGATATCCAGCCTTAGTTCGAGTCAGAGCATCTCGGTGTCCATTCCACTTGAGGCCACAAACTCAGGGTCCCTCTCACATACCTGTAGCTGAGAGAAGCCTCCTCTTGAGGTGCTTATGGAAAGTTTGTGTTCCTCTTGAGTCGAAGCCAAGGACTAAGCTCTCATCTCGAGTTGACTTTGTGTCCACGGAGCCCTTTCGTGTTGCTCCAATGACCTCAGGATCCCTCTAGACTTGAGACAGTGATCTTCGGTTTTCTCTGCAGTGACATGAAGGAAATCAAGGCTCCTTTCACGTTTGATGTGGAACACGGAATTGCTCTGCATGCAGTGCAGGGGAATCGGGCCTCATATCGCGGCGAGGGGGAAGTCTCATGGTTTTTCTCGAGTTGCGGCCGGAACCTGGGGTATATTCGCGAGTTACGACGGGGAGGGCCCTTCCTTACACGTGTTTGTTCAGCGACGTCAGGACTCCTGCCTAGGTGCGAGGGACACCTCGGGATTCTCCTCGAGTCTTGGCATGGCAATTGGGACGCCTCTCCACGTGAGGCGGGAGACCCAGGGTCCCTTTCCACGTGCCACAGGGATCCTGGGACTCCTATCCATTTTCAATCGGAGTCAGGCATCGTCTCCTTTGGAAGCATTGATCTCCGCGGACCTCTCGAGTTTTCAAAGGATGTGAGGCCTCCGGTCGCGTTGAGGCGGAGGACTAGGTCTTTCTCTGTGTTCTCCACAGGGGATTCAGACATCCCTTCGTCTTGGGAGATGCAAGACGAGCCTGCATTCAATTCACTGCAGGGATATCCGGCCTTATTTAGAGTCAGAGCATCTCGGTGTCCATTCCACTTGAGGCCACAAACTCAGGGTCCCTCTCACATACCTGTAGCTGAGAGAAGCCTCCTCTTGAGGTGCTTGTGGAAAGTTGGTATTCCTCTTGAGTCGAAGCCAGGGACTAAGCTCTCATCTCGAGTTGATTTGGAGTCCACGGAGCCCTTTTGTGTTGCTCCAGTGACCTCAGGATCCCTCTAGACTTGAGACAGGGATCTTGGGTTTTCTCTGGAGTGCCATCAAGGAAATCAAGACTCCTTTCACGTTTGATGTGGAACACGGAATTGCTCTGCACGCAGTGCAGGGGAATCGGGCCTCATCTCGGGGCGAGGGGGAAGTCTCATGGTTTTTCTTGAGTTGCGGCCGGAACCTGGGGTATATTCTCGAGTTACGACGGGGAGGGCCCTTCCAGACACGTGTTTGTTCAGCGATGTCATGACTCCTGCCTAGGTGCGAGGGACACCTCGAGATTCTCCTCGAGTCTTGGCATGGCAATTGGGACGCGTCTCCACGTGAGGCGGGAGACCCAGGGTCACTTTCCACGTGCCACAGGGATCCTGGGACTCCTATCCATTTTCAAGAGGAGTCAGGCATCGTCTCCTTTGGAAGCATTGATCTCCGCAGACCTCTCGAGTTTTCAAAGGGTGTGAGGCCTCCAGTCGCGATGAAGCGGAGGACTAGGTCTTTCTCTGTGGACTCCACAGGGGATTAAGACATCCCTTCGTCTTGGGAGATGCAAGACAAACCTGCATTCAATTCACTGCAGGGATATCCAGCCTTAGTTCGAGTCAGAGCATCTCGGTGTATATTCCACTTGAGGCCAAAAACTCAGGGTCCCTCTCACATACCTGTAGCTGAGAGAAGCCTCCTCTTGAGGTGCTTATGGAAAGTTTGTGTTCCTCTTGAGTCGAAGCCAAGGACTAAGCTCTCATCTCGAGTTGACTTGGTGTCCACGGAGCCCTTTCGTGTTGCTCCAGTGACCTCAGGATCCCTCTAGACTTGAGACAGGGATCTTGGGTTTTCTCTGGAGTGCCATCAAGGAAATCAAGGCTCCTTTCACTTTTGATTTGGAACACGGAATTGCTCTGCACGCACTGCACGGGAATCGGGCCTCATCTCGGGGCGAGGGGGAAGTCTCATGGTTTTTCTCGAGGTGCGGCCAGAACCTGGGGTATATTCTCGAGTTACGACGGGGAGGGCCCTTCCAGACACGTGTTTGTTCAACGATGTCATGACTCCTGCCTAGGTGCGAGGCACACCTCGGGATTCTCCTCGAGTCTTGGCATGGCAATTGGGACGCGTCTCCACGTGAGGCGGGAGACCCAGGGTCACTTTCCACGTGCCACAGGGATCCTGGGACTCCTATCCATTTTCAAGAGGAGTCAGGCATCGTCTCCTTTGGAAGCATTGATCTCCGCGGACCTCTCGAGTTTTCAAAGGATGTGAGGCCTCCGGTCTCGATGAAGCGGAGGACTAGGTCTTTCTCTGTGGTCTCCACAAGGCATTCAGAAATCCCTTCGTCTTGGGAGATGCAAGACGAACCTGCATTCAATTCACTGCAGGGATATCTAGCCTTAGTTCGAGTCAGAGCATCTCGGTGTCCATTCCACTTGAGGCCACAAACTCAGGGTCCCTCTCACATACCTGTAGCTGAGAGAAGCCTCCTCTTGAGGTGCTTGTGGAAAGTTGGTGTTCCTCTTGAGTCGAAGCCAAGGACTAAGCTCTCATCTCGAGTTGACTTGGTGTCCACGGAGCCCTTTCGTGTTGCTCCAGTGACCTCAGGATCCCTCTAGACTTGAGACAGGGATCTTGGGTTTTCTCTGGAATGCCATCAAGGAAATCAAGGCTCCTTTCACGTTTGATGTGGAACACGGAATTGCTCTGCACGCAGTGCAGGGGAATCGGGCCTCATCTCGCGGCGAGGGGGAAGTCTCATGGTTTTTCTCGAGTTGCGGCCGGAACCTGGGGTATATTCTCGAGTTACGATGGGGAGGGCCCTTCCAGACACGTGTTTGTTCAGCGACGTCAGGACTCCTGCCTAGGTGCGAGGGACACCTCGGGATTCTCCTCGAGTCTTGGCATGGCAATTGGGACGCGTCTCCACGTGAGGCGGGAGACCCAGGGTCCCTTTCCACGTGCCACAGGGATCCTGGGACTCCTATCCATTTTCAAGAGGAGTCAGGCATCGTCTCCTTTGGAAGCATTGATCTCCGCGGACCTCTCGAGTTTTCAAAGGATGTGAGGCCTCCGGTCTCGATGAGGCGGAGAACGAGGTCTTTCTCTGTGGTCTCCACAGGGGATTCAGACAACCCTTCGGCTTGGGAGATGCAAGACGAGCATGCATTCAATTCACTGCTGGGATATCCGGCCTTATTTCGAGTCAGAGCATCTCGGTGTCCATTTCACTTGAGGCCACAAACTCAGGGTCCCTCTCACATACCTGTAGCTGAGAGAAGCCTTGTCTTGAGGTGCTTGTCGAAAGTTGGTATTCCTCTTGAGTCAAAGCCAGGGAATAAGCTCTCATCTCGAGTTGATTTGGGGTTCACGGAGCCCTTTCGTGTTGCTCAAGTGACCTCAGGATCCCTCTAGACTTGAGACAGTGATCTTGGGTTTTCTCTGGAGTGCGATCAAGGAAATCAAGGCTACTTTCACGTTTGATGTGGAACACAGAATTGCTCTGCATGCAGTGCAGGGGAATCGGTCCTCAACTCGCGGGGAGGGGAAAATCTCATGGTTTTTCACGAGTTGCGGCCGGAACCTGGGGTATATTCTCGAGTTACGACGGGGAGGGCCCTTCCAGACACGTGTTTGTTCAGCGACGTCAGGACTCCTGCCTAGGTGCTAGGGACACCTCGGGATTCTCTTCGAGTCTTGGCATGGCAATTGGGACGCGTCTCCACGTGAGGCGGGAGAGCCAGGGTCCCTTTCCAAGTTCCACAGGAGTGCTGGAACTCCTATCCATTTTCAAGAGGAGTCAGGCATCGTCTCCTTTGGAAGCATTGATCTCCGCGGACATCTCGAGTTTTCAAAGGATGTGAGGCCTCCGGCCGCGATGAGGCGGAGAACTAGGTCTTTCTCTGTGGTCTCCACAGGGGATTCAGACATCCCTTCGTCTTGGGAGATGCAAGACGAGCCTGCATTCAATTCACTGCAGGGATATCCGGCCTTATTTCGAGTCAGAGCATCTCGGTGTCCATTCCACTTGAGGCCACAAACTCAGGGTCCCTCTAACATACCTATAGCTGAGAGAAGCCTCCTCTTGAGGTGCTTGTGGAAAGTTGGTATTCCTCTTGAGTCGAAGCCAGGGACTAAGCTCTCATCTCGAGTTGATTTGGAGTCCACAGAGCCCTTTTGTGTTGCTCCAGTGACCTCAGGATCCCTCTAGACTTGAGACAGGGATCTTGGGTTTTCTCTGGAGTGCCATCAAGGAAGTCAAGGCTCCTTTCACGTTTGATGTGGAACACGGAATTGCTCTGCACGCAGTGCAGGGGAATCGGGCCTCATCTCGGGGCTAGGGGGAAGTCTCATGGTTTTTCTTGAGTTGCGGCCGGAACCTGGGGTATATTCTCGAGTTACGACGGTGAGGGCCCTTCCAGACACGTGTTTGTTCAGCGATGTCATGACTAATGCCTAGGTGCGAGGGACACCTCGAGATTCTCCTCGAGTCTTGGCATGGCAATTGGGATGCGTCTCCACGTGAGGCGGGAGACCCAGGGTCACTTTTCACGTGCCACAGGGATCCTGGGACTCCTATCCATTTTCAAGAGGAGTCAGGCATCGTCTCCTTTGGAAGCATTGATCTCCGCGGACCTCTCGAGTTTTCAAAGGATGTGAGACCTCCGGTCGCGATGAAGCGGAGGACTAGGTCTTTCTCTGTGGACTCCACAGGGGATTCAGACATCCCTTCGTCTTGGGAGATGCAAGACAAACCTGCATTAAATTCACTGCAGGGATATCCAGCCTTAGTTCGAGTCAGAGCATCTCGGTGTATATTCCACTTGAGGCCACAAAGTCAGTGTCCCTCTCACATACCTGTAGCTGAGAGAAGCCTCCTCTTGAGGTGCTTGTGGAAAGTTTGTGTTCCTCTTGAGTCGAAGCCATGGACTAAGCTCTCATCTCGAGTTGACTTGGTGTCCACGGAGCCCTTTCGTGTTGCTCTAGTGACCTCAGGATCCCTCTAGACTTGAGACAGGGATCCTGGGTTTTCTCTGGAGTGCCATCAAGGAAATCAAGGCTCCTTTCACGTTTGATGTGGAACACGGAATTGCTCTGCACGCAGTGCAGGGGAATCGGGCCTCATCTCGGGGCGAGGGGGAAGTCTCATGGTTTTTCTCGAGTTGCGGCCGGAACCTGGGCTATATTCTCGAGTAAGACGGGGAGGGCCCTTCCAGACACGTGTTTGTTCAGCGACGTCAGGACTCCTGCCTAGGTGCGAGGGACACCTCGGGATTCTCCTCGAGTCTTGGCATGGCAATTTGGACGCGTCTCCACGTGAGGCGGGAGACCCAGGGTCCCTTTCCACGTGCCACAGGGATCCTGGGACTCCTATCCATTTTCAAGAGGAGTCAGGCATCGTCTCCTTTGGAAGCATTGATCTCCGCGGACCTCTTGAGTTTTCAAAGGATGTGAGGCCTCCGGTCGCGATGAGGCGGAGAACTAGGTCTTTCTCTGTGGTCTCCACAGGGGTTCAGACATCCCTTCGTCTTGGGAGATGCAAGACGAGCCTGCATTCAATTTACTGCAGGGATATCCGGCCTTACTTCGAGTCAGAGCATCTAGGTGTCCATTCCCCTTGAGGCCACAAATTCAGGGTCCCTCTCACATACATGTAGCTGAGAGAAGCCTCCTCTTGAGGGGCTTGTGGAAAGTTCGTATTCCTCTTGAGTCGAAGCCTGGGACTAAGCTCTCATCTCGAGTTGATTTGGGGTCCACGGAGCACTTTCGTGTTGCTCCAGTGACCTCAGGATCCCTCTAGACTTGAGACAGTGATCTTGGGTTTTCTCTGGAGTGCCATCAAGGAAATCAAGGCTCCTTTCACGTTTGATGTGGAACACGGAATTGCTCTGCACGCAGTGCAGGGGAATCGGGCCTCATCTCGCGGCGAGGGGGAAGTCTCATGGTTTTTCTCGAGTTGTGGCCGGAACCTGGGGTATATTCTCGAGTTAAGACGAGGAGGGCCCTTCCAGACACGTGTTTGTTCAGCGACGTCAGGACTCCTGCCTAGGTGCGAGGGACACCTCGGGATTCTCCTCGAGTCTTGGCATGGCAATTGGGACGCGTCTCCACGTGAGGCGGGAGACCCAGCGTCCCTTTCCACGTGCCACAGGGATCCTGGGACTCCTATCCATTTTCAAGAGGAGTCAGGCATCGTCTCCTTTGGAAGCATTGATCTCCGCGGACCTCTCGAGTTTTCAAAGGATGTGAGGCCTCCGCTCGCGATGAGGCGGAGAATTAGGTCTTTCTCTGTGGTCTCCACAGGGGATTCAGACATCCCTTCGTCTTGGCAGATGCAAGACGAGCCTGCATTCAATTCACTGCCGGGATATCCGGCCTTACTTCGATTCAGAGCATCTCGGTGTCCATTCGACTTGAGGCCACAAACTCAGGGGCCCTCTCACATACATGTTGCTGAGAGAAGCCTCCTCTAGAGGTGCTTGTGGAAAGTTGGTATTCCTCTTGAGTCGAAGCCAGGGACTAAGCTCTCATCTCGAGTTGATTTTCGGTACTCGGAGCCCTTTCGTTTTGCTACAGTGACCTCAGGATCCCTTTAGACTTGAGACAGTGATCTTGGATTTTCTCTGGAGTGCCATCAAGGAAATCAAAGCTCCTTTAATTTCTGATGTGGAATACGGAATTGCTCTGCACGCGGGCAGGGGAATCGGGCCTCATCTCGCGGCAAGGGGGAAGTCTCATGGTTTTTCGCGAGTTGCGGCCGGAACTTGGGGTATATTCTCGAGTTACGACGGGGAGGGCCCTCCCAGACACGTGTTTGTTCAGCGACGTCAGGACTCCTGCCTAGGTGCGAGGTCCACCTCGGGATTCTCCTCGAGTCTTAGCATGGCAATTGGGACGCGTCTCCACGTGAGGCGGGAGACAAAGTGTCCCTTTCCACGTGCCACAGGGATCCAGGGACTCCTATCCATTTTCAAGAAGAGTCAGGCATCGTCTCCTTTGGAAGCATTGATCTCCGCGGACCTCTCGAGTTTTCAAAGGATGTGAGGCCTCCGGTCTCGATGAGGCGGAGAACGAGGTCTTTCTCTGTGGTCTCCACAGGGGATTCAGACAACCCTTCGGCTTGGGAGATGCAAGACGAGCCTGCATTCAATTCACTGCTGGGATATCTGGCCTTACTTCGAGTCAGAGCATCTCGGTGTCCATTTCACTTGAGGCCACAAACTCAGGGTCCCTCTCACATACCTGTAGCTGAGAGAAGCCCCCTGTTGAGGTGCTTGTGGAAAGTTGGTATTCCTCTTGAGTCAAATCCAGGGAATAAGCTCTCATCTCGAGTTGATTTGGGGTCCACGGAGCCCTTTCGTGTTGCTCAAGTGACCACAGGATCCCTCTAGACTTGAGACAGTGATCTTGGGTTTTCTCTGGAGTGCCATCAAGGAAATCAAGGCTTCTTTCACGTTTGATGTGGAACACGGAATTGCTCTGCATGCAGTGCAGGGGAATCTGTCCTCAACTCGCGGGGAGTGGGAAATCTCATGGTTTTTCACGAGTTGCGGCCGGAAACTGGGGTATATTCTCGAGTTACGATGGGGAGGTCCCTTCCAGACACGTGTTTGTTCAGCGACGTCAGGACTCCTGCCTAGGAGCGAGGGACACCTCGGGATTCTCCTCGAGTCTTGGCATGGCAATTGGGATGCGTCTCCACGTGAGGCGGGAGACCCAGTGTCCCTTTCCACGTGCCACAGGGATCCTGGGACTCCTATCCATTTTCAAGAGGAGTCGGTCATCATCTCCTTTGCAAGCATTGATCTCCGCAGACCTCTCGAGTTTTCAAAGGATGTGAGGCCTCCGTTCGCGTTGAGGCGGAGGACTAGGTCTTTCTCTGTGGTCTCCACTGGGGATTCAGACATCCCGTCGTCTTGGGAGATGCAAGACGAGCCTGCATTCAATTCACTGCAGGGATATCCGGCCTTACTTCGAGTCAGAGCATCTCGGTGTCCATTCCACTTGAGGCCACAAACTCAGGGTCCCTCTCACATACCTGTAGCTGAGAGAAGCCTCCTCTTGAGGTGCTTGTGGAAAGTTGGTGTTCCTCTTGAGTCGAAGCCAAGGACTAAGCTCTCATCTCGAGTTGACTTGGGGTCCACGGAGCCCTTTCGTGTTGCTCCAGTGACCTCAGGATCACTCTAGACTTGAGACAGGGATCTTGGGTTTTCTCTGGAATGCCATCAAGGAAATCAAGGCTACTTTCACGTTTGATGTGGAACACGGAATTGCTCTGCACGCAGTGCAGGGGAATCGGGCCTCATCTCGCGGCGAGGGGGAAGTCTCATGGTTTTTCTCGAGTTGCGGCCAGAACCTGTGGTATATTCTCGAGTTACGACGGGGAGGGCCCTTCCAGACACGTGTTTGTTCAGCGAAGTCAGGACTCCTGCCTAGGTGCGAGGGACACCTCGGGATTCTCCTCGAGTCTTGGCATGGCAATTGGGACGCGACTCCATGTCAGGCGGGAGACCCAGGGTCCCTTTCCATGTGCCACAGGGATCCTGGGACTCCTATCCATTTTCAAGAAGAGTCAGGCATCGTCTCCTTTGGAAGCATTGATCTCCGCCTACCTCTCGAATTTTCAAAGGATGTGAGGCCTCCGCTCCCGATGAGGTGGAGAATTAAGTCTTTCTCTGTGGTTTCCACAGAGGATTCAGACATCCCTTCGTCTTGGGAGATGCAAGACGAGCCTGCATTCAATTCACTGCAGGGATATCCGACCTTACTTCGAGTCAGAGCATCTCGGTGTCCATTCCACTTGAGGCCACAAACTCAGGGGCCCTCTCACATACCTGTAGCTGAGAGAAGCCTCCTCTTGAGGTGCTTGTGGAAAGTTGGTGTTACTCTTGCGTTGAAGCCAAGGACTAAGCTCTCATCTAGAGTTGACTTGGGGTCCACGGAGCCCTTTCGTGTTACTCCAGTGACCTCAGGATCCCTCTAGACTTGAGCCAGTGATCTTGGGTTTTCTCTGGAGTGCCATCAAGGAAATCAAGGCTCCTTTCACGTTTGATGTGGAACACGCAATTGCTCTGCATGCAGTGCAGGGGAATCGGGCGTCAACTCGCGGCGAGGGGTAAATCTGATGGTTTTTCTCGAGTTGCGGCCCGAACCTGGGTTATATTCTCGAGTTACGACGGTGAGGGCCCTTCCAGACACGTGTTTGTTCAGCAACGTCAGGACTCCTGCCTAGGTGCGAGGAACACCTCGGGATTCTCCTCGAGTCTTGGCATGGCAATTTGGACGCGTCTCAACGTGAGGCGGGAGACCCAGGGTCCCTTTCCACGTGCCACAGGGATCCTGGGACTCCTATCCATTTTCAAGAGGAGTCAGGCATCGTCTCCTTTGGAAGCATTGATCTCTGCAGACCTCTCGAGTTTTCAAAGGATGTGAGGCCTCCGGTCACGATGAGACGGAGGACTAGGTATTTCTCTGTGGTCTCCACAGGGGATTCAGACATCCCTTCTTCTTGGGAGATGCAAGACGAGCCTGCATTCAATTCACTGCAGGGATATCAGGCCTTACTTCGAGTCAGAGCATCTCGGTGTCCATTCCACTTGAGGCCACAAACTCAGGCTTCCTCTCACATACCTGTAGCTGAGAGAAGCCTCCTCTTGAGGTGCTTGTGGAAAGTTGGTATTCCTCTTGAGTCTAAGCCAGGGACTAAGCTCTCATCTCGAGTTGATTTGGGGTCCACGGAGCCCTTTCCTGTTGCTACAGTGACCTCAGGATCCGTCTAGACTTGAGAGAGTGATCTTGGGTTTTCTCTGGAGTGCCATCAAGGAAATCAAGGCTCCTTTCAAGTTTGATGTGGAATACGGAATGGCTATGCACGCAGGGCAGGGGAATCGGGCCTCATCTCGCGGCGAGGAGTAAGTCTCATGGTTTTTCTCGAGTAGCGGCCGGAACCTGGGGTTTATTCTCGAGTTACGATGGGGAAGGCCCTTCCAGACAAGTGTTTGTTCAGCGACGTCAGGACTCCTGCCTAGGTGCGAGGGATACCTCAGGATTCTCCTCGAGTCTTGGCATGGCAATTTGGACGCGTCTCCCCGTGAGGTGGGAGACCCAGGATCCCTTTCCACGTGCCACAGGAATCCTGGGACTCCTATCCATTTTCAAGAGGAGTCAGGCATCGTCTCCTTTGGAAGCACCTATCTCCGCGGACCTCTCGAGTTTTCAAAGGATGTGATGTCTCCCCTCGCGATGAGGCGGAGAATTAGGTCTTTCTCTGTGGTCTCCACAGGGGATTCAGACATCCCTTCGTCTTGGGAGATGCAAGACGAGCCTGCATTCTATTCACGGCAGGGATATCCGGCCTTACTTCGAGTCAGAGCATCTCAGGGTCCATTCCATTTGAGGCCACAAACTCAGGGGCCCTCTCACATACCTGTAGCTGAGAGAAGCCTCCTCTTGAGGTGCTTGTGGAAAGTTGGTATTCCTCTTGAGTCGAAGCCAGGGACTAAGCTCTCATCTCGAGTTGATTTGGGGTCCACGGAGCCCTTTCCTGTTGCTACAGTGACCTCAGGATACGTCTAGACTTGAGAGAGTGATCTTGGGTTTTCTCTGGAGTGCCATCAAGGAAATCAAGGCTCCTTTCAAGTTTGATGTGGAATACGGAATGGCTATGCACGCAGGGCAGGGGAATCGGGCCTCATCTCTTGGCGAGGAGTAAGTCTCATGGTTTTTCTCGAGTAGCGGCCGGAACCTGGGGTTTATTCTCGAGTTACGACGGGGAGGGCCCTTCCAGACACGTGTTTGTTCAGCGCCATCAGGACTCCTGCCTAGGTGGGAGGGACACCTCGGCATTCTCCTCGAGTCTTGGCATGGCAATTGGGACGCGTCTCCACGTGAGGCGGGAGACCCAGGGTCCCTTTCCACGTGCCACAGGGATCCTGGGACTCCTATCCATTTTCAAGAGGAGTCGGGCATCGTCTCCTTTGGAAGCATTGATCTCCGCGGACCTCTCGAGTTTTCAAAGGATGTGAGGCCTCCGGTCGCGATGAGGCCGAGAACTCGGTCTTTCTCTGTGGTCTCCACAGGGGATTCAGACCTCCCTTCGTCTTGGGAGATGCAAGACGAGCCTGCATTCAATTCACTGCAGGGATAACCAGCATTACTTCGAGTCAGAGCATCTCGGTGTCCATTCCACTTGAGGCCACAAACTCAGGGTCCCTCTCACATACCTGTAGCTGAGAGAAGTCTCCTCTTGAGGTGCTTGTGGAAATTGGTATTCCTCTTGAGTCGAAGCCAGGGACTAAGCTCTCATCTCGAGTTGATTTGGGGTTCACGGAGCCCTTTTGTGTTGCTCCAGTGACCTCAGGATCCCTCTAGACTTGAGACAGTGATCTTGTGTTTTCTCTGGAGTGCCATCAAGGAAATCAAGGCTCCTTTCACGTTTGATGTGGAACACGGAATTGCTCTGCACGCAGTGCAGGGGAATCGGGCCTCATCTCGCGGTGAAGGGGAAATCTCATGGTTTTTCTCGAGTTGCGGCCAGAACCTGGGGTATATTCTCGAGTTACGACGGGGAGGGCCCTTCCAGACACGTGTTTGTTCAGCGACGTCAGGACGCCTGCCTAGGTGCGAGGGAAACCTCGGGATTCTCCTCGAGTCTTGGCATGGCAATTGGCACGCGTCTCCACGTGAGGCGGGAGACCCAGGGTCCCTTTCCACGTGCCACAGGGATCCAGGGACTCCTATCCATTTTCAAGAGGAGTCAGGCATCGTCTACTTTGGAAGCATTAATCTCCGCGGACCTCTCGAGTTTTCAAAGGATGTGAGGCCTCCGGTCGCGATGAGGCGGAGGACTAGGTCTTTCTCTGTCGTCTCCACAGGGGATTCAGACATCCCTTCGTCTTGGGAGATGCAAGACGAGCCTGCATTCAATTCACTGCAGGGATATCCGGCCTTACTTCGAGTCAGAGCAGCTCGGTGTCCATTCCACTTGAGGCCACAAACTCAGGGTCCCTCTCACATACCTGTAGCTGAGAGAAGCCTCCTCTTGAGGTGCTTGTGGAAAGTTGGTATTCCTCTTGAGTCGAAGCCAGGGACTAAGCTCTCATCTCGAGTTGATTTGGGGTCCACAGAGCGCTTTGTTGTTGCTACAGTGACCTCAGGATCCCTATAGACTTGAGACAGTGATCGTGGGTTTTTTCTAGAGTGCCATTAAGGAAATCAAGGCTCCTTTCACATTTGATGTGGAACACGGAATGGCTATGCACGCAGGGCAGGGGAATCGGGCCTCATCTCGCGGCGAGGTGGAAGTCTCATGGTTTTTCTCGAGTTGTGGCCGGAACCTGGGATATATTCTCGAGTTACGACGGGGAGGGCCCTTCCAGACACGTGTTTGTTCAGCGACGTCAGGACTCCTGCCTAGGTGTGAGGGAAACCTCGGGATTCTCCTCGAGTCTTGGTATGGCAATTGGGACGCGTCTCCACGTGAGGCGGGAGACCCAGGGTCCCTTTCCACGTGCCACAGGGATCCTGGGACTCCTATCCATTTTCAAGAGGAGTCAGGCATCGTCTCCTTTGGAAGCATTGATCTCCGTGGACCTCTCGAGTTTTCAAAGGATGTGAGGCCTCCGGTCGCGTGGAGACGGAGAACTAGGTCTTTCTCTGTGGTCTCCACAGGGGATTCAGACATCCCTTCGTCTTGGGAGATGCAAGACGAGCCTGCATTCAATTCACTGCAGGGATATCCGGCCTTACTTCGAGTCAGAGCATCTCGGTGCCAATTCCACTTGAGGCCACAAACTCAGGGTCCCTCTCACATACCTGTAGCTGAGAGAAGCCTCCTCTTGAGGTGCTTGTGGAAATTTGGTATTCCTCTTGAGTCGAAGCCAGGGACTAAGCTCTCTTCTGGAGTTTATTTGGGGTCCACGGAGCCCTTTCGTGTTGCTCCAGTGACCTCAGGATCCCTCTAGACTTGAGACAGTGATCTTGGGTTTTCTCTGGAGTGCCATCAAGGAAATCAAGGCTCCTTTCCCGGTTGATGTGGAACACGGAATTGCTGTGCACGCAGTGCAACGGAATCTGGCTTCATGTCGCGGTGTGCGGAAAGTCTCATTGTTTTTCTCGAGTTGCGGCCAGAACCTGGGGTATATTCTCGAGTTATGACGGGGAGGGCACTTCCAGACACGGGTTTGTTCAGCGACGTCAGGACTCCTGCCTAGGTGTGAGGGACACCTCGGGATTCTCCTCGAGTCTTGGCATGGCATTTGGGACGCGTCTCCATGTGAGGCGGGACACCCAGGGTCCTTTCCACGTGCCACAGGGATCCTGGGACTCCTATCCATTTTCAAGAGGAATAGGGCATCGTCTCCTTTGGATGCACTGATCTCCGCGGACCTCTCGTGTTTTCAAAGGATGTGAGGTCTCCCCTCGCGATGAGGCGGAGAATTAGATCTTTCTCTGTGGTCTCCACAGGGGATTCAGACATCCCTTCGTCTTGGGAGATGCAAGACGAGCCTGCATTCAATTCAATGCAGGGATATCCGGCATTACTTCGAGTCAGAGCATCTCGGTGCCAATTCCACTTGAGGCCACAAACTCAGGGTCCCTCTCACATACCTGTAGCTGAGAGAAGCCTCCTCTTGAGGTGCTTGTGGAAAGTTGGTATTCCTCTTGAGTCGAAGCCAGGGACTAAGCTCTCAACTCGAGTTGCTTGGGGGTCCACGGAGACTTTTCGTGTGGCTCCAGTGACCTCAGGATCCCTCTAGACTTGAGACAGTGATCTTGGGTTTTGTCTACAGTGCCATCAAGGTAATCAAGGCTCCTTTCATTTTTGATGTGGAATACGTAATGGCTCTGCACGCAGGGCAGGGGAATCGGGCCTCATCTCGCGGCGAGGGGGAAGTCTCATGGTTTTTCTCGAGTTGCAGCTGGAACCTGGGGTATATTCTCGAGTTATGACGGGTAGGGCCCTTCCAGACACGTGTTTGTTCAGCGACGTCAGGACTCCTGCCTAGGTGCGAGGGACACCTCGGGATTCTCTTCGAGTCTTCGCATGGCAATTGGGACGCGTCTCCACATGAGGCCGGAGACCCAGGGTCCCTTTCCACGTGCCACAGGGATCCTGGGACTCCTATCCATTTTCAAGAGGAGTCAGGCATCGTCTCCTTTGGAAGCATTGATCTCCGCGGACCTCTCGAGTTTTCAAAGGATGTGAGGCCTCCGTTCGCGTTGAGGCGGAGGACTAGGTCTTTCTCTGTGGTCTCCACTGGGGATTCAGACATCCCTTCGTCTTGGGAGATGCAAGACGAGCCTGCATTCAATTCACTGCAGGGATATCCGGCCTTACTTCGAGACAGAGCATCTCGGTGTCCATTCCACTTGAGGCCACAAACTCAGGGTCCCTCTCACATACCTGTTGCTGAGAGCAGCCTCCTGTTGAGGTGCTTGTGGAAAGTTGGTATTCCTCTTGTGTCGAAGCCAGGGACTAAGCTCTCATCTCGAGTTGATTTGGGTTCCACGGAGGCTTTTCCTGTTGCTCCAGTGACCTCAGGATCCCTCTAGACTTGAGACAGTGGTCTTGGGATTTCTCTGGAGTGCCATCCAGGAAATCAAGGCTCCTTTCACGTTTGATGTGGAACACGGAATTGCTCTGCAAGCAGTGCAGGGGAATCGGGCCTCATCTCGCGGCGAGGGGTAAGTCTCATGGTTTTTCTCGAGTTGCGGCAGGAACCTGGGATATATTCTCGAGTTACGACGGGGAGGTCCCTTCCAGACACGTGTTTGTTCAGCGACGTCAGGACTCCTGCCTAGGTGCGAGGGACTTGTAGGGATTCTCCTCGAGTCTTGGCATGGCAGTTGGGACGCGTCTCCACGTGAGGCGGTAGACCCAGGGTCCTTTTCCACGTGCCACAGGGATCCTGGGACTCCTATCCATTTTCAAGAGGAGTCAGGCATCGTCTCTTTTGGAACCATTGATCTCCGCGGACCTCTCGAGTTTTCAAAGAATGTGAGGCCTCCGGTCGCGATGAGGCGGAGAACTAGGTCTTTCTCTGTGGTTTCCTCAGGGTATTCAGACATCCCTTCGTCTTGGGAGATGCAAGACGAGCCTGCATTCAATTCAATGCAGGGATATCCGGCATTACTTCGAGTCAGAGCATCTCGGTGCCAATTCCACTTGAGGCCACAAACTCAGGGTCCCTCTCACATACCTGTAGCTGAGAGAAGCCTCCTCTTGAGGTGCTTGTGGAAAGTTGGTATTCCTCTTGAGTCGAAGCCAGTTACTAAGCTCTCATATCGAGTTTATTTCGGGTCCACGGAGCCCTTTCGTGTTGCTACAGTGACCTCAGGATCCCTCTAGACTTGAGACAGTGATCTTGGGTTTTCTCTGGAGGGCCATCAAGGAAATCAAGGCTCCTTTCATTTTTGATGTGGAATACGGAATGGCTCTGCACGCAGGGCAGGGGAATCGGGCCTCATCTCGCGGCGAGAGGGAAGTCTCATGGTTTTTCTCGAGTTGCAGCCGGAACCTGGGGTATATTCTCGAGTTATGACGGGCAGGGCCCTTGCAGACACGTGTTTGTTCAGCGACGTCAGGACTCCTGCCTAGGGGCGAGGGACACATCGGGATTCTCCTCGAGTCTTGGCATGGCAATTGGGACGCGTCTCCACATGAGGCCGGAGACCCAGGGTCCCTTTCCACGTGCCACAGGGATCCTGGGACTCCTATCCATTTTCAAGAGGAGTCAGGCATCGTCTCCTTTGGAAGCATTGATCTCCGCGGACCTCTCGAGTTTTCAAAGGATGTGAGGCCTCCGGTCGCGATGAGGCGGAGGACTAGGTCTTTCTCTGTGGTCTCCACTGGGGATTCAGACATCCCTTCGTCTTGGGAGATGCAAGACGAGCCTGCATTCAATTCACTGCAGGGATATCCGGCCTTACTTCGAGTCAGAGCATCTCGGTGTCCATTCCACTTGAGGCCACAAACTCAGGGTCCCTCTCACATACTTGTTGCTGAGAGCAGCCTCCTGTTGAGGTGCTTGTGGAAAGTTGGTATTCCTCTTGTGTCGAAGCCAGGGACTAAGCTCTCATCTCCAGTTGATTTGGGTTCCACGGAGGCTTTTCCTGTTGCTTCAGTGACCTCAGGATCCCTCTAGACTTGAGACAGTGGTCTTGGGATTTCTCTGGAGTGCCATCAAGGAAATCAACGCGCCTTTCACGTTTGATTTGGAACACGGAATTGCTCTGCACGCAGTGCAGGGGAATCGGGCCTCATCTCGCGGCGAGGGGGAAGTCTCATGGTTTTTTTCGAGTTACGGCCGGAACCTGGGGTATATTCTCGAGTTACGACGGGGAGGGCCCTTCCACACACGTGTTTGTTCAGCGACGTCAGGACTCCTGCCTAGGTGCGAGGGACACCTCGGGATTCTCCTCGAGTCTTGGCATGGCAATTAGCACGCGTCTCCACGTGAGGCGGGAGACCCAGTGTCCCTTTCCACGTGCCACAGAGATCCTGGGACTCCTATCCATTTTCAAGAGGAGTCAGGCATCGTCTCCTTGAGAGGCATTGATCGCTGCAGACCTCTCGAGCTTTCAAAGGATGTGAGGAATCCGGTCGCAATGAGGCGGAGGACTAGGTCTTTGTCTGTCCTCTCCACAGGGGATTCAGACATCCCTTCGTCTTGGGAGATGCAAGTCGAGCCTGCATTCAATTCACTGCATGGATATCCGGCCTTACTTCGAGTCAGAGCATCTCGGTGTCCATTCCACTTGAGGCCACAAACTCAGGGTCCCTCTCACATACCTGTAGCTGAGAGAAGCCTCCTCTTGAGGTGTTTGTGGAAAGTTGGTATTCCTCTTGAGTCGAAGCCAGGGACTAAGCTCTCATCTCGAGTTGATTTGGGGTCCACAGAGCGCTTTGTTGTTGCTACAGTGACCTCAGGATCCCTATAGACTTGAGACAGTGATCTTGGGTTTTGTCTAGAGTGCCATTAAGGAAATCAAGGCTCCTTTCACGTTTGATGTGGAACACGGAATTGCTCTGCACGCAGTGCACGGGAATCGGGCCTCATCTCGCGGCGAGGGGGAAGTCTCATGGTTTTTCTCGAGTTGTGGCCGGAACCTGGGGTATATTCTCGAGTTACGACGGGGAGGGCCCTTCCAGACACTTGTTTGTTCAGCGACGTCAGGACTCCTGCCTAGGTGCGAGGTACACCTCGGGATTCTCCTCGAGTCTTGGCATGGCAATTGGGACGCGTCTCCATGTGAGGCGGGAGACCCAGGGTCCCTTTAAACGTGCCACAGGGATCCTGGGACTCCTATCCATTTTCAAGAGGAGTCAGGCATCGTCTCCTTTGGAAGCATTTATATCCGCGGACCTCTCGAGTTTTCAAAGAATGTGAGGCCTCCGCTCGAGATGAGGTGGAGAACTCGGTCTTTCTCTGTGGTCTCCACAGGGGATTCAGACATCCCTTCGTCTTGGGAGATGCAAGACGAGCCTGCATTCAATTCACTGTTGGGATATCCGGCCTTACTTCAAGTCAGAGCATCTCGGTGTCCATTCCACTTGAGGCCACAAACTCAGGGGCTCTCTCACATACCTGTAGCTGAGAGAAGCCTCCTTTTGAGGTGCTTGTGGAAAGTTGGTATTCCTCTTGAGTCGAAGCCAGGGACGAAGCTCTCATCTCGAGTTGATTTGGGGTCCACGGAGCCCTTTCGTGTTGCTCCAGTGACCTCAGGATCCCTCTAGACTTGAGACAGTGATCTTGGGTTTTGTCTACAGTGCCATTAAGGAAATCAAGGCTCCTTTCACGTTTGATGTGGAACACGGAATTGCTCTGCACGCAGTGCAGGGGAATCGGGCCTCATCTGGCGGCGACGGGGAAGTCTCATGCTTTTTCTCGAGTTGCGGCCGGAACCTGGAGTATATTCTCGAGTTACGACGGGGAGGGCCTTTCCAGTCACGTGTTTGTTCAGCGACGTCAGTACTCCTGCCTAGGTGCGAGGGACACCTCGGGATTCTCCTCGAGTCTTGGCATGGCAATTGGGACGCGTCTCCACGTAAGGCGGGAGACCCAGGGTCCCTTTCCACGTGCCACAGGGATCCTGGGACTCCTATCCATTTTCAAGAGGAGTCAGGCATCGTCTCCTTTGGAAGCATTGATCTCCACGGACCTCTCGAGTTTTCAAAGTATGTGAGGCCTCCGGTCGCGATGAGGCGGTGAACTAGGTCTTTCTCTGTGGTCTCCACAGGGGATTCAGACATCCCTTAGTCTTGGGAGATGCAAGACGAGCCTGCATTCAATTCACTGCAGGGATATCCGGCATTACTTCGAGTCAGAGCATCTCGGTGTCCATTCCATTGAGGCCACAAACTTAGGGTCCCTCTCACATACCTTTAGCTGAGAGTAGCCTCCTCTTGAGGTGCTTGTGGAAAGTTGGTATTCCTCTTGAGTGGAAGCCAGGGAACAAGTTCTCATCTCGAGTTGATTTGGGGTCCACGGAACCCTTTCTTGTTGCTCCAGTGACCTCAGGATCCCTCTAGACTAGAGACAGTGATCTTGGGTTTTCTCTGGAGTGCGATCAAGGAAATCAAGGCTCCTTTCACGTTTGATGTGGAACGCGGAATTGCTCTGCACGCAGTGCAGGGGAATCGGGCCTCATCTCGCGGCGAGGGGGAAGTCTCATGGTTTTTTTCGAGTTGCGGCCGGAACCTGGGGTATATTCTCGAGTTACGACGGGGAGGGCCCTTCCAGACACGTGTTTGTTCAGCGACGTCAGGACTCCTGCCTAGGTGCGAGGGACACCTCGGGATTCTCCTCGAGTCTTGGCATGGCAATTAGCACGCGTCTCCACGTGAGGCGGGAGACCCAGTGTCCCTTTCCACGTGCCACAGAGATCCTGGGACTCCTATCCATTTTCAAGAGGAGTCAGGCATCGTCTCCTTGGGAGGCATTGATCTCTGCAGAACTCTCGAGCTTTCAAAGGATGTGAGGAATCCAGTCCTGATGAGGCTGAGGACTAGGTCTTTGTCTGTCCTCTCCACAGGGGATTCAGACATCCCTTCGTCTTGGGAGATGCAAGTCGAGCCTGCAGTCAATTCACTGCAGGGATATCCGGCCTTACTTCGAGTCAGAGCATCTCGGTGTCCATTCCACTTGAGGCCACAAACTCAGGGTCCCTCTCACATACCTGTAGCTGAGAGAAGCCTCCTCTTGAGGTGCTTGTGGAAAGTTGGTATTCCTCTTGAGTCGAAGCCAGGGACTAAGCTCTCATCTCGAGTTGATTTGGGGTCCACAGAGCGCTTTGTTATTGCTACAGTGACCTCAGGATCCCTCTAGAGTTGAGACAGTGATCTTCGGTTTTCTCTGCAGTGACATGAAGGAAATCAAGGCTCCTTTCCCGGTTGATGTGGAACACGGAATTGCTCTGCACGCAGTGCAACGGAATCTGGCCTCATGTCGCAGCGAGGGGAAAGTCTCATTGTTTTTCTCGAGTTGCGGCCAGAACCTGGGGTATATTCTCGAGTTATGACGGGGAGGGCCCTTCCAGACACGGGTTTGTTCAGCAACGTCAGGACTCCTGCCTAGGTGCGAGGGACACCTCGGGATTCTGCTCGAGTCTTGGCATGGCAATTGGGATGCCTCTCCACGTGAGTCGGGAGACCCAGGGTCCCTTTCCACGTGCCACAGGGATCCTGGGACTCCTATCCATTTTCAAGAGGAGTCAGGCATCGTCTCCTTTGGAAGCATTGATCTCCGCGGACCTCTCGAGTTTTCAAAGGATGTGAGGCCTCCGGTCGCGATGAGGCGGAAAACCAGGTCTTTCTCTGTGGTCTGCACAGGGTATTCAGACATCCCTTCGCCATGGGAGACGCAAGACGAGCCTGCATTCAATTCAGTGCAGGGATATCCGGCCTTACGTCGAGTCAGAGCATCTCGGTGTCCATTCCCTTTGAGGCCACAAACTCAGGGTCCCTCTCACATACCTGTAGCTGAGAGTAGCCTCCTCTTGAGGTGCTTGTGGAAAGTTGGTATTCCTATTGAGTCGAAGCCAGGGACTAAGCTCTCATCTCGAGGTGATTTGGGGTCCACAGAGCCCTTTCGTGTTGCTCCAGTGACCTCAGGATCCCTCTAGACTAGAGACAGTGATCTTGGGTTTTCTCTGAAGTGCCATCAAGGAAATCAAGGCTCCTTTCACGTTTGATGTGGAACTCGGAATTGCTCTGCACGCAGTGCAGGGGAATCTGGCCTCATGTCGCGGCGAGGGGGAAGTCTCATTGTTTTTCTCGAGTTGCGGCCGGAACCTGGGGTATATTCTCGAGTTACGACGGGGAGGGCCCTTCCAGACACGTGTTTGTTCAGCGACGTCAGGACTCATGCCTAGGTGCGAGGGACACCTCGGGATTCTCCTCGAGTCTTGGCATGGCAATTGGGACGCGTCTCCACCTCAGGCGGGAGACCCAGTGTCCCTTTCCACGTGCCACAGGGATCCTGGGACGCCTATCCATTTTCAAGAGGAGTCAGGCATCGTCTCCTTCGGAAGTATTGATCTCCGCGGACCTCTGGAGTTTTCAAAGGTTATGAGGCCTCCAGGTGGGTTGAGCTGGAGGACTAGGTCTTTCTCTGTGGTCTCCACAGGGGATTCAGACAACCCTTCGTCTTGGGAGATGCAAGACGAGCCTGCATTCAATTCACTGCAGGGATATCCGGCCTTACTTCGAGTCAGAGCATCTCGGTGTCCATTCCACTTGAGGCCACAAACTCAGGGTCCCTCTCACATACCTGTAGCTGAGAGAAGCCTCCTCTTGAGGTGCTTGTGGAAAGTTGGTATTCCTCTTGAGTCGAAGCCAGGGACTAAGCTCTCATCTCGAGTTGATTTGGGGTCCACGGAGCCCTTTCGTGTTGCTCCAGTGACCTCAGGATCTCTCTAGAGTTGAGACAGTGATCTTGGGTTTTCTCTGGAGTGCCATCAAGGAAATCAAGGCTCCTTTCAGGTTTGATGTGGAACACGAAATTGCTCTGCATGCAGTGCAGGGGAATCGGGCCTCAACTCGCGCCGAGGGGGAAATCTGATGGTTTTTCTCGAATTGCGGCCAGAACCTGGGGTATATTCTCGAGTTTCGATGGGGAGGGCCCTTCCAGACACGTGTTTGTTCAGCGACGTCAGGACTCCTGCCTAGGTGCGAGGGACACCTCGGGATTCTCCTCGAGTCTTGGCATGGCAATTTGGACGCGTCTCCACGTGAGGCGGGAGACCCAGGATCCCTTTCCACGTGCCACAGGGATCCTGGGACTCCTATCCATTTTCAAGAGGAGTCAGGCATCGTCTCCTTTGGAAGCACTGATCTCCGCGGACCTCTCGAGTTTTCAAAGGATGTGAGGTCTCCCCTCGCGATGAGGCGGAGAATTAGGTCTTTCTCTGTGGTCTCCACAGGGGATTCAGACATCCCTTCGTCTTGGGAGATGCAAGACGAGCCTGCATTCTATTCACTGCAGGGATATCCGGGCTTACTTCGAGTCAGAGCATCTCAGTGTCCATTCCATTTGAGGCCACAAACTCAGGGGCCCTCTCACATACCTGTAGCTGAGAGAAGCCTCCTCTTGAGGTGCTTGTGGAAAGTTGGTATTCCTCTTGAGTCGAAGCCAGGGACTAAGCTCTCATCTCGAATTGATTTGGGGTCCACGGAGCCCTTTCCTGTTGGTCCAGTGACCTCAGGATCCCTCTAGACTTGAGACAGTGATCTTGGGTTTTCTCTGGAGTGCCATCAAGGAAATCAAGGCTCCTTTCACGTTTGATGTGGAACACGGAATTGCTCTGCACGCAGTGCAGGGGAATCGCGCCTCATCTCGCGGCGAGGGGGAAGTCTCATGGTTTTTCTCGAGTTGTGGCCGGAACCTGGGGTATATTCTCGAGTTACAACGAGGAGGGCCCTTCCAGACACGTGTTTGTTCAGCGACGTCAGGACTGCTGCCTAGGTGCGAGGGACACCTCGGGATTCTCCTCGAGTCTTGGCATGGCAATTGGGACGCGTCTCCACGTGAGGCGGGAGACCCAGCGTCCCTTTCCTCGTGCCACAGGGATCCTGGGTCTCCTATCCATTTTCAACAGGAGTCATGCATCGTCTCCTTTGGAAGCATTGATTTCCGCGGACGTCACGAGTTTTCAAAGGATGTGAGGCCTCCGGTCGCGATGAGGCGGAGGACTTGGTCTTTCTCTGTGGTCTCCACAGGGGATTCAGACATCCCTTCGTTTTGGGAGATGCAAGACGAGCCTGCATTCAATTCACTGCAGGGATATCCCCCCTTACTTCGAGTCAGAGCATCTCGGTGTCCATTCCACTTAAGGCCACAAACTCAGGGACCCTCTCACATACCTGTAGCTTAGAGAAGCCTCCTCTTGAGGTACTTGTGGAAAGTTGGTATTCCTCTTGAGTCGAAGCCAGGGACTAAGCTCCCATCTCGAGTTGATTTGGGGTCCACGGAGCCCTTTCGTGTTGCTCCAGTGACCTCAGGATCCCTCTAGACTTGAGACAGTGATCTTGGGTTTTCTCTGGAGTGCCATCAAGGAAATCAAGGATCCTTTCACGTTTGATGTGGAACACGGAATTGCTCTGCACGCAGTGCAGGGGAATCGGGCCTCATCTCGTGGCGAGTGGGAAGTCTCATGGTTTTTCTCGAGTTGCGGCCGGAACCTGGGGTATATTCTCCAGTTAAGACGGGGAGGGCCCTTCCAGACACGTGTTTGTTCAGCGACGTCAGGACTCCTACCTAGGTGCGAGGGACACTTCGGAATTCTCCTCGAGTCTTGGCATGGCAATTGGGACGTGTCTCCACGTGAGGCGGGAGACCCAGGGTCCCTTCCCACGTGCCACAGGGATCCTGGGACTCCTATCCATTTTCAAGAGGAGTCAGGCATCGTCTCCTTTGGAAGCATTGATCTCCGCGGACGTCTCGAGTTTTCAAAGGATGTGAGGCCTCCGGTCGCGATGAGGCGAGGGCTAGGTCTTTCTCTGTGGTCTCCACAGGGGATTCAGACATCCCTTAGTCTTGGGAGACGCAAGACGAGCCTGCATTCAATTCACTTCATGAATATCCGGTCTTACTTCGAGTCAGAGCATCTCGGTGCCCATTCCACTTGAGGCCACAAACTCAGGGTCCCTCTCACATACCTGTATCTGAGAGAAGCCTCTTCTTGAGGTGCTTGTGGAAAGTTGGTATTCCTCTTAGGCGAAGCCAGGGACTAAGCTCCCATCTCGAGTTGATTTGGGGTCCACGGAGCCCTTTCGTGTTGCTCCAGTGAACTCAGGATCCCTCTAGACTTGAGACAGTGATCTTGGGTTTTCTCTGGAGTGCCATCAAGGAAATCAAGGCTCCTTTCACGTTTGATGTGGAACATGGAATTTCTCTGCACGCAGTGCAGGGGAATCGGGCCTCATCTCGCGGCGAGGGGGAAGTCTCATGGTTTTTCTCGAGTTGCGGCCGGAACCTGGGGTATATTCTCGTGTTACGACGGGGAGGGCCCTTCCAGACACGTGTTTGTTCAGCGACTTCAGGACTCCTGCCTAGGTGCGAGTGACACCTCGGGATTCTCCACGAGTCTTGGCATGGCAATTGGGACGCGTCTCCACGTGAGGCGGGAGACCCAGGTTCCCTTTCCACGTGCCACAGGGATCCTGGGACTCCTATCCATTTTCAAGAGGAGTCAGGCATCGTCTCCTTTGGAAGCATTGATCTCCGCAGACCTCTCGAGTTTTCAAAGGAGGTGAGGCCTCCGGTCGCGATGAGGCGGAGAACTTGTTCTTTCTCTCTGGTCTCCACAGGGGATTCAGACATCCCTTCGTCTTGGGAGATGCAAGACGAGCTTGCATTCAATTCACTGCAGGGATATCCGGCCTTATTTCGAGTCAGAGCATCTCAGTGTCCATTCCACTTGAGGCCACAAACACAGGGTCCCTCTCACATACCTGTAGCTGAGAGAAGCCTCCTCTTGAGGTGCTTGTGGAAAGTTGGTATTCCTCTTGAGTCGAAGCCAGGGACTAAGCTCTCATCTCGAGTGGATTTGGGGTCCAAGGAGCCCTTTCGTGTTGCTCCAGTGACCTCAGGATCCCTCTAGACTTGAAACAGTGATCTTGGGTTTTCTCTGGAGTGCCATCAAGGAAATCAAGGCTCCTTTCACGTTTGATGTGGAACGCGGAATTGCTCTGCACGCAGTGCAGGGGAATCGGGCCTCATGTCGGGGCGAGGGGGAAGTCTCATGGTTTTTCTCGAGTTGCGGCCGGAATCTGGGATATATTCTCGAGTTACGACGGGGAGGGCACATCAAGACACGTGTTTGTTCAGCGACGTCAGGACACCTGCCTAGGTGCGAGGGACAGCTCGGGATTCTCCTCGAGTCTTGGCATGGCAATTGGGACGCGTCTCCACGTGAAGCGGGAGACCCAGGGTCCCTTTCCACGTGCCACAGGGATCCTGGGACTCCTATCCATTTTCAAGAATAGTCAGGCATCGTCTCCTTTGGAAGTATTGACCTCCGCAGACCTCTCGAGTTTTCAAAGGATGTGAGGCCTCCGGTCTCGATGAGGCGGAGGACTAGGTCTTTCTCTGTCGTCTCCACAGGGGATTCAGACATCCCTTCATTTGGGGAGATGCAAGACGAGCCTGCATTCAATTCACTGCAGGGATATCCAGCCTTAATTCGAGTCAGAGGATCTCGGTGTCCATTCGACTTGAGGCCACAAACTCAGGGTCCCTTTCACATAACTGTAGCTGAGAGAAGCCTCCTCTTGTGGTGCTTGTGGAAAGTTGGTATTCCTCTTGACTCGAAGCCAGGGACTAAGCTCTCATCTCGAGTTGATTTGGGGTCCACGGAGCCCTTTCGTGTTGCTCCAGTGACCTCAGGATCCCTCTAGACTTGAGACAGTGATCTTGGGTTTTCTCTGGAGTGCCATCAAGGAAATCAAGGCTCCTTTCACGTTTGATGTGGAACACGGAATTGCTATGCACGCAGTGCAGGGGAATCGGGCACATCTCGCGGCTAGGGGGAAGGCTCATGGTTTTTCTCGAGTTGCGACCCGAACCTGGGGCATATTCTCGAGTTACAACGGGGAGGGCCCTTCCAGACAAGTGTTTGTTCAGCGACGTCGGACTGCTGCCTAGGTGCGAGGGACACCTCGGGATTCTACTCGAGTCTTGGCATGGCAATTGGGACGCGTCTCCACGGGAGCCGGGAGACTCGGTCCCTTTCCACGTGCCACAGGGATCCTGGGACTCGTATCCATTTTCAAGAGGAATCAGGCATCGTCTCCTTTGGAAGCATTGATCTCCGCAGACCTCTCGAGTTTTCAAAGGATGTGAGGCCCCGGTCTTGATGAGGCGGATGACTAGGTCTTTCTCTGTGGTCTCCACAGGGGATTCAGACATCCCTTCCCTATGGAGATGCAAGACGAGCCTGCATTCAATTCACTCCTGGGATATCCGGCCTTACTTCGAGTCAGAACATCTCGGTGTCCATTCCACTTGAGGCCACAAACTCAGGGTCCCTCTCACATACCTGTAGCTGAGAGAAGCCTCCTCTTGAGGTTCTTGTGGAAAGTTGGTATTCCTCTTGAGTCGAAGCCAGGGACTAAGCTCTCATCTCGAGTTGTTTTTCGGTCCACGGAGCCCTTTCCTGTTACTACAGTGACCTCAGGATCCCTCTAGGCTTGAGACAGTGATCTTGGGTTTTCTCTGGAGTGCCATCAAGGAAATCAAGGCTCCTTTAACGTTTGATGTGGAACACGGAATTGCTCTGCATGCAGGGCAGGGGAATCGGGCCTCATCCAGCGGCAAGGGGGAAGTCTCATGGTTTTTCTCGAGTTGCGGCCAGAACCTGGGGTATATTCTCGAGTTAAGACGGGGAGGGCCCTTCCAGACACGTGTTTGTTCAGCGACGTCAGGACTCTTGCCTAGGTGCGAGGGACACCTCGGGATTTTCCTCGAGTCTTGGCATGGCAATGGGGACGCTTCTCCACGTGAGGCTGGGGACCCAGGGTCCCTTTCCACGTGCCACAGGGATCCTGGGACTCCTATCCATTTTCAAGAGGAGTCAGGCATCGTCTCCTTTGGAAGCATTGATCTCCGCGGACCTCTCGAATTTTCAAAGGATTTGAGGCCTCCGGTCGCGATGAGGCGGAGAACTAGGTCTTTCTCTGTGGTCTCCACAGGGGATTCAAACATCCCTTCGTCTTGGGAGATGCAAGACGAGCCTGCATTCAATTCACTGCAGGGATATCCGGCCTTACTTCGAGTCAGAGCATCTCGGTGTCCATTCCACTTGATGCCACAAATTCAGGGTCCCTCTCACATACCTGTAGCTGAGAGAAGCCTCCTCTTGAGGGGCTTGTGGAAAGTTCGTATTCCTCTTGAGTCGAAGCCTGGGACTAAGCTCTCATCTCGAGTTGATTTGGGGTCCACGGAGCCCTTTCGTGTTGCTCCAGTGACCTCAGGATCCCTCTAGACTTGAGACAGTGATCTTGGGTTTTCTCTGGAGTGCCATCAAGGAAATCAAGGCTCCTTTCACGTTTGATGTGGAACACGGAATTGCTCTGCACGCAGTGCAGGGGAATCGGGCCTCATCTCGCGGCGAGGGGGAAGTCTCATGGTTTTTCTCGAGTTGTGGCCGGAACCTGAGGTATATTCTCGAGTTAAGACGAGGAGGGCCCTTCCAGACACTTGTTTTTTCAGCGACGTCAGGACTCCTGCCTAGGTGCGAGGGACACCTCAGGATTCTCCTCGAGTCTTGGCATGGCAATTGGGACGCGTCTCCACGTGAGGCGGGAGACCCAGGGTCCCTTTCCACGTGCCACGGGGATCCTGGGACTCCTATTCATTTTCAAGAGGAGTCAGGCATCGTCTCCTTTGGAAGCATTGATCTCCGCGGACCTCTCGAGTTTTCAAAGGATGTGAGGCCTCCGCTCGCGATGAGGCGGAGAATTATGTCTTTCTCTGTGGTCTCCACAGGGGATTCAGACATCCCTTCGTCTTGGGAGATGCAAGACAAGCCTGCATTCAATTCACTGCAGGGATATCCGGCCTTACTTCGATTCAGAGCATCTCGGTGTCCATTCGACTTGAGGCCACAAACTCAGGGGCCCTCTCACATACATGTTGCTGAGAGAAGCCTCCTCTTGAGGTGCTTGTGGAAAGTTGGTATTCCTCTTGAGTCGAAGCCAGGGACTAAGCTCTCATCTCGAGTTGATTTTCGGTCCACGGAGCCCTTTCGTGTTGCTACAGTGACCTCAGGATCCCTCTAGACTTGAGACAGTGATCTTGGGTTTTCTCTGGAGTGCCATCAAGGAAATCAAGGCTCCTTTCACGTTTGATGTGGAACACGGAATTGCTCTGCACGCAGTGCAGGGGAATCGGGTCTCATCTCGCGGCGAGGGGGAAGTCTCATGGTTTTTCTCGAGTTGCGGCCGGAACCTGGGGTATATTCTCGAGTTACGACGGGGAGGGCCCTTCCAGACACGTGTTTGTTCAGCGACATCAGGACTCCTGCCTAGGTGCGAGGGACACCTCGGGATTCTCCTCGAGTCTTGGCATGGCAATGGGGACGCGTCTCCACGTGAGGCGGGAGACCCAGGTTCCCTTTCCACGTGCCACAGGGATCCTGGGACTCCTATCCATTTTCAAGAGGAGTCAGGCATCGTCTCCTTTGGAAGCACTGATCTGCGCGGACCTCTCGAGTTTTCAAAGGATGTGAGGCCTCCGGTCTCGATGAGGCGGAGGACTAGGTCTTTCTCTGTGGTCTCCACAGCGGATTCAGACATCCCTTCGTCTTGGGAGATGCAAGACGAGCCTGCATTCAATTCACTGCAGGGATATCCGGCCTTACATTGAGTCAGAGCATCTCGGTGTCCATTCCACTTGAGGCCACAACCTCAGGGTCCCTCTCACATACCTGTAGCTGAGAGAAGCTTCATCTTGAGGTGCTTGTGGAAAGTTGGTATTCCTCTTGAGTCGAAGCCAGGGACTAAGCTCTCATCTCGAATTGATTTGGGGTCCACGGAGCCCTTTCCTGTTGGTCCAGTGACCTCAGGATCCCTCTAGACTTGAGACAGTGATCTTGGGTTTTCTCTGGAGTGCCATCAAGGAAATCAAGGCTCCTTTCACGTTTGATGTGGAACACGGAATTGCTCTGCATGCAGTGCACGGGAATCGGGCCTCAACTCGCAGCGAGGGGGAAATCTCATGGTTTTCCACGAGTTGCGGCCGGAACCTGGGGTATATTCTCGAGTTAAGACGGGGAGGGCCCTTCCAGACACGTGTTTGTTCAGCGACGTCAGGACTCCTGCCTAGGTGCGAGGGACACCTCGGGATTCTCCTCGAGTCTTGGCATGGCAATTTGGACGCGTCTCCAGTGAGGCGGGAAACCCAGGGTCCCTTTCCAAGTGCCACAGCGATCCTGGGACTCCTATCCATTTTCAAGAGGAGTCAGGCATCGTCTCCTTTGGAAGCATTGATCTCCGCGGACCTCTTGAGTTTTCAAAGGATGTGAGGCCTCCGGTCGCGATGAGGCTGAGAACTAGGTCTTTCTCTGTGGTCTCCACAGGGGATTCAGACATCCCTTCGTCTTGGGAGATGCAAGACGAGCCTGCATTCAATTCACTGCAGGGATATCCGGCCTTACTTCGAGTCAGAGCATCTCGGTGTCCATTCCACTTGATGCCACAAATTCAGGGTCCCTCTCACATACCTGTAGCTGAGAGAAGCCTCCTCTTGAGGGGCTTGTGGAAAGTTCGTATTCCTCTTGAGTCGAAGCCTGGGACTAAGCTCTCATCTCGAGTTGATTTGGGGTCCACGGAGCACTTTCGTGTTGCTCCAGTGACCTCAGGATCCCTCTAGACTTGAGACAGTGATCTTGGGTTTTCTCTGGAGTGCCATCAAGGAAATCAAGGCTCCTTTAATTTCTGATGTTGAATACGGAATTGCTCTGCACGCGGGCAGGGGAATCGGGCCTCATCTCGGGGCGAGGGGGAAGTCTCATAGTTTTTCGCGAGTTGCGGCCGGAACTTGGGGTATATTCTCGAGTTACGACGGGGAGGGCCCTTCCAGACACGTGTTTGTTCAGCGACGTCAGGACTCCTGCCTAGGTGCGAGGTACACCTCGGGATTCTCCTCGAGTCTTAGCATGGCAATTGGGACGCGTCTCCACGTGAGGCGGGAGACAAAGTGTCCCTTTCCACGTGCCACAGGGATCCAGGGACTCCTATCCATTTTCAAGAAGAGTCAGGCATCTTCTCCTTTGGAAGCATTGATCTCCGCGGACCTCTCAAGTTTTCAAAGGATGTGAGGCCTCCGGTCTCGATGATGCGGAGAACGAGGTCTTTCTCTGTGGTCTCCACAGGGGATTCAGACAACCCTTCGGCTTGGGAGATGCAAGACGAGCCTGCATTCAATTCACTGCTGGGATATCCGGCCTTATTTCGAGTCAGAGCATCTCGGTGTCCATTTCACTTGAGGCCACAAACTCAGGGTCCCTCTCACATACCTGTAGCTGAGAGAAGCCTCCTCTTGAGGTGCTTGTGGAAAGTTGGTATTCCTCTTGAGTCAAAGCCAGGAAATAAGCTCTCATCTCGAGTTGATTTGGGGTTCACGGAGCACTTTCGTGTTGCTCAAGTGACCTCAGGATCCCTCTAGACTTGAGACAGTGATCTTGGGTTTTCTCTGGAGTGCCATCAAAGAAATCAAGGCTACTTTCACGTTTGATGTGGAACACGGACTTGCTCTGCATGCAGTGCAGGGGAATCGGTCCTCAACTCGCGGGGAGGGGGAAATCTCATGGTTTTCCACGAGTTGCGGCCGGAACCTGGGGTATATTCTCGAGTTACGACGGGGAGGGCCCTTCCAGACACGTGTTTGTTCAGCGACGTCAGGACTCCTGCCTAGGTGCTAGGGACACCTCGGGATTCTCTTCGAGTCTTGGCATGGCAATTGGGACGCGTCTCCACGTGAGGCGGGAGACCCAGGGTCCCTTTCCAAGTTCCACAGGAGTCCTGGGACTCCTATCCATTTTCAAGAGGAGTCAGGCATCGTCTCCTTTGGAAGCATTGATCTCCGCGGACATCTCGAGTTTTCAAAGGATGTGAGGCCTCCGGCCGAGATGAGGCGGAGAACTAGGTCTTTCTCTATGGTCTCCACAGGGGATTCAGACATCCCTTCGTCTTGGGAGATGCAAGACGAGCCTGCATTCAATTCACTGCAGGGATATCCGGCATTACTTCGAGTCAGAGTATCTCGGTGTCCATTCCACTTGAGGCCACAAACTCATGGTCCCTTTCACATACCTGTAGCTGAGAGAAGCCTCGTCTTGAGGTGCTTGTGGAAAGTTGGTATTCCTCTTGAGTCGAAGCCAGGGACTAATCTCTCATCGCGAGTTGATTTGGGGTCCACTGAGCCCTTTCGTGTTGCTCCAGTGACCTCAGGATCCCTCTAGACGTGAGACGTGATCTTCGGTTTTCTCTGCAGTGACATGAAGGAAATCAAGGCTCCTTTCACGTTTGATGTGGAACACGGAATTGCTCTGCATGCAGTGCAGGGGAATCGGGCCTCATATCGCGGCGAGGGGGAAGTCTCATGGTTTTTCTCGAGTTGCGGCCGGAACCTGGGGTATATTCTCGAGTTACGACGGGGAGGGCCCTTCCTTACACGTGTTTGTTCAGCGACGTCAGGACTCCTGCCTATATGCGAGGGACACTTCGGGATTCTCCTCGAGTCTTGGCATGGCAATTGGGACGCGTCTCCACGTGAGTCGGGAGACCCAGGGTCCCTTTCCACGTGCCACAGGGATCCTGGGACTCCTATCCATTTTCAATCGGAGTCAGGCATCGTCTCCTTTGGAAGCATTGATCTCCGCGGACCTCTCGAGTTTTCAAAGGATGTGAGGCCTCCGGTCGCGTTGAGGCGGAGGACTAGGTCTTTCTCTGTGTTCTCCACAGGGGATTCAGACATCCCTTCGTCTTGGGAGATGCAAGACGAGCCTGCATTCAATTCACTGCAGGGATATCCGGCCTTATTTCGAGTCAGAGCATCTCGGTGTCCATTCCACTTGAGGCCACAAACTCAGGGTCCCTCTCACATACCTATAGCTGAGAGAAGCCACCTCTTGAGGTGCTTGTGGAAAGTTGGTATTCCTCTTGAGTCGAAGCCAGGGAATAAGCTCTCATCTCGAGTTGATTTGGAGTCCACGGAGCCCTTTTGTGTTGCTCCAGTGACCTCAGGATCCCTCTAGACTTGAGACAGGGATCTTGGGTTTTCTCTGGAGTGCCATCAAGGAAATCAAGGCTCCTTTCAGGTTTGATGTGGAACACGGAATTGCTCTGCACGCAGTGCAGGGGAATCGGGCCTCATCTCGCGGCGAGGGGGAAGTCTCATGGTTTTTCTTGAGTTGCGGCCGGAACCTGGGGTATATTCTCGAGTTACGACGGGGAGGGCCCTTCCAGACACGTGTTTGTTCAGCGATGTCATGACTCCTGCCTAGGTGCGAGGGACACCTCGGGATTCTCCTCGAGTCTTGGCATGGCATTTGGGACGTGTCTCCATGTGAGGCGGGAGACCCAGTGTCCCTTTCCACGTGCCACAGGGATCCTGGGACTCCTATCCATTTTCAAGAGGAGTCAGGCATCGTCTCCTTTGGAAGCATTGATCTCCGCGGACCTCTCGAGTTTTCAAAGGATGTGAGGCCTCCGGTCTCGATGAGGCGGAGAACGAGGTCTTTCTCTGTGGTCTCCACAGGGGATTCAGACCACCCTTCGACTTGGGAGATGCAAGACGAGCCTGCATTCAATTCACTGCTGGGATATCCGGCCTTATTTCGAGTCAGAGCGTCTCGGTGTCCATTTCACTTGAGGCCACAAACTCAGGGTCCCTCTCACATAACTGTAGCTGAGAGAAGCCTCCTCTTGAGGTGCTTGTGGAAAGTTGGTATTCCTCTTGAGTGAAAGCCAGGGAATAAGCTCTCATCTCGAGTTGATTTGGGGTTCACGGAGCCCTTTCGTGTTGCTCAAGTGACCTCAGGATCCCTCTAGACTTGAGACAGTGATCTTGGGTTTTCTCTGGAGTGCCATCAAGGAAATCAAGGCTCCTTTCACGTTTGATGTGGAACACGGACTTGCTCTGCATGCAGTGCAGGGGAATCGGTCCTCAACTCGCGGGGAGGGGGAAATCTCATGGTTTTTCACGAGTTGCGGCCAGAACCTCGGGTATATTCTCGAGTTACACGGGGAGGGCCCTTCCAGACACGTGTTTGTTCAGCGACGTCAGGACTCCTGCCTAGGTGCTAGGGACACCTCGGGATTCTCTTCGAGTCTTGGCATGGCAATTGGGACGCGTCTCCACGTGAGGCGGGAGACCCAGGGTCCCTTTCCAAGTTCCAAAGGAGTCCTGGAACTCCTATCCATTTTCAAGAGGAGTCAGGCATCGTCTCCTTTGGAAGCATTGATCTCCGCGGACATCTCGAGTTTTCAAAGGATGTGAGGCTTCCGGCCGCGATGAGGCGGAGAACTAGGTCTTTCTCTGTGGTCTCCACAGGGGATTCAGACATCCCTTCGTCTTGGGAGATGCAAGACGAGCCTGCATTCAATTCACTGCTGGGATATCCGGCCTTATTTCGAGTCAGAGCATCTCAGTGTCCATTTCACTTGAGGCCACAAACTCAGGGTCCCTCTCACATACCTGTAGCTGAGAGAAGCCTCGTCTTGAGGTGCTTGTGGAAAGTTGGTATTCCTCTTGAGTCGAAGCCAGGGACTAAGCTCTCATCTCGAGTTGATTTGGGGTCCACTGAGCCCTTTCGTGTTGCTCCAGTGACCTCAGGATCCCTCTAGACTTGAGACAGTGATCTTGGGTTTTCTCTGGAGTGCCATCAAGGAAATCAAGGCTCCTTTAATTTCTGATGTGGAATACGGAATTGCTCTGCACGCGGGCAGGGGAATCGGGCCTCATCTCGCGGCGAGGGGGAAGTCTCATAGTTTTTCGCGAGTTGCGGCCGGAACTTGGGGTATATTCTCGAGTTACGACGGGGAGGGCCCTTCCAGACACGTGTTTGTTCAGCGACGTCAGGACACCTGCCTAGGTGCGAGGTACACCTCGGGATTCTCCTCGAGTCTTAGCATGGCAATTGGGACGCGTCTCCACGTGAGGCGGGAGACAAAGTGTCCCTTTCCACGTGCCACAGGGATCCAGGGACTCCTATCCATTTTCAAGAAGAGTCAGGCATCTTCTCCTTTGGAAGCATTGATCTCCGCGGACCTCTCAAGTTTTCAAAGGATGTGAGGCCTCCGGTCTCGATGATGCGGAGAACGAGGTCTTTCTCTGTGGTGTCCACAGGGGATTCAGACAACCCTTCGGCTTGGGAGATGCAAGACGAGCCTGCATTCAATTCACTGCTGGGATATCCGGCCTTATTTCGAGTCAGAGCATCTCGGTGTCCATTTCACTTGAGGCCACAAACTCAGGGTCCCTCTCACATACCTGTAGCTGAGAGAAGCCTCCTCTTGAGGTGCTTGTGGAAAGTTGGTATTCCTCTTGAGTCAAAGCCAGGGAATAAGCTCTCATCTCGAGTTGATTTGGGGTCCACGGAGCACTTTCGTGTTGCTCCAGTGACCTCAGGATCCCTCTGACTTGAGACAGTGATCTTGGGTTTTCTCTGGAGTGCCATCAAGGAAATCAAGGCTACTTTCACGTTTGATGTGGAACACGGAATTGCTCTGCACGCAGTGCAGGGGAATCGGGCCTCAACTCGCGGGGAGGGGGAAATCTCATGGTTTTTCACGAGTTGCGGCCGGAATCTGGGGTATATTCTCGAGTTACGACGGGGAGGGCCCTTCCAGACACGTGTTTGTTCAGCGATGTCATGACTCCTGCCTAGGTGCGAGGGACACCTCGGGATTCTCCTCGAGTCTTGGCATGGCAATTGGGACGCGTCTCCACGTGAGGCGGGAGACCCAGGGTCCCTTTCCACGTGCCACAGGGATCCTGGGACTCCTATCCATTTTCAAGAGGAGTCAGGCATCGTCTCCTTTGGAAGCATTGATCTCCGCAGACCTCTCGAGTTTTCAAAGGATGTGAGGCCTCCGGTCGCGTTGAGGCGGAGGACTAGGTCTTTCTCTGTGTTCTCCACAGGGGATTCAGACATCCCTTCGTCTTGGGAGATGCAAGACGAGCCTGCATTCAATTCACAGCAGGGATATCCGGCCTTATTTCGAGTCAGAGCATCTCAGTGTCCATTCCACTTGAGGCCACAAACTCAGGGTCCCTCTCACATACCTATAGCTGAGAGAAGCCTCCTCTTGAGGTGCTTGTGGAAAGTTGGTATTCCTCTTGAGTCGAAGCCAGGGACTAAGCTCTCATCTCGAGTTGATTTGGAGTCCACGGAGCCCTTTTGTGTTGCTCCAGTGACCTCAGGATCCCTCTAGACTTGAGACAGGGATCTTGGGTTTTCTCTGGAGTGCCATCAAGGAAAACAAGGCTCCTTTCACGTTTGATGTGGAACACGGAATTGCTCTGCACGCAGTGCAGGGGAATCGGGCCTCATCTCGGGGCGAGGGGGAAGTCTCATGGTTTTTCTTGAGTTGCGGAGGGAACCTGGGGTATATTCTCGAGTTACGACGGGGAGGGCCCTTCCAGACACGTGTTTGTTCAGCGATGTCATGACTCCTGCCTATGTGCGAGGGACACCTCGGGATTCTCCTCGAGTCTTGGCATGGCAATTGGGACGCGTCTCCACGTGAGGCGGGAGACCCACGGTCACTTTCCACGTGCTACAGGGATCCTGGGACTCCTATCCATTTTCAAGAGGAGTCAGGCATCGTCTCCTTTGGAAGCATTGATCTCCGCGTACCTCTCGAGTTTTCAAAGGATGTGAGGCCTCCGGTCGCAATGAAGCGGAGGACTAGGTCTTTCTCTGTGGTCTCCACAGGGGATTCAGACATCCCTTCGTCTTGGGAGATGCAAGACGAACCTGCATTCAATTCACTGCAGGGATATCCGGCATTAGTTCGAGTCAGAGCATCTCGGTGTCCATTCCACTTGAGGCCACAAAATCAGGGTCCCTCTCACATACCTGTAGCTGAGAGAAGCCTCCTCTTGAGGTGCTTGTGGAAAGTTGGTGTTCCTCTTGAGTCGAAGCCAAGGACTAAGCTCTCATCTCGAGTTGACTTGGGGTCCACGGAGCCCTTTCGTGTTGCTCCAGTGACCTCAGGATCCCTCTAGACTTGAGACAGGGATCTTGGGTTTTCTCTGGAGTGCCATCAAGGAAATCAAGGCTCCTTTCACGTTTGATGTGGAACACGGAATTGCTCTGCACGCAGTGCAGGGGAATCGGGCCTCATCTCGCGGCGAGGGGGAAGTCTCATGGTTTTTCTCGAGTTGCGGCCGGAACTGGGGTATATTCTCGAATTACGACGGGGAGGGCCCTTCCTGACACGTGTTTGTTCAGCGACGTCAGGACTCCTGCCTAGGTGCGAGGGACACCTCGGGATACTCCTCGAGTCTTGGCATGGCAATGGGGACGCATCTCCACGTGAGGCGGGAGACCCAGGGTCCCTTTCCACGTGCCACAGGGATCCTGGGACTCCTATCCATTTTCAAGAGGAGTCAGGCATCGTCTCCTTTGGAAGCATTGATCTCCGCGGACCTCTCGAATTTTCAAAGGATGTGAGACCTCCGGTCGCGATGAGGCGGAGAACGAGGTCTTTCTCTGTGGTCTCCACATCGGATTCAGACATCCCTTCGTCTTGGGAGATGCAAGACGAGCCTGCATTCAATTCACTGCAGGGATATCCGGCGTTACGTCGAGTCAGAGCATCTCAGTGTCCATTCCACTTGAGGCCACAAACTCAGGGTCCCTCTCACATACCTGTAGCTGAGAGAAGCCTCCTCTTGAGGTGCTTGTGGAAAGTTGGTATTCCTCTTGAGTCTAAGCCAGGGACTAAGCTCTCATCTCGAGTTGATTTGGGGCCCACGGAGCCCTTTCGTGTTGCTCCAGTGACCTCAGGATCCCTCTAGACTTGAGAGAGTGATCTTGGGTTTTCTCTGGAGTGCCATCAAGGAAATCAAGGCTCCTTTCACGTTTGATGTGGAACACGGAATTGCTCTGCATGCAGGGCAGGGGAATCCGGCCTCAACTCGCGGCGAGGGGGAAATCTCAGGTTTTTCTCGAGTTGCGGCCGGAACCTGGGGTATATTCTCGAGTAACGACGGGGAGGGCCCTTCCAGACACGTGTTTGTTCAGCGACGTCAGGACTCCTGCCTAGGTGCGAGGGACACCTCGGGATTCTCCTCGAGTCTTGGCATGGCAATTTGGACGCGTCTCCACGTGAGGCGGGAGACCCAGGGTCCCTTTCCACGTGCCACAGGGATCCTGGGACTCCTATCCATTTTCAAGAGGAGTCAGGCATCGTCTCTTTGGAAGCATTGATCTCCGCGGACCTCTCGAATTTTCAATATATGTGAGGCCTCCGGTCGCGATGAGGCTGAGAACTCTGTCTTTCTCTGTGGTCTCCACAGGTGATTCAGACATCCCTTCGTCTTGGGAGATGCAAGACGAGCCTGCATTCAATTCACTGCAGGGATATCCGGCCTTACTTCGATTCAGAGCATCTCGGTGTCCATTCAACTTGAGGCCACAAACTCAGGGTCCCTCTCACATACCTGTAGTTGAGAGAAGCCTCCTCTTGAGGTGCTTGTGGAAAGTTGGTATTCCTCTTGAGTCTAATCCAGGGACTAAGCTCTCATCTCGAGTTGATTTGGGGCCCACGGAGCCCTTTCGTGTTGCTCCAGTGACCTCAGGATCCATCTAGATTTGAGACAGTGATCTTGGGTTTTCTCTGGAGTGCCATCAAGGAAATCAAGGCTCCTTTCACGTTTGATGTGGAACACGGAATTGCTCTGCATGCAGGGCAGGGGAATCGGGCCTCATCTCGCGGCGAGGGGGAAATCTCATGGTTTTTCTCGAGTTGCGGCCGGAACCTTGGGTATATTCTCGAGTTACGACAGGGAGGGCCCTTCCAGACACGTGTTTGCTCAACAACGTCAGGACTCCTGCCTAGGTGCGAGGGACACCTCGGGATTCTCCTCGATTCTTGGCATGGCAATTGGGACGCGTCTCCACGTGAGGCGGGAGACCCAGGGTCCCTTTCCACGTGCCACAGGGATCCTGGGACTCCTATCCATTTTCAAGAGGAGTCAGGCATCGTCTCCTTTGGAAGCATTGATCTCCGCGGACCTCTCGAGTTTTCAAAGGATGTGAGGCCTCCGGACGCGATGAGGCGGAGAACTAGGTCTTTCTTGTGGTCTCCACAGGTGATTCAGACATCCCTTCGTCTTGGGAGATGCAAGACGAGCCTGCATTCAATTCACTGCAGGGATATCCGGCCTTACTTCGAGTCAGAGCATCTCGGTGTCCATTCCACTTGAGGCCACAAACTCAGGGTCCCTCTCACATACCTGTAGCTGAGAGAAGCCTGCTCTTGAGGTGCTTGTGGAAAGTTGGTATTTCTCTTGAGTCGAATCCAGGGACTAAGCTCTCATCTCGAGTTGATTTGGGGTCCACGGAGCCCTTTCGTGTTGCTCCAGTGACCTCAGGATCCCTCTAGACTTGAGACAGTGATCTTGGGTTTTCTCTGGAGTGCCATCAAGGAAATCAAGGCTCCTTTCACGTTTGATGTGGAACCCGGAATTGCTCTACACACAGTGCAGTGGAAATGGGCCTCATCTCGTGGCGAGGGGGAAGTCTCATGGTTTTTCTCGAGTTGCGGCCGGAACCTGGGGTATATTCTCGAGTTACGACGGGGAGGGCCCTTCCAGACACGTGATAGGTGCGAGGGACAACTTCGGATTCTCCTAAAGTCTTCACATGGCAATTGGGACGCGTCTCCACGTGAAGCGGGAGACCCAGGGTCCCTTTCCACGTGCCACAGGGATCCTGGGACTCCTATCCAGTTTCAAGAGGAGTCAGGCAGAGTCTCTTTTGAAGCATTGATCTCCGCAGACCTCTCGAGTTTTCAAAGGATGTGAGGCCTCCGGTCGCGATGAGGCGGAGGACTAGGTCTTTCTCTGTGGTCTCCACAGGGGATTCAGACATCGCCTCGTCTTGGGAGATGCAAGACGAGCCTGCATTCAATTCACTGCAGGGATATCCGGCCTTACTTTGAGTCAGAAAATCTCGGTGTCCATTCCACTTGAGGCCAGAAACTCAGGGGCCCTCTCACATACCTGTAGCTGAGAGAAGCCTCTTCTTGAGGTGCTTGTGGAAAGTTGGTATTCCTCTTGAGGCGAAGCCAGGGACTAAGCTCTCATCTCGAGTTGATTTGGGGTCCACGGAGCCATTTCGTGTTGTTCCAGTGACCTCAGGATCCCTGTAGACTTGAGACAGTGATCTTGGGTTTTCTCTGGAGTGCCATCAAGGAAATCAAGGCTCCTTTCACGTTTGATGTGGAACACGGAATTGCTCTGCATGCAGTGCAGGGGAATCGGGCCTCATCTCGCGGCGAGGGGGAAGTCTCATGGTTTTCCTCGAGTTGCGGCCGGATCCTTGGGTATATTCTCGAGTTCCGACGGGGAGGGCCCTTCCAGACACCTGTTTGTTCAGCGACGTCAGGACTCCTGCCTAGGTGCGAGGGACACCTCGGGATTCTCCTCGAGTCTTGGCATGGCATTTGGGACGCGTCTCCACGTGAGGCGGGAGACCCAGGGTCCCGTTCCACGTGCCACAGGGATCCTGGGACTCCTATCCATTTTCAAGAGGAGTCAGGCATCGCCTCCTTTGGAAACATTGTTCTCCGCGGACCTGTCGAGTTTTCAAAGGATATGAGTCCTCCGGTCGCGATGAGGCGGAGAACTAGGTCTTTCTCTGTGGTTTCCACAGGGGATTCAGACATCCCTTCGTCTTGGGAGATGCAAGACGAGCCTGCATTCAATTCACTGCAGGGATATCTGGCATTACTTCGAGTCAGGGCATATCGGTGTCCATTCCACTGGAGGCCATAAACTCAGGGTCCCTATCACATACCTGTAGCTGAGAGAAGCCTCCTCTTGAGGTGCTTGTGGAAAGTTGGTATTCCTCTTGAGTCGAAGCCAGGGACTAAGCTCTCATCTCGAGTTGATTTTGGGTCCACAGAGCCCTTTTGTGTTACTCCAGTGACCTCAGGATCCCTCTAGACTTGAGACAGTGATCTTGGGTTTTCTCTGGAGTGCCATCAAGGAAATCAAGGCTCCTTTCACATTTGATGTGGAACACGGAATTGCTCTGCACGCAGAGCAGGGGAATCGGGCATCATCTCGCGGCGAGGGGGAAGTCTCATGGTTTTTCTCGAGTTGCAGCCGGAACCTGGGGTATATTCTCGAGTTACGACGGGGAGGGCCCTTCCAGACACGTGTTTGTTCAGCAACGTCAGGACTACTGCCTAGGTGCGAGGGACACCTCAGGATTCTCCTCGAGTCTTGGCATGGCAATTGGGACGCGTCTCCACATGAGGCGGGAGACCCAGGGTCCCTTCCAACGTGCCAGAGGGATCCTGGGACCCCTATCCATTTTCAAGAGGAGTCAGGCATCGTCTCCTTTGGAAGCATTGATCTCCGCGGACCTCTCGAGTTTTCAAAGGATGTGAGGCCTCCGGTCGCGTTGAGGCGGAGGACTAGGTCTTTCTCTGTGGTCTCCACAGGGGATTCAGACATCCCCTCGTCTTGGGAGATGCAAGACGAGCCTGCATTCAATTCACTGCAGGGATATCCTATCTTACTTCGAGTTAGAGCATCTCGGTGTCCATTCCACTTGAGGCCACAAACTCAGGGTCCCTCTCACATACCTGTAGCTGAGAGAAGCCTCCTCTTGAGGTGCTTGTGGAAAGTTGGTATTCCTCTTGAGTCGAAGCCAGGGACTAAGCTCTCATCTCGAGTTGATTTGGGGTCCAAGGATCCCTTTCGTGTTGCTCCAGTGACCTCAGGATCCCTCTAGACTTGAGCCAGTGATCTTGGGTTTTCTCTGGAGTGCCATCAAGGAAAGCAAGGCTCCTTTCACGTTTGATGTGGAACACGGAGTTGCTCTGCACGCAGTGCAGGGAATTCGGGCCTCATCTCGCGGCGAGGGGGAAGTCTCATGGTTTTTCTCGAGTTGCGGCCGGAACCTGGGGTATATTCTCGAGTTACAACAGTGAGGGCCCTTCCAGACACGTGATTGTTCAGCGACGTCAGGACTCCTGCCTAGGTGCGAGGGACACCTCGGGATTCTCCTCGAGTCTTGACATGGCAATTGGAACGCGTCTCCACGTGAGGCGGGAGACCCAGGGTCCCTTCCCACGTGCCACAGGGATCCTGGGAATCCTATCCATTTTCAAGAGGAGTCAGGCATCGTCTACTTTGGAAGCATTGATCTCTGCGTACCTGTCGAGTTTTCAAAGTATGTGAGGCCTCCAGTCGCGAAAAGGTGGAGAACTAGGGCTTCTCTGTGGTCTCCACAGGGGAATCAGACAACCCTTCGTCTTGGGAGATGCAAGACGAGCCTGCATTCAATTCACTGCAGGGATATCCGGCCTTACTTCGAGTCAGAGCATCTCGGTGTCCATTCCACTTGAGGCCACAAAGTCATGGTCCTTCTCATATACATGTAGCTGAGAGAAGCCTCCTCTTGAGGTGCTTGTGGAAAGATGGTGTTCCTCTTGAGTCGAAGCCAAGGACTAATCTCTCATCTCGAGTTGACTTGGGGTCCACGGAGCCCTTTCTTGTTGCTCCAGTGACCTCAGGATCCCTCTAGAATTGAGACAGTGATCTTGGGTTTTCTCTGGAGTGCCATCAAGGAAATCAAGGCTCCTTTCACGTTTGATGTGGAACACGGAATTGCTCTGCACGCAGTGCAGGGGAATCGGGCCTCATCTCGCGGCGAGGGGGAAGTCTCATGGTTTTTCTCGACTTGCGGTCGAAAGCTGGGGTATATTCTCGAGTTACGCCGGGGAGGGCCCTTCCAGACACGTGTTTGTTCAGCGACGTCAGGACTCCTGCCTAGGTGCGAGGGACACCTCGGGATTCTCCTCGAGTCTTGGCATGGCAATTGGGATGCGTCTCCACGTGAGGCGGGAGACCCAGTGTCCCTTAAACGTACCACAGGGAAGCTGGGACTCCTATCCATTTTCAAGAGGAGTCAGGCATCGTCTCCTTTGGAAGCATTGATCTCCACGGACCTCTCGAGTTTTCAAAGGATGTGAGGCCTCCGGTCGTGATGAGGCGGAGGTCTAGGTCTTTCTCTGTCGGCTCCACAGGGGATTCAGACATCCCTTCGTCTTGGGAGATGCAAGACGAGCCTGCATTCAATTCACTGCAGGGATATCCGGCCTTACTTCGAGTCAGAAAATCTCGGTGTCCATTCCACTTGAGGCCAGAAACTCAGGGGCCCTCTCACATACCTGTAGCTGAGAGAAGCCTCTTCTTGAGGTGCTTGTGGAAAGTTGGTATTCCTCTTGAGGCGAAGCCAGGGACTAAGCTCTCATCTCGAGTTGATTTGGGGTCCACGGAGCCCTTTCGTGTTGCTCCAGTGACCTCAGGATCCCTGTAGACTTGAGACAGTGATCTTGGGTTTTCTCTGGAGTGCCATCAAGGAAATCAAGGCTCCTTTCACGTTTGATGTGGAACACGGAATTGCTCTGCACGCAGTGCAGGGGATTCGGGCCTCTTCTCCCAGCGAGGGGGAAGTCTCATGGTTTTTTTCGAGTTGCGACCAGAACCTGGGGTATATTCTCGAGTTACGACGGGGAGGGCCCTTCCAGACACGTGTTTGTTCAGCGACATCAGGACTCCTGCCTAGGTGCGAGGGACACCTCGGGATTCTCCTCTAGTCTTGGCATGGCAATTGGGACGCGTCTCCACGTGAGGCGGGAGACCCAGGGTCCCTTTCCACGTGCCACAGGGATCCTGGGACTCCTATCCATTTTCAAGAGGAGTCAGGCATCGTCTCCTTTGGAAGAATTGATCTCCGCGGACCTCTCGAGTTTTCAAAGGATGTGAGGACTCCGATCGCGATGAGGCGGAGAACTAGGTCTTTCTCTGTGGTCTCCACAGGGGATTCAGACATCCCTTCGTCTTGGGAGATGCAAGACGAGCCTACATTCAATTCACTGCAGGGATATCCGGCCTTACTTCGAGTCAGAGCATCACGGTGTCTGTTCCACTTGAGGCCACAAACTCAGGGTCCCTCTCACATACCTGTAGCTGAGAGAAGCCTCCTCTTGAGGTGCTTGTGGAAAGTTGGGTATCTTCTTGAGTCGAAGCCAGGGAATAAGCTCTCATCTCGAGTTGATTTGGGGTCCGCGGAGCCCTTTCTTTTTGCTACAGTGACCTCAGGATGCCTCTAGACTTGAGACAGTGATCTTGGGTTTTCTCTGGAGTGCCATCAAGGAAATCAAGGCTCCTTTCACGTTTGATGTGGAACACAGAATTGCTCTGCACGCAGTGCAGGGGAATCGGGTCTCATCTCGCGGCGAGGGGGAAGTCTCATGGTTTTTCTCGAGTTGCGGCCCGAACCTGGGGTATATTCTCGAGTTACGACGCGGAGGGCCCTTCCAGACACGTGTTTGTTCAGCGACATCAGGACTCCTGCCTAGGTGCGAGGGACACCTCGGGATTCTCCTCGAGTCTTGGCATGGCAACTGGGACGCGTCTCCACGTGAGGCGGGAGACCCAGGTTCCCTTTCCACGTGCCACAGGGATCCTGGGACTCCTATCCATTTTCAAGAGGAGTCAGGCATCGTCTCCTTTGGAAGCATTGATCTCCGCGTACCTCTTGAGTTTTCAAAGGATGTGAGGACTCCGGTCGTGATGAGGTGGAGAACTAGGTCTTTCTCTGTGGTCTCCACAGGGGATTCAGAAATCCCTTTGTCTTGGGAGATGCAAGACGAGCCTGCATTCAATTCACTGTTGGGATATCCGGCCTTACTTCGACTCAGAGCATCCCGGAGTCCATTCCACTTGAGGCCACAAATTCAGGGTCCCTCTCAGATACCTGTAGCTGAGAGAAACCTCCACTTGAGGTGCTTGTGGAAAGTTGGTGTTCCTCTTTAGTTGAAGTCAGGGACTAAGCTCTCATCTCGAGTTGATTTGGGGTCCACGGAGACCTTTCGTGTTGCTACAGTGACCTCAGGATCCCTCTAGACTTGAGACAGTGATCTTGGGTTTTCTCTGGAGTGCCATCAAGGAAATCAAGGCTCCGTTCACATTTAATGTGGAACACGGAATTCCTCTGCACGCAGTGTAGGGGAATCGGGCCTCATCTCGCAGCGAGGGGGCAGTCTCATGGTTTTTCTTGAGTTGCGGCCGGAACCTGGGGTATATTCTCGAGTTACGACGGGGAGGGCAATTCCAGACACGTGTGTGTTCAGCGACGTCAGGACTCCTGCCTAGGTGCGAGGGACACCTCGGGATCCTCCTCAATTCTTGGCATGGCAATTGGGACGCGTCTGCACGTGAGGCGCGAGTCCCAGGGTCCCTTTCCACGTGCCACAGGGATCCTGGGACTCCTATCCATTTTCAAGACGAGTCGGGCATCGTCTCCTTTGGAAGCATTGATCTCCGCAGACCTCTCGAGTTTTCAAAGGATGTGAGGCCTCTGGTCGGGATGAGGCGGAGGGCTAGGTCTTTCTCTGTGGTCTCCACAGGGGATTCAGACATCCCTTCGTCTTGGGAGATGCAAGACGAGCCTGCATTCAATTCACTGCAGGGATATCCGGCCTTACTTTTAGTCAGAGCATCTCTGTGTCCATTAACTTGAGGCCACAAACTCAGGGTCCCTCTCACATACCTGTAGCTGAGAGAAGCCTCCTCTTGAGGTGCTTGTGGAAAGTTGGGATTCCTCTTGAGGCGAAGCCAGGGACTAAGCTCTCATCTCGAGTTGATTTGGGGTCCACGGAGCCCTTTCGTGTTGCTCCAGTGATCTCAGGATCCCTCTAGACTTGAGACAGTGATCTTGGGTTTTTTCTGGAGTGCCATCAAGGAAATCAAGGCTCCTTTCACGTTTGATGTGGAACACGGAATTGCTCTGCACGCAGTGCAGGGGAATCGGGCCTCATCTCGCGGCGAGGGGGAAGTCTCATGGTTTTTCTCGAGTTGCGGCCCGAACCTGGGGTATATTCTCGAGTTACGACGGGGAGGGCCCTTCCAGACACGTGTTTGTTCAGCGACGTCAGGACTGCTGCCTAGGTGCGAGGGACACCTCGGGATTCTCCTCGAGTCTTGACATGGCAATTGAGACGCGTCTCCACGTGAGGCGAGAGACCCAGGTTCCCTTTCCACGTGTCACAGCGATCCTGGGACTCCTAACCATTTTCAAGAGGAGTCAGGCATCGTCTCCTTTGGAAGCATTGATCTCCGCCGACCTCTCGAGTTTTCAAAGGATGTGAGGCCTCCGGTCGTGATGAGGCGGATTACTAGGTCTTTCTCTAGGGTCTCCACAGCGGATTCAGATATCCTTTCGTCTTGGGAGAAGCAAGACGAGCCTGCATTCAATTTACTGCAGGGATATCCGTCCTTACGTCGAGTCAGAGCATCTCGGTGTCCATTCCACTTGAGGCCACACACTTAGGGTCCCTCTCACATACCTGTAGCTGAGAGAGTCTCCTCTTGAGGTGCTTGTGGAAAGTTGGGATCCTCTTGAGTCGAAGACAGGGACTAAGCTCTCATCTCGCGTTGATTTGTGGTCCACGGAGCCCTTTAGTGTTGCTCCAGTGACCTCAGGATCACTCTAGACTTGACACAGTGAACTTGGGTATTCTCTGGAGTGCCATCAAGGAAATCAAGGCTCCTTTCACGTTTGATGTGGAAAACGGAATTGCTCTGCACGCAGTGCAGGGGAATCGGGCCTCATCTCGCGGCGAAGTTGAAGTCTCATGGTTTTTCTCGAGTTGCGGCCGGAACCTGGGGTATATTCTCGAGTTACGATGGGGAGGGCCCTTCCAGACACGTGTTTGTTCAGCGACGTCAGGTCTCCTGCCTAAGTGCGAGGGACACCTCGGGATTCTCCTCGAGTCTTTGCATGGCAATTGGGACACGTCTCCACGTGAGGCGGGAGACCCAGGGTCCCTTTCCACGTGCCACAGGGATCCTGGGACTCCTATCCATTTTCAAGAGGAGTCAGGCATCGTCTCCTTCGGAAGTATTGATCTAGGCAGAGCTCTCGAGTTTTCAAAGGATATGAGGCCTCCGGTTGTGTTGAGGTGGAGGACTAGGTCTTTCTCTGTAGTCTCCACAGGGGATTCAGACATCCCTTCGCTTGGGAGATGCAAGACGAGCCTGCATTCAATTCACTGCAGGGATATCCGGCCTTACTTCGAGTCAGAGCATCTCGGTGTCCATTCCACTTGAGGCCACAAACTCAGGGTCCCTCTCACATACCTGTAGCTGAGAGAAGCCTCCTCTTCAGGTGCTTGTGGAAAGTTGGTATTCCTCTTGAGTCGAAGCCAGGGACTAAGCTCTCATCTCGAGTTGATTTGGGGTCCACGGAGCCATTTCGTGTTGCTCCAGTGACCTCAGGATCCCTCTAGACTTGAGACAGTGATCTTGGGTTTTCTCTGGAGTGCCATCAAGGAAATCAAGGCTCCTTTCACGTTTGATGTGGAACACGGAATTGCTCTGCACGCAGTCCAGGGGAATCGGGTCTGATGTAGCGGCGAAGGGGAAGTCTCATGGATTTTCTCGAGTTGCGGCCAGAACCTGTTGTATATTCTCGAGTTACGACGGGGAGGGCCCTTCCAGACACGTGTTTGTTCAGCGACGTCAGGACTCCTGCCTAGGAGCGAGGGACACCTCGGGATTCTCCTCGAGTCTTGGCATGGCAATTGGGAGGCGTCTCCACGTGAGGCGGGAGACCCAGGGTCCCTTTCAACGTGCCACAGGGATCCTGGGACTCCTATCCATTTTCAAGAGGAGTCAGGCATCGTCTCCTTTGGAAGCATTGATCTCCGCGGACCTCTCGAGTTTTTAAAGGATGTGAGGCCTCCGCTCGCGATGAGGCGGAGAATTAGGTCTTTCTCTGTAATCTCCACAGCGGATTCAGACATCCCTTCGTCTTGGGAGATGCAAGACGAGCCTGCATTCAATTTACTGCAGGGATATCCGGCCTTACTTCGAGTCAGAGCATCTCGGTGTCCATTCCACTTGAGGCCACAAACTCAGGGTCCCTCTCATATACCTGTAGCTGAGAGAAGCCTCCTCTTGAGGTGCTTGTGGAAAGTTGGTATTCCTCTTGAGTCGAAGCCAGGGACTAAGCTCTCATCTCGAGTTGATTTGGGGTCCACGGAGCCCTTTCGTGTTGGTCTTGTGACCTCAGGATCCCTCTAGACTTGAGACAGTGATCTTGGGTTTTCTCTGGAGTGCCATCAAGGAAATCAAGGCTCCTTTCACGTTTGATGTGGAACACGGAATTGCTCTGCACGCAGTCCAGGGGAATCGGGCCTCATCTCGCGGCGAGGGGGAAGTCTCATGGTTTTTCTCGAGTTGCGGCCGGAACCTGTGGTATATTCTCGAGTTACGACGGGGAGGGCCCTTCCAGACACGTGTTTGTTCAGCGACGTCAGGACTCCTGCCTAGGTGCGAGGGACACCTCGGGATTCTCCTCGAGTCTTGGCATGGCAATTTGGACGCGTCTCCACGTGAGGCGGGAGACCCAGGGTCCCTTTCCACGTGCTACAGGGATCCTGGGACTCCTATCCATTTTCAAGAGGAGTCAGGCATCGTCTCCTTTGGAAGCATTGATCTTCGCATACCTCTCGAATTTTCAAAGGATGTGAGGCCTCCGGTCGCGATGAGGCGGAAAATTAGGTCTTTCTCTGTGGTCTCCACAGGGGATTCAGACATCCCTTCATCTTCGGAGATGCAAGACGAGCCTGCATTCAATTCACTGCAGGGATATCCGGCCTTACTTCGAGTCAGAGCATCTCGGTGTCCATTCCACTTGAGGCCACAAACTCAGGGTCCCTCTCACATACCTGTAGCTGAGAGAAGCCTCCTCTTGAGGTGCTTGTGGAAAGTTGGTATTCCTCTTGAGTCGAAGCCAGGGACTAAGCTCTCATCTCGAGTTGATTTGGGGTCCCCGGAGCCCTTTCCTGTTGGTCTTGTGACCTCAGGATCCCTCTAGACTTGAGACAGTGATCTTGGGTTTTCTCTGGAGTGCCATCAAGGAAATCAAGGCTCCTTTCACGTTTGATGTGGAACACGGAATTGCTCTGCACGCATTGCAGGGGAATCGGGCCTCATCTCGCGGCGAGGGGGAAGTCTCATGGTTTTTCTCGAGTTGCGGCCGGAACCTGGGGTATATTCTCGAGTTACGACGGGGAGGGCCCTTCCAGACACGTGTTTGTTCAGCGACGTCAGGACTCCTGGCTAGGTGCGAGGGACACCTCGGGATTCTCCTCGAGTCTTGGCATGGCAATTTGGACGCGTCTCCACGTGAGGCGGGAGACCCAGGGTCCCTTTCCACGTGCCACAGGGATCCTGGGACTCTTATCCATTTTCAAGAGGAGTCAGGCATCGTCTCCTTTGGAAGCATTGATCTTCGCATACCTCTCGAATTTTCAAAGGATGTGAGGCCTCCGGTCGCGATGAGGCGGAAAATTAGGTCTTTCTCTGTGGTCTCCACAGGGGATTCAGACATCCCTTCATCTTCCGAGATGCAAGACGAGCCTGCATTCAATCACTGCAGGGATATCCGGCCTTACTTCGAGTCAGAGCATCTCGGTGTCCATTCCACTTGAGGCCACAAACTCAGGGTCCCTCTCACATACCTGTAGCTGAGAGAAGCCTCCTCTTGAGGTGCTTGTGGAAAGTTGGGATTCCTCTTGAGTCGAGGCAGAGACTAAGCTCTCATCTCGAGTTGATTTGGGGTCCACGGAGCCCTTTCGTGTTGCTCCAGTGACCTCAGGATCCCTCTAGACTTGAGACAGTGATCTTGGGTTTTCTCTGGAGTGCCATCAAGGAAATCAAGGCTTTTTTCACGTTTGATGTGGAACACGGAATTGCTCTGCATGCAGTGCAGGGGAATCGGGTCTCATCTCGCGGCGAGGGGGAAGTCTCATGGTTTTTCTCGAGTTACGGCGGGAACCTGGGGTATATTCTCGAGTTACGACGGGGAGGGCCCTTCCAGACACATGTTTCTTCAGCGACGTCAGGACTCCTGCCTAGGTGCGAGGGACACCTCGGGATTCTCCTCGAGTCTTGGCATGGCAATTGGGAGGCGTCTCCACGTGAGGCGGGAGACCCAGTGTCCCTTTTCACGTGCCACAGGGATCCTGGGACGCCTAACCATTTTCAAGAGGAGTCAGGCATCGTCTCCTTTGGAAGCATTGATCTCCGCGGACCTCTCGAGTTTTCAAAGGATGTGAGGCCTCCGGTCGCGATGAGTCGGAGGACTAGGTCTTTCTCTGTGGTCTCCACAGCGGATTCAGATATCACTTCGTCTTGGGAGATGCAAGACGAGCCTGCATTCAATTTACTGCAGGGAAATCCGTCCTTACGTCGAGTCAGAGCATCTCGGTGTCCATTCCACTTGAGGCCACAAACTTAGGGTCCCTCTCACATACCTGTAGCTGAGAGAAGCCTCCTCTTGAGGTGCTTATGGAAAGTTGGGATTCCTCTTGAGTCGAAGACAGGGACTAAGCTCTCATCTCGAGTTGATTTGTGGTCCACGGAGCCCTTTAGTGTTGCTCCAGTGACCTCAGGATCACTCTAGACTTGACACAGTGAACTTGGGTATTCTCTGGAGTGCCATCAAGGAAATCAAGGCTCCTTTCACGTTTGATGTGGAAAACGGAATTGCTCTGCACGCAGTGCAGGGGAATCGGGCCTCATCTCGCGGCGAAGTTGAAGTCTCATGGTTTTTCTCGAGTTGCGGCCGGAACCTGGGGTATATTCTCGAGTTACGATGGGGAGGGCCCTTCCAGACACGTGTTTGTTCAGCGACGTCAGGTCTCCTGCCTAAGTGCGAGGGACACCTCGGGATTCTCCTCGAGTCTTTGCATGGCAATTGGGACACGTCTCCACGTGAGGCGGGAGACCCAGGGTCCCTTTCCACGTGCCACAGGGATCCTGGGACTCCTATCCATTTTCAAGAGGAGTCAGGCATCGTCTCCTTCGGAAGTATTGATCTAGGCAGAGCTCTCGAGTTTTCAAAGGATATGAGGCCTCCGGTTGCGTTGAGGTGGAGGACTAGGTCTTTCTCTGTAGTCTCCACAGGGGATTCAGACATCCCTTCGTCTTGGGAGATGCAAGACGAGCCTGCATTCAATTCACTGCAGGGATATCCGGCCTTACTTCGAGTCAGAGCATCTCGGTGTCCATTCCACTTGAGGCCACAAACTCAGGGTCCCTCTCACATACCTGTAGCTGAGAGAAGCCTCCTCTTGAGGTGCTTGTGGAAAGTTGGTATTCCTCTTGACTCGAAGCCAGGGACTAAGCTCTCATCTCGAGTTGATTTGGGGTCCACGGAGCCCTTTCCTGTTGCTCCAGTGACCTCAGGATCACTCTAGACTTGACACAGTGAACTTGGGTATTCTCTGGAGTGCCATCAAGGAAATCAAGGCTCCTTTCACATTTGATGTGGAAAACGGAATTGCTCTGCACGCAGTGCAGGGGAATCGGGCCTCATCTCGCGGCGAGGGGGAAGTCTCATGGTTTGTCTCGAATTGCGGCCGGAACCTGGGGTATATTCTCGAGTTACGACGGGGAGGGCCCTTCCAGACACGTGTTTGTTCAGCGACGTCAGGACTCCTGCCTAGGTGCGAGGGACACCTCGGGATTCTCCTCGAGTCTTGGCATGCCAATTGGAACGCGTCTCCACGTGAGACGGGAGACCCAGTGTCCCTGTCCACGTGCCACAGTGATCCTGGGACTCCTATCCATTTTCAAGAGGAGTCAGGCATCGTCTCCTTCGGAAGTATTGATCTCCGCGGACCTCTTGAGTTTTCAAAGGATATGAGGCCTCCGGTTGCGTTGAGGTGGAGGACTAGGTCTTTCTCTGTGGTCTCCACAGTGGATTCAGACAACCCTTCGTCTTGGGAGATGCAAGACGAGCCTGCATTCAATTCACTGCAGGGATATCCGGCCTTATTTCGAGTCAGAGCATCTCGGTGTCCATTCCACTTGAGGCCACAAACTCAGGGTCCCTCTCACATACCTGTAGCTGAGAGAAGCCTCCTCTTGAGGTGCTTGTGGAAAGTTGGTATTCCTCTTGACTCGAAGCCAGGGACTAAGCTCTCATCTCGAGTTGATTTGGGGTCCACGGAGCCCTTTCCTGTTGCTCCAGTGACCTCAGGATCCCTCTAGACTTGAGACAGTGATCTTGGGTTTTCTCTGGAGTGCCATCAAGGAAATCAAGGCTCCTTTCACGTTTGATGTGGAACACGGAATTGCTCTGCACGCAGGGCAGGGGAATCGGGCCTCATGTCGCGGCGAGGGGGAAGTCTCATGGTTTTTCTCGAGTTGCGGCCAGAACCTGGGCTATATTCTGGAGTTACGACGAGGAGGGCCCTTCCAGACACGTGTTTGTTCAGCGACGTCAGGACTCCTGCCTAGGTGCGAGGAACACCTCGGGATTCTCCTCGAGTCTTTGCATGGCAATTGGGACGCGTCTCCACGTGAGGCGGGAGACCCAGGGTCCCTTTCCACGTGCCACAGGGATCCTGGGACTCCTATCCATTTTCAAGAGGAGTCGGGCATCGTCTCCTTTGGAAGCATTGATCTCTGCAGATCTCTCGAGTTTTCAAAGGATGTGAGGCCTCCGCTCGCGATGAGGTGGAGAATTAGGTTTTTCTCTGTGGTCTCCACAGGGGATTCAGACATCCCTTCGTCTTGGGAGATGCAAGACGAGCCTGCATTCAATTCACTGCAGGGATATCCGGCCTTACTTCGAGTCAGAGCATCTCGGTGTCCATTCCACTTGAGGCCACAAACTCAGGATCCCTCTCACATACCTGTAGCTGAGAGAAGCCTCCTCTTGAGGTGCTTGTGGAAAGTTGGGATTCCTCTTGAGTCGAAGCCAGGGACTAAGCTCTCATCTCGAGTTGATTTGGGGTCCACGGAGCCCTTTCCTCTTGGTCCAGTGACCTCAGGATCCCTCTAGTCTTGAGACAGTGATCTTGGGTTTTCTCTGGAGTGCCATCAAGGAAATCAAGGCTCCTTTCACGTTTGATGTGGAACACGGAATTGCTCTGCTTGCAGTGCAGGGGAATCGGGCCTCAACTCGCGGCGAGGGGGAAATTTCATGGTTTTTCTCGAGTTGCGGCCCGAACCTGGAGTATATTCTCGAGTTACGACGGGGAGGGCCCTTCCAGACACGTGTTTGTTCAGCGATGTCAGGACTCCTGAATTGGTGCGAGGGACACCTCGGGATTCTCTTCGAGTCTTGGCATGGCAATTTTGACGCGTCTCCACGTGAGGCGGGAGACCCAGGGTCCCTTTCCACCTGCCACAGGGATCCTGGGACTCCTATCCATTTTCAAGAGGAGTCAGGCATCGTCTCCTTTGGAAGCATTGATCTCCGCGGACCTCTCGAGTTTTCAAAGGATGTGAGGCCTCCGGTCGCAATGAGGCGGAGAACTCGATCTTTCTCTGTGGTCTCCACAGTGGATTCAGACATCCCTTCATCTTGGGAGATGCAAGACGTGCCTGGATTCAATTTACTGCAGGGATATCCGGCCTTACTTCGAGTCAGAGCATCTCGGTGTCCATTCCACTTGAGGCCACAAACTCAGGGTCCCTCTCACATACCTGTAGCTGAGAGAAGCCTCCTCTTGAGGTGCTTGTGGAGAGTTGGTATTCCTCTTGAGTCTAAGCCAGGGACTAAGCTCTCATCTCGAGTTGATTTGTGGTCCATGGAGCCCTTTCGTGTTGCTCCAGTGACCTCAGGATCCCTCTAGACTTGATACAGTGATCTTGGGTTTTCTCTGGAGTGCCATCAAGGAAATCAAGGATCCTTTCAAGTTTGATGTGGAACACGGAATTGCTCTACACGCAGTGCAGGGGAATCTGGCCTCATCTCGCGGCGAGAGGGAAGTCTCATGGTTTTTTTCGAGTTGCGGCCGGAACCTGGGGTATATTCTCGAGTTACGACGGGGAGGGCCCTTCCAGACACGAGTTTGTTCAGCGACGTCAGGACTCCTGCCTAGGTGCGAGGGACACCTCGGGATTCTCCTCGAGTCTTGGCATGGCAATTGGGACGCGTCTCCACGTGAGACGGGAGACCCAGTGTCCCTTTCCACGTGCCACAGGCATCCTGGGACTCTTATCCATTTTCAAGAGGAGTCAGGCATCGTCTCCTTTGGAAGCATTAATCTCCGCGGACCTCTCGAGTTTTCAAAGGATGTGAGGCCTCCGGTCGCCATGAGGCGGAGAATTAGGTCTTTCTCTGTGGTCTCCACAGGGGATTCAGACATCCCTTCGTCTTGGGACATGCAAGACGAGCCTGCATTCAATTCACTGCAGGGATATCCGGCCTAACTTCGAGTCAGAGCATCTCGGTGTCCATTCCACTTGAGGCCACAAACTCAGGGTCCCTCTCACATACCTGTAGCTGAGAGAATGCTCCTCTTGAGGTGCTCGTGGAAACTTGGTATTCCTCTTGAGTCGAAGCCAGGGACTAAGCTCTCATCTCGAGTTGATTTGGGGTCCACGGAGTGCTTTCGTGTTGCTCTTGTGACCTCAGGATCCCTCTAGACTTGAGACAGTGATCTTGGGTTTTCTCTGGAGTGCCAAAAGGACATCAAGGCTCCTTTCCCTTTTGATGTGGAACACGGAATTGCTCTGCACGCAGTGCAGAGGAATTGGGACTCATGTTGCAGCGAGGGGAAGTCTCATGCTTTTTCTCGAGATGCGGCAGGAACCTGTGGTATATTCTCGAGTTACGACGGGGAGGGCCCTTCCAGACACGTGTTTGTTCAGCGACTTCAGGACTCCTGCCTAGGTTCGAGGGATACTTCGAGATTCTCCTCGATTCTTGGCATGGCAATTGGGGCACGTCTCCACGTGAGGCGGGAGACCCAGGGTCCCTTTCCACGTGCCACAGGGATCCTGGGACTCCTATCCATTTTCAAGAGGAGTCAGGCATCGCCTCCTTTGGAAGCATTGATCTCTGCAGACCTCTCGAGTTTTCACAGGATGTGAGGCCTCCGGTCGCCATGAGGCGGAGTACTAGGTCTTTCTCTGTGGTCTCCACAGGGGATTCAGACATCCCTTCGTCTTGGGAGATGCAAGACGAGCCTGCATTCAGTTCACTGCAGGGATATCCGGCCTAACTTCGAGTCAGAGCATCTCGGTGTCCATTCCACTTGAGGCCACAAACTCAGGGTCCCTCTCACATACCTGTAGCTGAGAGAATGCTCCTCTTGAGGTGCTCGTGGAAACTTGGTATTCCTCTTGAGTCGAAGCCTGGGACTAAGCTCTCATCTCGAGTTGACTTGGGGTCCACGGAGCCCTTTCGTGTTGCTCCTGTGACCTCAGGATCCCTCTAGACTTGAGACAGTGATCGTGGGTTTTCTCTGGAGTGCCATTAAGGAAATCAAGGCTCCTTTCACGTTTGATGTGGAACACGGAATTGCTCTGCACGCAGTGCAGGGGAATCGGACCTCATCTCGCGCTGAAGGGGAAATCTCATGGTTTTTCTCGAGTTGCGGCAGGAACCTGGGGTATATTCTCGAGTTACGACGGGGTGGGCCCTTCCAGACACGTGTTTGTTCAGCGATGTCAGGACTCCTGCCTAGGTGCGAGGGACACCTCGGGATTCTCCTCGAGTCTTGGCATGGCAATTGGCCCGCGTCTCCACGTGAGGCGGGAGACCCAGGGTCCCTTTCCACTTGCCACAGTGATCCTGGGACTCCTATCCATTTTCAAGAGGAGTCAGGCATCGTCTCCTTTGGAAGTATTGATCTCTGCAGACCTTTCGAGTTTTCAAAGGATGTGAGGCCTCCGCTCGCGATGAGGCGTTGGACTAGGTCTTTGTCTGTCGTCTCCACAGGGGATTCAGACATCCCTTCGTCTTGGGAGATGAAAGGCGAGCCTGCATTCAATTCACTGCAGGGATATCCGGGCTTACTTCGAGTCAGAGCATCTCGGTGTCCATTCCACTTGAGGCCACAAACTCAGGGTCCCTCTCACATACCTGTAGCTGAGAGAAGGCTCCTCTTGAGGTGCTTGTGCAAAGTTGGTATTCCTCTTGATTCGAAGCCAGGGACTAAGCTGTCATCTTGAGTTGATTTGGGGTCCCAGAGATCTTTGGTGTTGCTACAGTGACTTCAGGATCCCTATAGACTTGAGACAGTGATCTTGAGTTTTGTCTAGAGTGCCATCAAGGAAATCAAGGCTCCTTTCACGTTTGATGTGGAACACGGAATTGCTCTGCACGCAGTGCAGGGGAATCGGGCCTCATCTCGCGGCGAGGGGGAAGTCTCATGGTTTTTCTCGAGTTGCGGCCAGAACCTGGGGTATATTCTCGAGTTACGACGGGGATGGCCCTTCCAGACACGTGTTTGTTCAGCGACGTCAGGACTCCTGCCTAGGTGCGAGGGACACCTCGGGATTCTCCTCGAGTCTTGGCATGGCAATTGGGACGCGTCTCCACGTGAGGCGGGAGACCCAGGGTCCCTTTCCACGTGCCACAGGGATCCTGGGTCTCCTATCCATTTTCAAGAAGAGTCGGGCATCGTCTCCTTTGGAAGCATTGATCTCCGCGGACCTCTCGAGTTTTCAAAGGATGTGAGGCCTCCGGTCGCGTTGAGGCGGAGGACTAGGTCTTTCTCTGTGGTCTCCACAGGGGATTCAGACATCCCTTCGTCTTGGGAGATGCAAGACGAGCCTGCATTCAATTCACTGCAGGGATATCCGGCCTAACTTCGAGTCAGAGCATCTCGGTGTCCATTCCACTTGAGGCCACAAACTCAGGGTCCCTCTCACATACCTGTAGCTGAGAGAAGGCTCCTCTTGAGGTGCTTGTGGAAAGTTGGTATTCCTCTTGAGTCTGAGCCAGGGACTAAGCTCTCATCTCGAGTTGATTTGGGGTCCACGGAGCGCTTTCGTCTTGCTCCTGTGACCTCAGGATCCCTCTAGACTTGAGACAGTGATCTTGGGTTTTCTCTGGAGTGCCATTAAGGAAATCAAGGCTCCTTTCACGTTTGATGTGGAACACGGAATTGCTCTGCACGCAGTGCAGGGGAATCGGGCCTCATCTCGCGGTGAAGGGGAAATCTCATGGTTTTTCTCGAGTTGCGGCAGGAACCTGGGGTATATTCTCGAGTTACGACGAGGTGGGCCCTTCCAGACACGTGTTTGTTCAGCGATGTCAGGACTCCTGCCTAGGTGCGAGGGAAACCTCGGGATTCTCCTCGAGTCTTGGCATGGCAATTGGCACGCGTCTCCACGTGAGGCGGGAGATCCAGTGTCCCTTTCCACGTGCCACAGTGATCCTGGGACTCCTATCCATTTTCAAGAGGAGTCAGGCATCGTCTCCTTTGGAAGCATTGATTTCTGCAGACCTTTCGCGTTTTCAAAGGATGTGAGGCCTCCGGTCGCGATGATGCGGAGGACTAGGTCTTTGTCTGTCGTCCCACAGGGGATTCAGACATCCCTTCGTATTGGGAGATGCAAGACCAGCCTGCATTCAATTCACTGCAGGGATATCCGGCCTTACTTCGAGTCAGAGCATCTCGGTGTCCATTCCACTTGAGTCCACAAACTCAGGGTCCCTCTCACATACCTGTAGCTGAAAGAAGCCTCCTCTTGAGGTGCCTGTGGAAAGTTGGTATTCCTCTTGAGTCGAAGCCAGGGACTAAGCTCTCATCTCGAGTTGATTTGGGGTCCACGGAGCCCTTTCCTGTTGCTCCAGTGACCTCAGGATCCCTCTAGACTTGAGACAGTGATCTTGGGTTTTCTCTGCAGTGCCATCAAGGAAATCAAGCCTCCTTTCACGTTTGATGTGGAACACGGAATTGCTCTGCACGCAGTGAAGGGGAATTGGGGCTCATCTCGCGGCGAGGGGGAAGTCTCATGGTTTTTCTCCAGTTGCGGCCGGAACCTGCGGTATATTCTCGAGTTACGACGGGGAGGGCCCTTCCAGACACGTGTTTGTTCTGCGACGTCAGGACACCTGCCTAGGTGCTAGGGACCCTTCGGGATTCTCCTCGAGTCGTGGCATGGCAATTGGGATGCGTCAACACGTGAGGCGGGAGACCCAGGGTCCCTTTCCGCGTGCCACAGGGATCCTGGGACTCCTATCCATTTTCAAGAGGAGTCAGGCATCGTCTCCTTTGGAAGCATTGATCTCCGCGGACCTCTCGAGTTTTCAAAGGATGTGAGGCCTCCGGTCGCGATGAGGCGGAGGACTAGGTCTTTCTCTGTGGTCTATACAGCGTATTCAGATAATCCTTCGTCTTGGGAGATGCAAGAGGAACCTGCATTCAATTCACTGCAGGGATATCCGGCCTTACTTCGAGTTAGAGCATCTCGGTGTCCATTCCACTTGAGGCCACAAACTCAGGGTCCCTCTCACATACCTGTAGCTGAGAGAAGCCTCCTCTTGAGGTGCTTGTGGAAAGTTGGTGTTCCTCTTGAGTCTAAGCCAGGGACTAAGCTCTCATCTCGAGTTTATTTGGGGTCCACGGAGCCCTTTCGTGTTGCTCCAGTGACCTTAGGATCCCTCTAGACTTGAGACAGTGATCTTGGGTTTTCTCTGGAGTGCCATCAAGGAAATCAAGGCTCCTTTCACTTTTGATGTGGTATACGGTATTGCTCTGCACGCAGGGCAGGGGAATCGGGCCTCGTCTCGCGGCAAGTGGGAAGTCTCATGGTTTTTCTCGAGTTGCGGCCGGAACCTGGGGTATATTCTCGAGTTACAACGGGGAGGGCCCTTCCAGACACCTGTTTGTTCAGCGATGTCAGGATTCCTGCCTAGGTGCGAGGGACACCTCGGGATTCTCCTCGAGTCTTGGCATGGCAATTGGGACGCCTCTCCACGTGAGGCGGGTGACCCAGGGTCCCTTTCCACGTGCCACAGGGATCTTGGGACTCCTATCCATTTTCTAGAGGAGTCAGGCATCCTCTCCTTTGGAAGCAATGATCTCTGCAGACCTCTCGAGTTTTCAAAGGATGTGAGGCCTCCGGTCTCGATGAGGCGGTGAACGAGGTCTTTCTCTGTCGTCTCCACAGGGGTATCAGACAACCCTTCGTCTTGGGAGATGCAAGACGAGCCTGCATTCAATTCACTGCAGGGATATCCGACCTTACTTCGAGTCAGAGCATCTCGGTGTCCATTCCACTTGAGGCCACAGACTCAGGGTCCCTCAAATATACCTGTAGCTGAGAGAAGGCTCCTCTTGAGGTGCTTGTGGAAAGTTGGTATTCCTCTTGAGTCGAAGCCAGGGACTAAGCTCTCATCTCGAGTTGATTTGGTGTCCAGGGAGCCCTTTCCTGTTGGTCCAGTTACCTCAGGATCCCTCTAGACTTGAGACAGTGATCTTGGGTTTTCTCTGGAGTGCCATCAAGGAAATCAAGGCTCCTTTCACGTTTGATGTGGAACACGGAATTGCTCTGCATGCAGTGCAGGGGAATCGGGCCTCAACTCGCGGCAAGGGGGAAATCTCATGGTTTTTCTCGAGTTGCGGCCGAAACCTGGGGTATATTCTCGAGTTACGACGGGGAGGGCCCTTCCAGACACGTGTTTGTTCAGCGACGTCAGGATTCCTGCCTAGGTGCGAGGGACACCTCGGGATTCTCCTCGAGTCTTGGCATGGCAATTTGGACGCGTCTCCACGTGAGGCGGGAGACCCAGGGTCCCTTTCCACGTGCCACAGGGATCCTGGGACTCGTATCCATTTTCAAGAGGAGTCAGGCATCGTCTGCTTTGGAAGCATTGATCTCCGCGGACCTCTCGAGTTTTCAAATGATGTGAGGCCTCCGGTCATGATGAGGCGGAGAACTCGGTCTTTCTCTTTGGTCTCCACAGGGGATTCAGACATCCCTTCGTCTTGGGAGATGCAAGACGAGCCTGCATTCAATTCACTGCAGGGATATCAGGCCTTATTTCGAGTCAGAGCATCTCGGTGTCCATTCCACTTGAGGCCACAAACTCAGGGTCCCTCTCACATACCTGTAGCTGAGAGAAGCCTCCTCTTGAGGTGCTTTTGGAAAGTTGATATTCCTCTTGAGTCAAAGGCAGGGACTAAGCTCTCATCTCGAGTTGATTTGGGGACCAAGGAGCCCTTTCGTGTTGCTCCAGTGACCTCAGGATCCCTCTAGACTTGAGACAGTGATCTTGGGTTTTCTCAGGAGTGCCATCAAGGAAATCAAGGCTCCTTTCACGTTTGATGTGGAACACGGAATTGCTCTGCACGCAGTGCAGGGGAATCGGGCCTCATCTCGCGGCGAGGAGGAAGTCTCATGGTTTTTCTCGAGTTGCGGCCGGAACCTGGGGTATATTCTCGAGTTACAACGGGAAGGGCCCTTCCAGACACCTGTTTGTTCAGCGACGTCAGGATTCCTGCCTAGGTGCGAGGGACACCTCGGGATTCTCCTCGAGTCTTGGCATGGCAATTGGGACGCCTCTCCACGTGAGGCGGGTGACCCAGGGTCCCTTTCCACGTGCCACAGGGATCTTGGGACTCCTATCTATTTTCTAGAGGAGTCAGGCATCGTCTCCTTTGGAAGCATTGATCTCTGCAGACCTCTCGAGTTTTCAAAGGATGTGAGGCCTCCGCTCGAGATGAGGCGGAGAAATCGGTCTTTCTCTGTGGTCTCCACAGGGGATTCAGACATCCCTTCGTCTTGGGAGATGCAAGACGAGCCTGCATTCAATTCACTGCAGGGATATCCGGCCTTACTTCGAGTCAGAGCATCTCGGTGTCCATTCCACTTGAGGCCACAGACTCAGGTTCCCTCAAATATACCTGTAGCTGAGAGAAGCCTCCTCTTGAGGTGCTTGTGGAAAGTTGGTATTCCTCTTGAGTCTAAGCCAGGGACTAAGCTCTCATCTCGAGTTGATTTGGGGTCCAGGGAGCCCTTTCCTGTTGGTCCAGTTACCTCAGGATCCCTCTAGACTTGAGACAGTGATCTTGGGTTTTCTCTGGAGTGTCATCAAGGAAATCAAGGCTCCTTTCATGTTTGATGTGGAACACGGAATTGCTCTGCATGCAGTGCAGTGGAATCGGGCCTCAACTCGAGGCAAGGGGGAAATCTCATGGTTTTTCTCGAGTTGCGGCCGAAACCTGGGGTATATTCTCGAGTTACGACGGGGAGGGCCCTTCCAGACACGTGTTTGTTCAGCGACGTCAGGACTCCTCCCTAGGTGCGAGGGACACCTCGGGATTCTCCTCGAGTCTTGGCATGGCAATTTGGACGCGTCTCCACGTGAGGCGGGAGACCCAGGGTCCCTTTCCACGTGCCACAGGGATCCTGGGACTCCTATCCATTTTCAAGAGGAGTCAGGCATCGTCTGCTTTGGAAGCATTGATCTCCGCGGACCTCTCGAGTTTTCAAATGATGTGAGGCCTCCGGTCATGATGAGGCGGAGAACTCGGTCTTTCTCTTTGGTCTCCACAGGGGATTCAGACATCCCTTCGCCTTGGGAGATGCAAGACGAGCCTGCATTCAATTCACTGCAGGGATATCAGGCCTTATTTCGAATCAGAGCATCTCGGTGTCCATTGCACTTGAGGCCACAAACTCAGGGTCCCTCTCACATACCTGTAGCTGAGAGAAGCCTCCTCTTGAGGTGCTTGTGGAAAGTTGATATTCCTCTTGAGTCAAAGGCAGGGACTAAGCTCTCATCTCGAGTTGATTTGGGGTCCACGGAGCCCTTTCGTGTTGCTCCAGTGACCTCAGGATCCCTCTAGACTTGAGACAGTGAACTTGGGTTTTCTCTGGAGTGCCATTAAGGAAATCAAGGCTCCTTTCACGTTTGATGTGGAACACGGAATTGCTCTGCACGCAGGGCAGGGGAATCGGGCCTCATGTAGCGGCGAGGGGGAAGTCTCATGGATTTTCTCGAGTTGCGGCCGGAACCTGGGGTATATTCTCGAGTTACGACGGGGAGGGCCCTTCCAGACACGTGTTTGTTCATCGACGTCAGGACTCCTGCCTAGGTGCGAGGGACACCTCGGGATTCTCCTCGAGTCTTGGCATGGCAATTGGGACGCGTCTCCACGTGAGGCGGGAGACCCAGGGTTCCTTTCCACGTGCCACAGGGATCCTGGGACTCCTATCCATTTTCAAGAAGAGTCAGGCATCTTCTCCTATGGAAGCATTGATCTCCGCGGACCTCTCGAGTTTTCAAAGGATGTGAGGCCTCCGGTCTCGATGAGGCGGAGAACGAGGTCTTTCTCTGTCGTCTCCACAGGGGAATCAGACAACCCTTCGTCTTGGGAGATGCAAGACGAGCCTGCATTCAATTCACTGCAGGGATATCCGGCCTTACTTCGAGTCAGAGCATCTCGGTGTCCATTCCACTTGAGGCCACAAACTCAGGGGCCCTCTCACATACCTGTAGCTGAGAGAAGCCTCCTCTTGAGGTGCTTGTGGAAAGTTGGTATTCCTCTTGAGTCGAAGCCAGGGACTAAGCTCTCATCTCGAGTTGATTTGGGGTCCACGGAGCCCTTTCGTGTTGCTCCAGTGACCTCAGGATCCCTCTAGACTAGAGACAGTGATCTTGGGTTTTCTCTGGAGTGCCATCAAGAAATCAAGGCTCCTTTCAGTTTTGATGTAGAATACGGAATTGCTCTGCACGCAGGGTAGGGGAATCTGGCCTCATCTCGCGGCGAGGGGGAAGTCTCATTGTTTTTCTCGAGTTGCGGCCGGAACCTGGGGTATATTCTCGAGTTACAACGTGGAGGGCCCTTCCAGACACGTGTTTGTTCAGCGACATCAGGATTCTGGCCTAGGTGCGAGGGACATCTCGGGATTCTCCTTGAGTCTTGGCATTGCAATTGGTACGCGTATCCACGTGAGGCGGGAGACCCAGAGTCCCTTTCCACGTGCCACAGGGATCCTGGGACTCCTATCAATTTTCAAGAGGAGTCGGGCATCGTCTCCTTTGGAAGCATTGATCTCTGCAGACCTCTCAAGTTTTCAAAGGATGTGAGGCCTCCGGTCGTGATGAGGCGGAGAAAACGGTCTTTTTCTGTGGTCTCCACAGGGGATTCAGACATCCCTTCATCTTGGGAGATGCAAGACGAGCCTGCATTCAATTCACTGCAGGGATATCCGGCCTTACTTCGAGTCAGAGCATCTCGGTGTCCATTCCACTTGAGGCCACAAACTCAGCGTCCCTCAAATATACCTGTAGCTGAGAGAAGCCTCCTCTTGAGGTGCTTGTGGAAAGTTGATATTCCTCTTGAGTCGAAGCCAGGGACTAAGCTCTCATCTCGAGTTGATTTGGAGTCCACGGAGCCCTTTCGTGTTGCTCCACTGACCTCAGGATCCCTCTAGACTTGAGACAGTGATCTTGGGTTTTCTCTGGAGTGCCATCAAGGAAATCAAGGCTCCTTTCACGTTTGATGTGGAACACGGAATTGCTCTGCACACAGTGCAGGGGAATCGGGCCTCATCTCGCGGCAAGGGGGATGTCTCATGGTTTTTCTCAAGTTGCGGACGGAACCTGGGGTATATTCTCGAGTTACGACGGGGAGGGCCCTTCCAGACACGTGTTTGTTCAGCGACGTCAGGACTCCTGCCTAGGTGCGAGGGACACCTCGGGATTCTCCTCGAGTCTTGGCATGGCAAGTGGGACGCGTCTCCACGTGAGGCGGGAGACCCAGGGTCCCTTTCCACGAGCCACAGGGATCCTGGGACTCCTATCCATTTTCAAGAGGAGTCAGGCATCGTCTCCTTTGGAAGCATTGACCTCCGCGGACCTCTCGAGTTTTCAAAGGATGTGAGGCCTCTGGTCGCGATGAGGCGGAGAACTCGGTCTTTCTCTGTGGTCTCCACAGCGGATTCAGACATCCCTTCTTCTAGGGAGATTCAAGACGAGCCTGCATTCAATTCACTGCAGGGATATCCGGCCTTACTTCGAGTCAGAGCATTTCGGTGTCCATTCCACTTGAGGCCACAAACTCAGGGTCCCTCTCACATACCTGTAGCTGAGAGAAGCCTCCTCTTGAGGTGCTTGTGGAAAGTGGGTATTCCTCTTGAGTCGAAGCCAGGGACTAAGCTCTCATCTCGAGTTGATTTGGGGTCCACGGGGCCCTTTCATGTTGTTCCAGTTACCTCAGGATCCCTCTGGACTTGAGAAAGTGATCTTGGGTTTACTCTGGAGTGCCATCAAAGAAATCAAGGCTCCTTTCACGTTTGATGTGGAACACGGAATTGTTCTGCACGCAGTGCAGGGGAATCGGGCCTCATCCAGCGGCGAGGGGGAAGTCTCATGGTTTTTCTCGAGTTGCGGCCGGAACCTGGGGTATATTCTCGAGTTACGACGGGAGGGCCCTTCCAGACACGTGTTTGTTCAGCGACATCAGGAATCCTGCCTAGGTGCGAGGGACACCTCGGGATTCTCCTCGAGTCTTGGCATGGCAATTGGGACGCGTCTCCACGTGAGGCGGGAGACCCAGGGTCCCTTTCCACGTGCCACAGGGATCCTGGGACTCCTATCCATTTTCAAGAGGAGTCAGGCATCGTCTCCTTTGGAAGCATTGATCTCCGCGGACCTCTCGAGTTTTCAAAGGATATGAGGCCTCCGGTCGCGATGAGACGGAGAACTAGGTCTTTCTCTGTGGTCTCCACAGGGGATTCAGACATCCCTTCGTCTTGGGAGATGCAAGACGAGCCTGCATTCAATTCACTGCAGGGATATCTGGCCTTACTTCGAGTCAGAGCATCTCGGTGTCCATTCCACTTGAGGCCACAAACTCAGTGTGCTTCTCACATACATGTGGCTGAGAGAACCCTCCTCTTGAAGTGCTTGTGGAAAGTTGGTATTCCTCTTGAGTCGAAGCCAGGTACTAAGCTCTAATCTCGAGTTGATTTGGGGTCCACGGAGCCCTTTCGTGTTGCTCCAGTGACCTCAGGATCCCTCTAGACTTGAGACAGTGATCTTGGGTTTTCTCTGGAGTGCCATCAAGGAAATCAAGGCTCCTTTCACGTTTGATGTGGAACACGGAATTGCTCTGCACGCAGTCCAGGGGAATCGGGCCATATCTCGCGGCGAGGGGGAAGTCTCATTGTTTTTCTCGAGTTGCGGCCGGAACCTGGGGTTTATTCTCGAGTTACGACGGGGAGGGCCCTTCCAGACACGTGTTTGTTCAGCGACGTTAGGACTCCTCCCTAAGTGCGAGGGACACCTCGGGATTCTCCTCGAGTCTTGGCATGGCAATTGGGACGCCTCTCCACGTGAGGCGGGAGACCCAGGGTCCGTTTCCACGTGCCACAGTGATCCTGGGGCTCCTATCCATTTCAAGAGAAGTCAGGCATCGTCTCCTTTGGAAGCATTGATCTCCGCGGACCTCTCGAGTTTTCAAAGGATGTGAGGCCTCCGCTCGCGATGAGGCGGAGGACTAGGTCTTTCTCTGTGTTCTGCACAGGGGATTCAGACATCCCTTCGTCTTGAGAGATGCAAGATGAGCCTGCATTCAATTCACTGCAGGGATATCCGGCCTTACTTCGAGTCAGAGCATCTCGGTGTCCATTGCACTTGAGGCCACAAACTCAGGGTCCCTCTCACCTACCTGTAGCTGAGAGAAGCTCCCTCATGAGGTGCTTGTGGAAAGTTGGTATTCCTCTTGAGTCTAAGCCAGGGACTAAGCTCTCATCTCGAGTTGATTTGGGGTCGATGGAGCCCTTTCGTGTTGCTCCAGTGACCTCAGGATCCCTCTAGACTTGAGACAGTGATCTTGGTTTTTCTCTGGAGTGCCATCAAGGAAATCAAGGCTCCTTTCACGTTTGATGTGAAACACGGAATTGCTCTGCACGAAGTGCAGGAGAATCGGGCCTCATCCAGCGGCGAGGGGGAAGTCTCATGGTTTTTCTCGAGTTGCGGCCGGAACCTGGGGTATATTCTCGAGTTACGACGGGGAGGGCCCTTCCAGACATGTGCTTGTTCAGTGACGTCAGGAATACTGCCTAGGTGCGAGGGACACCTCGGGATTCTCCACGAGTCTTGGCATGGCAATGGGGACGTGTCTCCACGTGAGGCGGGAGACCCAGGGTCCCTTTCCACGTGCCACACGGATCCTGGGACTCCTATCCATTTTCAAGAGGAGTCAGGCATCGTCTCCTTTGGAAGCATTGATCTCCGCGGACCTCTCAAATTTTCAAAGGATGTGAGGCCTCCGGTCGCGATGAGGCGGAAAATTAGGTCTTTCTCTGTGGTCTCCACAGGGGATTCAGACATCCCTTCGTCTTGGGAGATGCAAGATGAGCCTGCATTCAATTCACTGCAGGGATATCCGGCCTTACTTCGCGTCAGAGCATCTCGGTGTCCATTCCACTTGAGGCCACAAACTCAGGGTCCCTCTCACATGCCTGTAGCTGAGAGAAGCCTCCTCTTGAGGTGATTGTGGAAAGTTGGTATTCCCCTTGAGTCGAAGCAGGGACTAAGTTCTCATCTCGAGTTGATTTGGGGTGCACGAAGCCCTTTCGTGTTGCTCCAGTGACCTCAGGATCCCTCTAGACTTGAGACAGTGATCTTGGGTTTTCTCTGGAGTGCCATCAAGGAAATCAAAGCTCCTTTCACGTTTGATGTGGAACATGGTATTGCTCTGCACACAGTGCAGGGGAATCGGGCCTCATCTCGCGGCGAGGGGGAAGTCTCATGGTTTTCTCGAGTTGCGGCCTGAACCTGGGGTATATTCTCGAGTTACAACGGGGAGGGTCCTTCCAGACACGTGTTTGTTCAGCGACGTCAGGACTCCTGCCTAGGTGCGAGGGACACGTCGGGATTCTCCTCGAGTCTTGGCATGGCAATTGGGACGCGACTCCACGTGAGGCGGGAGACCCAGGGTGCCTTTCCACGTGCCACAGGGATCCTGGGACTCCTATCCATTTTCAAGAAGAGTCAGGCATCGTCTCCTTTGGAAGCATTGATCTCCGCGGACCTCTCGAGTTTTCAAAGGATGTGAGGCCTCCGGTCGCGATGAGGCGGAGGACTAGGTCTTTCTCTGTGGTCTCCACAGCGGATTCAGACATCCCTTCGTCTTGGGAGATGCAAGACGAGCCTGCATTCAATTCACTGCAGGGATATCCGGCCTTACTTCGAGTCAGAGCATCTCGGTGTCCATTCCACTTGAGGCCACAAACTCAGGGTCCCTCTCACATAACTGTAGCTGAGAGAAGCCTCCTCTTGAGGTGCTTGTGGAAAGTTGGCATTCCTCTTGAGTCGAAGCCAGGGACTAAGCTCTCATCTCGAGTTGATTTGGGGTCCATGGAGCCCTTTCGTGTTGCTACAGTGGCCTCACGATCCCTCTAGGCTTGAGACAGTGATCTTGGGTTTTCTCTGGAGTGCCATCAAAGAAATCAAGGCTCCATTCACGTTTGATGTGGAACACGGAATTGCTATGCACGCAGGGCAGGGGAATTGGGCCTCATGTCGCGGCGAGGGGTAAGTCTCATGGTTTTTCTCGAGTTGCGCCCGGAACCTGGGGTATATTCTCGAGGTACGATGGGGAGGGCCCTACCAGACACGTGTTGGTTCAGCGACGTCAGGACGCCTGCCTAGGAGCGATGGACACCTCGGGATTGTCCTCGAGTCTTGGCATGGCAATTGGGAGGCGTCTCCACGTGAGGCGGGAGACCCAGGGTCCTTATCGACGCGCCACGAGGATCCTGGGACTCCTATCAATTTTCAAGAGGAGTCAGGCATCGTCTCCTTTGGAAGCATTGACCTCCGCGGACCTCTCGAGTTTTCAAAGGATGTGAGGCCTCTGTTCGCGATGAGGCGGAGAACTCGGTCTTTCTCTGTGGTCTCCACAGGGGATTCAGACAACCCTTCTTCTAGGGAGATGCAAGACGAGCCTGCATTCAATTCACTGCAGGGATATCCGGCCTTACTTCGAGTCAGAGCATCTCGGTGTCCATTGCACTTGAGGCCACAAACTCAGGGTCCCTCTCACCTACCTGTAGCTGAGAGAAGCTTCCTCTTGAGGTGCTTGTGGAAAGTTGGTATTCCTCTTGAGTCTAAGCGAGGGACTAAGCTCTCATCTCGAGTTGATTTGGGGTCCATGGAGCCCTTTCGTGTTGCTCCAGTGACCTCAGGATCCCTCTAGACTTGAGACAGTGATCTTGGGTTTTCTCTGGAGTGCCATCAAGGAAATCAAGGCTCCTTTCACGTTTGATGTGAAACACGGAATTGCTCTGCACGAAGTGCAGGAGAATCGGGCCTCATCCAGCGGCGAGGGGGAAGTCTCATGGTTTTTCTCGAGTTGCGGCCGGAACCTGGGGTATATTCTCGAGTTACGACGGGGAGGGCCCTTCCAGACATGTGCTTGTTCAGCGACGTCAGGAATACTGCCTAGGTGCGAGGGACACCTCGGGATTCTCCACGAGTCTTGGCATGGCAATGGGGACGCGTCTCCACGTGAGGCGGGAGACCCAGGGTCCCTTTCCACGTGCCACAGGGATCCTGGGACTCCTATCCATTTTCAAGAGGAGTCAGGCATCGTCTCCTTTGGAAGCATGGATCTGCGCTTACCTCTCAAATTTTCAAAGGATGTGAGGCCTCCGGTCGCGATGAGGCGGAAAATTAGGTCTTTCTCTGTGGTCTCCCCAGGGGATTCAGACATCCCTTCGTCTTGGGAGATGCAAGATGAGCCTGCATTCAATTCACTGCAGGGATATCCGGCCTTACTTCGCGTCAGAGCATCTCGGTGTCCATTCCACTTGAGGCCACAAACTCAGGGTCCCTCTCACATACCTGTAGCTGAGAGAAGCCTCCTCTTGAGGTGATTGTGGAAAGTTGGTATTCCCCTTGAGTCGAAGCAGGGACTAAGTTCTCATCTCGAGTTGATTTGGGGTCCACGAAGCCCTTTCGTGTTGCTCCAGTGACCTCAGGATCCCTCTAGACTTGAGACAGTGATCTTGGGTTTTCTCTGGAGTGCCATCAAGGAAATCAAAGCTCCTTTCACGTTTGATGTGGAACATGGTATTGCTCTGCACACAGTGCAGGGGAATCGGGCCTCATCTCGCGGCGAGGGGGAAGTCTCATGGTTTTCTCGAGTTGCGGCCGGAACCTGGGGTATATTCTCGAGTTACAACGGGGAGGGCCCTTCCAGACACGTGTTTGTTCAGCGACGTCAGGACTCCTGCCTAGGTGCGAGGGACACGTCGGGATTCTCCTCGAGTCTTGGCATGGCAATTGGGACGCGACTCCACGTGAGGCGGGAGACCCAGGGTGCCTTTCCACGTGCCACAGGGATCCTGGGACTCCTATCCATTTTCAAGAGGAGTCAGGCATCGTCTCCTTTGGAAGCATTGATCTCCGCGGACCTCTCGAGTTTTCAAAGGATGTGAGGCCTCCGGTCGCGATGAGGCGGAGAACTAGGTCTTTCTCTGTGGTCTCCACAGCGGATTCAGACATCCCTTCGTCTTGGGAGATGCAAGACGAGCCTGCATTCAATTCACTGCAGGGATATCCGGCCTTACTTCGAGTCAGAGCATCTCGGTGTCCATTCCACTTGAGGCCACAAACTCAGGGTCCCTCTCACATAACTGTAGCTGAGAGAAGCCTCCTCTTGAGGTGCTTGTGGAAAGTTGGCATTCCTCTTGAGTCGAAGCCAGGGACTAAGCTCTCATCTCGAGTTGATTTGGGGTCCATGGAGCCCTTTCGTGTTGCTACAGTTGCCTCAGGATCCCTCTAGGCTTGAGACAGTGATCTTGGGTTTTCTCTGGAGTGCCATCAAAGAAATCAAGGCTCCTTTCACGTTTGATGTGGAACACGGAATTGCTATGCACGCAGCGCAGGGGAATCGGGCATCATGTCGCGGCGAGGGGTAAGTCTCATGGTTTTTCTCGAGTTGCGGCCGGAACCTGGGGTATATTCTCGAGTTACGATGGGGAGGGCCCTTCCAGACACGTGTTTGTTCAGCGACGTCAGGACGCCTGCCTAGGAGCGATGGACACCTCGGGATTGTCCTCGAGTCTTGGCATGGCAATTGGGAGGCGTCTCCACGTGAGGCGGGAGACCCAGGGTCCTTATCGACGCGCCACAGGGATCCTGGACTCCTATCCATTTTCAAGAGGAGTCAGGCATCGTCTCGTTTGGAAGCATTGATCTCCGCGGACCTCTCTAGTTTTCAAAGGATGTGAGGCCTCCGGTCGCGATGAGGCGGAGGACTAGGTCTTTCTCTGTGGTCTACCCAGGGGATTCAGACATCCCTTCGTCTTGGGATATGCAAGACGAGCCTGCATTCAATTCACTGCAGGGATATCCGGCCTTACTTCGAGTCAGAGCATCTCGGTGTCCATTCCACTTGAGACCACAAACTCAGGGTCCCTCTCACATACATCTAGCTGAGAGAAGCCTCCTCTTGTGGTGCTTGTGGAAAGTTGGTATTCCTCTTGAGTCGAAGCCAGGGACTAAGCTATCATCTCGAGTTGATTTGGGGTCCACGGAGCCTTTTCGTGTTGCTCCAGTGACCTCAGGATCCCTCTAGACTTGAGACAGTGATCTTGGGTTTTCTCTGGAGTGCCATCAAGGAAATCAAGGCTCCTTTCACGTTTGATGTGGAACACGGAATTGGTCTGCACGCAGTGCAGGGGAATCGGGCCTCATCTCGGGTGAAGGGGAAATCTCATGGTTTTTCTCGAGTTGCGGCCGGAACCTGGGGTATATTCTTGAGTTAAGACGGGGAGGGCCTTTGCAGACACGTGTTTGTTCAGCGACGTCAGGACTCCTGCCTAGGTGCGAGGGACACCTCGGGATTCTCCTCGAGTCTTGGCATGGCAACTGGGATGCGTCTCCACGTGAGGCGGGAGACCCAGGGTCCCTTTCCACGTGACACAGGGATCCTGGGACTCCTATCCATTTTCAAGAAGAGTCAGGCATCGTCTCCTTTGGAAGCATTGATCTCCGCGGACCTCTCGAGTTTTGAAAGGATGTGAAGCCTCCGGTCTTGATGAGGCGGAGAACTAGGTCTTTCTCTGTGTTCTCCACAGGGAATTCAGACATCCCTTCGTCTTGGGAGATGCAAGACGAGCCTGCTTTCAATTCACTGCAGGGATATCCGGCCTTACTTCGAGTCAGAGCATCTCGGTGTCCATTCCACTTGAGGCCACAAACTCAGGGTCCCTCTCACATACCTGTAGCTGAGAGAAGCCTCCCCTTTATGTGCTTGTGGAAAGTTGGTATTCCCCTTGAGTCGAAGCCAGGGACTAAGCTCTCATCTCGAGTTGATATGGGGTCCACGAAGCCATTTCGTGTTGCTCCAGTGACCTCAGGATCCCTCTAGACTTGACACAGTGATCTTGGGTTTTCTCTGGAGTGCCATCAAGGAAACTAAGGCTCCTATCACGTTTGATGTGGAACACGGAATTGCTCTGCACGCAGTGCAGGGGAATCGGGCCTCATCTCGTGGCGAGGGGGAAGTCTCATGGTTTTTCTCGAGTTGTGGCCGGAACCTGGGGTATATTCTCGAGTTACGATGGGGAGAGCCCTCACAGACATGTGCTTGTTCAGTGATGTCAGGACTCCTGCCTAGGCGCAGGGACAACTCGGGATTCTCCTCGAGTTTTGGCATGGCAATTGGGATGTGTCTCCACGTGAGGCGGGAGACCCAGGGTCGCTTTCCACGTGCCACAGGGATCCTGGGACTCCTATCCATTTTCAAGAGGAGTCAGGCATCGTCTCCTTTGGAAGCATTGATCCCCGCGGACATCTCGAGTTTTCTAAGGATGTGAGGCCTCCGGTCCTGATGAGGCGGGGAACTAGGTCTATCTCTGTGGTCTCCACAGGGGATTCAGACATCCCTTCGTCTTGGGAGATGCAAGACGAGCCTGCATTCAATTCACTGCAGGGATATCCGGCCTTACTTCGAGTCAGAGCATCTCGGTGTCCATTCCACTTGAGGCCACAAACTCAGGGTCCCTCTCACATATCTGTAGCTGAGAGAAGCCTCCTCTTGAGGTGCTTGTGGAAAGTTGGTGTTCCTCTTGAGTCTAAGCCAAGAACTAAGCTCTCATCTCGAGTTGACTTGGGGTCCACGGAGCCCTTTCGTGTTGCTCCAGTGTCCTCAGGATCCTTCTAGACTTGAGACAGTTATCTTGGGTTTTCTCTGGAGTGCCATCAAGGAAATCAAGGCTCCTTTCACGTTTGATGTGGAACGCGGAATTGCTCTGCACGCAGTGCAGGGGAATCGGGTCTCATCTCGCGGCGAGGGGGAAGTCTCATGGTTTTTCTCGAGTTGCGGCCGGAACATGGGGTATATTCTCGAGTTACGACGGGGAGGGCCCTTCGAGACACGTGTTTGTTCAGCGACGTCAGGATACCTGCCTAGGTGCGAGGGACACCTCGGGATTCTCCTCGAGTCTTGGCATGGCAATTGGGACGCGTCTCCACGTGAGGCGGGAGACCCAGGGTCCCTTTCCACGTGCCACAGGGATCCTGGGACTCCTATCCATTTTCAAGAGGAGTCAGGCATCGTCTCCTTTGGAAGCATTGATCTCCGAGAACCTCTCGAGTTTTCAAAGGATGTGAGGCCTCCGGTCGCGATGAGGAGGAGAACTAGGACTTTATCTGTGGTTTCCACAGGGGATTAAGACATCCCTTCATCTTGGGAGATGCAAGACGAGCCTGCATTCAATTCAATGCAGCGATATCCGGTGTAACTTCGAGTCAGAGCATCTCGGTGTCCATTCCACTTGAGGCCACAAACTCAGGGTCCCTCTCACATACCTGTAGCTGAGAGAAGGCTCCTCTTGAGGTGCTGGTGGAAACTTGGTATTCCTCTTGAGTCGATGCCAGGGACTAAGCTCTCATCTCGAGTTTATTTGGGGTCCACGAAGCCCTTTCCTGTTGCTCCAGTGACCTCAGGATCCCTCTAGACTTGAGACAGTGGTCTTGGGTTTTCTCTGGAGTGCCATCAAGGAAATCAAGGCTCCTTTCACGTTTGATGTGGAACACGAAATTGCTCTGCACGCAGTGCAAGGGAATTGGGCCTCATCTCGCGGCGAGGGGGAAGTCTCATGGTTTTTCTCGAGTTGCGGCTGGAACCTGGGGTATATTCTCGAGTTACGACGGGGAGGGCCCTTCCAGACACGTGTTTGTTCAGCGACCTCAGGACTCCTGCCTAGGTGCGAGGGACACCTGGGGTTCTCCTCGAGTCTTGGCATGGCAATTGGGACGCGTCTCCATGTGAGGCGGGAGACCCAGGGTCCCTGTCCATGTGCCACATGGATCCTGGGACTCCTATCCATTTTCAAGAGGAGTCAGGCATCGTCTCCTTTGGAAGCATTGATCTCCGCAGACCTCTCGAGTTTTCAAAGGATGTGAGGCCTCCGGTCGCGATGAGGCGGAGGACTAGGACTTTCTCTGTGGTCTCCACAGGGGATTCAGACATCCCTTCATCTTGGGAGATGCAAGACGAGCCTGCATTCAATTCACTGCAGGGATATCCGGCGTTACTTCGAGTCAGAGCATCTCGGTGTCCATTCCACTTGAGGCCACAACCTCAGGGTCCCTCTCACATAATGTAGCTGAGAGAAGGCTCCTCTTGAGGTGCTTGTGGAAACTTGGTATTCCTCTTGAGTCGAATCCAGGGACTAAGCTCTCATCACGAGTTGATTTGGGGTCCACGAAGCCCTTTGGTGTTGCTCCAGTGACCTCAGGATCCCTCTAGACTTGAGACAGTGATCTTGGGTTTCCTCTGGAGTGCCATCAAGGAAATCAAGGCTCCTTTCACGTTTAATGTCGAACACGGAATAGCTCTGCACGCAGTGCAGGGGAATCGGGCCTCATCTCGTGGCTAGGGGGAAGTCTCATGGTGTTTCTCGAGTTGTGGCCGGAACCTGGGGTATATTCTCGAGTTACAACGGGGAGGGCCCTTCCAGACACGTGTTTGTTCAGTGATGTCAGGACTCCTGCCTAGGTGCGAGGGATACCTCGGGATTCTCCACGAGTCTTTTCATGGCAATTGGGACTCGTCTCCACGTGAGGCGGGAGACCCTGTGTCCCTTTCAACGTGCCACAGGCATCCTGGGACTCCTCTCTATTTTCAAGAGGAGTCAGGCATCGTCTCCTTTGGAAGCATTGATCTCCGCAGACCTCTCGAATTTTCAAAGGATGTGAGGCCTACGGTCACGTTGAGGCGGATGACTAGGTCTCTCTGTGGTCTCCACAGGGGATTCAGACATCCCTTCGTCTTGGGAGATGCAAGACGAGCCTTCATTCAATTCACTGCAGGGATATCCAGCCTTACTTCGAGTCAGAGCATCTCGGTGTCCATTGCACTTGAGGCCACAAACTCAGGGTCCCTCTCACATACATGTAGATGAGAGAAGCCTCCTCGTGAGGTGCTTGGGGAAAGTTGGTATTCCTCTTGAATCGAAGCCAGGGACTAAGCTCTCATCTCGAGTTGATTTGGAGTCCACGGAGCCCTTTCGTGTTGCTCCACTGACCTCAGGATCCCTCTAGACTTGAGAAAGTTATCTTGGGTTTTCTCTGGAGTGCCATCAAGGAAATCAAGTCTCCTTTCACGTTTGATGTGGAACACGGAATTGCTCTGCACGCAGTGCAGGGGAATCGGATCTCAGCTCGCAGCGAGGGGGAAGTCTCATGGTTTTTCTCGAGTTGCGGCCGGATCCTGGGGTATATTCTCGGGTTACAACGGAGAGGGCCCTTCCAGACACGTGTTTGTTCAGCGACGTCAGGACTGTTGCCTAGGTGCGAGGGACACCTCGGGATTCTCCACGAGTCTTTTCATGGCAATTGGGACGCGTATCCACGTGAGGCGGGAGACCAAAGGTCCCTTTCCACGTGCCACAGGGATCCTGGGACTCCGATCCATTTTCAAGAGGAATCAGGCATCATCTCCTTTGGAAGCATTGATCTCTGCGGACCTCTCGAGTTTTCAAAGCATGTGAGGCCTCCGGTCGCGTTGAGGCGGAGGACTAGGTCTTTCTCTGTGGTCTCCACAGCGGATTCAGATAACCCTTCGTCTTGGGAGATGCAAGAGGAGCCTGCATTCAATTCACTGCAGGGATATCCGGCCTTACTTCGAGTCAGAGCATCTCGGTGTCCATTCCACTTGAGGCCACAAACTCAGGGTCCCTCTCATATACCTGTAGCTGAGAGAAGCCTCCTCTTGAGGTGCTTGTGGAAAGTTGGTATTCCTCTTGAGTCGAAGCCAGGGACTAAGCTCTCATCTCGAGTTGATTTGGTGTCCACGGAGCACTTTCGTGTTGGTCTTGTGACATCAGGATCCCTCTAGACTTGAGACAGTGATCTTGGGTTTTCTCTGGAGTGCCATCAAGGAAATCAAGGCTCCTTTCACGTTTGATGTGGAACACGGAATTGCTCTGCATGCAGTCCAGGGGAATCGGGCCTCATCTCGCGGCGAGGGGGAAGTCTCATGGTTTTTCTCGAGTTGCGGCCGGAACCTGGGGTATATTCTCGAGTTACGACGGGGAGGGCCCTTCCAGACACGTGTTTGTTCAGCGACGTCAGGACTCCTGCCTAGGTGCGAGGGACACCTCGGGATTCTCCTCGAGTCTTGGCATGGCAATTTGGACGCGTCTCCACGTGAGGCGGGAGACCCAGGGTCCCTTTCCACGTGCTACAGGGATCCTGGGACTCCTATCCATTTTCAAGAGGAGTCAGGCATCGTCTCCTTTGGAAGCATTGATCTTCGCATACCTCTCGAATTTTCAAAGGATGTGAGGCCTCCGGTCGCGATGAGGCGGAAAATTAGGTCTTTCTCTGTGGTCTCCACAGGGGATTCAGACATCCCTTCATCTTCGGAGATGCAAGACGAGCCTGCATTCAATTCACTGCAGGGATATCCGGCCTTACTTCGAGTCAGAGCATCTCGGTGTCCATTCCACTTGAGGCCACAAACTCAGGGTCCCTCTCACATACCTGTAGCTGAGAGAAGCCTCCTCTTGAGGTGCTTGTGGAAAGTTGGTATTCCTCTTGAGTCGAAGCCAGGGACTAAGCCCTCATCTCGAGTTGATTTGGGGTCCACGGAGCCCTTTCCTGTTGGTCTTGTGACCTCAGGATCCCTCTAGACTTGAGACAGTGATCTTGGGTTTTCTCTGGAGTGCCATCAAGGAAATCAAGGCTCCTTTCACGTTTGATGTGGAACACGGAATTGCTCTGCACGCATTGCAGGGGAATCGGGCCTCATCTCGCGGCGAGGGGGAAGTCTCATGGTTTTTCTCGAGTTGCGGCCGGAACCTGGGGTATATTCTCGAGTTACGACGGGGAGGGCCCTTCCAGACTCGTGTTTGTTCAGCGACCTCAGGACTCCTGGCTAGGTGCGAGGGACACCTCGGGATTCTCCTCGAGTCTTGGCATGGCAATTTGGACGCGTCTCCACGTGAGGCGGGAGACCCAGGGTCCCTTTCCACGTGCCACAGGGATCCTGGGACTCTTATCCATTTTCAAGAGGAGTCAGGCATCGTCTCCTTTGGAAGCATTGATCTTCGCATACCTCTCGAATTTTCAAAGGATGTGAGGCCTCCGGTCGCGATGAGGCGGAAAATTAGGTCTTTCTCTGTGGTCTCCACAGGGGATTCAGACATCCCTTCATCTTCCGAGATGCAAGACGAGCCTGCATTCAATCACTGCAGGGATATCCGGCCTTACTTCGAGTCAGAGCATCTCGGTGTCCATTCCACTTGAGGCCACAAACTCAGGGTCCCTCTCACATACCTGTAGCTGAGAGAAGCCTCCTCTTGAGGTGCTTGTGGAAAGTTGGGATTCCTCTTGAGTCGAGGCAGAGACTAAGCTCTCATCTCGAGTTGATTTGGGGTCCACGGAGCCCTTTCGTGTTGCTCCAGTGACCTCAGGATCCCTCTAGACTTGAGACAGTGATCTTGGGTTTTCTCTGGAGTGCCATCAAGGAAATCAAGGCTTTTTTCACGTTTGATGTGGAACACGGAATTGCTCTGCACGCAGTGCAGGGGAATCGGGTCTCATCTCGCGGCGAGGGGGAAGTCTCATGGTTTTTCTCGAGTTACGGCGGGAACCTGGGGTATATTCTCGAGTTACGACGGGGAGGGCCCTTCCAGACACATGTTTCTTCAGCGACGTCAGGACTCCTGCCTAGGTGCGAGGGACACCTCGGGATTCTCCTCGAGTCTTGGCATGGCAATTGGGAGGCGTCTCCACGTGAGGCGGGAGACCCAGTGTCCCTTTCCACGTGCCACAGGGATCCTGGGACTCCTAACCATTTTCAAGAGGAGTCAGGCATCGTCTCCTTTGGAAGCATTGATCTCCGCGGACCTCTCGAGTTTTCAAAGGATGTGAGGCCTCCGGTCGCGATGAGTCGGAGGACTAGGTCTTTCTCTGTGGTCTCCACAGCGGATTCAGATATCACTTCGTCTTGGGAGATGCAAGACGAGCCTGCATTCAATTTACTGCAGGGAAATCCGTCCTTACGTCGAGTCAGAGCTCTCGGTGTCCATTCCACTTGAGGCCACAAACTTAGGGTCCCTCTCACATACCTGTAGCTGAGAGAAGCCTCCTCTTGAGGTGCTTGTGGAAAGTTGGGATTCCTCTTGAGTCGAAGCCAGGGACTAAGCTCTCATCTCGAGTTGATTTGGGGTCCACGGAGCCCTTTCCTGTTGGTCCAATGACCTCAGGATCCCTCTAGACTTGAGACAGTGATCTTGGGTTTTCTCTGGAGTGCCATCAAGGAAATCAAGGCTCCTTTCACGTTTGATGTGGAACACGGAATTGCTCTGCATGCAGTGCAGGGGATTCGAGCCTCAACTCGCGGCGAGGGGGAAATCTCATGGTTTTTCTCGAGTTGCGGCCCGAACCTGGGCTATATTCTCGAGTTACGATGGGGAGGGCCCTTCCAGACACGTGTTTGTTCAGCGATGTCAGGACACCTGCCTAGGTGCGAGGGACACCTCGGGATTCTCTTCGAGTCTTGGCATGGCAATTTTGACGCGTCTCCACGTGAGGCGGGAGACCCAGGGTCCCTTTCCACGTGCCACAGGGATCCTGGGACTCCTATCCATTTTCAAGAGGAGTCGGGCATCGTCTCCTTTGGAAGCATTGATCTCCGCGGACGTATCGAGTTTTCAAAGGATGTGAGGCCTCCGGTCCCCATGAGGCGGAGAACTCGGTCTTTCTCTGTGGTCTCCACAGCGGATTCAGATATCCCTTCGTCTTGGGAGATGCAAGACGAGCCTGCATTCAATTCACTGCAGGGATATCCGGCCTTACTTCGAGTCAGAGCATCTCGGTGTCCATTCCACTTGAGGCCACAAACTCGTGGTCCCTCAAATATACCTGTAGCTGAGAGAAGCCTCCTCTTGAGGTGCTTGTGGAAAGTTGGTATTCCTCTTGAGTGGAAGCCAGGGACTAAGCTCTCATCTCGAGTTGATTTGGGGTCCACGGAGCCCTTTCGTGTTGCTCCAGTGACCTCAGGATCCCTCTAGACTTGAGAGAGTGATCTTGGGTTTTCTCTGGAGTGCCATCATGGAAATCAAGGCTCCTTTCACGTTTGATGTGGAAAACGGAATTGCTCTGCATGCAGTGCAGGGGAATCGGGCCTCAACTCGCGGCGAGGGGGAAATCTCATGGTTTTTCTCGAGTTGCGGCCCGAACCTGGGGTATATTCTCGAGTTACGACGGGGAGGGCCCTTGCAGACACGTGTTTGTTCAGCGATGTCAGGACTCCTGCCTAGGAGCGAGGGACAACTCTGGATTCTCTTCGAGTCTTGGCATGGCAATTTGGACGCGTCTCCACGTGAGGCGGGAGACCCAGGGTCCCTTTCCACGTGCCACAGGGATCCTGGGACTCCTATCCATTTTCAAGAGGAGTCAGGCATCGTCTCCTTTGGAAGCATTGATCTCCGCGGACCTATCGAGTTTTCAAAGGATGTGAGGCCTCCGGTCCCCATGAGGCGGAGAACTCGGTCTTTCTCTGTGGTCTCCACAGCGGATTCAGACATCCCTTCGTCTTGGGAGATGCAAGACGAGCCTGCATTCAATTCACTGCAGGGATATCCGGCCTTACTTCGAGTCAGAGCATCTCTGTGTCCATTCCACTTGAGGCCACAAACTCGGGGTCCCTCAAATATACCTGTAGCTGAGAGAAGCCTCCTCTTGAGGTGCTTGTGGAAAGTTGGGATTCCTCTTGAGTCGAAGCCAGGGACTAAGCTCTCATCTCGAGTTGATTTGGGGTCCACGGAGCCCTTTCCTGTTGGTCCAGTGACCTCAGGATCCCTCTAGACTTGAGACAGTGATCTTGGGTTTTCTCTGGAGTGCCATCAAGGAAATCAAGGCTCCTTTCACGTTTGATGTGGAACACGGAATTGCTCTGCATGCAGTGCAGGGGATTCGAGCCTCAACTCGCGGCGAGGGGGAAATCTCATGGTTTTTCTCGAGTTGCGGCCCGAACCTGGGCTATATTCTCGACTTACGATGGGGAGGGCCCTTCCAGACACGTGTTTGTTCAGCGATGTCAGGACACCTGCCTAGGTGCGAGGGACACCTCGGGATTCTCTTCGAGTCTTGGCATGGCAATTTTGACGCGTCTCCACGTGAGGCGGGAGACCCAGGGTCCCTTTCCACGTGCCACAGGGATCCTGGGACTCCTATCCATTTTCAAGGGGAGTCGGGCATCGTCTCCTTTGGAAGCATTGATCTCCGCGGACCTATCGAGTTTTCAAAGGATGTGAGGCCTCCGGTCCCCATGAGGCGGAGAACTCGGTCTTTCTCTGTGGTCTCCACAGCGGATTCAGACATCCCTTCGTCTTGGGAGATGCAAGACGAGCCTGCATTCAATTCACTGCAGGGATATCCGGCCTTACTTCGAGTCAGAGCATCTCGGTGTCCATTCCACTTGAGGCCACAAACTCGTGGTCCCTCAAATATACCTGTAGCTGAGAGAAGCCTCCTCTTGAGGTGCTTGTGGAAAGTTGGCATTCCTCTTGAGTGGAAGCCAGGGACTAAGCTCTCATCTCGAGTTGATTTGGGGTCCACGGAGCCCTTTCGTGTTGCTCCAGTGACCTCAGGATCCCTCTAGACTTGAGAGAGTGATCTTGGGTTTTCTCTGGAGTGCCATCAAGGAAATCAAGGCTCCTTTCACGTTTGATGTGGAAAACGGAATTGCTCTGCATGCAGTGCAGGGGAATCGGGCCTCAACTCGCGGCGAGGGGGAAATCTCATGGTTTTTCTCGAGTTGCGGCCCGAACCTGGGGTATATTCTCGAGTTACGACGGGGAGGGCCCTTGCAGACACGTGTTTGTTCAGCGATGTCAGGACTCCTGCCTAGGAGCGAGGGACACCTCTGGATTCTCTTCGAGTCTTGGCATGGCAATTTGGACGCGTCTCCACGTGAGGCGGGAGACCCAGGGTCCCTTTCCACGTGCCACAGGGATCCTGGGACTCCTATCCATTTTCAAGAGGAGTCAGGCATCGTCTCCTTTGGAAGCATTGATCTCCGCGGACCTATCGAGTTTTCAAAGGATGTGAGGCCTCCGGTCCCCATGAGGCGGAGAACTCGGTCTTTCTCTGTGGTCTCCACAGCGGATTCAGACATCCCTTCGTCTTGGGAGATGCAAGACGAGCCTGCATTCAATTCACTGCAGGGATATCCGGCCTTACTTCGAGTCAGAGCATCTCGGTGTCCATTCCACTTGAGGCCACAAACTCGGGGTCCCTCAAATATACCTGTAGCTGAGAGAAGCCTCCTCTTGAGGTGCTTGTGGAAAGTTGGTATTCCTCTTGAGTGGAAGCCAGGGACTAAGCTCTCATCTCGAGTTGATTTGGGGTCCACGGAGCCCTTTCGTGTTGCTCCAGTGACCTCAGGATCCCTCTAGACTTGAGACAGTGATCTTGGGTTTTCTCTGGAGTGCCATCAAGGAAATCAAGGCTCCTTTCACTTTTGATGTGGAACACGGAATTGCTCTGCACGCAGGGCAGGGCAATCGGGCCTCATGTCGCGGCGAGGGGGAAGTCTCATGGTTTTTCTCGAGTTGAGGCCGGAACCTGGGGTATATTCTGGAGTTACGACGGGGAGGGCCCTTCCAGACACATGTTTGTTCAGCGACGTCAGGACTCCTGCCTAGGTGCGAGGGACACCTCGGGATTCTCCTCGAGTCTTGGCATGGCAATTGGGATGCGTCTCCACGTGAGGAGGGAGACCCAGGGTCCCTTTCGACGTGCCACAGGGATCCTGGGACTCCTATCCATTTTCAAGAGGAGTCGGGCATCGTCTCCTTTGGAAGCATTGATCTCTGCAGATCTCTCGAGTTTTCAAAGGATGTGAGGCCTCCGCTCGCGATGAGGCGGAGAATTAGGTTTTTCTCTGTGGTCTCCACAGGGGATTCAGACATCCCTTCGTCTTGGGAGATGCAAGACGATCCTGCATTCAATTCACTGCAGGGATATCCGGCCTTACTTCGAGTCAGAGCATATCGGTGTCCATTCCCCTTGAGGCCTCAAACTCAGGGTCCCTCTCTCATACCTGTAGCTGAGAGAAGCCTCCTCTTGAGGTGCTTGTGGAAAGTTGGGATTCCTCTTGAGTCGAAGCCAGGGACTAAGCTCTCATCTCGAGTTGATTTGGGGTCCACGGAGCCCTTTCCTGTTGGTCCAGTGACCTCAGGATCCCTCTAGACTTGAGACAGTGATCTTGGGTTTTCTCTGGAGTGCCATCAAGGAAATCAAGGCTCCTTTCACGTTTGATGTGGAAAACGGAATTGCTCTACATGCAGTGCAGGGGAATCGGGCCTCAACTCGCGGCGAGGGGGAAATCTCATGGTTTTTCTCGAGTTGCGGCCCGAACCTGGGGTATATTCTCGAGTTACGACGGGGAGGGCCCTTCCAGACACGTGTTTGTTCAGCGATGTCAGGACTCCTGCCTAGGTGCGAGGGACACCTCGGGATTCTCCTCGAGTCTTGGCATGGCAATTGGGACACGTCTCCACGTGAGGCGGGAGACCCAGGGTCCCTTTCCACGTGCCACAGGGATCCTGGGACCCCTATCCATTTTCAAGAGGAGTCAGGCATCGTCTCTTTGGAAGCATTGATCTCCGCGGACCTATCGAGTTTTCAAAGGATGTGAGGCCTCCGGTCCCCATGAGGTGGAGAACTCGGTCTTTCTCTGTGGTCTCCACAGCGGATTCAGACATCCCTTCGTCTTGGGAGATGCAAGACGAGCCTGCATTCAATTCACTGCAGGGATATCCGGCCTTACTTCGAGTCAGAGCATCTCGATGTCCATTCCACTTGAGGCCACATTCTCGGGGTCCCTCAAATATACCTGTAGCTGAGAGAAGCCTCCTCTTGAGGTGCTTGTGGAAAGTTGGTGTTCCTCTTGAGTGGAAGCCAGGGACTAAGCTCTCATCTCGAGTTGATTTGGGGTCCACGGAGCCCTTTCGTGTTGCTCCAGTGACCTCAGGATCCCTCTAGACTTGAGATAGTGATCTTGGGTTTTCTCTGGAGTGCCATCAAGAAATCAAGGCTCCTTTCACGTTTGATGTGGAAAACGGAATTGCTCTGCATGCAGTGCAGGGGAATCGGGCCTCAACTCGCGGCGAGGGGGAAATCTCATGGTTTTTCTCGAGTTGCGGCCCGAACCTGGGCTATATTCTCGAGTTACGACGGGGAGGGCCCTTCCAGACACGTGTTTGTTCAGCGATGTCAGGACTCCTGCCTAGGTGCGAGGGACACCTCTGGATTCTCTTCGAGTCTTGGCATGGCAATTTGGACGCGTCTCCACGTGAGGCGGGAGACCCAGGGTCCCTTTCCACGTGCCACAGGGATCCTGGGACCCCTATCCATTTTCAAGAGGAGTCAGGCATCGTCGCCTTTGGAAGCATTGATCTCCGCGGACCTATCGAGTTTTCAAAGGATGTGAGGCCTCCGGTCCCCATGAGGCGGAGAACTCGGTTTTTCTCTGTGGTCTCCACTGCGGATTCAGACATCCCTTCTTCTTGGGAGATGCAAGACGAGCCTGCATTCAATTCACTGCAGGGATATCCGGCCTTACTTCGAGTCAGAGCATCTCGGTGTCCATTCCACTTGAGGCCACAAACTCGGGGTCCCTCAAATATACCTGTAGCTGAGAGAAGCCTCCTCTTGAGGTGCTTGTGGAAAGTTGGAATTCCTCTTGAGTGGAAGCCAGGGACTAAGCTCTCATCTCGAGTTGACTTGGGGTCCACGGAGCCCTTTCGTGTTGCTCCAGTGACCTCAGGATCCCTCTAGACTTGAGACAGTGATCTTGGGTTTTCTCTGGAGTGCCATCAAGGAAATCAAGGCTCCTTTCAAGTTTGATGTGGAACACGGAATTGCTCTGCACGCAGTGCAGGGGAATCGGTCCTCATCTCGCGGCAAATGGGATGTCTCATGGTTTTTCTCAAGTTGCGGCCGAAACCTGGGGTACATTCTCGAGTTACGACGGGGAGGGCCCTTCTAGACACGTGTTTGTTCAGCGACGTCAGGACTCCTGCCTAGGTGCGAGGAACACCTCGGGATTCTCCTCGAGTCTTGGCATGGCAATTTGGACGCGTCTCCACGTGAGGCGGGAGACCCAGGGTCCCTTTCCACGTGCCACAGGGATCCTGGGACTCCTATCCATTTTCAAGAGGAGTCGGGCATCTTCTTCTTTGGAAGCATTGATCTCCGCGGACCTCTCGAGTTTTCAAGGATGTGAGGCCTCCGGTCTCGATGAGGCGGAGAACTCGGTCTTTCTCTGTGGTCTCCACAGGGGATTCAGACAACCCTTCGTCTTGGGAGATGCAAGACGAGCCTGCATTCAATTCACTGCAGGGATATCCGGCCTTATTTCGAGTCAGAGCATCTCGGTGTCCATTCCACTTGAGGCCACAAACTCAGGGTCCCTCTCACATACCTGTAGCTGAGAGAAGCCTCCTCTTGAGGTGCTTGTGGAAAGTTGGTATTCCTCTTGACTCGAAGCCAGGGACTAAGCTCTCATCTCGAGTTGATTTGGGGTCCACGGAGCCCTTTCGTGTTGCTCCAGTGACCTCAGGATCCCTCTAGACTTGAGACAGTGATCTTGGGTTTTCTCTGGAGTGCCATCAAGGAAATCAAGGCTCCTTTCACGTTTGATGTGGAACACGGAATTGCTCTGCATGCAGTGCAGGGGAATCGGGCCTCAACTCGCGGCGAGGGGGAAATCTCATGGTTTTCCTCGAGTTGCGGCCCGAACCTGGAGTATATTCTCGAGTTACGACGGGGAGGGCCCTCCCAGACACGTGTTTGTTCAGCAATGTCAGGACTCCTGCCTAGGTGCGAGGGACACCTCGGGATTCTCCTCGAGTCTTGGCATGGCTATTGGGAGGCGTCTCCACGTGAGGCGGGAGACCCAGGGTCCCTTTCCACGTGCCACAGGGATCCTGGGACTCCTATCCATTTTCAAGAGGAGTCGGGCATCGTCTCCTTCGGAAGCATTGATCTCTGCAGATCTCTCGAGTTTTCAAAGGATGTGAGGCCTCCGCTCGCGATGAGGTGGAGAATTAGGTTTTTCTCTGTGGTCTCCACAGGGGATTCAGACATCCCTTCGTCTTGGGAGATGCAAGACGAGCCTGCATTCAATTCACTGCAGGGATATCCGGCCTTACTTCGAGTCAGAGCATCTCGGTGTCCATTCCACTTGAGGCCACAAACTCAGGGTCCCTCTCACATACCTGTAGCTGAGAGAAGCCTCCTCTTGAGGTGCTTCTGGAAAGTTGGGATTCCTCTTGAGTCGAAGCCAGGGACTAAGGTCTCATCTCGAGTTGATTTGGGGTCCACAGAGCCCTTTCCTGTTGGTCCAGTGACCTCAGGATCCCTCTAGACTTGAGACAGTGATCTTGGGTTTTCTCTGGAGTGCCATCAAGGAAATCAAGGCTCCTTTCACGTTTGATGTGGAACACGGAATTGCTCTGCACGCAGGGCAGGGGAATCGGGCCTCATGTCGCGGCGAGGGGGAAGTCTCATGGTTTTTCTCGAGTTGCGGCCGGAACCTGGGCTATATTCTGGAGTTACGACGAGGAGGGCCCTTCCAGACACGTGTTTGTTCAGCGACGTCAGGACTCCTGCCTAGGTGCGAGGAACACCTCGGGATTCTCCTCGAGTCTTTGCATGGCAATTGGGACGCGTCTCCACGTGAGGCGGGAGACCCAGGGTCCCTTTCCACGTGCCACAGGGATCCTGGGACTCCTATCCATTTTCAAGAGGAGTCGGGCATCGTCTCCTTTGGAAGCATTGATCTCTGCAGATCTCTCGAGTTTTCAAAGGATGTGAGGCCTCCGCTCGCGATGAGGTGGAGAATTAGGTTTTTCTCTGTGGTCTCCACAGGGGATTCAGACATCCCTTCGTCTTGGGAGATGCAAGACGAGCCTGCATTCAATTCACTGCAGGGATATCCGGCCTTACTTCGAGTCAGAGCATCTCTGTGTCCATTCCACTTGAGGCCACAAACTCGGGGTCCCTCAAATATACCTGTAGCTGAGAGAAGCCTCCTCTTGAGGTGCTTGTGGAAAGTTGGGATTCCTCTTGAGTCGAAGCCAGGGACTAAGCTCTCATCTCGAGTTGATTTGGGGTCCACGGAGCCCTTTCCTGTTGGTCCAGTGACCTCAGGATCCCTCTAGACTTGAGACAGTGATCTTGGGTTTTCTCTGGAGTGCCATCAAGGAAATCAAGGCTCCTTTCACGTTTGATGTGGAACACGGAATTGCTCTGCATGCAGTGCAGGGGATTCGAGCCTCAACTCGCGGCGAGGGGGAAATCTCATGGTTTTTCTCGAGTTGCGGCCCGAACCTGGGCTATATTCTCGACTTACGATGGGGAGGGCCCTTCCAGACACGTGTTTGTTCAGCGATGTCAGGACACCTGCCTAGGTGCGAGGGACACCTCGGGATTCTCTTCGAGTCTTGGCATGGCAATTTTGACGCGTCTCCACGTGAGGCGGGAGACCCAGGGTCCCTTTCCACGTGCCACAGGGATCCTGGGACTCCTATCCATTTTCAAGGGGAGTCGGGCATCGTCTCCTTTGGAAGCATTGATCTCCGCGGACCTATCGAGTTTTCAAAGGATGTGAGGCCTCCGGTCCCCATGAGGCGGAGAACTCGGTCTTTCTCTGTGGTCTCCACAGCGGATTCAGACATCCCTTCGTCTTGGGAGATGCAAGACGAGCCTGCATTCAATTCACTGCAGGGATATCCGGCCTTACTTCGAGTCAGAGCATCTCGGTGTCCATTCCACTTGAGGCCACAAACTCGTGGTCCCTCAAATATACCTGTAGCTGGGAGAAGCCTCCTCTTGAGGTGCTTGTGGAAAGTTGGCATTCCTCTTGAGTGGAAGCCAGGGACTAAGCTCTCATCTCGAGTTGATTTGGGGTCCACGGAGCCCTTTCGTGTTGCTCCAGTGACCTCAGGATCCCTCTAGACTTGAGAGAGTGATCTTGGGTTTTCTCTGGAGTGCCATCAAGGAAATCAAGGCTCCTTTCACGTTTGATGTGGAAAACGGAATTGCTCTGCATGCAGTGCAGGGGAATCGGGCCTCAACTCGCGGCGAGGGGGAAATCTCATGGTTTTTCTCGAGTTGCGGCCCGAACCTGGGGTATATTCTCGAGTTACGACGGGGAGGGCCCTTGCAGACACGTGTTTGTTCAGCGATGTCAGGACTCCTGCCTAGGAGCGAGGGACACCTCTGGATTCTCTTCGAGTCTTGGCATGGCAATTTGGACGCGTCTCCACGTGAGGCGGGAGACCCAGGGTCCCTTTCCACGTGCCACAGGGATCCTGGGACTCCTATCCATTTTCAAGAGGAGTCAGGCATCGTCTCCTTTGGAAGCATTGATCTCCGCGGACCTATCGAGTTTTCAAAGGATGTGAGGCCTCCGGTCCCCATGAGGCGGAGAACTCGGTCTTTCTCTGTGGTCTCCACAGCGGATTCAGACATCCCTTCGTCTTGGGAGATGCAAGACGAGCCTGCATTCAATTCACTGCAGGGATATCCGGCCTTACTTCGAGTCAGAGCATCTCGGTGTCCATTCCACTTGAGGCCACAAACTCGGGGTCCCTCAAATATACCTGTAGCTGAGAGAAGCCTCCTCTTGAGGTGCTTGTGGAAAGTTGGTATTCCTCTTGAGTGGAAGCCAGGGACTAAGCTCTCATCTCGAGTTGATTTGGGGTCCACGGAGCCCTTTCGTGTTGCTCCAGTGACCTCAGGATCCCTCTAGACTTGAGACAGTGATCTTGGGTTTTCTCTGGAGTGCCATCAAGGAAATCAAGGCTCCTTTCACTTTTGATGTGGAACACGGAATTGCTCTGCACGCAGGGCAGGGCAATCGGGCCTCATGTCGCGGCGAGGGGGAAGTCTCATGGTTTTTCTCGAGTTGAGGCCGGAACCTGGGGTATATTCTGGAGTTACGACGGGGAGGGCCCTTCCAGACACATGTTTGTTCAGCGACGTCAGGACTCCTGCCTAGGTGCGAGGGACACCTCGGGATTCTCCTCGAGTCTTGGCATGGCAATTGGGATGCGTCTCCACGTGAGGAGGGAGACCCAGGGTCCCTTTCGACGTGCCACAGGGATCCTGGGACTCCTATCCATTTTCAAGAGGAGTCGGGCATCGTCTCCTTTGGAAGCATTGATCTCTGCAGATCTCTCGAGTTTTCAAAGGATGTGAGGCCTCCGCTCGCGATGAGGCGGAGAATTAGGTTTTTCTCTGTGGTCTCCACAGGGGATTCAGACATCCCTTCGTCTTGGGAGATGCAAGACGATCCTGCATTCAATTCACTGCAGGGATATCCGGCCTTACTTCGAGTCAGAGCATATCGGTGTCCATTCCCCTTGAGGCCTCAAACTCAGGGTCCCTCTCTCATACCTGTAGCTGAGAGAAGCCTCCTCTTGAGGTGCTTGTGGAAAGTTGGGATTCCTCTTGAGTCGAAGCCAGGGACTAAGCTCTCATCTCGAGTTGATTTGGGGTCCACGGAGCCCTTTCCTGTTGGTCCAGTGACCTCAGGATCCCTCTAGACTTGAGACAGTGATCTTGGGTTTTCTCTGGAGTGCCATCAAGGAAATCAAGGCTCCTTTCACGTTTGATGTGGAATACGGAATTGCTCTACATGCAGTGCAGGGGAATCGGGCCTCAACTCGCGGCGAGGGGGAAATCTCATGGTTTTTCTCGAGTTGCGGCCCGAACCTGCGGTATATTCTCGAGTTACGACGGGGAGGGCCCTTCCAGACACGTGTTTGTTCAGCGATGTCAGGACTCCTGCCTAGGTGCGAGGGACACCTCGGGATTCTCCTCGAGTCTTGGCATGGCAATTGGGACACGTCTCCACGTGAGGCGGGAGACCCAGGGTCCCTTTCCACGTGCCACAGGGATCCTGGGACCCCTATCCATTTTCAAGAGGAGTCAGGCATCGTCTCTTTGGAAGCATTGATCTCCGCGGACCTATCGAGTTTTCAAAGGATGTGAGGCCTCCGGTCCCCATGAGGTGGAGAACTCGGTCTTTCTCTGTGGTCTCCACAGCGGATTCAGACATCCCTTCGTCTTGGGAGATGCAAGACGAGCCTGCATTCAATTCACTGCAGGGATATCCGGCCTTACTTCGAGTCAGAGCATCTCGGTGTCCATTCCACTTGAGGCCACATTCTCGGGGTCCCTCAAATATACCTGTAGCTGAGAGAAGCCTCCTCTTGAGGTGCTTGTGGAAAGTTGGTGTTCCTCTTGAGTGGAAGCCAGGGACTAAGCTCTCATCTCGAGTTGATTTGGGGTCCACGGAGCCCTTTCGTGTTGCTCCAGTGACCTCAGGATCCCTCTAGACTTGAGATAGTGATCTTGGGTTTTCTCTGGAGTGCCATCAAGAAATCAAGGCTCCTTTCACGTTTGATGTGGAAAACGGAATTGCTCTGCATGCAGTGCAGGGGAATCGGGCCTCAACTCGCGGCGAGGGGGAAATCTCATGGTTTTTCTCGAGTTGCGGCCCGAACCTGGGCTATATTCTCGAGTTACGACGGGGAGGGCCCTTCCAGACACGTGTTTGTTCAGCGATGTCAGGACTCCTGCCTAGGTGCGAGGGACACCTCTGGATTCTCTTCGAGTCTTGGCATGGCAATTTGGACGCGTCTCCACGTGAGGCGGGAGACCCAGGGTCCCTTTCCACGTGCCACAGGGATCCTGGGACCCCTATCCATTTTCAAGAGGAGTCAGGCATCGTCGCCTTTGGAAGCATTGATCTCCGCGGACCTATCGAGTTTTCAAAGGATGTGAGGCCTCCGGTCCCCATGAGGCGGAGAACTCGGTTTTTCTCTGTGGTCTCCACTGCGGATTCAGACATCCCTTCTTCTTGGGAGATGCAAGACGAGCCTGCATTCAATTCACTGCAGGGATATCCGGCCTTACTTCGAGTCAGAGCATCTCGGTGTCCATTCCACTTGAGGCCACAAACTCGGGGTCCCTCAAATATACCTGTAGCTGAGAGAAGCCTCCTCTTGAGGTGCTTGTGGAAAGTTGGAATTCCTCTTGAGTGGAAGCCAGGGACTAAGCTCTCATCTCGAGTTGACTTGGGGTCCACGGAGCCCTTTCGTGTTGCTCCAGTGACCTCAGGATCCCTCTAGACTTGAGACAGTGATCTTGGGTTTTCTCTGGAGTGCCATCAAGGAAATCAAGGCTCCTTTCAAGTTTGATGTGGAACACGGAATTGCTCTGCACGCAGTGCAGGGGAATCGGTCCTCATCTCGCGGCAAATGGGATGTCTCATGGTTTTTCTCAAGTTGCGGCCGAAACCTGGGGTACATTCTCGAGTTACGACGGGGAGGGCCCTTCCAGACACGTGTTTGTTCAGCGACGTCAGGACTCCTGCCTAGGTGCGAGGAACACCTCGGGATTCTCCTCGAGTCTTGGCATGGCAATTTGGACGCGTCTCCACGTGAGGCGGGAGACCCAGGGTCCCTTTCCACGTGCCACAGGGATCCTGGGACTCCTATCCATTTTCAAGAGGAGTCGGGCATCTTCTTCTTTGGAAGCATTGATCTCCGCGGACCTCTCGAGTTTTCAAGGATGTGAGGCCTCCGGTCTCGATGAGGCGGAGAACTCGGTCTTTCTCTGTGGTCTCCACAGGGGATTCAGACAACCCTTCGTCTTGGGAGATGCAAGACGAGCCTGCATTCAATTCACTGCAGGGATATCCGGCCTTATTTCGAGTCAGAGCATCTCGGTGTCCATTCCACTTGAGGCCACAAACTCAGGGTCCCTCTCACATACCTGTAGCTGAGAGAAGCCTCCTCTTGAGGTGCTTGTGGAAAGTTGGTATTCCTCTTGACTCGAAGCCAGGGACTAAGCTCTCATCTCGAGTTGATTTGGGGTCCACGGAGCCCTTTCGTGTTGCTCCAGTGACCTCAGGATCCCTCTAGACTTGAGACAGTGATCTTGGGTTTTCTCTGGAGTGCCATCAAGGAAATCAAGGCTCCTTTCACGTTTGATGTGGAACACGGAATTGCTCTGCATGCAGTGCAGGGGAATCGGGCCTCAACTCGCGGCGAGGGGGAAATCTCATGGTTTTCCTCGAGTTGCGGCCCGAACCTGGAGTATATTCTCGAGTTACGACGGGGAGGGCCCTCCCAGACACGTGTTTGTTCAGCAATGTCAGGACTCCTGCCTAGGTGCGAGGGACACCTCGGGATTCTCCTCGAGTCTTGGCATGGCTATTGGGAGGCGTCTCCACGTGAGGCGGGAGACCCAGGGTCCCTTTCCACGTGCCACAGGGATCCTGGGACTCCTATCCATTTTCAAGAGGAGTCGGGCATCGTCTCCTTCGGAAGCATTGATCTCTGCAGATCTCTCGAGTTTTCAAAGGATGTGAGGCCTCCGCTCGCGATGAGGTGGAGAATTAGGTTTTTCTCTGTGGTCTCCACAGGGGATTCAGACATCCCTTCGTCTTGGGAGATGCAAGACGAGCCTGCATTCAATTCACTGCAGGGATATCCGGCCTTACTTCGAGTCAGAGCATCTCGGTGTCCATTCCACTTGAGGCCACAAACTCAGGGTCCCTCTCACATACCTGTAGCTGAGAGAAGCCTCCTCTTGAGGTGCTTCTGGAAAGTTGGGATTCCTCTTGAGTCGAAGCCAGGGACTAAGGTCTCATCTCGAGTTGATTTGGGGTCCACGGAGCCCTTTCCTGTTGGTCCAGTGACCTCAGGATCCCTCTAGACTTGAGACAGTGATCTTGGGTTTTCTCTGGAGTGCCATCAAGGAAATCAAGGCTCCTTTCACGTTTGATGTGGAACACGGAATTGCTCTGCACGCAGGGCAGGGGAATCGGGCCTCATGTCGCGGCGAGGGGGAAGTCTCATGGTTTTTCTCGAGTTGCGGCCGGAACCTGGGCTATATTCTGGAGTTACGACGAGGAGGGCCCTTCCAGACACGTGTTTGTTCAGCGACGTCAGGACTCCTGCCTAGGTGCGAGGAACACCTCGGGATTCTCCTCGAGTCTTTGCATGGCAATTGGGACGCGTCTCCACGTGAGGCGGGAGACCCAGGGTCCCTTTCCACGTGCCACAGGGATCCTGGGACTCCTATCCATTTTCAAGAGGAGTCGGGCATCGTCTCCTTTGGAAGCATTGATCTCTGCAGATCTCTCGAGTTTTCAAAGGATGTGAGGCCTCCGCTCGCGATGAGGTGGAGAATTAGGTTTTTCTCTGTGGTCTCCACAGGGGATTCAGACATCCCTTCGTCTTGGGAGATGCAAGACGAGCCTGCATTCAATTCACTGCAGGGATATCCGGCCTTACTTCGAGTCAGAGCATCTCGGTGTCCATTCCACTTGAGACCACAAACTCAGGATCCCTCTCACATACCTGTAGCTGAGAGAAGCCTCCTCTTGAGGTGCTTGTGGAAAGTTGGGATTCCTCTTGAGTCGAAGCCAGGGACTAAGCTCTCATCTCGAGTTGATTTGGGGTCCACGGAGCCCTTTCCTCTTGGTCCAGTGACCTCAGGATCCCTCTAGTCTTGAGACAGTGATCTTGGGTTTTCTCTGGAGTGCCATCAAGGAAATCAAGGCTCCTTTCACGTTTGATGTGGAACACGGAATTGCTCTGCTTGCAGTGCAGGGGAATCGGGCCTCAACTCGCGGCGAGGGGGAAATTTCATGGTTTTTCTCGAGTTGCGGCCCGAACCTGGAGTATATTCTCGAGTTACAACGGGGAGGGCCCTTCCAGACACGTGTTTGTTCAGCGATGTCAGGACTCCTGCCTAGGTGCGAGGGACACCTCGGGATTCTCTTCGAGTCTTGGCATGGCAATTTTGACGCGTCTCCACGTGATGCGGGAGACCCAGGGTCCCTTTCCACCTGCCACAGGGATCCTGGGACTCCTATCCATTTTCAAGAGGAGTCAGGCATCGTCTCCTTTGGAAGCATTGATCTCCGCGGACCTCTCGAGTTTTCAAAGGATGTGAGGCCTCCGGTCGCAATGAGGCGGAGAACTCGATCTTTCTCTGTGGTCTCCACAGGGGATTCAGACATCACTTCATCTTGGGAGATGCAAGACGTGCCTGGATTCAATTTACTGCAGGGATATCCGGCCTTACTTCGAGTCAGAGCATCTCGGTGTCCATTCCACTTGAGGCCACAAACTCAGGGTCCCTCTCACATACCTGTAGCTGAGAGAAGCCTCCTCTTGAGGTGCTTGTGGAGAGTTGGTATTCCTCTTGAGTCTAAGCCAGGGATTAAGCTCTCATCTCGAGTTGATTTGGGGTCCATGGAGCCCTTTCATGTTGCTCCAGTGACCTCAGGATCCCTCTAGACTTGATACAGTGATCTTGGGTTTTCTCTGGAGTGCCATCAAGGAAATAAAGGATCCTTTCAAGTTTGATGTGGAACACGGAATTGCTCTGCACGCAGTGCAGGGGAATCGGGCCTCATCTCGCGGCAAGGGGGATGTCTCATGGTTTTTCTGTAGTTGCGGCCGGAACCTGGGGTATATTCTCGAGTTACGATGGGGAGGGCCCTTCCAGACACGTGTTTGTTCAGCGACGTCAGGACTCCTGCCTAGGTGAGAGGTACACCTCGGGATTCTCCTCGAGTCTTGGCATGGCAATTGGGACGCGTGTCCACGTGAGGCGGGAGACCCAGTGTCCCTTTCCACGTGCCACAGGCATCCTGGGACTCCTATCCATTTTCAAGAGGAGTCAGGCATCGTCTCCTTTGGAAGCACTGATCTCCGCGGACCTCTCGAGTTTTCAAAGGATGTGAGGCCTCTGGTCGCGATGAGGCGGAGAACTCGGTCTTTCCCTGTGGTCTCCACAGGGGATTCAGACATCCCTTCTTCTTGGGAGATGCAAGACGAGCCTGCATTCAATTCACTGCAGGGATATCCGGCCTTACTTCGAGTCAGAGCATCTCGGTGTCCATTCCACTTGAGTCCACAAACTCAGGGTCCCTCTCACATACCTGTAGCTGAGAGAAGCCTCCACTTGAGGTGCTTGTGGAAAGTTGGTATTCCTCTTGAGTCTAAGCCAGGGACTAAGCTCTCATCTCGAGTTGATTTGGGGTCCACGGAGCCATTTCGTGTTGCTCCAGTTACCTCAGGATCCCTCTAGACTTGAGACAGTGATCTTGGGTTTTCTCTGGAGTGCCATCAAGGAAATCAAGGCTCCTTTCACGTTTGATGTGGAACACGGAATTGCTCTGCATGCAGTGCAGGGGAATCGGGCCTCAACGCGCGGCGAGGGGGAAATCTCATGGTTTTTCTCGAGTTGCGGCCGGAACCTGGGGTATATTCTCGAGTTACGACGGGGAGGGCCCTTCCAGACACGTGTTTGTTCAACGACGTCAGGACTCCTGCCTAGGTGCGAGGGACACCTCGGGATTCTCCTCGAGTCTTGGCATGGCAATTGGGACGCGTGTCCACGTGAGGCGGGAGACCCAGGGTCCCTTTCCACGTGCCACAGGGATCCTGGGACTCCTATCCATTTTCAAGAAGAGTCAGGCATCTTCTTCTTTGGAAGCATTGATCTCCGCGGACCTCTCGAGTTTTCAAAGGATGTGAGGCCTCCGGTCTCGATGAGGCGGAGGTCGAGGTCTTTCTCTGTGGTTTCCACATGGGATTCAGACAACCCTTCGTCTTGGGAGATGCAAGACGAGCCTGCATTCAATTCACTGCAGGGATATCCGGCCTTACTTCGAGTCAGAGCATCTCGGTGTCCATTCCACTTGAGGTAACAAACTAAGGGTCCCTCAAATATACCTGTAGCTGAGAGAAGCCTCCTCTTGAGGTGCTTGTGGAAATTTGGTATTTCTCTTGAGTCGAAGCCAGGGACTAAGCTCTCATCTCGAGGTGATTTGGGGTCCATGGAGCCCTTTCCTGTTAGTCCAGTGACCTCAGGATCCCTCTAGACTTGAGACAGTGATCTTGGGTTTTCTCTGGAGTGCCATCAAGGAAATCAAGTCTCCTTTCACGTTTGATGTTGAACACGGAATTGCTCTGCATGCAGTGCAGGGGAATCGGGCCTCAACTCGCGGGGAGGGGGAAATCTCATGGATTTTCTCGAGTTGCGGCCCGAACCTGGGGTATATTCTCGAGTTACGACGGGGAGGGCCCTTCCAGATATGTGTTTTTTTCAGCGACGTCAAAACTCCTGCCTAGGTGCGAGGGACACCTCGGGATTCTCCTCCAGTCTTGGCATGGCAATTTGGACGCGTCTCCATGTGAGGCGGGAGACGCAGGGTCCCTTTCCACGTGCCACAGGGATCCTGGGACTCCTATCCATTTTCAAGAGGAGTCAGGCATCGTCTCCTTTGGAAGCATTGATCTCCGCGGACCTCTCGAGTTTTCAAAGGATGTGAGGCCTCCGCTCGCGATGAGGCAGAGAATTAGGTTTTTCTCTGTGGTCTCCACAGGGGATTCAGACATCCCTTCGTCTTTGGAGATGCAATACGAGCCTGCATTCAATTCACTGCAGGGATATCCGGCCTTACTTCGAGTCAGAGCATCTCGGTGTCCATTCCCCTTGAGGCCACAAACTCAGGGGCCCTCTCACATACCTGTAGCTGAGAGAAGCCTCCTCTTGAGGTGCTTGTGGAAAGTTGGTATTCCTCTTGAGTCGAAGCCAGGGACTAAGCTCTCATCTCGAGTTGATTTGGGGTCCACGGAGCCCTTTCGTGTTGCTCCAGTGACCTCAGGATCCCTCTAGACTTGAGACAGTGATCTTGGGTTTTCTCTGCAGTGCCATCAAGGAAATCAAGGCTCCTTTCACGTTTGATGTGGAACACGGAATTGCTCTGCACGCAGTCCAGGGGAATCGGGCCTCATGTCGCGGCGAGGGGGAAGTCTCATGGTTTTTCTCGAGTTGCGGCCGTAACCTGGGGTATATTCTCGAGTTACGACGGGGAGGGCCCTTCCAGACACATGTTTGTTCAGCGACGTCAGGACTCCTGCCTAGGAGCGAGGGACACCTCGGGATTCTCCTCGAGTCTTGGCATGAAAATTGGGAGGCGTCTCCACGTGAGGCGGGAGACCCAGGGTTCCTTTCCACGTGCCACAGGGATCCTGGGACTCCTATCCATTTTCAAGAGGAGTCAGGCATCGTCTCCTTGGAAGCATTGATCTCCGCGGACCTCTGGAGTTTTCAAAGGATGTGAGGCCTCCGGTCGCGATGAGGCGGAGAACTCGGTCTTTCTCTGTCATTTCCACAGGGGATTCAGACATCCCTTCGTCTTGGGAGATGCAAGACGAGCCTGCATTCAATTCACTGCAGGGATATCCGGCCTTACTTCGAGTCAGAGCATCTCGGTGTCCATTCCACTTGAGGCAACAAACTCAGGGGCCCTCTCACATACCTGTAGCTGAGAGAAGCCTCCTCTTGGGGTGCTTGTGGAAAGTTGGTATTCCTCTTGAGTCGAAGCCAGGGACTAAGCTCTCATCTCGAGTTGATTTGTGGTCCACGGAGCCTTTTAGTGTCGCTCCAGTGACCTCAGGATCACTCTAGACTTGAGACAGTGAACTTGGGTATTCTCTGGAGTGCCATCAAGGAAATCAAGGCTCCTTTCACGTTTGATGTGGAAAACGGAATTGCTCTGCACGCAGTGTAGGGGATCGGGCCTCATCTCGCGGAGAAGTTGAAGTCTCATGGTTTTTCTCGAGTTGCGGCCTGAACCTGGGGTATATTCTTGAGTTACGACGGGGAGGGCCCTTCCAGACACGTGTTTGTTCAGCGACGTCAGGACTCCTGCCTAGGTGCGAGGGACACCTCGGGATTCTCCTCGAGTCTTGGCATGGCAATTGGAACACGTCTCCACGTGAGGCGGGAGACCCAGGGTCCCTTTCCACGTGCCACAGGGATCCTGGGACTCCTATCCATTTTCAAGAGGAGTCAGGCATCGTCTCCTTCAGAAGTATTGATATCCGCGGACCTCTCTAGTTTTCAAAGGATGTGAGGCCTCCGGTTGCGTTGAGGTGGAGGACTAGGTCTTTCTCTGTGGTCTCCACAGGGGATTCAGACAACCCTTCGTCTTGGGAGATGCAAGACGAGCCTGCATTCAATTCACTGCCGGGATATCCGGCCTTACTTCGAGTCAGAGCATCTCGGTGTCCATTCCACTTGAGGCCACAAACTCAGGGGCCCTCTCACATACCTGTAGCTGAGAGAAGCCTCCACTTGAGGTGCTTGTGGAAAGTTGGTATTCCTCTTGAGTCGAAGCCAGGGACTAAGCTCTCATCTCGAGTTGATTTGGGGTCCACGGAGCACTTTCCTGTTGCTCCAGTGACTTCAGGATCCCTCTAGACTTGAGAAAGTGATCTTGGGTTTTCTCTGGAGTGCCATCAAGGAAATCAAGGTTCCTTTCACGTTTGATGTGGAACACGGAATTGCTCTGCACGCAGTGCAGGGGAATCGGGTCTCATCTCGCGGCGATGGGGAAGTCTCTTGGTTTTTCTCGAGTTGCGGCCGGAACCTGGGGTATATTCTCGAGTTACGACGGGGAGGGCCCTTCCAGACACGTGTTTGTTAAGCGATGTCAGGACTCCTGCCTAGGTGCGAGGGACACCTCGGGATTCTCCTCGAGTCTTGGCCTGGCAATTGGCCCGCGTCTCCACGTGAGGCGGGAGACCCAGGGTCCCTTTCCACTTGCCACAGTGATCATGGGACTCCTATCCATTTTCAAGAGGAGTCAGGCATCGTCTCCTTTGGAAGCATTGATCTCTGCAGACCTTTCGAGTTTTCAAAGGATGTGAGGCCTCCGCTCGCGATGAGGCGTTGGACTAGGTCTTTGTCTGTCGTCTCCACAGGGGATTCAGACATCCCTTCGTCTTGGGAGATGAAAGGCGAGCCTGCATTCAATTCACTGCAGGGATATCCGGGCTTACTTCGAGTCAGAGCATCTCGGTGTCCATTCCACTTGAGGCCACAAACTCAGGGTCCCTCTCACATACCTGTAGCTGAGAGAAGCCTCCTCTTGAGGTGCTTGTGGAAAGTTGGTATTCCTCTTGAGTCGAAGTCAGGGACTAAGCTCTCATGTCGAGTTGATTTGGGGTCCACGGAGCCCTTTCGTGTTGCTCCTGTGACCTCAGGATCCCTCTAGACTTGAGACAGTGATCTTGGGTATTCTCTGGAGTGCCATCAAGGAAATCAAGGCTCCTTTCACGTTTGATGTGGAACACGGAATTGCTCTGCACGCAGTGCAGGGGAATCGGGCCTCATCTCGCGGCGAGGGGGAAGTCTCATGGTTTTTCTCGAGTTGCGGCCAGAACCTGGGGTATATTCTCGAGTTACGACGGGGATGGCCCTTCCAGACACGTGTTTGTTCAGCGACGTCAGGACTCCTGCCTAGGTGCGAGGGACACCTCGGGATTCTCCTCGAGTCTTGGCATGGCAATTGGGACGCGTCTCCACGTGAGGCGGGAGACCCAGGGTCCCTTTCCACGTGCCACAGGGATCCTGGGTCTCCTATCCATTTTCAAGAAGAGTCGGGCATCGTCTCCTTTGGAAGCATTGATCTCCGCGGACCTCTCGAGTTTTCAAAGGATGTGAGGCCTCCGGTCGCGTTGAGGCGGAGGACTAGGTCTTTCTCTGTGGTCTCCACAGGGGATTCAGACATCCCTTCGTCTTGGGAGATGCAAGACGAGCCTGCATTCAATTCACTGCAGGGATATCCGGCCTAACTTCGAGTCAGAGCATCTCGGTGTCCATTCCACTTGAGGCCACAAACTCAGGGTCCCTCTCACATACCTGTAGCTGAGAGAAGGTTCCTCTTGAGGTGCTTGTGAAAAGTTGGTATTCCTCTTGAGTCGAAGCCAGGGACTAAGCTCTCATCTCGAGTTGATTTGGGGTCCACGGAGCGCTTTCGTGTTGCTCCTGTGACCTCAGGATCCCTCTAGACTTGAGACAGTGATCTTGGGTTTTCTCTGGAGTGCCATTAAGGAACTCAAGGCTCCTTTCACGTTTGATGTGGAACACGGAATTGCTCTGCACGCAGTGCAGGGGAATCGGACCTCATCTCGCGCTGAAGGGGAAATCTCATGGTTTTTCTCGAGTTGCGGCAGGAACCTGGGGTATATTCTCGAGTTACGACGGGGTGGGCCCTTCCAGACACGTGTTTGTTCAGCGATGTCAGGACTCCTGCCTAGGTGCGAGGGACACCTCGGGATTCTCCTCGAGTCTTGTCATGGCAATTGGCCCGCGTCTCCACGTGAGGCGGGAGACCCAGAGTCCCTTTCCACTTGCCACAGTGATCCTGGGACTCCTATCCATTTTCAAGAGGAGTCAGGCATCGTCTCCTTTGGAAGTATTGATCTCTGCAGACCTTTCGAGTTTTCAAAGGATGTGAGGCCTCCGGTCGCGTTGAGGCGGAGGTCTAGGTCTTTCTCTGTGGTCTCCACAGGGGATTCAGACATCCCTTCGTCTTGGGAGATGCAAGACGAGCCTGCATTCAATTCACTGCAGGGATATCCGGCCTTACTTCGAGTCAGAGCATCTCGGTGTCCATTCCACTTGAGGCCACAAACTCAGGGTCCCTCTCACATACCTGTAGCTGAGAGAAGCCTCCTCTTGAGGTGCTTGTGGAAAGTTGGTGTTCCTCTTGAGTCTAAGCCAAGGACTAAGCTCTCATCTCGAGTTGACTTGGGGTCCACGGAGCCCTTTCGTGTTGCTCCAGTGTCCTCAGGTTCCTTCTAGACTTGAGACAGTTATCTTGGGTTTTCTCTGGAGTGCCATCAAGGAAATCAAGGCTCCTTTCACGTTTGATGTGGAACGCGGAATTGCTCTGCACGCAGTGCAGGGGAATCGGGTCTCATCTCGCGGCGAGGGGGAAGTCTCATGGTTTTTCTGGAGTTGCGGCCGGAACCTGGGGTATATTCTCGAGTTACGACGGGGAGGGCCCTTCGAGACACGTGTTTGTTCAGCGACGTCAGGATACCTGCCTAGGTGCGAGGGACACCTCGGGATTCTCCTCGAGTCTTGGCATGGCAATTGGGACGCGTCTCCACGTGAGGCGGGAGACCCAGGGTCCCTTTCCACGTGCCACAGGGATCCTGGGACTCCTATCCATTTTCAAGAGGAGTCAGGCATCGTCTCCTTTGGAAGCATTGATCTCCGAGAACCTCTCGAGTTTTCAAAGGATGTGAGGCCTCCGGTCGCGATGAGGCGGAGAACTAGGACTTTATCTGTGGTTTCCACAGGGGATTAAGACATCCCTTCATCTTGGGAGATGCAAGACGAGCCTGCATTCAATTCAATGCAGCGATATCCGGTGTAACTTCTAGTCAGAGCATCTCGGTGTCCATTCCACTTGAGGCCACAAACTCAGGGTCCCTCTCACATACCTGTAGCTGAGAGAAGGCTCCTCTTGAGGTGCTGGTGGAAACTTGGTATTCCTCTTGAGTCGATGCCAGGGACTAAGCTCTCATCTCGAGTTTATTTGGGGTCCACGAAGCCCTTTCCTGTTGCTCCAGTGACCTCAGGATCCCTCTAGACTTGAGACAGTGGTCTTGGGTTTTCTCTGGAGTGCCATCAAGGAAATCAAGGCTCCTTTCACGTTTGATGTGGAACACGAAATTGCTCTGCACGCAGTGCAAGGGAATTGGGCCTCATCTCGCGGCGAGGGGGAAGTCTCATGGTTTTTCTCGAGTTGCGGCTGGAACCTGGGGTATATTCTCGAGTTACGACGGGGAGGGCCCTTCCAGACACGTGTTTGTTCAGCGACCTCAGGACTCCTGCCTAGGTGCGAGGGACACCTCGGGATTCTCCTCGAGTCTTGGCATGGCAATTGGGATGCGTCTCCATGTGAGGCGGGAGACCCAGTGTCCCTGTCCATGTGCCACATGGATCCTGGGACTCCTATCCATTTTCAAGAGGAGTCAGGCATCGTCTCCTTTGGAAGCATTGATCTCCGCAGACCTCTCGAGTTTTCAAAGGATGTGAGGCCTCCGGTCGCGATGAGGCGGAGGACTAGGACATTCTCTGTGGTCTCCACAGGGGATTCAGACATCCCTTCATCTTGGGAGATGCAAGACGAGCCTGCATTCAATTCACTGCAGGGATATCCGGCGTTACTTCGAGTCAGAGCATCTCGGTGTCCATTCCACTTGAGGCCACAACCTCAGGGTCCCTCTCACATAATGTAGCTGAGAGAAGGCTCCTCTTGAGGTGCTTGTGGAAACTTGGTATTCCTCTTGAGTCGAATCCAGGGACTAAGCTCTCATCACGAGTTGATTTGGGGTCCACGAAGCCCTTTGGTGTTGCTCCAGTGACCTCAGGATCCCTCTAGACTTGAGACAGTGATCTTGGGTTTCCTCTGGAGTGCCATCAAGGAAATCAAGGCTCCTTTCACGTTTAATGTCGAACACGGAATAGCTCTGCACGCAGTGCAGGGGAATCGGGCCTCATCTCGTGGCTAGGGGGAAGTCTCATGGTGTTTCTCGAGTTGTGGCCGGAACCTGGGGTATATTCTCGAGTTACAACGGGGAGGGCCCTTCCAGACACGTGTTTGTACAGTGATGTCAGGACTCCTGCCTAGGTGCGAGGGATACCTCGGGATTCTCCACGAGTCTTTTCATGGCAATTGGCCCGCGTCTCCACGTGAGGCGGGAGACCCAGAGTCCCTTTCCACTTGCCACAGTGATCCTGGGACTCCTATCCATTTTCAAGAGGAGTCAGGCATCGTCTCCTTTGGAAGCATTGATCTCCGCGGAAGTGTTTAGTTTTCAAAGGATGTGAGGCCTCCGGTCGCGATGAGACGGAGAACTAGGTTTTTCTCTGTGGTCTCCACAGGGGATTCAGACATCCCTTCGTCTTGGGAGATGCAAGACGAGCCTGCATTCAATTCACTGCAGGGATATCTGGCCTTACTTCGAGTCAGAGCATCTCGGTGTCCATTCCACTTGAGGCCACAAACTAAGGGTCCTTCTCACATACATGTGGCTGAGAGAACCCTCCTCTTGAGGTGCTTGTGGAAAGTTGGTATTCCTCTTGAGTCGAAGCCAGGTACTAAGCTCTTATCTCGAGTTGATTTCGGGTCCACGGAGCCCTTTCGTGTTGCTCCAGTGACCTCAGGATCCCTCTAGACTTGAGACAGTGATCTTGGGTTTTCTCTGGAGTGCCATCAGGGAAATCAAGGCTCCTTTCACGTTTGATGTGGAACACGGAATTGCTCTGCACGCAGTCCAGGGGAATCGGGCCATATCTCGTGGCGAGGGGGAAGTCTCATTGTTTTTCTCGAGTTGCGGCCGGAACCTGGGGTATATTCTCGAGTTACGACGGGGAGGGCCCTTCCAGACACGTGTTTGTTCAGCGACATCAGGACTCCTGCCTAGGTGCGAGGGACATCTCGGGATTCTCCTCGAGTCTTGGCAAGGCAATTGGGACGCGTCTCCACGTGAGGCGGGAGACCCAGTGTCCGTTTCCACGTGCCACAGGGATCCTGGGACTCCTATCCATTTTCAAGAGCAGTCAGGCATCGTCTCCTTTGGAAGCATTGATCTCCGTGGACCTCTCGAGTTTTCAAAGGATGTGAGGCCTCCGGTCGCCATGAGGCGGAGGACTAGGTCTTTCTCTGTGTTCTGCACATGGGATTCAGACATCCCTTCGTCTTGGGAGATGCAAGATGAGCCTGCATTCAATTCACTGCAGGGATATCCGGCCTTACTTCGAGTCAGAGCATCTCGGTGTCCATTGCACTTGAGGCCACAAACTCAGGGTCCCTCTCACCTACCTGTAGCTGAGAGAAGCTTCCTCTTGAGGTGCTTGTGGAAAGTTGGTATTCCTCTTGAGTCTAAGCCAGGGACTAAGCTCTCATCTCGAGTTGATTTGGGGTCCACGGAGCCCTTTCCTGTTGCTCCAGTGACCTCAGGATCCCTCTAGACTAGAGACAGTGATCTTGGGTTTTCTCTGGAGTGCCATCAAGGAAATCAAGGCTCCTTTCACGTTTGATGTGGAACACGGAATTGCTCTGCATGCAGTGCAGGGGAATCGGGCCTCAACTCGAGGCGAGGGGGAAATCTCATGGTTTTTCTCGAGTTGCGGCCGGAACCTGGGGTATATTCTCGAGTTACGACGGGGAGGGCCCTTCCAGACACGTGTTTGTTCAGCGACGTCAGGCCTCCTGCCTAGGTGCGAGGGACACCTCGGGATTCTCCTCGAGCCTTGGCATGGCAATTGGGACGCGTCTCCACGTGAGGCGGGAGACCCAGGGTCCCTTTCCACGTGCCACAGGGATCCTGGGACTCCTATCCTTTTTCAGGAATAGTCAGGCATTGTCTCCTTTGGAAGCATTGATCTCCGCAGGCCTCTCGAGTTTTCAAAGGATGTGAGGCCTCAGGTCGCGATGAGGCGGAGGACTAGGTCTTTCTCGGTGGTCTCCACAGGGGATTCAGACATCCCTTCGTCTTGGGAGATGCAAGACGAGCCTGCATTCAATTCACTGCAGGGATATCCGGCCTTACTTCGAGTCAGAGCATCTCGGTGTCCATTCCACTTGATGCCACAAACTCAGGGTCCTTCTCACATACCTGTAGCTGAGAGAAGCCTCCTCTTTAGGGGCTGGTGGAAAGTTCGTATTCCTCTTGAGTTGAAGCCAGGGATTAATCTCTCATCTCGAATTGATTTGGCGTCCACGGAGACCTTTCGTGTTGCTCCAGTGACCTCAGGATCCCGCTAGACTTGAGACAGTGATCTTGGGTTTTCTCTGGAGTGCCATCAAGGAAATCAATGCTCCTTTCACGTTTGATGTGGAACACGGAATTGCCCTACACACAGTGCAGGGGAATCGGGCCTCATCTCGCGGTGAAGGGGAAATCTGATCGTTTTTCCCGAGTTGCGGCCGGAACCTGGGGTATATTCTCGAGTTACGACGGGGAGGCCCTTCCAGACACGCGTTTGTTCAGCGACGTCAGGACTCCTGCCTAGGTGCGAGGGACACCTCGGGATTCTCCTCGAGTCTTGGCATGGCAATTGGCATGCGTCTCCATGTGAGGCGGGAGACCCAGCGTCCCTTTCCACGTGCCACAGGGATCCTGGGACTCCTATCCATTTGAAAGAGGAGTCAGGCATCGTCTCCTTTGGAAGCATTGATCTCCGCGGAACTCTCGAGATTTCAAAGGATGTGAGGCCTCCAGTCGCGTTGAGGCGGAGGACTAGGTCTCTCTGTGGTCTCCACAGGGGATTCAGACATCCCTTCGTCTTGGGAGATGCAAGACGAGCCTTCATTCAATTCACTGCAGGGATATCCAGCCTTGCTTCGAGTCAGAGCATCTCGGTGTCCATTCCACTTGAGACCACAAACTCAGGGTCCCTCTCACATACCTGTAGCTGAGAGAAGCCTCCTCTTGAGGTGCTTGTGGAAAGTTAGTATTCCTCTTGAGTCGAAGCCAGGGACTAAGCTCTCATCTCGAGTTGATTTGGGGTCCATGGAGCCCTTCCGTGTTGCTACAGTGGCCTCAGGATCCCTCTAGACTTGAGACAGTGATCTTGTGTTTTCTCTGGAGTGCCATCAAGGAAATCAAGGCTCCTTTCACGTTTGATGTGGAACACGGAATTGCTCTGCACGCAGGGCAGGGGAATCGGGCCTCATGTCGCGGCGAGGGGTAAGTCTCATAGTTTTTCTCGAGTTGCGGCCGGAACCTGGGGTATATTCTCGAGTTACGACGGGGAGGGCCCTTCCAGACACGTGTTTGTTCAGCGACATCAGGACTCCTGCCTAGGTGCGAGGGACATCTCGGGATTCTCCTCGAGTCTTGGCAAGGCAATTGGGACGCGTCTCCACGTGAGGCGGGAGACCCAGTGTCCGTTTCCACGTGCCACAGGGATCCTGGGACTCCTATCCATTTTCAAGAGCAGTCAGGCATCGTCTCCTTTGGAAGCATTGATCTCCGTGGACCTCTCGAGTTTTCAAAGGATGTGAGGCCTCCGGTCGCCATGAGGCGGAGGACTAGGTCTTTCTCTGTGTTCTGCACATGGGATTCAGACATCCCTTCGTCTTGGGAGATGCAAGATGAGCCTGCATTCAATTCACTGCAGGGATATCCGGCCTTACTTCGAGTCAGAGCATCTCGGTGTCCATTGCACTTGAGGCCACAAACTCAGGGTCCCTCTCACCTACCTGTAGCTGAGAGAAGCTTCCTCTTGAGGTGCTTGTGGAAAGTTGGTATTCCTCTTGAGTCTAAGCCAGGGACTAAGCTCTCATCTCGAGTTGATTTGGGGTCCACGGAGCCCTTTCCTGTTGCTCCAGTGACCTCAGGATCCCTCTAGACTAGAGACAGTGATCTTGGGTTTTCTCTGGAGTGCCATCAAGGAAATCAAGGCTCCTTTCACGTTTGATGTGGAACACGGAATTGCTCTGCATGCAGTGCAGGGGAATCGGGCCTCAACTCGAGGCGAGGGGGAAATCTCATGGTTTTTCTCGAGTTGCGGCCGGAACCTGGGGTATATTCTCGAGTTACGACGGGGAGGGCCCTTCCAGACACGTGTTTGTTCAGCGACGTCAGGCCTCCTGCCTAGTTGCGAGGGACACCTCGGGAGATTCTCCTCGAGCCTTGGCATGGCAATTGGGACGCGTCTCCACGTGAGGCGGGAGACCCAGGGTCCCTTTCCACGTGCCACAGGGATCCTGGGACTCCTATCCTTTTTCAGGAATAGTCAGGCATTGTCTCCTTTGGAAGCATTGATCTCCGCAGGCCTCTCGAGTTTTCAAAGGATGTGAGGCCTCAGGTCGCGATGAGCCGGAGGACTAGGTCTTTCTCGGTGGTCTCCACAGGGGATTCAGACATCCCTTCGTCTTGGGAGATGCAAGACGAGCCTGCATTCAATTCACTGCAGGGATATCCGGCCTTACTTCGAGTCAGAGCATCTCGGTGTCCATTCCACTTGATGCCACAAACTCAGGGTCCTTCTCACATACCTGTAGCTGAGAGAAGCCTCCTCTTTAGGGGCTGGTGGAAAGTTCGTATTCCTCTTGAGTTGAAGCCAGGGATTAATCTCTCATCTCGAATTGATTTGGCGTCCACGGAGACCTTTCGTGTTGCTCCAGTGACCTCAGGATCCCGCTAGACTTGAAACAGTGATCTTGGGTTTTCTCTGGAGTGCCATCAAGGAAATCAATGCTCCTTTCACGTTTGATGTGGAACACGGAATTGCCCTACACACAGTGCAGGGGAATCGGGCCTCATCTCGCGGTGAAGGGGAAATCTGATCGTTTTTCCCGAGTTGCGGCCGGAACCTGGGGTATATTCTCGAGTTACGACGGGGAGGCCCTTCCAGACACGCGTTTGTTCAGCGACGTCAGGACTCCTGCCTAGGTGCGAGGGACACCTCGGGATTCTCCTCGAGTCTTGGCATGGCAATTGGCATGCGTCTCCATGTGAGGCGGGAGACCCAGCGTCCCTTTCCACGTGCCACAGGGATCCTGGGACTCCTATCCATTTGCAAGAGGAGTCAGGCATCGTCTCCTTTGGAAGCATTGATCTCCGCGGAACTCTCGAGATTTCAAAGGATGTGAGGCCTCCAGTCGCGTTGAGGCGGAGGACTAGGTCTCTCTGTGGTCTCCACAGGGGATTCAGACATCCCTTCGTCTTGGGAGATGCAAGACGAGCCTTCATTCAATTCACTGCAGGGATATCCAGCCTTGCTTCGAGTCAGAGCATCTCGGTGTCCATTCCACTTGAGACCACAAACTCAGGGTCCCTCTCACATACCTGTAGCTGAGAGAAGCCTCCTCTTGAGGTGCTTGTGGAAAGTTGGTATTCCTCTTGAGTCGAAGCCAGGGACTAAGCTCTCATCTCGAGTTGATTTGGGGTCCATGGAGCCCTTTCGTGTTGCTACAGTGGCCTCAGGATCCCTCTAGACTTGAGACAGTGATCTTGGGTTTTCTCTGGAGTGCCATCAAGGAAATCAAGGCTCCTTTCACGTTTGATGTGGAACACGGAATTGCTCTGCACGCAGGGCAGGGGAATCGGGCCTCATGTCGCGGCGAGGGGTAAGTCTCATAGTTTTTCTCGAGTTGCGGCCGGAACCTGGGGTATATTCTCGAGTTACGACGGGGAGGGCCCTTCCAGACACGTGTTTGTTCAGCGACGTCAGGACTCCTGCCTAGGAGCGAGGGACATCTCGGGATTCTCCTCGAGTCTTGGCATGGCAATTGGGACGCGTCTCCACGTGAGGCGGGAGACCCAGGGTCCTTATCGACGCGCCACAGGGATCCTGGGACTCCTATCCATTTTCAAGAGTAGTCAGGCATCGTCTCGTTTGGAAGCATTGATCTCTGCGGACCTCTCGAGTTTTCAAAGGATGTGAGGCCTCCGGTCACGTTGAGGCGGAGGACTAGGTCTTTCTCTGTGGCCTCCAGAGGGGATTCAGACATCCCTTCATCTTGGGAGATGCAAGACAAGCCTGCATTCAATTCACTGCAGGGATATCCGGCCTTACTTTGAGTCAGAGCATCTCGGTGTCCATTCCACTTGAGGCCACAAACTCAGGGTCCCTCTCACATACCTATTGCTGAGAAAAGCCTCCTCTTGAGGTGCTTGTGGAAAGTTGGTATTCCTCTTGAGTCGAAGCCAGGGACTAAGCTCTCATCTCGAGTTGATTTGGGGTCCACGGAGCCCTTTCCTGTTGCTCCAGTGACCTCAGGATCCCTCTAGACTTGAGACAGTGATCTTGGGTTTTCTCTGGAGTGCCATCAAGGAAATCAAGGCTCCTTTCACGTTTGATGTGGAACACGGAAATGCTCTGCACGCAGTGCTAGGGTTTCGGGCCTCATCTCGCGGCGAGGGGGAAGTCTCATGGTTTCTCTCGAGTTGCGGCCGGAACCTGGGGTATATTCTCGAGTTACGACCGGGAGGGCCCCTCCAGACACGTGTTTGTTCAGCGACGTCAGGACTCCTGCCTAGGTTCGAGGGACACTTCGGGATTCTCCTCGAGTCTTGGCATGGCAATTGGGACGCGTCTCCACGTGATGCGGGAGACCCAGGGTCCCTTTCCACGTGCCACAGGGATCCTGGGACTCCTATCCATTTTCAAGAGGAGTCAGGCATCGTCTCCTTTGGAAGCACTGATCTCCCCAGACCTCTCGAGTTTTCAAAGGATGTGAGGCCTCCGGTCGCGTTGAGGCGGAGGACTAGGTCTTTCTCTGTGGTCTCCACAGGGGATTCAGACATCCCTTCGTCTTGGGAGATGCAAGACGAGCCTGCATTCAATTCACTGCCGGGATATCCGGCCTTACTTCGAGTCAGAGCATCTCAGTGTCCATTCCACTTGAGGCCACAAACTCAGGGTCCCTCTCACATACCTGTAGCTGAGAGAAGCCTCCTCTTAAGGTGCTTGTGGAAAGTTGGTATTCCTCTTGAGTCGAAGCCAGGGACTAAGCCCTCATCTCTAGTTGATTTGGGGTCCACGGATCCCTTTCGTGTTGCTCCAGTGACCTCAGGATCCCTCTAGATTTGAGACAGTGATCTTGGGTTTTCTCTGGAGTGCCATCAAGGAAATCCAGGCTCCTTTCACGTTTGATGTGGAACACGGAATTGCTCTGCACGCAGTGCAGGGGGAACGGGCCTCATCTCAGGGCGAGGGGGAAGTCTCATTGTTTTCTCGAGTTGCGGCCAGAACTTGGGGTATATTCTCGAGTTATGACGGGGAGGGCCCTTCCAGAGACGTGTTTGTTCAGCGACATCAGGACTCCTGCCTAGGTGCGAGGGACACCTCGGGATTCTCCTCGAGTCTTGGCATTGCAATTGGGACGCGTATCCACGTGAGGCGGGAGACCCAGCGTCCCTTTCCCCGTGGCACAGGGATCCTGGGACTCCTATCCATTTTCAAGAGGAGTCGGGCATCGTCTCCTTTGGAAGCATTGATCTCTGCAGACCTCTCGAGTTTTCAAAGGATGTGAGGCCTCCGGTCGCGATGAGGAGGAGAATTCGGTCTTTGTCTGTGGTCTCCACAGGGGATTCAGACATCCCTTCGTCTTGGGAGATGCAAGACGAGCCTGCATTCAATTCACTGCAGGGATATCGGGCCTTACTTCGAGTCAGAGCATCTCGGTGTCCATTCCACTTGAGGCCACAAACTCAGTGTCCCTCTCACATACCTGTAGCTGAGAGAAGCCTCCTCTTGAGGTGCTTGTGGAAAGTTGGTATTCCTCTTGAGTCGAAGCCAGTGACTAAGCTCTCATCTCGAGTTGATTTGGGGTCCACGGAGCCATTTCGTGTTGCTCCAGTGACCTCAGGATCCCTCTAGACTTGAGACAGTGATCTTGGGTTTTCTCTGGAGTGCCATCAAGGAAATCAAGGCTCCTTTCACGTTTGATGTGGAACACGGAATTGCTCTGCACGCATTGCAGGGGAATCGGGCCTCATCTCGCGGCGAGGGGGAAGTCTCATGGTTTTTCTCGAGTTGCGGCCGGAACCTGGGGTATATTCTCGAGTTACGACGGGGAGGGCCCTTCCAGACACGTGTTTGTTCAGCGACGTCAGGACTCCTGCCTAGGTGCGAGGGACACCTTGGGATTCTCCTCGAGTCTTGGCATGGCAATTGGGACGCCTCTCCACGTGAGGCGGGAGACCCAGGGTCCCTTTCCACGTGAAACAGGGATCCCGGGACTCCTATCCATTTTCAAGAGGAGTCAGGCATCGTCTCCTTTGGAAGCATTGATCTCCGCGGACCTCTCGAGTTTTCAAAGGATGTGAGGCCTCCGCTCGCGATGAGGCGGAGAATTAGGTCTTTCTCTGTGGTCTCCACAGGGGATTCAGACATCCCTTCGTCTGGGGAGATGCAAGACGAGCCTGCATTCAATTCACTGAAGGGATATCCGGCCTTACTTCGAGTCAGAGCATCTCGGTGTCCATTCCACTTGAGGCCACAAACTCAGGGGCCCTCTCACATACCTGTAGCTGAGAGAAGCCTCCTCTTGAGGTGCTTGTGGAAAGTCGGTATTCCTCTTGAGTCGAAGCCAGGGACTAAGCTCTCATCTCGAGTTGATTTGGAGTCCACGGAGCCCTTTCATGTTGCGCCACTGACCTCAGGATCCCTCTAGACTTGAGACAGTGATCTTGGGTTTTCTCTAGAGTGCCATGAAGGAAATCAAGGCTCCTTTCACGTTTGATGTGGAACACGGAATTGCTCTGCATGCAGTGCAGGGGAATCGGGCCTCATCTCGCGGCGACGGGGAAGTCTCATGGTTTCTCTCGAGTTGCGGCCGGAACCTGGGGTATATTCTCGAGTTACGACGGGGAGTGCCCTTCCAGACACGTGTTTGTTCAGCGACGTCAGGACTCCTGCCTAGGTGCGAGGGACACCTCGGGATTCTCCTCGAGTCTTGGCATGGCAATTGGGACGCGTATCCACGTGAGGCGGGAGACCAAGGGTCCCTTTCCACGTGCCACAGGGATCCTGGGACTCCTATCCATTTTCAAGAGGAGTCAGGCATCGTCTCCTTTGGAAGCATTGATCTCTGCGGACCTCTCGAGTTTTCAAAGGATGTGAGGCCTCCGGTCGCGATGAGGCGGAGGACTAGGTCTTTCTCTGTGGTCTCCACAGCGGATTCAGATAACCCTTCGTCTTGGGAGATGCAAGAGGAGCCTGCATTCAATTCACTGCAGGGATATCCGGCCTTACTTCGAGTCAGAGCATCTCGGTGTCCATTCCACTTGAGGCCACAAACTCAGGGTCCCTCTAACATACCTGTAGCTGAGAGAAGCCTCCTCTTGAGGTGCTTGTGGAAAGTTGGTATTCCTCTTGAGTCGAAGCCAGGGACTAAGCTCTCATCTCGAGTTGATTTGGGGTCCACGGAGCCCTTTCGTGTTGCTCCAGTGACCTCAGGATCCCTCTAGACTAGAGACAGTGATCTTGGGTTTTCTCTGGAGTGCCATCAAGGAAATCAAGGCTCCTTTCACTTTTGATGTGGAATACGGTATTGCTCTGCACGCAGGGCAGGGGAATCGGGCCTCATCTCGCGGCGAGGGGGAAGTCTCATGGTTTTTCTCGAGTTGCGGCCGGAACCTGGTGTATATTCTCGATTTACGACGGGGAGGGCCCTTCCAGACACGTGTTTGTTCAGCGACGTCAGGATTCCTGCCTAGGTGCGAGGGACACCTCGGGATTCTCCTCGAGTCTTGGCATGGCAATTGGGACGCCTCTCCACGTGAGGCCGGAGACCCAGGGTCCCTTTCCACGTGCCACAGGGATCTTGGGACACCTATTCATTTTCAAGAGGAGTCAGGCATCGTCTCCTTTGGAAGCATTGATCTCTGCAGACCTCTCGAGTTTTCAAAGGATGTGAGGCCTCCGCTCGCGATGAGGCGGAGAATTAGGTCTTTCTCTGAAGTCTCCACAGGGGATTCAGACATCCCTTCGTCTTGGGAGATGCAAGACGAGCCTGCATTCAATTCACTGCAGGGATATCCGGCCTTACTTCGAGTCAGAGCATCTCGGTGTACATTCCACTTGAGGCCACAAAATCAGGGGCCCTCTCACATACCTGTAGCTGAGAGAAGCCTCCTCTTGAGGTGCTTGTGGAAAGTTGGTATTCCTCTTGAGTCGAAGCCAGGGACTAAGTTCTCATCTCGAGTTGAATTGGAGTCCACGGAGCCCTTTCCTTTTGCGCCACTGATCTCAGGATCCCTCTAGACTTGAGACAGTGATCTTGGGTTTTCTCTGGAGTGCCATCAAGGAAATCAAGGCTCCTTTCACGTTTGATGTGGATCACGGAATTGCTCTGCACGCAGTGCAGGGGAATCGGATCTCAGCTCACGGCGAGGGGGAAGTCTCATGGTTTTTCTCGAGTTTCGGCCGGAACCTGGGGTATATTATCGAGTTAAGACGGGGAGGGCCCTTCCAGACACGTGTTTGTTCAGCGACGTCAGGACTCCTGCCTAGGTGCGAGGGACACCTCGGGATTCTCCTCGAGTCTTGGCATGGCAATTGGGACGCCTCTCCACGTGAGGCGGGAGACCCAGGGTCCCTTTCCACGTGCCACAGGGATCTTGGGACACCTATTCATTTTCAAGAGGAGTCAGGCATCGTCTCCTTTGGAAGCATTGATCTCCGCAGACCTCTCGAGTTTTCAAAGAATGTGAGGCCTCCGGTCGCGTTGAGGCGGAGGACTAGGTCTTTCTCTGTGGTCTCCACAGGGGATTCAGACATCCCTTCGTCTTGGGAGATGCAAGAGGAGCCTTCATTCAATTCACTGCAGGGATATCCGGCCTTACTTCGAGTCAGAGCATCTCGGTGTCCATTCCACTTGAGGCCACAAACTCAGGGTCCCTCTAACATACCTGTAGCTGAGAGAAGCCTCCTCTTGAGGTGCTTGTGGAAAGTTGGTATTCCTCTTGAGTCGAAGCCAGGGACTAAGCCCTCATCTCTAGTTGATTTGGGGTCCACGGAGCCCTTTCGTGTTGCTCCTGTGACCTCAGGATCCCTCTAGATTTGAGACAGTGATCTTGGGTTTTCTCTGGTGTGCCATCAAGGAAATCAAGGCTCCTTTCACGTTTGATGTGGAACACGCAATTGCTCTGCACGCAGTGCTAGGGTTTCGGGCCTCAACTCGCGGCGAGGGGGAAGTCTCATGGTTTCTCTCGAGTTGCGGCCGGAACCTGGGGTATATTCTCGAGTTACGACCGGGAGGGCCCTTCCAGACACGTGTTTGTTCAGCGACGTCAGGACTCCTGCCTAGGTGCGAGGGACACCTCGGAATTCTCCTCGAGTCTTGCCATGGCAATTGGGACGGGACTCCACGTGATGCGGGAGACCCAGGGTCCCTTTCCACGTGCCACAGGGATCCTTGGACTCCTATCCATTTTCAAGAGGAGTCAGGCATCGTCTCCTTTGGAAGCATTTATCTCCGCAGACCTCTCGAGTTTTCAAAGAATGTGAGGCCTCCGGTCGCGCTGAGGCGGAGGACTAGGTCTTTCTCTGTGGTCTCCACAGGGGATTCAGACATCCCTTCGTCTTGGGAGATGCAAGACGAGCTTGCATTCAATTCACTGCAGGGATATCCGGCCTTACTTCGAGTCAGAGCATCTCGGTGTCCATTCCACTTGAGGCCACAAACTCAGGGTCTCTCTCACATACCTGTAGCTGAGAGAAGCCTCCTCTTGAGGTGCTTGTGGAAAGTTGGTATTCCTCTTGAGTCGAAGCCAGGGACTAAGCCCTCATCTCTAGTTGATTTGGGGTCCATGGAGAACTTTCGTGTTGCTCCACTGACCTCAGGATCCCTCTAGACTTGAGACAGTGATCTTGGGTTTTCTCTGGAGTGCCATCAAGGAAATCAAGGCTCCTTTCACGTTTGATGTGGAACACGGAATTGCTCTGCACGCAGTGCAGGGGAATCGGTCCTCATCTCGCGGCGAGGGGGAAGACTCATGATTTTTCTCGAGTTGCGGCCGGAACCTGGGGTATATTCTCGTGTTACGACGGGGAGGGCCCTTCCAGACACGTGTTTGTTCAGCGACATCAGGACTCCTGCCTAGGTGCGAGGGACACCTCGGGATTCTCCTCGAGTCTTGGCATGGCAATTGGGACGCGTCTCCACGTGAGGCGGGAGACCCAGGGTCCCTTTCCACGTGCCACAGGGATCCTGGGACTCCTATCCATTTTCAAGAGGAGTCAGGCATCGTCTCCTTTGGAAGCATTGATCTCTGCAGACCTCTCGAGTTTTCAAAGGATGTGAGGCCTCCGGTCGCGATGAGGAGGAGGACTAGGTTTTTCTCTGTGGTCTCCCCAGGGGATTCAGACATCCCTTCATCTTGGGAGATGCAAGACGAACCTGCATTCAATTCACTGCAGGGATATCTGGCCTTACTTCGAGTCAGAGCATCTCGGTGTCCATTGCACTTGAGGGCACAAACTCAGGGTCCCTCTCACATACCATTAGCTGAGAGTAGCCTCCTCTTGAGCTGCTTGTGGAAAGTTTTTATTCCTCTTGAGTAGAAGCCAGGGACTAACCTCTCATCTCGAGTTGATTTGGGGTCCACGGAGCCCTTTCGTGTTGCTCCAGTGACCTCAGGATCCTTCTAGACTTGAGACAGTGATCTTGGGTTTTCTCTGGAGTGCCATCAAGGAAATCAATGCTCCTTTCATTTTTGATGTGGAATACGGAATTGCTCTGCACGCAGGGCAGGGGAATCGGGCCTCATCACGCGGCGAGGGGGAAGTCTCATGGTTTTTCTCGAGTTGCGGCCCGAACCTGGGGTATATTCTCGAGTTACGACGGGGAGGGCCCTCCAGACACGTGTTTGTTCAGCGACGTTTGGACTCCTGCCTAAGTGCGAGGGACACCTCGGGATTCTCCTCGAGTCTTGGCATGGCAATTGGGATGCGTCTCCACGTGAGGCGGGAGAATTAGTGTCCCTTTCCACGTGCCACAGGGATCCTGGGACTCCTATCCATTTTCAAGAGGAGTCAGGCATCGTCTCCTTTGGAAGCATTGATCTCCGCAGACCTCTCGAGTTTTCAAGAATGTGAGGCCTCCGGTCGCGTTGAGGCGGAGGACTACGTCTTTCTCTGTGGTCTCCACAGGGGATTAAGACATCCCTTCGTCTTGGGAGATGCAAGACGAGCCTGCATTCAATTCACTGCAGGGATATCCGGCCTTACTTTGAGTCAGAGCATCTCGGTGTCCATTCCACTTGAGGCCACAAACTCAGGGTCCCTCTCACATACATATTGCTGAGAAAAGCCTCCTCTTGAGGTGCTTGTGGAAAGTTGGTATTCCTCTTGAGTCGAAGCCAGGGACTAAGCTCTCATCTCAAGTTGATTTGGGGTCCACGGAGCCCTTTCCTGTTGCTCCAGTGAACTCAGGATCCCTCTAGACTTGAGACAGTGATCTTGGGTTTTCTCTGGAGTGCCATCAAGGAAATCAAGGCTCCTTTCACGTTTGATGTGGAACACGGAATTGCTCTGCACGCAGTGCTAGGGTATCAGGCCTCATCTCGCGGCGAGGGGGAAGTCTCATGGTTTCTCTCGAGTTGCGGCCGGAATCTGGGGTATATTCTCGAGTTACGACGGGGAGGGCCCTTCCAGACACGTGTTTGTTCAGCGACCTCAGGACTCCTGCCTAGGAGCGAGGTACACCTCGGAATTCTCCTCGAGTCTTGGCATGGCAATTGGGATGCGTCTCCACGTGAGGTGGGAGACCCAGGGTCCCTTTCCACGTGCCACAGTCATCCTGGGACTCCTATCCATTTTCAAGAAGAGTCAGGCATCTTCTCCTTTGGAAGCATTGATCTCTGCGGACCTCTCGAGTTTTCAAAGGATGTGAGGCCTCCGCTCGCGATGAGGCGGAGAACGAGGTCTTTCTCTGTGGTCTCCACAGGGGATTCAGAACCCTTCGTCTTGGGAGATGCAAGACGAGCCTGCATTCAATTCACTGCAGGGATATCCGGCCTTACTTCGAGTCAGAGCATCTCGGTGTCCATTCCACTTGAGGCCACAAACTCAGGGTCCCTCTCACATACCTGTAGCTGAGAGAAGCCTCCTCTTGAGGTGCTTGTGGAAAGTTGGTATTCCTCTTGAGTCGAAGCCAGGGACTAAGCTCTCATCTCGAGTTGATTTGGGGTCCACGGAGCCCTTTCATGTTGGTCCAGTGACCTCAGGATCTCTCTAAAGTTGAGACAGTGATCTTGGGTTTTCTCTAGAGTGCCATCAAGGAAATCAACGTCCCTTTCACGTTTGATGTGTAAAACGGAATTGCTCTGCACGCAGTGCAGGGGAATCGGGCCGCATCTCGTGGCGAGGGGGAAGTCTTATGGTTTTTCTCGAGTTGCGGCCGGAACCTGGGGTATATTCTCGAGTTACGACGGGGATGGCCCTTCCAGACACGTGTTTGTTCAGCGACGTCAGGACTCCTGCCTAGGTGCGAGGGACACCTCGGGATTCTCCTCGAGTCTTGGCATGGCAATTGGGACGCGTCTCCACCTGAGGCGGGAGACCCAGGGTCCCTTTCCACGTGCCACAGGGATCCTGGGACTCCGATCCATTTTCAAGAGGAGTCAGGCATCGTCTCCTTTGGAAGCATTGATCTCCGCGGACCTCTCGAGTTTTCAAAGGATGTGAGGCCTCCGGTCGCGATGAGGCGGAGAACTAGTTCTTTCTCTGTGGTCTCCACAGGGAATTCAAACATCCCTTCGTCTTGGGAGATGCAAGACGAGCCTGCATTCAATTCACTGCAGGGATATCTGGCCTTACTTCGAGTCAGAGCATCTCGGTGTCCATTCCACTTGAGGCCACAAACTCAGGGTCCCTCTCACATACCATTAGCTGAGAGTAGCCTCCTCTTGAGGTGCTTGTGGAAAGTTTTTATTCCTCTTGAGTCGAAGCCAGGGACTAAGCTCTCATCTCGAGTTGATTTGGGGTCCACGGAGCCCTTTCGTGTTGCTCCAGTGACCTCAGGATCCTTATAGACTTGAGACAGTGATCTTGGGTTTTCTCTGGAGTGCCATCAAGGAAATCAATGCTCCTTTCATTTTTGATGTGGAATACGGAATTGCTCTGCACGCAGGGCAGGGGAATCGGGCCTCATCTCGCGGCGAGGGGGAAGTCTCATGGTTTTTCTCGAGTTGCGGCAGGAACCGGGGGTATATTCTCGAGTTACGACGGGAAGGGCCCTTCCAGACACGTGTTTGTTCAGCGACGTAAGGACTACTGCCTAGGTGCGAGGGACACCTCGGGTTTCTCCTCGAGTCTTGGCATGGCAATTGGGACGCGTCTCCACGTGAGGCGGGAGATCCAGGGTCCCTTACCACGTGCCACAGGGATCCTTGGACTCCTATCCATTTTCCAGAGGGGTCTGGCATCGTCTCCTTTGGAAGCATTGATCTCCGCGGAACTCTAGAATTTTCAAATGATGTGAGGCCTCCGGTCGCAATGAGGCGGAGAACTAGTTCTTTCTCTGTGGTCTCCACAGGGGATTCAGACATCCCTTCGTCTTGGGAGATTCAAGACGAGCCTTCTTTCCATTCACTGCAGGGATATCCGGCCTTACTTCGAGTCAGAGCATCTCGGTGTCCATTCCACTTGAGGCCACAAACTCAGGGTCCCTCTCACATACCATTAGCTGAGAGTAGCCTCCTCTTGAGGTGCTTGTGGAAAGTTTTTATTCCTCTTGAGTCGAAGCCAGGGACTAAGCTCTCATCTCGAGTTGATTTGGGGTCCACGGAGCCCTTTCGTGTTGCTCCAGTGACCTCAGGATCCTTATAGACTTGAGACAGTGATCTTGGGTTTTCTCTGGAGTGCCATCAAGGAAATCAATGCTCCTTTCATTTTTGATGTGGAATACGGAATTGCTCTGCACGCAGGGCAGGGGTATCGGGCCTCATCTCGCGGCGAGGGGGAAGTCTCATGGTTTTTCTCCAGTTGCGGCCCGAACCTGGGGTATATTCTCGAGTTACGACGGGGAGGGCCCTTCCAGACACGTGTTTGTTCAGCGACGTCAGGACTCCTGCCTAGGTGCGAGGGACACCTCGGGATTCTCCTCGAGTCTTGGCATGGCAATTGGGACACGTCTCCACGTGATGCGGGAGAATCAGTGTCCCTTTCCACGTGCCACAGTGATCCTGGGACTCCTATCCATTTTCAAGAGGAGTCAGGCATCGTCTCCTTTGGAAGCATTGATCTCTGCAGACCTCTCGAGTTTTCAAAGGATGTGAGGCCTCCGGTCACGATGAGGCGGAGGACTAGGTCTTTCTCTGTGGTCTCCACAGGGGATTCAGACATCCCTTCGTCTTGGGAGATGCAAGACGAGCCTGCATTCAATTCACTGCAGGGATATCCGGCCTTACTTCGAGTCAGAGCATCTCGGTTTCCATTGCACTTGAGGCCACAAACTCAGGGTCCCTCTCACATACCTGTAGCTGAGAGAAGCTTCCTATTGAGGTGCTTGTGGAAAGTTGGTATTCCTCTTGAGTCGAAGCCAGGGACTAAGCTCTCATCTCGAGTTGATTTGGGGTCCACGGAGCCCTTTCGTGTTGCTACAGTGACCTCAGGATCCCTCTAGACTTGAGACAGTGATCTTGGGTTTTCTCTGGAGTGCCATCAAGGAATTCAAGGCTCCTTTCACGTTTGATGTGGAACACGGAATTGCTCTGCATGCAGTGCAGGGGAATCGGGCCTCAACTAGCGGCGAGGGGGAAATCTCATGGATTTTCTCTAGTTGCGGCTTGAACCTGGGGTATATTCTCGAGTTACGACGGGGAGGCCCCTTCCAGACACGTGTTTGTTCAACGACGTCAGGACTCCTGCCTAGGTGCGAGGGACCCCTCGGGATTCTCCTCGAGTCTTGGCATGGCAATTGGGACGCGTCTCCACGTGAGGGGGGAGACCCAGGGTCCCTTTCCACGTGCCACAGGGATCCTGGGACTCCTATCCATTTTCAAGAGGAGTCAGGTATCGTCTCCTTTGGAAGCATTGATCTCCGCAGACCTCTCGAGTTTTTAAAGTATGTGAGGCCTACCGTCGCGATGAGGCGGAGGACTAGGACTTTCTCTGTGGTCTCCACAGCGGATTCAGAAATCCCTTCGTCTTGGGAGATGCAAGACGAGCCTGCATTCAATTCACTGCAGGGATATCCGGCCTTACTTCGAGTCAGAGCATCTCGGTGTCCATTCCACTTGATGCCACAAACTCAGGGTCCCTCTCACATACCTGTAGCTGAGAGAAGCCTCCTCTTGAGGGGCTTGTGGAAAGTTGGTATTCCTCTTGAGTTGAATCCAGGGACTAATCTCTCATCTCGAGTTGATTTGGGGTCCACGGAGACCTTTCGTGTTGCTCCAGTGACCTCAGGATCCCTGTAGTCTAGAGACAGTGATCTTGGGTTTTCTCTGGAGTGCCATCAAGGAAATCAAGGTTCCTTTCACTTTTGATGTCGAACACGGAATTGCTCCGCTCGCAGGGCAGGGGAATCGGGCCTCATCTCGCGGTGAGGGGGAAGTCTCATGGTTTTTCTAGGGTTGCGGCCGGAACCTGGGGTATATTCTCGAGTTATGACGGGGAGGGCCCTTCCAGACACGTGTTTGTTCAGCGAAGTCAGGACTCCTGCCTAGGTGCGAGGAACACCACGGTATTCTCCTCGAGTCTTGGCATGGCAAATGGGACGCGTCTCCACGTGAGGCGGGAGACCCAGGTTCCCTTTGCACTTGCCACAGGGATCCTGGGACTCCTATCCATTTTCAAGAGGAGTCAGGCATCGTCTCCTTTGGAAGCATTGATCTCCGCGGACCTCTCGAGTTTTCAAAGGATGTGAGGCCTCCGGTTGCGATGAGGCAGAGGACTAGGTCTTTCTCTGTTGTCTCCACATGGGATTCAGACATCCCTTATTCTTGGGAGATGCAAGACGAGCCTGCATTCAATTCACTGCAGGGATATCCGGCCTTACTTCGAGTCAGAGCATCTCGGTGTCCATTCCACTTGAGGCCACAAACTGAGGGTCCCTCTCACATAACTGTAGCTGAGAGAATCCTCCTCTTGAGGTGCTTGTGGAAAGTTGGTATTCCTCTTCAGTTGAAGTCAGGGACTCAGCTCTCATCTCGAGTTGATTTGGTGTCCATGGAGCCCTTTCGTGTTGCTCCAGGGACCTCAGGATCCCTCTAGACTTGAGACAGTGATCTTGGGTTTTCTCTGGAGTGCCATCAAGGAAATCAAGGCTCCTTTCATGTTTGATGTGGAACACGGAATTGCTCTGCACGCAGTGCAGGGGAATAGGGCCTCATCTCGCAGCGAGGGGGAAGTCTCATGGTTTTTCTCGAGTTGCGGCAGGAACCGGGGGTATATTTTCGAGTTACGACGGGAAGGGCCCTTCCAGACACGTGTTTGTTCAGCGACGTAAGGACTACTGCCTAGGTGCGAGGGACACCTCGGGTTTCTCCTCGAGTCTTGGCATGGCAATTGGGACGCGTCTCCACGTGAGGCGGGAGATCCAGGGTCCCTTACCACGTGCCACAGGGATCCTTGGACTCCTATCCATTTTCCAGAGGAGTCTGGCATCGTCTCCTTTGGAAGCATTGATCTCCGCGGAACTCTAGAATTTTCAAATGATGTGAGGCCTCCGGTCGCAATGATGCGGAGAACTAGTTCTTTCTCTGTGGTCTCCACAGGGGATTCAGACATCCCTTCGTCTTGGGAGATTCAAGACGAGCCTTCTTTCCATTCACTGCAGGATTATCCGGCCTTACTTCGAGTCAGAGCATCTCGGTGTCCATTCCACTGGAGGCCACAAACTCAGGGTCCCTCTCACATACCTGTAGCTGAGAGAAGCCTCCTCTTGAGGTGCTTGTGGAAAGTTGGTATTCCTCTTGAGTCGAAGCCAGGGACTAAGCTCTCATCTCGAGTTGATTTGGGGTCCACGGAGCCCTTTCGTGTTGCTACAGTGACCTCAGGATCCCTCTGGACTTGAGACAGTGATCTTGGATTTTCTCTGGAGTGCCATCAAGGAAATCAAGGCTCCTTTCACGTTTGATGGGGAACACGGAATTGCTCTGCACACAGTGCAGGGGAATCGGGCCTCATCTCGCGGCGAGGGGGAAGTCTCATGGTTTTTCTCGAGTTGCGGCTGGAAACTGGGGTATATTCTCGAGTTACAACGCGGAGGACACTTCCAGACACGTGTTTCTTCAGCGAAGTGAGGACTCCTGCCTAGGTGCGAAGGACACCTCGGGGTTCTCCTCGAGTCTTGGCATGGCAATTGGGACGCGTCTCCACGTGAGGCGGGAGACCCAGGGTCCCTTTCCACGTGCCACAGGGATCCTGGGACTCCTATCCATTTTCAAGAGGAGTCAGGCATCGTCTCCTTTGGAAGCATTGATCTCCGCAGACCTCTCGAGTTTTTAAAGTATGTGAGGCCTACCGTCGCGATGAGGCGAGGACTAGGACTTTCTCTGTGGTCTCCACAGCGGATTCAGAAATCCCTTCGTCTTGGGAGATGCAAGACGAGCCTGCATTCAATTCACTGGAGGGATATCCGGCCTTACTTCGAGTCAGAGCATCTCGGTGTCCATTCCACTTGATGCCACAAACTCAGGGTCCCTCTCACATACCTGTAGCTGAGAGAAGCCTCCTCTTGAGGGGCTTGTGGAAAGTTGGTATTCCTCTTGAGTTGAATCCAGGGACTAATCTCTCATCTCGAGTTGATTTGGGGTCCACGGAGACCTTTCGTGTTGCTCCAGTGACCTCAGGATCCCTGTAGACTAGAGACAGTGATCTTGGGTTTTCTCTGGAGTGCCATCAAGGAAATCAAGGTTCCTTTCACTTTTGATGTCGAACACGGAATTGCTCCGCTCGCAGGGCAGGGGAATCGGGCCTCTTCTCGCGGTGAGGGGGAAGTCTCATGGTTTTTCTAGGGTTGCGGCCGGAACCTGGGGTCTATTCTCGAGTTACGACGGGGAGGGCCCTTCCAGACACGTGATAGGTGCGAGGAACAACTTCGGATTCTCCTAAAGTCTTGGCATGGAAACTGGGAGGCGTCTCCACGTGAGGCGGTAGACCCAGTGTCCCTTTCCACGTGCCACAGGGATCCTGGGACTCCTATCCATTTTCAAGAGGAGTCAGGCATCGTCTCCTTCGGAAGCATTGATATCTGCGGACCTCTCGAGTTTTCAAAGGATGTGAGGCCTCCGGTCGCGATGAAGCGGAGAACTAGGTCTTTCTCTGTGGTCTCCACAGGGGTTTCAGACATCCCTTCGTCTTGGGAGATGTAAGACGAGCCGGCATTCAATTCACTGCAGTGATATCCGGCCTTACTTCGAGTCAGAGCATCTCGGTGTCCATTCCACTTGAGGCCACAAACTCAGGGTCCCTCTCACATACCTGTAGCAGAGAGAAGCCTCCTCTTGAGGTGCTTGTGGAAAGTTGGTATGCCTCTTGAGTCGAAGTCAGGGACTAAGCTCTCATCTCGTGTTGATTTGGGGTCCAGGGAGCCCTTTCGTGTTGCTACAGTGACCTCAGGATCCCTCTAGACTTGAGACAGTGATCTTGGGTTTTCATTGGAGTGCCATCAAGAAATCAAGGCTCCTTTCACGTTTGATGTGGAAAACTGAATTGCTCTGCACACAGTGCACGGGAATCGGGCCTCATCTCGCGGCGAGGGGGAAGTCTCATGGTTTTTCTCGAGTTGCGGCCGGAACCTGGGGTATATTCTCGAGTTATGACGGGGAGGGCCCTTCCAGACACGTGTTTGTTCAGCGAAGTCAGGACTCCTGCCTAGGTGCGAGTAACACCACGGTATTCTCCTCGATTCTTGGAATGGCAAATGGGACGCGTCTCCACGTGAGGCGGGAGACCCAGGTTCCCTTTGCACTTGCCACAGGGATCCTGGGACTCCTATCCATTTTCAAGAGGAGTCAGGCATCGTCTCCTTTGGAAGCATTGATCTCCGCGGACCTCTCGAGTTTTCAAAGGATGTGAGGCCTCCGGTTGCGATGAGGCAGAGGACTAGGTCTTTCTCTGTTGTCTCCACATGGGATTCAGACATCCCTTATTCTTGGGAGATGCAAGACGAGCCTGCATTCAATTCACTGCAGGGATATCCGGCCTTACTTCGAGTCAGAGCATCTCGGTGTCCATTCCACTTGAGGCCACAAACTGAGGGTCCCTCTCACATAACTGTAGCTGAGAGAATCCTCCTCTTGAGGTGCTTGTGGAAAGTTGGTATTCCTCTTCAGTTGAAGTCAGGGACGCAGCTCTCATCTCGAGTTGATTTGGTGTCCACGGAGCCCTTTCGTGTTGCTCCATGGACCTCAGGATCCCTCTAGACTTGAGACAGTGATCTTGGGTTTTCTCTGGAGTGCCATCAAGGAAATCAAGGCTCCTTTCATGTTTGATGTGGAACACGGAATTGCTCTGCACGCAGTGCAGGGGAATAGGGCCTCATCTCGCAGCGAGGGGGAAGTCTCATGGTTTTTCTCGAGTTGCGGCAGGAACCGGGGGTATATTCTCGAGTTACGACGGGAAGGGCCCTTCCAGACACGTGTTTGTTCAGCGACGTAAGGACTACTGCCTAGGTGCGAGGGACACCTCGGGTTTCTCCTCGAGTCTTGGCTTGGCAATTGGGACGCGTCTCCACGTGAGGCGGGAGATCCAGGGTCCCTTACCACGTGCCACAGGGATCCTTGGACTCCTATCCATTTTCCAGAGGAGTCTGGCATCGTCTCCTTTGGAAGCATTGATCTCCGCGGAACTCTCGAGTTTTCAAAGGATGTGAGGCCTCCGGTCGCGATGAGGCGGAGATCTAGGTCTTTCTCTGTGGTCTCCACAGGGGATTCAGACATCCTTTCATCCTGGGAGATGCAAGACGAGCCTGCATTCAATTCACTGCAGTGATATCCGGCCTTACTTCGAGTCAGAGCATCTCGGTGTCCATTCCACTTGAGGCCACAAACTCAGGGTCTCTCTCACATACCTGTAGCTGAGAGAAGCCTCCTCTTGAGGTGCTTGTGGAAAGTTGGTATTCCTCTTGAGTCGAAGCCACGGACTAAACTCTCATCTCGAGTTAATTATTGGTCCATGGAGCCCTTTCGTGTTGCTCCAGTGACCTCAGGATCCCTCTAGACTTGAGACAGTGATCTTGGGTTTTCTCTGGAGTGCCATCAAGGAAATCAACGCTCCTTTCACGTTTGATGTGGAACACGGAATTGCTCTGCACGCAGTGCAGGGGAATCGGGCCTCATCTCGCTGCGAGGGGGAAGTCTCGTGGTTTTTCTCGAGTTGCGGCCGGAACCTGGGGTATATTCTCGAGTTACGACGGGGAGGGCCCTTCCAGACACGTGTTTGTTCAGCGACGTCAGGACTACTGCCTAGGTGCGAGGGAAACCTCGGGATTCTCCTCGAGTCTTGGCATGGCAATTGGGACGCGTCTCCACGTGAGGCGGGAGACCCAGGGTCCCTTTCCACGTGCCACAGGGATCCTGGGACTCCTATCCATTTTCAAGAGGAGTCAGGCATCGTCCCCTTTGGAAACATTGATCTCCGCGGACCTCTCGAATTTTCAAAGGATGTGAGGCCTCCGGTCGCGATGAGGCGGAGATCTAGGTCTTTCTCTGTGCTCTCCACCGGGGATTCAGACATCCCTTCGTCTTGGGAGATGCAAGACGAGCCTGCATTCAATTCACTGCAGGGATATCCGGCCTTACTTCGAGTCAGAGCATCTCGGTGTCCATTCCACTTGAGGCCACAAACTCACGGTCCCTCTCACATACCTGTAGCTGAGAGAAGCCTCCTCTTGAGGTGCTTGTGGAAAGTTGGTATTCCTCTTGAGTCTAAGGCAGGGACTAAGCTCTCATCTCGAGTTGATTTGGGGTCCACGGAGCCCTTTCTTGTTGCTCCAGTGACCTCAGGATCCCTCTAGACTTGAGACAGTGATCTTGGGTTTTCTCTGGAGTCACATCAAGGAAATCAAGGCTCCTTTCACGTTTGATGTGGAACACGGAATTGTTCTGCATGCAGTGCAGGGGAATCGGGCCTCACCCCGCGGCGAGGGGTAAGTCTCATGGTTTTTCTTGAGTTGCGGCCGGAACCTGGGGTATATTCTCGAGTTACTACGGGGAGGGCCCTTCCAGACACGTGTTTGTTCAGCGACGTCAGGATTCCTGCCTAGGTGCGAGGGACACCTCGGGATTCTCCTCGAGTCTTGGCGTGGCAATTGGGACGCGTCTCCACGTGAGGCGGGAGACCCAGGGTCCCTTTCAACGTGCCACAGGGATTCTGGGACTCCTATCCATTTTCAAGAGGAGTCAGGCATCATCTCCTTTGGAAGCATTGATCTCCGTGGACCTCTCGAGTTTTCAAAGGATGTGAGGCCTCCGGTCGTGATGAGGCGGAGGACTAGGTCTTTCTCTGTGGACTCCACACGGTATTCAGACATCCCTTCGTCTTGGGAGATGCAAGACGAGCCTGCATTCAATTCACTGCAGGGATATCCGGCCTTACTTCGAGTCAGAGCATCTCGGTGTCCATTCCACTTGAGGCCAAAAACTCAGGGTCCCTCTCACATACCTGTAGCTGACAGAAGCCTCCTCTTGAGGTGCTTGTGGAAAGTTGGTATTCCTCTTGAGTCGAAGCCAGGGACTAAGCTCTCATCTCGAGTTGATTTGGGGTCCACGGAGCCCTTTCGTGCTGCTCCAGTGACCTCAGGATCCCTCTAGTCTTGAGACAGTGATCTTGGGTTTTCCCTGGAGTGCCATCAAGGAAATCAAGGCTCCTTTCACGTTTGATGTGGAACACGCAATTGCTCTGCACGCAGTGCAGGGGAATCGGGTCTCATCTCGCGGCGAGGGGGAAGTCTCATGGTTTTTCTCGAGTTGTGGACGGAACCTGGGGTATATTCTCGAGTTACGACGGGGAGGGCCCTTCCAGACACGTGTTTGTTCAGCCACGTCAGGACTCCTGCCTAGGTGCGAGGGACACCTCGGGATTCTCCTCGAGTCTTGGCATGGCCATTGGGATGCGTCTCCACGTGAGGCGGGAGACCCAGGGTCCCTTTCCACGTGCCACAGGGATCCTGGGACTCCTATCCTTTTTCAAGAGGAGACAGGCATCGTCTCCTTTGAAAGCATTGATCTCCGTGGACCTCTCGATTTTTCAAAGGATGTGAGGCCTCCGTTCGCGTTGAGGCGGAGGACTAGGTCTTTCTCTGTGGTCTCCACAGGGGATTAAGACATCCCTTCGTCTTGGGAGAGGCAAGACAAGCCTTCATTCAATTCACTGCAGGGATATCCGGCCTTACTTCGAGTCAGAGCCTCTCGTTGTCCATTCCACTTGAGGCCACAAACTCAGGGTCCCTCTCACATACCTGTTGCTGAGAGAAGCCTCCTCTTGAGGTGATTGTGGAAAGTTGGTATTCCTCTTGAGTGGAAGCCAGGGACTAAGCTCTCATCTCGAGTTGATTTGGGGTCCACGGAGCCCTTTCGTGTTACTCCAGTGACCTCAGGATCCCTCTAGACTTGAGACAGTGATCTTTGGTTTTCTCTGGAGTGCCATCAAGGAAATCAAGGCTCCTTTCACGTTTGATGTGGAACAGGAAATTGCTCTGCACGCAGTGCAGGGGAATCGGGCCTCATCTCGCGGCGAGAGGGAAGTCTCATGGTTTTTCTCGAGTTGCGGCCGGAACCTGGGGTATATACTCGAGTTACGACGGGGAGGGCCCTTCCAGACACGTGTTTGTTCAGCGACGTCAGGACTCCTGCCTAGGTGCGAGGGACACCTCGGAATTCTCCTCGAGTCTTGGCATGGCAATTGGGACGCGTCTCCACGTGAGGCGGCAGACCCAGGGTCCCTTTCCACGTGCCACAGGGATCCTGGGACTCCTTTTCATTTTCAAGAGGAGTCAGGCATCGTCTCCGTTGGAAGCATTGATCTCCCCAGACCTCTCGAGTTTTCAAAGGATGTGAGGCCTCCGATCGCGATGAGGCGGAGAACTAGGTCTTTCTCTGTCGTCTCCACAGGGGATTCAGACATCCCTTCATCTTGGGAGATGCAAGACGAGCCTACATTCAATTCACTGCAGGGATATCTGGCCTTACTTCAAGTCAGAGCATCTCGGTGTCCATTCCACTTGAGGCCAAAAACTCATGGTCCCTCTCACATACCTGTAGCTGAGAGAAGCCTCCTCTTGAGTTGCTTGTGGAAAGTTGGTATTCCTCTTGAGTCGAAGCCAGGGAATAAGCTCTCTTTTCGAGTTGATTTGGGGTCCACGGAGCCCTTTCGTGTTGCTCCAATGACCTCAGGATCCCTCTAGACTTGAGACAGTGATCTTTGGTTTTCTCTGGAGTGCCATCAAGGAAATCAAGGCTTCTTTCACATTTGATGTGGAACACGGAATTGCTCTGCACGCAGTGCTAGGGTATCGGGCCTCATCTCGGGGCGAGGGGGAAGTGTCATGGTTTTTCTCGAGTTGCGGCCGGAACCTGGGGTATATTCTCGAGTTACGACGGGGAGGGCCCCTCCAGACACGTGTTTGTTCAGCGACGTCAGGACTCCTGCCTAGGTGCGAGGGACACCTCGGGATTCTCCTCGAGTCTTGGCATGGCAATTGGGACGCGTCTCCACGTAAGGCGGGAGACCCAGGGTCACTTTCCACGTGCCAAAGGGATCCTGGGACTCCTATCCATTTTCAAGAGGAGTCAGGCATCGTCTCCTTTGGAAGCATTGATCTGCGCGGACCGCTCGATTTTTCAAAGGATGTGATGTCTCCGGTCGCGATGAGGCGGAGGACTAGGTCTTTCTCTGTGGTCTCCACAGGGGATTCAGACATCCCTTCGTCTTGGGAGATGCAAGAAGAGCCTGCATTCAATTCACTGCAGGGATATCTGGCCTTACTTCGAGTCAGAGCATCTCGCTGTCCATTCCACTTGAGGCCACAAACTCAGGGTCCCACTCACATACCTGTTGCTGAGAGAAGCCTCCTCTTGAGGTGCTTGTGGAAAGTTGGTATTCCTCTTGAGTCGAAGCCAGGGACTAAGCTCTCATTTCGAGTTGATTTGGGGACCACAGAGCCCTTTCGTGTTGCTCCAGTGACCTCAGGATCCCTCTAGACTTGAGACAGTGATCTTGGGTTTTCTCTGGAGTGCCATCAAGGAAATCAAGGCTCCTTTCACGTTTGATGTGGAACACGGAATTGCTCTGCACGCAGTGGAGGGGAATCGGGCCTCATCTCGCGGCGAGGGGGAAGTCTCATGGTTTTTCTCGAGTTGCGGCCGGAACCTGGGGTATATTCTCGAGTTACGATGGGGAGGGCCCCTCCAGACACGTGTTTTTTCAGCTACGTCAGGACTCCTGCCTAGGTGCGAGGGACACCTCGGGATTCTCCTCGAGTCTTGGCATGGCAATTGGGACGCGACTCACGTGAGGTGGGAGACCCAGGGTCCCTTTCCACATGCCACAGGGATCCTGGGACTCCTATGATTTTCAAGAGGAGTCAGACATCGTCTCCTATGGAAGCATTGATCTCCGCGGACCTCTCGAGTTTTCAAAGGATGTGAGGCCTCCGGTCACGTTAAGGCGGAGGACTAGGTCTTTCTCTGTGGTCTCCACAGGGGATTCAGACATCCCTTCGTCTTGGGAGAGGCAAGACAAGCCTTCATTCAATTCACTGCAGGGATATCCGGCCTTACTTCGAGTCAGAGCATCTCGTTGTCCTTTCCACTTGAGGCCACAAACTCAGGGTCCCTCTCACATACCTGTTGCTGAGAGAAGCCTCCTCTTGAAGTGCTTGTGGATAGTTGGTATTCCTCTTGAGTGGAAGCCAGGGACTAAGCTCTCATCTCGAGTTGATTTGGGGTCCACGGAGCCCTTTCTGTTGCTCCAGTGACCTCAGGATCCCTCTAGACTTGAGACAGTGATCTTGGGTTTTCCCTGGAGTGCCATCAAGGAAATCAAGGCTCCTTTCACGTTTGATGTGGAACACGCAATTGCTCTGCACGCAGTGCAAGGGAATCGGGCCTCATCTCGGAGCGAGGGGGAAGTCTCATGGTTTTTCTCGAGTTGCGGCCGGAACCTGGGGTATATTCCCGAGTTATGACGGGGAGGGCCCTTCCAGACACGTGATTGTTCAGCGACGGCAGGACTCCTGCCTAGGTGCGAGGGACACCGCGGAATTCTCCTCGAGTCTTGGCATGACAATTGGGACGCGTCTCCACGTGAGGCGGGAGACCCAGTGTCCCTTTCCACGTGCCACAGGGATCCTGGGACTCCTTTTCATTTTCAAGAGGAGTCAGGCATCGTCTCCGTTGGAAGCATTGATCTGCGCAGACCTCTCAACTTTTCAAAGGATGTGAGGCCTCCGGTCGCGTTGAGGCGGAGAACTAGGTCTTTCTCTGTCGTCTCCACAGGGGATTCAGACATCCCTTCATCTTGGGAGATGCAAGACGAGCCTACATTCAATTCACTGCAGGGATATCTAGCCTTACTTCAAGTCAGAGCATCTCGGTGTCCATTCCACTTGAGGCCAAAACTCGTGGTCCCTCTCACATACCTGTAGCTGAGAGAAGCCTCCTCTTGAGGTGCTTGTGGAAAGTTGGTATTCCTCTTGAGTCGAAGCCAGGGAATAAGCTCTCTTCTCGACTTGATTTGGGGTTCACGGAGCCCTTTCGTGTTGCTCCAATGACCTCAGGATCCCTCTAGACTTGAGACAGTGATCTTGGGTATTCTCTGGAGTGCCATCTAGGAAATCAAGTCTCCTTTCACGTTTGATGTGGAACACGGAATTGCTCTGCACGCAATGCAGGGGAATCAGGCCTCATCTCGCAGCGAGGGGGATGTCACATGGTTTTTCTCGAGTTGCGGCCGGAACCTGGGGTATATTCTCGAGTTACGACGGGGAGGGCCCTTCCAGACACGTTTTTGTTCAGCAACGTCAGGACTCCTGCCTAGGTGCGAGGGACACCTCGGGATTCTCCTCGAGTCTTGGCATGGCAATTGGGACGCGTCTCCACGTAAGGCGGGAGACCCAGGGTCCCTTTCCACGTGCCAAAGGGATCCTGGGACTCCTATCCATTTTCAAGAGGAGTCAGGCATCGTCTCCTTTGGAAGCATTGATCTGCGCGGACCGCTCGATTTTTCAAAGGATGTGATGTCTCCGGTCGCGATGAGGCGGAGGACTAGGTCTTTCTCTGTGGTCTCCACAGGGTATTCATACATCCCTTCGTCTTGGGAGATGCAAGACGAGCCTGCATTCAATTCACTGCAGGGATATCTGGCCTTACTTCGAGTCAGAGCATCTCGCTGTCCATTCCACTTGAGGCCACAAACTCAGGGTCCCACTCACAATCCTGTAGCTGAGAGAAGCCTCCTCTTGAGGTGCTTGTGGAAAGTTGGTATTCCTCTTGAGTCGAAGCCAGGGACTAAGCTCTCATTTCGAGTTGATTTGGGGACCGCAGAGCCCTTTCGTGTTGCTCCAGTGACCTCAGGATCCCTCTAGACTTGAGACAGTGATCTTGGGTTTTCTCTGGAGTGCCATCAAGGAAATCAAGGCTCCTTTCTCGTTTGATGTGGAACACGGAATTGCTCTGCACGCAGTGGAGGGGAATCGGGCCTCATATCGCGGCGAGGGGGAATCTCATGGTTTTTCTCGAGTTGCGGCCGGAACCTGGGGTATATTCTCGAGTTACCACGGGGAGGGCCCTTCCAGACACGTGTTTGTTCAGCGACGTCAGGACTCCTGCCTAGGTGCGAGGGACACCTCGCGATTCTCCTCGAGTCTTGGCATGGCAATTGGGACGCGTCTCCACATGAGGCGGGAGACCCAGGGTCCCTTTCCACGTGCCACAGGGATCCTGGGACTCCTATCCATTTTCAAGAGGAGTCAGGCATCGTCTCCTTTGGAAGCATTGATCTCCGCGGACCTCTTGAGTTTTCAAAGGATGTGAGGCCTCCGGTCGCGATGAGGCGGAGAACTAGGTCTTTCTCTGTCGTCTCCACAGGGGATTCAGACATCCCTTCGTCTTGGGAGATGCAAGACGAGCCTGCATTCAATTCACTGCAGGGATATCCGGCCTTACTTCGAGTCAGAGCATCTCGGGGTCCATTCCACTTGAGGCCACAAACTCAGGGTCCCTCTCACATACCTGAAGCTGAGAGAAGCCTCCTCTTGAGGTGCTTGTGGAAAGTTGGTATTCCTCTTGAGTCGAAGCCAAGCACTAAGCTCTCATCTCGAGTTGATTTGGGGTCCATGAAGCCCTTTCGTGTTGCTCCAGTGACCTCAGGATCCCTCTAGACTTGAGACAGTGATCTTGGGTTTTCTCTGGAGTGCCATCAAGGAAATCAACGCTCCTTTCACGTTTGATGTGGAACACGGAATTGCTCTGCACGCAGTGCAGGGGAATCGGGCCTCATCTCGGGGCGAGTGGGAAGTCTCATGGTTTTTCTCGAGTTGCGGCCGGAACCTGGGGTATATTCTCGAGTTACGACGGGGAGGGCCCTTCCAGACACTTGTTTGTTCAGCGACGTCAGGACTCCTGCCTAGGTCCGAGGGACACCTCGGAATTCTCCTCGAGTCTTGGCATGGCAATTGGGACGCGTCTCCACGTAAGGCGGGAGACCAAGGGTCCCTTTCCACGTGCCAAAGGGATCCTGGGACTCCTATCCATTTTCAAGAGGAGTCAGGCATCGTCTCCTTTGGAAGCATTGATCTGCGCGGACCGCTCGATTTTTCAAAGGATGTGATGTCTCCGGTCGCGATGAGGCGGAGTACTAGGTCTTTCTCTGTCGTCTCCACAGGGGATTCAGACATCCCTTCGTCTTGGGAGATGCAAGACGAGCCTGCATTCAATTCACTGCAGGGATATCTGGCCTTACTTCGAGTCAGAGCATCTCGCTGTCCATTCCACTTGAGGCCACAAACTCAGGGTCCCACTCATATACCTGTAGCTGAGAGAAGCCTCCTCTTGAGGTGCTTGTGGAAAGTTGGTATTCCTCTTGAGTCGAAGCCTGCGACTAAGCTCTCATCTCGAGTTGATTTGGGGTCCATGAAGCCCTTTCTTGTTGATCCAGTGACCTCAGGATCCCTCTAGACTTGAGACAGTGATCTTGGGTATTCTCTGGAGTGCCATCAAGGAAATCAAGGCTCCTTTCACGTTTGATGTGGAACACGGTATTGCTCTGCACGCAGTGCAGGGGAATCGGTCCTCATCTCGCGGCGAGGGGGAAGTCTCATGGTTTTTCTCGAGTTGCGGCCGGAACCTGGGGTATATTCTCGAGTTACGACGGGGAGGGCCCTGCCAGACACATATTTGTTCAGCGACATCAGGACACCTGCCTAGATGCGAGGGACACCTCGGAATTCTCCTCGAGTCTTGGCATGGCAATTGGGACGCGTCTCCACGTGAGGCGGGAGACCCAGGGTCCGTTTCCACGTGCCACAGGGATCCTGGGACTCCTATCCATTTTCAAGAGGAGTCAGGCATCGTCTCCTTTGGAAGCATTGATCTCCGCGAACCTCTCGAATTTTCAAAGGATGTGAGGCCTCCGGTCGCAATGAGGCGGAGATCTAGGTCTTTCTCTGTGGTCTCCACAGGGTATTCAGACATCCCATCGTCTTGGGAAATGCAAGACGAGCCTGCATTCAATTCACTGCAGGGATATCCGGCCTTACTTCGAGTCAGAGCATCTCGGAGTCCATTCCACTTGAGGCCACAAACTCAGGGTCCCTCTCACATACCTGTAGCTGAGAGAAGCCTCCTCTTGAGGTGCTTGTGGAAAGATGGTATTCCTCTTGAGTCGAAGCCAGGGACTAAGCTCTCATCTCGAGTTGATTTGGGGTCCACGGAGCCCTTTCGTGTTGTTCCAGTGACCTCAGGATCCCTCTAGACTTGAGACAGTTATCTTGGGTTCTCTCTGAAGTGCCATCAAGGAAATCAAGTCTCCTTTCACGTTTGATGTGGAACACGGAATTGCTCTCACGCAGTGCAGGGGAATCGGGCCTCATCTCGCTGCGAGGGGGAAGTCTCATAGTTTTTCTCGAGTTGCGGCTGGAACCTGGGGAATATTCTCGAGTTACGACGGGGAGGGCCTTTCCAGACACGTGTTTGTTCAGCGACGTCAGGACTCCTGCCTAGGTGCGAGGGACACCTCGGAATTCTCCTCGAGTCTTGGCATGGCAATTGGGACGCGTCTCCACGTGAGGCGGGAGACCCAGGGTCCCTTTCCACGTGCCAAAGGGATCCTGGGACTCCTATCCATTTTCAAGAGGAGTCAGGCATCGTCTCCTTTGGAAGCATTGATCTCCGCGGACCTCTCGAGTTTTCAAAGGATGTGAGGCCTCGTTCGCGATGAGGCAGAGGACTAGGTCTTTCTCTGTCGTCTCCATAGGGGATTCAGACATCCCTTCTTCTTGGGAGATGCAAGACGAGCCTGCATTCAATTCACTGCAGGGATATCCGGCCTTACTTCGAGTCAGAGCATCTCGGTGTCCATTCCACTTGAGGCCAAAAACTCAGGGTCCCTCTCACATACCTGTAGCTGAGAGAAGCCTCCTCTTGAGGTGCTTGTGGAAAGTTGGTATTCCTCTTGAGTCGAAGCCAGGGACAAAGCTCTCATCTCGAATTGATTTGGGGTCCACGGAGCCCTTTCGTGTTGCTCCAGTGACCTCAGGATCCCTCTAGACTTGAGACAGTGATCTTGGGTTTTCCCTGGAGTGCCATCAAGGAAATCAAGGCTCCTTTCACGTTTGATGTGGAACACGCAATTGCTCTGCACGCAGTGCAAGGGAATCGGGCCTCATCTCGGGGCGAGGGGGAAGTCTCATGGTTTTTCTCGAGTTGCGGCCGGAACCTGGGGTATATTCTCGAGTTACGACGGGGAGGGCCCTTCCAGACACGTGTTTGTTCAGCGACGTCAGGACTCCTGCCTAGGTGCGAGGGACACCTCGGAATTCTCCTCGAGTCTTGGCATGGAAATTGGGACGCGTCTCCACGTGAGGCGGGAGACCCAGGGTCCCTTTCCACGTGCCACAGGGATCCTGGAACTCCTTTTCATTTTCAAGAGGAGTCAGGCATCGTCTCCGTTGGAAGCATTGATCTCCGCAGACCTCTCGAGTTTTCAAAGGATGTGAGGCCTCCGGTCGCGATGAGGCGGAGAACTAGGTCTTTCTCTGTCGTCTCCACAGGGGATTCAGACATCCCTACATCTTGGGAGATGCAAGACGAGCCTACATTCAATTCACTGCAGGGATATCTGGCCTTACTTCAAGTCAGAGCATCTCGGTGTCCATTCCACTTGAGGCCAAAAACTCATGGTCCCTCTCACATACCTGTAGCTGAGAGAAGCCTCCTCTTGAGGTGCTTGTGGAAAGTTGGTATTCCTCTTGAGTCGAAGCCAGGGACTAAGCTCTCATTTCGAGTTGTTTTGGGGACCACAGAGCCCTTTCGTGTTGCTCCAGTGACCTCAGGATCCCTCTAGACTTGAGACAGTGATCTTGGGTTTTCTCTGGAGTGCCATCAAGGAAATCAAGGCTCCTTTCACGTTTGATGTGGAACACGGAATTGCTCTGCACGCAGTGGAGGGGAATCGGGCCTCATATCGCGGCGAGGGGGAAGTCTCATGGTTTTTCTCGAGTTGCGGCCGGAACCTGGGGTATATTCTCGAGTTACGACGGGGAGGGCCCTTCCAGACACATATTTGTTCAGCGACGTCAGGAGTCCTGCCTAGGTGCGAGGGACACCTCGGGATTCTCCTCGAGTCTTGGCATGGCAATTGGGACGCGTCTCCACGTGAGGCGGGAGACCCAGGGTCCCTTTCCACGTGCCACAGGGATCCTGGGACTCCTATCCATTTTCAAGAGGAGTCAGGCATCGTCTCCTTTGGAAGCATTGATCTCCGCGGACCTCTTGAGTTTTCAAAGGATGTGAGGCCTCCGGTCGCGTTGAGGCGGAGGACTAGGTCTTTGTCTGTGGTCTCCACAGGGGATTCATACAACCCTTCGTCTTGGGAGATGCAATACGAGCCTGCATTCAATTCACTGTAAGGATATCCGGCCTTACTTCGAGTCAGAGCATCTCGGTGTCCATTCCACTTGAGGCCACAAACTCAGTGTCCCTCTCACATACCTGAAGCTGAGAGAAGCCTCCTCTTGAGGTGCTTGTGGAAACTTGGTATTCCTCTTGAGTCGAAGCCAGGGACTAAGCTCTAATCTCGAGTTGATTTGGGGTCCACGGAGCCCTTTCGTGTTGCTCCAGTGACCTCAGGATCCCTCTAGACTTGAGACAGTGATCTTGGGTTTTCTCTGGAGTGCCATCAAGGAAATCAAGGCTCCTTTCACGTTTGATGTGGAATACGGAATTGTTCTGCAGGCAGTGCAGGGGAATCGGGGCTCATCTCGCAGCGAGGGGGAAGTCTCATAGTTTTTCTCGAGTTGCGGCCGGAACCTGAGGTATATTCTCGAGTTACGACGGGAAGGGCCCTTCCAGACACGTGTTTGTTCAGCGACGTCAGGACTCCTGCCTAAGTGCAAGGGACACCTCGGGATTCTCCTCGAGTCTTGGCATGGCAATTGGGACGCGTCTCCACGTGAGGCGGGAGACCCAGGGTCCCTTTCCACGTGCCAAAGGGATCTTGGGAGTCCTATCCATTTTCAAGGGGAGTCAGGCATCATCTCCTTTGGAAGCATTGATTTCGGCGGACCTCTCGAGTTTTCAAAGGATGTGAGGCCTCCGATCACGTTGAGTCGGAGGTCTAGGTCTTTCTCTGTGGTCTCCACAGGGGATTCAGACATCCCTTCGTCTTGGCAGATGCAAGACGAGCCTGCAATGAATTCACTGCAGGGATATCCGGCCTTAATTCGAGTCAGAGCATCTCGGTGTCCATTCCACTTGAGGCCACAAACTCAGGGTCCCACTCACCTACCTGTAGCTGAGAGAAGCCTCCTCTTGAGGTGCTTGTGAAAAGTTGGTATTCCTCTAGATTGGAAGCCAGGGACTAAGCTCTCATCTCCAATTGATTTGGGGTCCACGGAGCCCTTTCCTGTTGCTCCAGTGACCTCAGGATCCCTCTAGACTTGAGACAGTGATCTTGGGTTTTCTCTGGAGTGCCATCAAGGAAATCAAGGCCCCTTTCACGTTTGATGTCGAACACGGATTTGCTCTGCACGCAGTGCAGCGGAATCGGGCCTCATCTTTTGGCGAGGGGGAAGTCTCATGGTTTTTCTCGCGTTGCGGCCGGAACCTGGGTTACATTCTCGAGTTACGACGGGCAGGGACCTTCGAGACACGTGTTTGTTCAGCGACGTCAGGACTCGTGCCTAGGTGCGAGGGACACCTCGGGATTCTCCTCGAGTTTTGGCATAGCAATTGGGACGCGTCTCCACGTGAGGCGGGAGACCCAGTTTCCCTTTCCACGTGCCACAGGGATCCTGGAACTCCTATCCATTTTCAAGAGGAGTCAGGCATCGTCTCCTTTGGAAGCATTGATCTGCGCGGACCGCTCGATTTTTCAAAGGATGTGATGTCTCCGGTCGCGATGAGGCGGAGTACTAGGTCTTTCTCTGTCGTCTCCACAGGGGATTCAGACATCCCTTCGTCTTGGGAGATGCAAGACGAGCCTGCATTCAATTCACTGCAGGGATATCTGGCCTTACTTCGAGTCAGAGCATCTCGCTGTCCATTCCACTTGAGGCCACAAACTCAGGGTCCCACTCATATACCTGTAGCTGAGAAAAGCCTCCTCTTGAGGTGCTTGTGGAAAGTTGGTATTCCTCTTGAGTCGAAGCCTGCGACTAAGCTCTCATCTCGAGTTGATTTGGGGTCCATGAAGCCCTTTCTTGTTGATCCAGTGACCTCAGGATCCCTCTAGACTTGAGACAGTGATCTTGGGTATTCTCTGGAGTGCCATCAAGGAAATCAAGGCTCCTTTCACGTTTGATGTGGAACACGGTATTGCTCTGCATGCAGTGCAGGGGAATCGGTCCTCATCTCGCGGCGAGGGGGAAGTCTCATGGTTTTTCTCGAGTTGCGGCCGGAACCTGGGGTATATTCTCGAGTTACGACGGGGAGGGCCCTGCCAGACACATATTTGTTCAGCGACATCAGGACACCTGCCTAGGTGCGAGGGACACCTCGGAATTCTCCTCGAGTCTTGGCATGGCAATTGGGACGCGTCTCCACGTGAGGCGGGAGACCCAGGGTCCGTTTCCACGTGCCACAGGGATCCTGGGACTCCTATCCATTTTCAAGAGGAGTCAGGCATCGTCTCCTTTGGAAGCATTGATCTCCGCGAACCTCTCGAATTTTCAAAGGATGTGAGGCCTCCGGTCGCGATGAGGCGGAGATCTAGGTCTTTCTCTGTGGTCTCCACAGGGTATTCAGACATCCCATCGTCTTGGGAAATGCAAGACGAGCCTGCATTCAATTCACTGCAGGGATATCCGGCCTTACTTCGAGTCAGAGCATCTCGGAGTCCATTCCACTTGAGGCCACAAACTCAGGGTCCCTCTCACATACCTGTAGCTGAGAGAAGCCTCCTCTTGAGGTGCTTGTGGAAAGATGGTATTCCTCTTGAGTCGAAGCCAGGGACTAAGCTCTCATCTCGAGTTGATTTGGGGTCCACGGAGCCCTTTCGTGTTGTTCCAGTGACCTCAGGATCCCTCTAGACTTGAGACAGTTATCTTGGGTTCTCTCTGAAGTGCCATCAAGGAAATCAAGTCTCCTTTCACGTTTGATGTGGAACACGGAATTGCTCTCACGCAGTGCAGGGGAATCGGGCCTCATCTCGCTGCGAGGGGGAAGTCTCATAGTTTTTCTCGAGTTGCGGCTGGAACCTGGGGAATATTCTCGAGTTACGACGGGGAGGGCCCTTCCAGACACGTGTTTGTTCAGCGACGTCAGGACTCCTGCCTAGGTGCGAGGGACACCTCGGAATTCTCCTCGAGTCTTGGCATGGCAATTGGGACGCGTCTCCACGTGAGGCGGGAGACGCAGGGTCCCTTTCCACGTGCCAAAGGGATCCTGGGACTCCTATCCATTTTCAAGAGGAGTCAGGCATCGTCTCCTTTGGAAGCATTGATCTCCGCGGACCTCTCGAGTTTTCAAAGGATGTGAGGCCTCGTTCGCGATGAGGCAGAGGACTAGGTCTTTCTCTGTCGTCTCCATAGGGGATTCAGACATCCCTTCTTCTTGGGAGATGCAAGACGAGCCTGCATTCAATTCACTGCAGGGATATCCGGCCTTACTTCGAGTCAGAGCATCTCGGTGTCCATTCCACTTGAGGCCAAAAACTCAGGGTCCCTCTCACATACCTGTAGCTGAGAGAAGCCTCCTCTTGAGGTGCTTGTGGAAAGTTGGTATTCCTCTTGAGTCGAAGCCAGGGACAAAGCTCTCATCTCGAATTGATTTGGGGTCCACGGAGCCCTTTCGTGTTGCTCCAGTGACCTCAGGATCCCTCTAGACTTGAGACAGTGATCTTGGGTTTTCCCTGGAGTGCCATCAAGGAAATCAAGGCTCCTTTCACGTTTGATGTGGAACACGCAATTGCTCTGCACGCAGTGCAAGGGAATCGGGCCTCATCTCGGGGCGAGGGGGAAGTCTCATGGTTTTTCTCGAGTTGCGGCCGGAACCTGGGGTATATTCTCGAGTTACGACGGGGAGGGCCCTTCCAGACACGTGTTTGTTCAGCGACGTCAGGACTCCTGCCTAGGTGCGAGGGACACCTCGGAATTCTCCTCGAGTCTTGGCATGGAAATTGGGACGCGTCTCCACGTGAGGCGGGAGACCCAGGGTCCCTTTCCACGTGCCACAGGGATCCTGGAACTCCTTTTCATTTTCAAGAGGAGTCAGGCATCGTCTCCGTTGGAAGCATTGATCTCCGCAGACCTCTCGAGTTTTCAAAGGATGTGAGGCCTCCGGTCGCGATGAGGCGGAGAACTAGGTCTTTCTCTGTCGTCTCCACAGGGGATTCAGACATCCCTACATCTTGGGAGATGCAAGACGAGCCTACATTCAATTCACTGCAGGGATATCTGGCCTTACTTCAAGTCAGAGCATCTCGGTGTCCATTCCACTTGAGGCCAAAAACTCATGGTCCCTCTCACATACCTGTAGCTGAGAGAAGCCTCCTCTTGAGGTGCTTGTGGAAAGTTGGTATTCCTCTTGAGTCGAAGCCAGGGACTAAGCTCTCATTTCGAGTTGTTTTGGGGACCACAGAGCCCTTTCGTGTTGCTCCAGTGACCTCAGGATCCCTCTAGACTTGAGACAGTGATCTTGGGTTTTCTCTGGAGTGCCATCAAGGAAATCAAGGCTCCTTTCACGTTTGATGTGGAACACGGAATTGCTCTGCACGCAGTGGAGGGGAATCGGGCCTCATATCGCGGCGAGGGGGAAGTCTCATGGTTTTTCTCGAGTTGCGGCCGGAACCTGGGGTATATTCTCGAGTTACGACGGGGAGGGCCCTTCCAGACACATATTTGTTCAGCGACGTCAGGAGTCCTGCCTAGGTGCGAGGGACACCTCGGGATTCTCCTCGAGTCTTGGCATGGCAATTGGGACGCGTCTCCACGTGAGGCGGGAGACCCAGGGTCCCTTTCCACGTGCCACAGGGATCCTGGGACTCCTATCCATTTTCAAGAGGAGTCAGGCATCGTCTCCTTTGGAAGCATTGATCTCCGCGGACCTCTTGAGTTTTCAAAGGATGTGAGGCCTCCGGTCGCGTTGAGGCGGAGGACTAGGTCTTTGTCTGTGGTCTCCACAGGGGATTCATACAACCCTTCGTCTTGGGAGATGCAATACGAGCCTGCATTCAATTCACTGTAGGGATATCCGGCCTTACTTCGAGTCAGAGCATCTCGGTGTCCATTCCACTTGAGGCCACAAACTCAGTGTCCCTCTCACATACCTGAAGCTGAGAGAAGCCTCCTCTTGAGGTGCTTGTGGAAACTTGGTATTCCTCTTGAGTCGAAGCCAGGGACTAAGCTCTAATCTCGAGTTGATTTGGGGTCCACGGAGCCCTTTCGTGTTGCTCCAGTGACCTCAGGATCCCTCTAGACTTGAGACAGTGATCTTGGGTTTTCTCTGGAGTGCCATCAAGGAAATCAAGGCTCCTTTCACGTTTGATGTGGAATACGGAATTGTTCTGCAGGCAGTGCAGGGGAATCGGGGCTCATCTCGCAGCGAGGGGGAAGTCTCATAGTTTTTCTCGAGTTGCGGCCGGAACCTGAGGTATATTCTCGAGTTACGACGGGAAGGGCCCTTCCAGACACGTGTTTGTTCAGCGACGTCAGGACTCCTGCCTAAGTGCAAGGGACACCTCGGGATTCTCCTCGAGTCTTGGCATGGCAATTGGGACGCGTCTCCACGTGAGGCGGGAGACCCAGGGTCCCTTTCCACGTGCCAAAGGGATCTTGGGAGTCCTATCCATTTTCAAGGGGAGTCAGGCATCATCTCCTTTGGAAGCATTGATTTCGGCGGACCTCTCGAGTTTTCAAAGGATGTGAGGCCTCCGATCACGTTGAGTCGGAGGTCTAGGTCTTTCTCTGTGGTCTCCACAGGGGATTCAGACATCCCTTCGTCTTGGCAGATGCAAGACGAGCCTGCAATGAATTCACTGCAGGGATATCCGGCCTTAATTCGAGTCAGAGCATCTCGGTGTCCATTCCACTTGAGGCCACAAACTCAGGGTCCCTCTCACCTACCTGTAGCTGAGAGAAGCCTCCTCTTGAGGTGCTTGTGAAAAGTTGGTATTCCTCTAGATTGGAAGCCAGGGACTAAGCTCTCATCTCCAGTTGATTTGGGGTCCACGGAGCCCTTTCCTGTTGCTCCAGTGACCTCAGGATCCGTCTAGACTTGAGACAGTGATCTTGGGTTTTCTCTGGAGTGCCATCAAGGAAATCAAGGCCCCTTTCACGTTTGATGTCGAACACGGAATTGCTCTGCACGCAGTGCAGCGGAATCGGGCCTCATCTTTTGGCGAGGGGGAAGTCTCATGGTTTTTCTCGCGTTGCGGCCGGAACCTGGGTTACATTCTCGAGTTACGACGGGCAGGGACCTTCGAGACACGTGTTTGTTCAGCGACGTCAGGACTCGTGCCTAGGTGCGAGGGACACCTCGGGATTCTCCTCGAGTTTTGGCATAGCAATTGGGACGCGTCTCCACGTGAGGCGGGAGACCCAGTTTCCCTTTCCACGTGCCACAGGGATCCTGGAACTCCTATCCATTTTCAAGAGGAGTCAGGCATCGTCTCCTTTGGGAGCATTGACCTCCTTGGACCTCTCGAGTTTTCAAAGGTGGTGAGGCCTCCTGTCGCGATGAGGCGGAGAATTAGGTCTTTCTCTGTGGTCTCCACAGGGGATTCAGACATCCCTTCGTCTTTGGAGATGCAAGACGAGCCTGCATTCAATTCACTACAGGGATATCCGGCCTTACTTCGAGTCAGACCATTTCGGTGTCCATTTCACTTGAGGCCAGCAACTCAGGGTCCCTCTCACATACCTGTAGCTGAGAGAAGCCTCCTCTTGAGGTGCTTGTGGAAAGTTGGTATTCCTCCTGAGTCGAAGCCAGGGACTAAGCTCTAATCTCGAGTTGATTTGGGGTGCATGGAGCCCTTTCGTGTTGCTCCAGTGACCTCAGGATCCCTCTAGGCTTGAGACAGTGATTTTGGGTTTTCTCTGGAGTGCCATCAAGGAAATCAAGTCTCCTTTCACGTTTGATGTGGAACACGGAATTGCTCTGCACGCAGTGCAGTGGAATCGGGCCTCATGTCGCGGCGAGGGGGAAGTCTCATGGTTTTTCTCGAGTTGCGGCCGGAACCTGGGGTATATTCTCGAATTACGACGGGGTGGGCACTTCCAGACACGTGTTTGTTCAGCGACATCAGGACTCCTGCCTAGGTGCGAGGGACACCTCGGTATTCTCCTCGAGTCTTGGCATGGCAATTGGGACGCGTCTCCACGTGAGGCGGGAGACCCAGGGTCCCTTTCCACATGCCACAGGGATCCTGGGACTCCTATCCATTTTCAAGAGGAGGCAGGCATCGTCTCCTTTGGGAGCATTGATCTCCGCGGACCTCTTGAGTTTTCAAAGGATGTGAAGACTCCGGTCGCGTTGAGGCGGCGGACTCAGTCTTTCTCTGTGGTCTCCACAGGGGATTCAGACATCCCTTCGTCTTGGGAGATGCAAGACGAGCCAGCATTCAATTCACTGCAGGGATACCCGGCCTTACTTCGAGTCAGACCATCTCGGTGTCCATTTCACTTGAGGCCACAAACTCAGGGTCCCTCTCATATACCTGTGGCTGAGAGAAGCCTTCTCTTGAGGTGCTTGTGGAATGTTGTTATTCCTCTTGAGTCGCAGCCAGGGACTAAGCTCTCATCTCGAGTTGATTTGGGGTCCACGGAGCCCTTTCGTGTTGCTCCAGTGACCTCAGGTTCCCTCTAGACTTGAGACAGTGACTTGGGGTTTCTCTGGAGTGCCATCAAGGAAATCAAGGCTCCTTTCAAGTTTGATGTGGAACACGGAATTGCTCTGCACGCAATGCAGGGGAATCGGGCCTCATGTCGCGGCGAGGGGGAAGTCTCATGGTTTTTCTCGAGTTGCGGCCGGAACCTGGGGTATATTCTCGAGTTACGACGGGGAGGGCCCTTCCAGACACGTGTTTGTTCAGAGACGTCAGGACTCCTGCCTAGGTGCGAGGGACACCTCGGGATTCTCCTCGAGTCTTGGCATGGCAATTGGGACGCGTCTCCACGTGAGGCGGGAGACCCAGGGTCCCTTTCCACGTGCCACAGGGATCCTGGGACTCCTATCCATTTTCAAGAAGAGTCAGGCATCGTCTCCTTTGGAAACATTGATCTTGGCAGACCTCTCGAGTTTTCAAAGGATGTGAGGCCTCCGGTCGCGATGAGGCGGAAGACTAGTTCTTTCTCTGTGGTCTCCACAGGGGATTCAGACATCCCTTCGTCTTGGGAGATGCAAGACGAGCCTGCATTCAATTCACTGCAGGGATATGCGGCCTTACTTCGAGTCAGAGCATCTCGGTGTCCATTCCACTTGAGGCCACAAACTCAAGGTCCCTCTCACGTACCTGTAGCTGAGCGAAGCCTCCTCTTGAGGTGCTTGTGGAAAGTTGGTATTCCTCTTGAGTCGAAGCCAGGGACTAAGCTCTCATCTCGAGTTGATTTGGGGTCCACGGAGCCCTTTCGTGTTGCTCCAGTGACCTCAGGATCCCTCTAAACTTGAGACAGTGTTCTTGGGTTTTCTCTGGAGTGCCATCAAGGAAATCAAGGCTCCTTTCACGTTTGAGGTGGAACACGGAATTGCTCTGCACGCAGTGCAGGGGAATCGGGCCTCATCTCGCGGCGAGGGGGAAGTCTCATGGTTTTTCTCGAGTTGCGGCCGGAACATGGGGTATATTCTCGAGTTACGACGGGGAGGGCCCTTCCAGACACGTGTTTGTTCAGCGACGTCAGGACTCCTGCCTAGGTGCGAGGGACACCTCGGGATTCTCCTCGAGTCTTGGCATGGCAATTGGGACGCGTCTCCACGTGAGGCGGGAGACGCAGGGTCCCTTTGCACGTGCCACAGGGATCCTGGGACTCCTATCCATTTTCAAGAAGAGTCAGGCATCGTCTCCTTTGGAAGCATTGATCTCCGCGGACCTCTCGAGTTTTCAAAGGATGTGAGGCCTCCGGTCGCGATGAGGCGGAGAACTAGGTCTTTCTCTGTGGTCTCCACAGGGGATTCAGACATCCCTTCGTCTTGGGAGATGCAAGGCGAGCCTGCATTCAATTCACTGCAGGGATATACGGACTTACTTCGAGTCAGAGCGTCTCGGTGTCCATTCCACTTGAGGCCACAAACTCAGGGTCCCTCTCACATACCTGTAGCTGAGAGAAGCCTCCTCTTGAGGTGCTTGTTTAAAGTTGGTATTCCTCTTGAGTCGAAGCCAGGGACGAAGCTCTCATCTCGAGTTGATTTGGGGTCCATGAAGCCCTTTCGTGCTGCTCCAGTGACGTCAGGATCCCTCTAGACTTGAGACAGTGATCTTGGGTTTTCTCTGGAGTGCCATCAAGGAAATCAAGGCTCCTTTCACGTTTGATGTGGAACACGGAATTGCTCTGCACGCAGTGCAGGGGAATCGGGCCTCATCTCGCGGCGAGGGGGAAGTCTCATGGTTTTTCTCAAGTTGTGGCCGGAACCTAAGATATATTCTCGAGTTACGACGGGGAGGGCCCTTCCAGACACGTGTTTGTTCAGCGACGTCAGGACTCCTGCCTAGGTGTGAGGGACACCTCGGGATTCTCCTCGAGTCTTGGCATGGCAATTGGGACGCGTCTCCACGTGAGGCGGGAGACCCAGGGTCCCTTTCCACGTGCCAAACGGATCTTGGTACTCCTATCCATTTTCAAGAGGAGTCAGGCATCGTCTCCTTTCGAAGCATTGATCTCCGCGGACCTCTCCAGTTTTGAACTGATGTGAGGCCTCCGGTCGGGATGAGGTGGAGAACTAGGTCTTTCTCTGTGGTCTCCACAGGGGATTCAGACATCCCTTCGTCTTGGGAGATGCAAGACGAGCCAGCATTCAATTCACTGCAGGGATATCCGGCCTTACTTCGAGTCAGAGCATCTCGGTGTCCATTCCACTTGAGGCCACAAACTCAGGGTCCCTCTCATATACCTGTGGCTGAGAGAAGCCTCCTCTTGAGGTGCTTGTGGAATGTTGTTATTCCTCTTGAGTCGAAGCCAGGGACTAAGCTCTCATCTCGAGTTGATTTGGGGTCCACGGAGTGCTTTCGTGTTGCTCCAGTGACCTCAGGATCCCTCTAGACTTGAGACAGTGATCTTGGAGTTTCTCTGGAGTGCCATCAAGGAAATCAAGGCTCCTTTCACGTTTGAGGTCGAACACGGAATTGCTCTGCACGCAGTGCAGGGGAATCGGGCCTCATCTCGCGGCGAGGGGGAAGTCTCATGGTTTTTCTCCAGTTGCGGCCGGAACCTGGGGTATATTCTCGAGTTACGATGGGGAGGGCCCTTCCAGACATGTGTTTGTCCAGCGAAGTCGGACTCTTGCCTAGGTGCGATGGACACCTCGGGATTCTCCTCGAGTCTTGGCATGGCAATTGGGACGCGTCTCCATGTGAGGCGGGAGACCCAGGGTCCCTTTAAACGTGCCACAGGGATCCTGGGACTCCTATCCATTTTCAAGAGGAGTCAGGCATCGTCTCCTTTGGAAGCATTGATCTTCAAAGACCTCTAGATTTTTCAAAGGATTTGAGGCCTCCGGTCGCGGTGAGGCGGACGACTAGGTCTTTCTCTGTCTTCTCCACCGGGGATTCAGACATCGCTTCGTCTTGGGAGATGCAAGACGAGCCTGCATTCAATTCACTGCAGGGATATCCGGCCTTACTTCGAGTCAGAGCATCTCGGTGTCCATTCCACTTGAGGCCACAAACTCAGGGGCCCTCTCACATTCCTGTAGCTGAGAGAAGCCTCCTCTTGAGGTGCTTGTGGAAAGTTGGTATTCCTCTTGACTCAAGCCAGGGACTAAGCTCTCATCTCGAGTTGATTTGGGGTCCACGGAGCCCTTTCGTGTTGCGCCAGTCACCTCAGGATCCCTCTAGACTAGAGACAGTGATCTTGGGTTTTCTCTGGAGTGCCATCAAGGAAATCAAGGCTCCTTTCACGTTTGATTTGGAAGACGGAATTGCTCTGCATGCAGTGCAGGGTAATCGGGCCTCAACTCGCGGCGAGGGGGAAATCTCATGGTTTTTCTCGAGTTTCGGCCGGAACCTGTGGTATATTCTCGAGTTACGACGGGGAGGGCCCTTCCAGACACGTGTTTTTTCAGCGACGTCAGGACTCCTGCATAGGTGCGAGGGACACCTCGGGATTCTCCTCGAGTCTTGGCATGGCAATTGGGATGCGTCTCCACGTGAGGCGGGAGACCCAGGGTCCCTTTCCACGTGCCACAGGGATCCTGGGACTCCTATCCATTTTCAAGAGGAGTCAGGCATCGTCTCCTTTGGAAGCATTGATCTCCGCGGACCTCTCGAGTTTTCAAAGGATGTGAGGCCTCCGGTCGCGACGAGGAGGACGATTAGGTCTTTCTCTGTCGTCTCCACCGGGGATTCAGACATCCCTTGGTCTTGGGAGATGCAAGACGAGCCTGCATTCAATTCACTGCAGGGATATCGGGCCTTACTTCGAGTCAGAGCATCTCGGTGTCCATTCCACTTGAGGCCACAAACTCAGGGTCCCTCTCACATACCTGTAGCTGAGAGAAGTCTCCTCTTGAGGTGCTTGTGGAAAGTTGGTATTCCTCTTGAGTCGAAGCCAGGCACTAAGCTCTCATCTCGAGTTGATTTGGGGTCCACAGAGCCCTTTCGTGTTGCTACAGTGACCTCAGGATCCCTATAGACTTGAGACAGTGATCTTGGGTTTTGTCTACAGTGCCATTAAGGAAATCAAGGCTCCTTTCACGTTTGATGTGGAACACGGAATTGCTCTGCACGCAGTGCAGGGGAATCGGGCCTCATCTCGCGGCGAGGAGGAAGTCTCATGCTTTTTCTCGAGTTGCGGCCGGAACCTGGAGTATATTCTCGAGTTACGACGGGGAGGGCCCTTCCAGACACGTGTTTGTTCAGCGACGTCAGGACTCCTGCCTAGGTGCGAGGGAAACCTCAGGATTCTCCTCGAGTCTTGGCATGGCAATTGGGACGCGTCTCCACGTAAGGCGGGAGACCCAGGGTCCCTTTCCACGTGCCACAGGGATCCTGGGACTCCTATCCATTTTCAAGAGGAGTCAGGCATCGTCTCCTTTGGAAGCATTGATCTCTACGGACCTCTCGAGTTTTCAAAGGATGTGAGGCCTCCGGTCGCGATGAGGCGGAGAACTAGGTCTTTCTCTGTGGTCTCCACAGGGGATTCAGACATCCCTTCGTCTTGGGAGATGCAAGACGAGCCTGCATTCAATTCACTGCAGGGATATCTGGCCTTACTTCGAGTCAGAGCATCTCGGTGTCCATTCCACTTGAGGCCACAAACTTAGGGTCCCTCTCACATACCTTTAGCTGAGAGTAGCCTCCTCTTGAGGTGCTTGTGGATAGTTGGTATTCCTCTTGAGTCGAAGCCAGGGAACAAGTTCTCATCTCGAGTTGATTTGGGGTCCGCGGAACCCTTTCGTGTTGCTCCAGTGACCTCAGGAATCCTCTAGACTAGAGACAGTGATCTTGGGTTTTCTCTGGAGTGCCATCAAGGAAATCAAGGCTCCTTTCACGTTTGATGTGGAACGCGGAATTGCTCTGCACGCAGTGCAGGGGAATCGGGCCTCATCTCGCGGCGAGGGGGAAGTCTCATGGTTTTTTTCGAGTTGCGGCCGGAACCTGGGGTATATTCTCGAGTTACGACGGGGAGGGCCCTTCCAGACACGTGTTTGTTCAGCGACGTCAGGACTCCTGCCTAGGTGTGAGGGACACCTCGGGATTCTCCTCGAGTCTTGGTATGGCAATTGGGACGGGTCTCCACCTCAGGCGGGAGACCCAGGGTCCCTTTCCACGTGGCACAGGGATACTGAGACTCCTATCCATTTTCAAGAGGAGTCCGGCATCGTCTCCTTTGGAAGCATTGATCTCCGCAGACCTCTCGAGTTTTCAAAGAATGTGAGGCCTCCGGTCCCGATGAGGCGGAGAACTAGGTCTTTCTCTGTGGTTTCCTCAGGGTATTCAGACATCCCTTCGTCTTGGGAGATGCAAGACGAGCCTGCATTCAATCCAATGCAGGGATATCCGGCCTTACTTCGAGTCAGAGCATCTCGGTGCCCATTCCACTTGAGTCCACAAACTCAGGGTCCCTCTCACATACCTGTAGCTGAGAGAAGCCTCCTCTTGAGGTGCTTGAGGAAAGTTGGTATTCCTCTTGAGTCGAAGCCAGGGACTAAGCTCTCATCTCGAGTTGATTTGGGTTCCACGGAGCCCTTTCGTGTTGCTCCAGTGACCTCCGGATCCCTCTAGACTTGAGACAGTGATCTTCGGTTTTCTCTGGAGTGCCATCAAGGAAATCAAGGCTCCTTTCCCGGTTGATGTGGAACACGGAATTGCTCTGCACGCAGTGCAACGGAATCTGGCCTCATGTCGCGGCGAGGGGAAAGTCTCATTGTTTTCATCGAGTTGCGGCCAGAACCTGGGGTATATTCTCGAGTTATGACTGGGAGGGCCCTTCCAGACACGGGTTTGTTCAGCGACGTCAGGACTCCTGCCTAGGTGCGAGGGACACCTCGGGATTCTGCTCGAGTCTTGGCATGGCAATTGGGATGCCTCTCCACATGAGGCGGGAGACCCAGGGTCCCTTTCCACGTGCCACAGGGATCCTGGGACTCCTATCCATTTTCAAGAGGAGTCAGGCATCGTCTCCTTTGGAAGCATTGATCTCCGCGGACCTCTCGAGTTTTCAAAGGATGTGAGGCCTCCGGTCGCGTTGAGGCGGACAACCAGGTCTTTCTCTGTGGTCTCCACAGGGTATTCAGACATCCCATCGTCTTGGGAAATGCAAGACGAGCCTGCATTCAATTCACTGCAGGGATATCCGGCCTTACTTCGAGTCAGAGCATCTCGGTGTCCATTCCACTTGAGGCCACAAACTCAGGCTCCCTCTCACATACCTGTAGCTGAGAGTAGCCTCCTCTTGAGGTGCTTGTGGAAAGTTGGTATTCCTCTTGAGTCGAAGCCAGGGACTAAGCTCTCATCTCGAGTTGATTTGGGGTCCACAGAGCCCTTTCGTGTTGCTCCAGTGACCTCAGCATCCCTCTAGACTAGAGACAGTGATCTTGGGTTTTCTCTGGAGTGCCATCAAGGAAATCAAGGCTCCTTTCACGTTTGATGTGGAACTCGGAATTGCTCTGCACGCAGTGCAGGGGAATCTGGCCTCATGTCGCGGCGAGGGGGAAGTCTCATTGTTTTTCTCGAGTTGCGGCCGGAACCTGGGGTATATTCTCGAGTTACGACGGGGAGGGCCCTTCCAGACACGTGTTTGTTCAGCGACGTCAGGACTCATGCCTAGGTCCGAGGGACACCTCGGGATTCTCCTCGAGTCTTGGCATGGCAATTGGGACGCGTCTCAACCTCAGGCGGGAGACCCAGGTTCCCTTTCCACGTGCCACAGGGATCCTGGGACTCCTATCCATTTTCAAGAGGAGTCAGGCATCGTCTCCTTCGGAAGTATTGATCTCCGCGGACCTCTGGAGTTTTCAAAGGATATGAGGCCTCCGGTTGGGTTTAGGTGGAGGACTAGGTCTTTCTCTGTGGTCTCCACAGGGGATTCAGACAACCCTTCATCTTGGGAGATGCAAGACGAGCCTGCATTCAATTCACTGCAGGGATATCCGGCCTTACTTCGAGTCAGAGCATCTCGGTGTCCATTCCACTTGAGGCCACAAACTCAGGGTCCCTCTCACATACCTGTAGCTGAGAGAAGCCTCCTCTTGAGGTGCTTGTGGAAAGTTGGTATTCCTCTTGAGTCGAAGCCAGGCACTAAGCTCTCATCTCGAGTTGATTTGGGGTCCACAGAGACGTTTCGTGTTGCTACAGTGACCTCAGGTTCCCTATAGACTTGAGACAGTGATCTTGGGTTTTGTCTACAGTGCCATTAAGGAAATCAAGGCTCCTTTCACGTTTGATGTGGAACACGGAATTGCTCTGCATGCAGTGTAGGGGAATCGGGCGTCAACTCGCGGCGAGGGGTAAATCTCATGGTTTTTCTCGAGTTGCGGCCCGAACTTGGGATATATTCTCGAGTTACGACGGGGAGGGCCCTTCCAGACACGTGTTTGTTCAGCGACGTCAGGACTACTGCCTAGGTGCGAGGGACACCTCAGGATTCTCCTCGAGTCTTGGCATGGCAATTGGGACGCGTCTCCACGTGAGGCGTGAGACCCAGGGTCCCCTTCCACATGCCACAGGGATCCTGGGACTCCTATCCATTTTCAAGAGGAGTCAGGCATCGTCTCCTTTGGAAGCATTGATTTCCGCGGACCTCTCGAGTTTTCAAAGGATGTGAGGCCTCCGGTCGCGATGAGGCGGAGAACTAGTTCTTTCTCTGTGGTCTCCACAGGGGATTCAGACATCCCTTCGTCTTTGGACATGCAAGACGAGCCTGCATTCAATTCACTGCAGGGATATCCGGCCTTACTTCGAGTCAGAGCATCTCGGTGTTCATTCTACTTGAGGCCACAAACTCAGGGGCCCTCTCACATAACTGTAGCGGAGAGAAGCCTCCTGTTGAGGTGCTTGTGGAAAGTTGGTGTTCCTCTTGAGTCGAAGCTAGGGACTAAGCTCTCATCTCGAGTTGACTTGGGGTCCACGAAGCCCTTTCGTGTTGCTCCAGTGACCTCAGGATCCCTCTAGACTTGAGACAGTGATCTTGGGTATTCTCTGGAGTGCCATCCAGGAAATCAAGGCACCTTTCACGTTTGATTGGAACACGGAATTGCTCTGAACGCAGTGCAGGGGAATCGGGCCTCATCTCGCGGCGAGGGGGAAGTCTCATGGTTTTTCTCGTGTTGCGGCCGAAACCTGTGGTATATTCACGAGTTACGACGGGGACTGCAATTCCAGACACGTGTTTGTTCAGCGACGTCAGGACTCCTGCCTAGGTGCGAGGGACACCTGGGGATTCTCCTCGAGTCTTGGCATGGCAATTGGGACGCGTCTCCACGTGAGGCGGGAGACCCAGGGTCCCTTTCCACATGCTAGAAGGATCCTGGGACTCCTATCCGTTTTCAAGAGGAGTCAGGCATCGTCTCCTTTGGAAGCATTGATCTCCGCGGACCTCTCGCGTTTTCAAAGGATGTGAGGCCTCCGTTCGCGTTGAGGCGGAGGCCTAGGTCTTTCTCTGTGGTCTCCACAGGGGATTCAGACAACCCTTCGTCTTGGGAGATGCAAGACGAGCCTGCATTCAATTCACTGCAGGGATATCCGGCCTTACATCGAGTCAGAGCATCTCGGTGTCCATTCCACTTGAGGCCACAAACTCAGGGTCCCTCAAATATACCTGTAGCTGAGAGAAGCCTCCTCTTGAGGTGCTTGTGGAAAGTTGATGTTCCTCTTGAGTCGAAGCCAGGGACTAAGGTCTCATCTCGTGTTGATTTGGGTCCAAGGAGCCCTTTCGTGTTGCTCCAGTGACCTCAGGATCCCTCTAGACTTGAGACAGTGATCTTAGGTTTTCTCTGGAGTGCCATCAAGGAAATCAACTCTCCGTTCACGTTTGATGAGGAACACGGAATTGCTCTGCACGCATTGCAGGCGAATCGGGCCACATCTCGCGGCGAGGGGGAAGTCTCATGGTTTTTCTCGAGTTGCGGGCGGAACCTGGGGTATATTCTCGAGTTACGACGGGGAGGGCCCTTCCAGACACGTGTTTGTTCAGCAACGTCAGCACTCCTGCCTAGGTGCGAGGGACACCTCGGGATTCTCCTCGAGTCTTGGCATGGCAATTGGGATGCGTCTCCACGTGAGGCGGGAGACCCAGGGTCCCTTTCCACGTGCCACAGGGATCTTGGGACTCCTATGCATTTTCAAGAGGAGTCGGGCATCGTTTCCTTTGGAACCAATGATCACTGCAGACCTCTCGAGTTTTCAAAGGATGTGAGGCCTCCGGTCGCAATGAGGCGGAGGACTAGGTCTTTCTCTGTGGTCTCCACAGGGTATTCAGACATCCCTTCGTCTTGGGAGATTCAAGACGAGCCTGCATTCCATTCACTGCAGGGATATCCGGCCTTACATCGAGTCAGAGCATCTCGGTGTCCATTCCACTTGAGGCCACAAACTCAGGGTCCCACTCACATACCTGTAGCTGAGAGAAGCCTCCTCTTGAGGTGCTTGTGGAAAGTTGGTATTCCTCTTGAGTCGAAGCCAGAGACTAAGCTCTCATCTTGAGTTGATTTGGGGTCCACGGAGCCCTTTCGTGTTGCTCCAGTGACCTCAGGATCCCTCTAGACTTGAGACAGAGTTCTTGGGTTTTCTCTGGAGTGCCATCAAGGAAATCAAGGCTCCTTTCACGTTTGATGTGGAACACGGAATTGCTCTGCATGCAGTGCAGGGGAATCGGGCCTCAACTCGCGGCGAGGGGGAAATCTCATGGTTTTTCACGAGTTGCGGCCGGAACCTGGGGTATATTCTCGAGTTACGACGGGGAGGCCCCTTCCAGACACGAGTTTGTTCAGCGACGTCAGGACTCCTGCCTAGGTGCAAGGGACACCTCGTGATTCTCCTCGAGTCTTGGCATGGCAATTGGGACGCGACTCCATGTCAGGCGGGAGACCCAGTGTCCCTTTCCACGTGCCACAGGGATCCTGGGACTCCTATCCATTTTCAAGAGAAGACAAGCATAGTCTCCTTTCGAAGCATTGATCTCCGCGGACCTCTCGAGATTTCAAAGGATGTGAGGCCTCTGGTTGCGATGAGGCGGAGAACTCGGTCTTTCTCTGTGGTCTCCACAGGGGATTCAGACATCTCTTCGTCTTGGGAGATGCAATACGAGCCTGCATTCAATTCACTGCAGTGATATCCAGCCTTACTTCGAGTCAGAGCATCTCGGTGTCCATTCCACATGAGGCCACAAACTCAGGGGCCCTCTCACATACCTGTAGCTGAGAGAAGCCTCCTCTTGAGGTGCTTGTGGAAAGTTGGTATTCCTCTTGAGTCGAAGCCAGTGACTAAGCTCTCATCTCGAGTTGATTTGGGGTCCAGGAGCCCTTTCGTGTTGCTACAGTGACCTCAGGATCCCTCTAGACTATAGACAGTGATCTTGGGTTTCTCTGGAGTGCCATCAAGGAAATCAAGGCTCCTTTCACTTTTGATGTGGAATACGGAATTGCTCTGCACGCAAGGCAGGGGAATAGGGCCTCATCTCGCGGCGAGGCGGAAGTGTCATGGTTTTTCTCGAGTTGCGGCCGGAACCTGGGGTATATTCTCGAGTTACGACGGGGAGGGCCCTTCCAGACACGTGTTTGTTCAGCGACGTCAGGACTCCTGCCTAGGAGCGAGGGACGCCTCGGGATTCTCCTCGAGTCTTGGGATGGCAATTGGGATGCGTTTCCACGTGAGGCGGGAGACCCAGGGTCCCTTTCCACGTGCCACAGGGATCCTGGGACTCCTATCCATTTTCAAGAGGAGTCAGGCATCGTCTCCTTCGGAAGTATTGATCTCCGCGGACCTCTCGAGTTTTCAAAGGATATGAGGTCTCCGGTTGCGTTGTGGTGGAGGACTAGGTCTTTCTCTGTGGTCTCCACAGGGGATTCAGACATCCCTTCGTCTTGGGAGATGCAAGACGAGCCTGCATTCAATTCACTGCAGGGATATCCGGCCTTACTTCGAGTCAGAGCATCTCGGTGTCCATTCCACTTGAGGCCACAAACTCGGGGTCCCTCAAATATACCTGTAGCTGAGAGAAGCCTCCTCTTGAGGTGCTTGTGGAAAGTTGGTATTCCTCTTGAGTCGAAGCCAGGGACTAAGGTCTCATCTCGATTTGATTTGGGGTCCATGGAGCCCTTTCGTGTTGCTCCGGTGACCTCAGGATCCCTCTAGATTTGAGACAGTGATCTTGGGTTTTCTCTGGAGTGCCATCAAGGAAATCAAGGCTCCTTTCAGGTTTGATGTGGAACACGGAATTGCTCTGCACGCAGTGCAGGGGAATCGGGCCTCATCTCGCGGCAAGGGGGATGTCTCATGGTTTGTCTGAAGTTGCGGCCGAAACCTAGGGTATATTCTTGAGTTACGATGGGGAGGGCCCTTCCAGACACGTGTATGTTCAGCGACGTCAGGACTCCTGCCTAGGTCCGAGGGACACCTCGGGATTCTCCTCGAGTCTTGGCATGGCAATTGGGACGCGTCTCCACGTGAGGCGGGAGACCCAGTGTCCCTTTCCACGTGCCATAGGGATCCTGGGACTCCTATCCATTTTCAAGAAGAGTCAGGCATCTTCTCCTTTGGAAGCATTGATCTCCGGGGACCTCTCGAGTTTTCAAAGGATATGAGGCCTCCGGTCTCGATGAGGCGGAGAACGAGGTCTTTCTCTGTGGTCTCCACATTGGATTCAGACAACCCTTCGTCTTGGGAGATGCAAGACGAGCCTGCATTCAATTCACTGCAGGGATATCCGGCATTACTTCGTGTCAGAGCATCTCGGTGTCCATTCCACTTGAGGCCACAAACTCACGGTCCCTCTCACATACCTGTAGCTGAGAGAAGCCTCCTCTTGAGGTGCTTTTGGAGAGTTGTTATTCCTCTTGAGTCGAAGCCAGGGACTAAGCTCTCATCTCGAGTTGATTTGGGGTCCACGGAGCCCTTTGGTGTTGCTCCAGTGACCTCAGGATCCCTCTAGACTTGAGACAGTGATCTTGGGTTTTCTCTGGAGTGCCATCAAGGAAATCAAGGCTCCTTTCACGTTTAATGTGGAACACGGAATTGCTCTGCACGCAGTGCAGGGGAATCGGGCCTCATCTGGCGGCGAGGGGGAAGTCTCATGGTTTTTCTCGAGTTGTGGCCGGAACCTGGGGTATACTCTCGAGTTACGACGGGGAGGGCCCTTCCAGACACGTGTTTGTTCAGCGACATCAGCACTCCTGCCTAGGTGCGAGGGACACCTCGGGATTCTCCTCGAGTCTTGGCATGGCAATTGGCACGTTTCTGAACATGAGGCGGGAGACCCAGGGTCCCTTTCCACGTGCCAGAGGGATACTGGGACTCCAATCCATTTTCAAGAGGAGTCAGGCATCGTCTCCTTTGGAAGCACTGATCTCCGCAGACCTCTCAAGTTCTCAAACGATGTGAGGCCTCCGGACGCGATGAGGCGGAGGACTAGGTCTTTCTCTGTCGTCTCCACAGAGGATTCAGACATCCCTTCGTCTTGGGAGATGCAAGATGAGCCTGCATTCAATTCACTGCAGGGATATCTGGGCTTACTTCGAGTCAGAGCATCTTGGTGTCCATTCCACTTGAGGCCACAAACTCAGGGTCCCTCTCACATACTTGTAGCAGAGAGAAGCCTCCTCTTGAAGTGCTTGTGGAAAGTTGGTATTCCTCTTGAGTTGAAGCCAGGGACTAAGCTCTCATCTCGAGTTGATTTGGGGTCCACTGAGCCTTTTCGTGTTGCTAAAGTGACCTCAGGATCCCTCTAGACTTGAGACAGTGATCTTGGGTTTTCTCTAGAGTGCCATCAAGGAAATCAAGGCTCCTTTCACGTTTGATGTGGAACACGGAATTGCTCTGCACGCAGTGCAGGGGAATCGGGCCTCATCTCGCGGCGAGGGGGAAGTCTCATGGTTTTTCTCGAGTTGCGGCCGGAACATGGGGTATATTCTCGAGTTACGACGGGGAGGGCCCTTCCAGACACGTGTTTGTTCAGTGACGTCAGGACTCCTGCCTAGGTGCGAGGGACACCTCGGGATTCTCCTCGAGTCTTGGCATGGCAATTGGGACGCGTCTCCACGTGAGGCGGGAGACCCAGGGTCCCTTTCCAGGTGCCACAGGGATCCTGGGACTCCTATCCATTTTAAAGAGGAGTCAGGCATTGTCTCCTTTGGAAACATTGATCTCCGCAGGCCTCTCGAGTTTTAAAAGGATGTGAGGCCTCCTGTCGCGATGAGGCGGAGGACTAGGTCTTTCTCTGTCATCTCCACAGGGGATTCAGACATCCCTTCGTCTTGGGAGATGCAAGACGAGCCTGCATTCAATTCACTGCAGGGATATCCGGCATTACTTCGTGTCAGAGCATCTCGGTGTACATTACACTTGAGGCCACAATTTCAGGGTCCCTCTCACATACCTGTAGCTGAGAGAAGCCTCCTCTTGAGGTGCTTGTGGAAAGTTGGTATTCCTCTTGAGTCGAAGCCAGGGTCTAAGCTCTCATCTTGAGTTGATTTGGTGTACACGGAGCCCATTCGTGTTGCTCCAGTGACCTCAGGATCCCTCTAGACTTGAGACAGTGATCTTGGGTTTTCTCTGAAGTGCCATGAAGGAAATCAAGGCTCCTTTCACGCTTAATGTGGAACACGGAATTGCTCTGCACACAGTGCAGGGGAATCGGGCCTCATCTCGCTTCGAGGGGGATGTCTCATGGTTTTTCTCGTGTTGCGGCCGGAACCTAGGGTATATTCTCGAGTAACGATGGGGAGGGCACTTCCAGACACGAGTTTGTTCAGAGACGTCAGCACTCCTGCCTAGGTGCGAGGGCCACCTAGGGATTCTCACCGAGTCTTGGCATGGCAATTGGGACGCGTCTCCACGTGCGGCGGGAGACCCAGGTTCCCTTTCCACGTGCCACAGGGATCGTGGGGCTCTTATCCATTTTCAAGAGGAGTCAGGCATTGTCTCCTTTGGAAGCATTGATCTCCGCGGACCTCTCGAGTTTTCAAAGGATGTGAGGCCTCCGGTCGCGATGAGGGGGAGAACTAGGTCTTTCTCTGTGGTCTCCACAGGGGATTCAGACATCCCTTCATCTTAGAAGATGCAAGACGAGCCTGCATTCAATTCACTGCAGGGATATCCGGCCTTACTTCGAGTCAGAGCATCTTGGTGTCCATTCCACTTGAGGCCACAAACTCAGGGTCCCTCTCACATACCTGTAGCTGAGAGAAGCCTCCTCTTGAGGTGCCTGTGGAAAGTTGGTATTCCTCTTGAGTCGAAGCCAGGGACTAAGCTCTCATCTCGAGATTATTTGGGGTCCACGGAGCCCTTTCATGTTGCTCCAGTGACCTCAGGATCCCTCTAGTCTCGAGACCGTGACTTTGGGTTTTCTCTGGAGTGCCATCAAGGAAATCAAGTCTCCTTTCACGTTTGATGTTTAAGACGGAATTGGTCTGCACGCAGTGCAGGGGAATCGAGCCTCATCTCGTGGCGAGGGGGAAGTCTCATGGTTTTTCTCGAGTGCGGCCAGAACCTGGGGTATATTCTCGAGTTACGAAGGGGAGGGCCCTTCCAGACAAGTGTTTGTTCAGCGACGTCAGGACTCCTGCCTAGGTGCGAGGGACACCTCGGGATTCTCCTCGAGTCTTGGCATGGCAATTGGGACGCGTCTCTACGTGAGGCGGGAGACCCAGGGTCCCTTTCGACGTGACACAGGGATCCTGGGACTCCTCTCCAATTTCAAGAGGAATCAGGCATCGTCTCCTTTGGAGGCATTGATCTCCGCGGACTTCTCGAGTTTCAAAGGATGTGAGGCCTCCGGTCGCGATGAAGCGGAGAACTAGGTCTTTCTCTGTGGTCTCCACAGGGGATTCAGACATCCCTTCGTCTTGGGAAATGCAAGACGAGCCTGCATTCACTTCACTGCAGGGATATCCAGCCTGACTTCGAGTCAGAGCATCTCGGTGTCCATTCCACTTGAGGCCAAAAACTCAGGGTCCCTCTCACATACCTGTAGCTGAGAGAAGCCTCATCTTGTGGTACTTGTGGAAACTTGGTATTCCTCTTGAGTCAAAGTCAGGGACTAAGCTCTCATCTCGAGTTGATTTGGTGTCCACGGAGCCCTTTCGTGTTGCTCCAGTGACCTCAGGATCCCTCTAGACTTGAGACAGTGATCTTGGGTTTTCTCTGGAGTGCCATCAAGGAAATCAAGGCTCCTTTCACGTTTGATGTGGAACACGAAATTGCTCTGCATTGAGTGAAGGGGAATCGGGCCACATCTCGCGGCGAGGGGGAATTCTCATGGTTTTTCTCGAGTTGCGGCCAGAACCTGGAGTATATTCTCGAGTTATGACAGGGAGGGCCCTTCCAGACACGTGTTTGTTCAGCAACGTCAGGACTCCTGCATAGGTGCGAGGGACACCTCGGGATTCTCCTCGAGTCGTGGCATGGCAATTGGGCCGCGTCTCCACGTGAAATGGAAGACCCAGGGTCCCTTTCCACGTGCCACAGGGATCCTGGGACTCCTATCCATTTTCAAGAGGAGTCAGGCATCGTCTCCTTTGGAAGCATTGATCTCCGCGGACCTCTCGAGTTTTCAAAGGATGTGAGGCCTCCGGTCGCGATGAGGCAGAGGACTAGGTCTTTCTCTGTGGTCTCCACAGGGGATTCAGACATCCCTTCGTCTTGGGAGATGTAAGACGAGCCTGCATTCAATTCACTGCAGGGATATCCGGCCTGACTTTGAGTCAGAGCATCTCGGTGTCCATTCCACTTGAGACCACACACTCAGGGTCCTCTCACATACCTGTAGTTGAGAGAAGCCTCCTCTTGTGGTGCTTGTGGAAACTTGGTATTCCTCTTGAGTCGAAGCCAGGGACTAAGCTCTCATCTCGAGTTGATTTGGGGTCCACGGAGCCCTTTCGTGTTGCTCCAGTGACCTCAGGATCCCTCTAGACTTGTGACAGTGATCTTTGGTTTTCTCTGGAGTGCCTTCAGGGAAATCAAGGCTCCTTTCACGTTTGATGTGGAACACGAAATTGCTCTGCACGCAGTGCAGGGGAATCGGGCCTCATCTCGCGGCGAGGGGGAAGTCTCATTGTTTTTCTCGAGTTGCGGCCGGAACCTGGGGTATATTCTCGAGTTACAACGGGTAGGGCCCTTTCAGACACGTGTATGTTCAGCGAAGTCAGCACTCCTGCCTAGGTGCGAGGGACATCTCGGGATTCTCCTCGAGTCTTGGCATGGCAATTGGGACGCGTCTCCATGTGAAGCGGGAGACCCAGGGTCCCTTTCCACGTGCCACAGGGATCCTGGGACTCCTATCCATTTTCAAGAGGAGTCAGGCATCGTCTCCTTTGGAAGCATTGATCTCCGCGGACCTCTCGAGTTTTCAAAGGATGTGTGGCCTCCGGTCGCGATGAGGCGGAGGACTAGGTCTTTCTCTGTGGCCTCCACAGGGGATTCAGACATCCCTTCGTCTTGGGAGATGCAAGACGAGCCTGCATTCAATTCACTGCAGGGATATCCGGCCTTACTTCGAGTCAGAGCATCTCGGTGTCCATTCCACTTGAGGCCACAAACTCAGCGTCCCTCTCACATACCTGTAGCTGAGAGAAGCCTCCTCTTGAGGTGCTTGTGGAAAGTTGGTATTCCTCTTGAGTCGAAGCCAAGCACTAAGCTCTCATCTCGAGTTGATTTCGGGTCCACAGAGCCCTTTCGTTTTGCTCCAGTGACCTCAGGATCCCTCTGGACTTGAGACAGTGAGCTTGGGTTTTCTCTGGAGTGCCATCAAGGAAATCAAGGCTCCTTTCACGTTTCATGTGGAACACGGAATTGCTCTGCACGCAGTGCAGGGGAATCGGGCCTCATCTCGCGGCGAGGGGGAAGTCTCATGGTTTTTCTCGAGTTGCGGCCGGAACCTGGGGTATATTCTCGAGTTACGACGGGGAGGGCCCTTCCAGACAAGTGTTTGTTCAGCGACGTCAGGACTCCTGCCTAGGTCCGAGGGATACCTCGGGATTCACCTCGACTCTTGGCATGGCAATTGGGACGCGTCTCCACGTGAGGCGGGAGACCCAGGGTCCCTTTCGACGTGCCACAGGGATCCTGGGACTCCTCTCCATTTTCAAGAGGAGTCAGGCATCGTCTCCTTTGGAAGCATTGATCTCCGCAGACCTCTCGAGTTTTCAAAGGATGTGAGGCCTCCGGTCGCGATGAGGCGGAGGACTAGGTCTTTCTTTGTGGCCTCCACAGGGGATTCAGACATCTCTTCGTCTTGGGAGATGCAAGACGAGCCTGCATTCAATTCACTGCAGGGATATCCGGCCTGACTTCGAGTCAGAGCATCTCGGTGTCCATTCCACTTGAGGCCACAAACTCAGCGTCCCTCTCACATACCTGTAGCTGAGAGAAGCCTCCTCTTGAGGTGCTTGTGGAAAGTTGGTATTCCTCTTGAGTCGAAGCCAAGCACTAAGCTCTCATCTCGAGTTGATTTCGGGTCCACGGAGCCCTTTCGTTTTGCTCCAGTGACCTCAGGATCCCTCTGGACTTGAGACAGTGAGCTTGGGTTTTCTCTGGAGTGCCATCAAGGAAATCAAGGCTCCTTTCACGTTTCATGTGGAACACGGAATTGCTCTGCACGCAGTGCAGGGGAATCGGGCCTCATCTAGCGGCGAGGGGGAAGTCTCATGGTTTTTCTCGAGTTGCGGCCGGAACCTGGGGTATATTCTCGAGTTACGACGGGGAGGGCCCTTCCAGACACGTGTTTGTTCAGCGACGTCAGGACTCCTGCCTAGGTGCGAGGGACACCTCGGTATTCTCCTCGACTCTTGGCATGGCAATTGGGATGCGTCTCCACGTGAGGCGGGAGACCCAGGGTCCCTTTCCACGTGCCACAGGGATCCTCGGACTCCTATCCATTTTCAAGAGGAGTCAGGCATCGTCTCCTTTGGAAGCATTGTTCTGCGCGGACCTCTCGAGTTTTCAAAGGCTGTGAGGCCTCCGGTCGCGATGAGGCGGAGAACTAGTTCGTTCTCTGTGGTCTCCACAGGGGATTCAGACATCCCTTCGTCTTGGGAGATGCAAGACGAGCCTGCATTCAATTCACTGCAGGGATATCCGGCCTGACTTCGAGTCAGAGCATCTCGGTGTCCATTCCACTTGAGGCCACAAACTCTGGGTCCCTCTCATATACATGTAGCTGAGAGAAGCCTCCTCTTGAGGTGCTTGTAGAAAGTTGGTATTCCTCTTGAGTCGAAGCCAAGCACTAAGCTCTCATCTCGAGTTGATTTGGGGTCCCCAGAGCCCTTTCGTGTTGCTCCAGTGACCTCAGGATCCCTCTGGACTTGAGACAGTGATCTTGGGTTTTCTCTGGAGTGCCATCAAGGAAATATAGGCTCCTTTCACGTTTCATGTGGAACACGGAATTGCTCTGCACGCAGTGCAGAGGAATCGCGCCTCATCTCGCGGCAAGGGGGAAGTCCTATGGTTTTTCTCGTGTTGCGGCCGGAACCTTGGGTATATTCTCGAGTTACGACGGGGAGGGCCCTTCCAGACACGTGTTTGTTCAGCGACGTCAGGACTCCTGCCTAGGTGCGAAGGACACCTCGGGATTCTCCTCGAGTCTTGGCATGGCAATTGGGACGCGTCTCCACGTGAGGCGGGAGAACCACGGTACCTTTCCACGTGCCACAGGGATCCTGGGACTCCTATCTATTTTCAAGAGGCGTCAGGCATCGTCTCCTTTGGAAGCATTGATCTCCGGGGACCTCTCGAGTTTTCAAAGGATGTGAGGCCTCCGGTCTTTTTGAGGCGGAGGACTAGGTTTTTCTCTGTGGTCTCCACAGGGGATTCAGACATCCCTTCGTCTTGGGAGATGCAAGACGAGCCTGCATTCACTTCACTGCAGGGATATCCGGCCTGACTTCGAGTCAGAGCATCTCGGTGTCCATTCCACTTGAGGCCACAAACTCAGGGTCCCTCTCACATACCTGTAGCTGAGAGAAGCCTCCTCTTGAGGTGCTTGTGGAAAGTTGGTATTCCTCTTGAGTCGAAGCCAGGGACTAAGCTCTCATCTCGAGTTGATTTGGGGTCCACGGAGCCCTTTCGTGTTGCTCCAGTGACCTCAGGATCCCTCTAGACTTGAGACAGTGATCTTGGGTTTTCTCTGGAGTGCCATCAAGGAAATCAAGGCTCCTTTCACGTTTGATGTGGAACACGGAATTGCTCTGCATGCAGTGCACGGGAATCGGGCCACATCTCGCGGCGAGGGGGAATTCTCATGGTTTTTCTCGAGTTGCGGCCGGAACCTGGGGTATATTCTCGACTTACGACGGGGAGGGCCCTCCCAGACACGTGTTTGTTCAGCGACGTCAGGACTCCTTGCTAGGTGCGAAGGACACCTCGGGATTCTCCTCGAGTCTTGGCGTGGCAATTGGGACGCGTCTCCACGTGAGGCGGGAGACCCAGGGTCCCTTTCCACGTGCCTCGGGATCCTGGGACTCCTATCCATTTTCAAGAGGAGTCAGGCATCGTCTCCTTTGGAAGCATTGTTCTGCACGGACCTCTCGAGTTTTCAAAGGCTGTGAGGCCTCCGGTCGCGATTAGGCAGAGAACTAGGTCTTTCTCTGTGGTCTTCACAGGGGATTCAGACATCCCTTCGTCTTGGGAGATGCAAGACGAGCCTTCCTTCACTTCACTGCAGGGATATCCGGCCTGATTTCGAGTCAGAGCATCTCGGTGTCCATTCCACTTGAGGCCAAAAACTCTGGGTCCCTCTCACATACATGTAGCTGAGAGAAGCCTCCTCTTGAGGTGCTTGTGGAAAGTTGGTATTCCTCTTGAGTCGAAGCCAGGGACTAAGCTCTCATCTCGAGTTGATTTGGGGTCCACGGAGCCCTTTCGCATTGCTCCAGTGACCTCAGGATCCCTCTAGACTTGTGACAGTGATCTTTGGTTTTCTCTGGATTGCCTTCACGGAAATCAAGGCTCCTTTCACGTTTGATGTGGAACACGGAATTGCTCTGCACGCAGTGCATGGGAATCGGGCCTCATCTCGCGGCGAGGGGGAAGTCTCATGGTTTTTCTCGAGTTGCGGCCAGAACTTGGGGTATATTCTCGAGTTACAACGGGTAGGGCCTTTTCAGACACGTGTTTGTTCAGCGAAGTCAGCACTCCTGCCTAGGTGCGAGGGACATCTCGGGATTCTCCTCGAGTCTTGGCATGGCAATTGGGACGCGTGTCCACGTGAGGCAGGAGACCCAGGGTCCCTTTCCACGTGCCACAGGGATCCTGGGACTCCTATCCATTTTCAAGAGGAGTCAGGCATCGTCTCCTTTGGAAGCATTGATCTCCGCGGACCTCTTGAGTTTTCAAAGGATGTGTGGCCTCAGGTTGCGATGAGGCGGAGGACTAGGTCTTTCTCTGTTGTCTCCACAGGGGATTCAGACATCCCTTCGTGTTGGGAGATGCAAGACGAGCCTGCATTCAATTCACTGCAGGGATATCCGGCCTTACTTCGAGTCAGAGCATCTCGGTGTCCATTCCACTTGAGGCCACAAACTCAGGGTCCCTCTCACATACATGTAGCTGAGAGAAGCCTCCTCTTGAGGTGCTTGTGGAAAGTTGGTATTCCTCTTGAGTCGAAGCCAAGCACTAAGCTCTCATCTCGAGTTGATTTGGGGTCCACGGAGCCCTTTCGTGTTGCTCCAGTGACCTCAGGATCCCTCTAGACTTTAGACAGTGATTTTGGGTTTTAGCTGGAGTGCCATCAAGGAAATCAAGGCTCCTTTCACGTTTGATGTGGAACACGCAATTGCTCTGCACGCAGTGCAGGGGAATCGGGCCTCATCTCGAGGAGAGGCGGAAGTCTAATGGTTTTTCTCGAGTTGCGGCCGGAACCTGGGGTATATTCTCGATTTACGACGGGGAGGGCCCTTCCAGACACGTGTTTGTTCAGCAACGTCAGGACTCCTGCCTAGGTGCGAGGGACACCTCGCAATTCTCCTCGAGTCTTGGCATGGCAATTGGGACGCGACTCCACGTGCGGCGTCAGTCGCAGTGTCCCTTTCCACGTGCCACAGGGATCCTGGGACTCTTATCCATTTTCAAGAGGAGTCAGGCATCGTCTCCTTTGGAAGCATTGATCTCCGCGGACCTCTCGAGCTTTCAAAAGATATGATGCCTTCGGTCGCGATCAGGCAGAGAACTAGTTCTTTCTCTGTAGTCTCCACAGGGGATTCAGACATCCCTTCGTCTTCGGAGAGGCAAGACGAGCCTGCATTCAATTCACTGCAGGGATATCTGGCCTTACTTCGAGACAGAGCATCTCGGTGTCCATTGCACTTTAAGCCACAAACTCAGGGTCCCTCTCACATACACGTAGCTGAGAGAAGCCTCCCCTTGAGGTGCTTGTGGAAAGTTGGTATTCCTCTTGAGTCGAAGCCAGGGACTAAGCTCTCATCTCGAGTTGATTTGTGGTCCACGGAGCCCTTTCGTGTTGCTACAGTGACCTCAGGATCCCTCTAGACTTGAGACAGTGATCTTGGGTTTTCTCTGGATTGCCATCAAGGAAATCAAGGCTCCTTTCACGTTTGATGTGGAACACGGAATTGCTCTGCACGCAGTGCAGGGGAATCAAGCCTCATCTCGCGGAGAGGGGGAAGTCTCATGGTGTTTCTCGAGTTGCGCAGGAACCTGGGTTATATTCTCAAGTTACAATGGGGAGGGACCTTCCAGACACGTGTTTGTTCAGCGACGTCATGACTCCAGCCTAGGTGTGAGGGACACCTCGGGATTTTCCTCGAGTCTTGGCATGGCAATTGGGACGCGTCTCCACGTGAGGCGGGAGACCCAGGTTCCCTTTCCACGTGCCACAGGGACCCCAGGACTCCTATCCATTTTCAAGAGGAGTCAGGCATCGTCTCCTTTGGAAGCATTGATCTCCACGGACATCTCAAGTTTTCAAAGGATGTGAGGCCTCCGGTCACGATGAGGCGGAGAACTAGGTCTTTCTCTGTGGTCTCCACAGGGGATTCAGACATCCCTTCGTCTTGGGAGATCTAAGACGAGCCTGCATTCAATTCACTGCAGGGATATCCGGCCTTACTTCGAGTCAGAGCATCTCGGTGTCCATTCCACTTGAGGCCACAAACTCATGGTCCCTCTCACATACCTGTAGCTGAGAGAAGCCTCCTCTTGAGGTGCTTGTGGAAAGTTGGTATTCCTCTTGAGTCGAAGCCAGGGACTAAGCTCTCATCTCGAGTTGATTTGGGGTCCACGGAGCCCTTTCGTGTTGCTCCAGTGACCACAGGATCCCTCGAGACTTGAGACAGTGATCTTGGGTTTTCTCTGGAGTGCCATCAAGTAAATCAAGGCTCCTTTCACGTTTGATGAGGAACACGGAATTGCTCTGCATGCAGTGCAGGGGAATCTGCCCTCATCTCGGGGCGAGGGGGAAGTCTCATGGTTTTTCTCGAGTTGCGGCCGGAACCTGGGGTATATTCTCGAGTTACGATGGGGAGGGCCCTTCCATACACGTGTTTTTACAGCGAGGCCAGGACTCCTGCCTGGGTGCGAGGGACACCTCGGGATTCTCCTCGAGTATTGGCATGGCAATTGGGACGCGTCTCCACGTGAGGCGGGAGACCCAGGGTCCCTTTTCACATGCCACAGGGATCCTGGGACTCCTATACATTTTCAAGAGGAGTCAGGCATCGTCTCCTTTGGAAGCATTGTTCTGCGCAGACCTCTCGAGTTTTCAAAGGCTGTGAGGCCTCCGGTCGCGATGAGGCGGAGAACTAGGTCTTTCTCTGTGGTCTCCACAGGGGATTCAAACATCCCTTCGTCTTGGGAGATGCAAGACGAGCCTGCATTCACTTCACTGCAGGCATATCTTGCCTGACTTCGAGTCAGAGCATCTCGGTGTTCATTCCACTTGAGGCCACAAACTCAGGGTCCCTCTCACATAGCTGTAGCTGAGAGAAGCCTCCTCTTGAGGTGCTTGTGGAAAGTTGGTATTCCTCTTGAGTCGAAGCCAGGGACTAAGCTCTCATCTCAAGTTGATTTGGGGTCCACGGAGCCCTTTCATGCTGCTACAGTGACCTCAGAATCCCTCTAGACTTGAGACAGTGAATTTTGGTTTTCTCTGGAGTGCCATCAAGGAAATCAAGGCTCCTTTCACTTTTGATGTGGAACATGGAATTGCTCTGCACGCAGTGCAGGGGAATCGGGCCTCATCTCGGGGCGAGGGGGAAGTCTCATGGTTTTTCTCGAGTTGCGGCCAGAACCTGGGGTATATTCTCGAGTTACGACAGGGAGGGCCCTTCCAGACACGTGTTTGTTCAGCGATGTCAGGACTCCTGCCGAGGTGCGAGGGACACCTCGGGATTCTCCTCGAGTCTTGGCATGGCAATTGGGACGCGACTCCATGTCAGGCGGGAGACCCAGGGTCCCTTTCCACGTGCCACAGGGTTCCTGGGACTCCTATCCATTTTCAAGAGGAGTCAGGCATCGTCTCCTTTCGAAGCATTGATTTCCGCGGACCTCTCGAGTTTTCAAAGGATGTGAGGCCTCTGGTTGCTATGAAGCGGAGAACTCGGTCTTTCTCTGTGGTCTCCACAGGGGATTCAGACATCCCTTCGTCTTGGGAGATGCAAGACGAGCCTGCATTCACTTCACTGCAGGGATATCCGGCCTGACTTCGAGTCAGAGCATCTCGTTGTCCATTCCACTTGAGGCCACAAACTCAGGGTCCCTCTCACATACCTGTAGCTGAGAGAAGCCTCCTCTTGAGGTGCTTGTGGAAAGTTGGTATTCCTCTTGAGTCGAAGCCAGGGACTAAGCTCTCATCTCGAGTTGATTTGGGGTCCACGGAGCCCTTTCGTGTTGCTCCAGTGACCTCAGGATCCCTCTAGACTTGAGACAGTGATCTTGGGTTTTCTCTGGAGTGCCATCAAGGAAATCAAGGCTCCTTTCACGTTTGATGTGGAACACGGAATTGCTCTGCATGCAGTGCAGGGGAATCGGGCCACATCTCGCGGCGAGGGGGAATTCTCATGGTTTTTCTCGAGTTGCGGCCGGAACCTGGGGTATATTCTCGACTTACGACGGGGAGGGCCCTCCCAGACACGTGTTTGTTCAGCGACGTCAGGACTCCTTGCTAGGTGCGAAGGACACCTCGGGATTCTCCTCGAGTCTTGGCATGGCAATTGGGACGCGTCTCCACGTGAGGCGGGAGACCCAGGGTCCCTTTCCACGTGCCTCGGGATCCTGGGACTCCTATCCATTTTCAAGAGGAGTCAGGCATCGTCTCCTTTGGAAGCATTGTTCTGCACGGACCTCTCGAGTTTTCAAAGGCTGTGAGGCCTCCGGTCGCGATTAGGCAGAGAACTAGGTCTTTCTCTGTGGTCTTCACAGGGGATTCAGACATCCCTTCGTCTTGGGAGATGCAAGACGAGCCTTCCTTCACTTCACTGCAGGGATATCCGGCCTGATTTCGAGTCAGAGCATCTCGGTGTCCATTCCACTTGAGGCCACAAATTCAGGGTCCCTCTCACATACATGTAGCTGAGAGAAGCCTCCTCTTGAGGTGCTTGTGGAAAGTTGGTATTCCTCTTGAGTCGAAGCCAGGGACTAAGCTCTCATCTCGAGTTGATTTGGGGTCCACGGAGCCCTTTCGCATTGCTCCAGTGACCTCAGGATCCCTCTAGACTTGTGACAGTGATCTTTGATTTTCTCTGGATTGCCTTCAGGGAAATCAAGGCTCCTTTCACGTTTGATGTGGAACACGGAATTGCTCTGCACGCAGTGCAGGGGAATCGGGCCTCATCTCGCGGCGAGGGGGAAGTCTCATGGTTTTTCTCGAGTTGCGGCCAGAACTTGGGGTATATTCTCGAGTTACAACGGGTAGGGCCTTTTCAGACACGTGTTTGTTCAGCGAAGTCAGCACTCCTGCCTAGGTGCGAGGGACATCTCGGGATTCTCCTCGAGTCTTGGCATGGCAATTGGGACGCGTGTCCACGTGAGGCAGGAGACCCAGGGTCCCTTTCCACGTGCCACAGGGATCCTGGGACTCCTATCCATTTTCAAGAGGAGTCAGGCATCGTCTCCTTTGGAAGCATTGATCTCCGCGGACCTCTTGAGTTTTCAAAGGATGTGTGGCCTCAGGTTGCGATGAGGCGGAGGACTAGGTCTTTCTCTGTTGTCTCCACAGGGGATTCAGACATCCCTTCGTGTTGGGAGATGCAAGACGAGCCTGCATTCAATTCACTGCAGGGATATCCGGCCTTACTTCGAGTCAGAGCATCTCGGTGTCCATTCCACTTGAGGCCACAAACTCAGGGTCCCTCTCACATACATGTAGCTGAGAGAAGCCTCCTCTTGAGGTGCTTGTGGAAAGATGGTATTCCTCTTGAGTCGAAGCCAAGCACTAAGCTCTCATCTCGAGTTGATTTGGGGTCCACGGAGCCCTTTCGTGTTGCTCCAGTGACCTCAGGATCCCTCTAGACTTTAGACAGTGATTTTGGGTTTTAGCTGGAGTGCCATCAAGGAAATCAAGGCTCCTTTCACGTTTGATGTGGAACACGCAATTGCTCTGCACGCAGTGCAGGGGAATCGGGCCTCATCTCGAGGAGAGGCGGAAGTCTAATGGTTTTTCTCGAGTTGCGGCCGGAACCTGGGGTATATTCTCGATTTACGACGGGGAGGGCCCTTCCAGACACGTGTTTGTTCAGCAACGTCAGGACTCCTGCCTAGGTGCGAGGGACACCTCGCAATTCTCCTCGAGTCTTGGCATGGCAATTGGGACGCGACTCCACGTGAGGCGTCAGTCGCAGTGTCCCTTTCCACGTGCCACAGGGATCCTGGGACTCTTATCCATTTTCAAGAGGAGTCAGGCATCGTCTCCTTTGGAAGCATTGATCTCCGCGGACCTCTCGAGCTTTCAAAAGATGTGATGCCTCCGGTCGCGATCAGGCAGAGAACTAGTTCTTTCTCTGTAGTCTCCACAGGGGATTCAGACATCCCTTCGTCTTCGGAGAGGCAAGACGAGCCTGCATTCAATTCACTGCAGGGATATCTGGCCTTACTTCGAGACAGAGCATCTCGGTGTCCATTGCACTTTAAGCCACAAACTCAGGGTCCCTCTCACATACACGTAGCTGAGAGAAGCCTCCCCTTGAGGTGCTTGTGGAAAGTTGGTATTCCTCTTGAGTCGAAGCCAGGGACTAAGCTCTTATCTCGAGTTGATTTGGGGTCCACGGAGCCCTTTCGTGTTGCTACAGTGACCTCAGGATCCCTCTAGACTTGAGACAGTGATCTTGGGTTTTCTCTGGATTGCCATCAAGGAAATCAAGGCTCCTTTCACGTTTGATGTGGAACACGGAATTGCTCTGCACGCAGTGCAGGGGAATCAAGCCTCATCTCGCGGAGAGGGGGAAGTCTCATGGTGTTTCTCGAGTTGCGCAGGAACCTGGGTTATATTCTCGAGTTACAATGGGGAGGGACCTTCCAGACACGTGTTTGTTCAGCGACGTCATGACTCCAGCCTAGGTGTGAGGGACACCTCGGGATTTTCCTCGAGTCTTGGCATGGCAATTGGGACGCGTCTCCACGTGAGGCGGGAGGCCCAGGGACCCTTAACACGTGCCACAGGGATCCTGGGACTCCTATCCATTTTCAAGAGGAGTCAGGCATCGTCTCCTTTGGAAGCATTGATCTCCACGGACATCTCAAGTTTTCAAAGGATGTGAGGCCTCCGGTCACGATGAGGCGGAGAACTAGGTCTTTCTCTGTGGTCTCCACAGGGGATTCAGACATCCCTTCGTCTTGGGAGATCTAAGACGAGCCTGCATTCAATTCACTGCAGGGATATCCGGCCTTATTTCGAGTCAGAGCATCTCGGTGTCCATTCCACTTGAGGCCACAAACTCATGGTCCCTCTCACATACCTGTAGCTGAGAGAAGCCTCCTCTTGAGGTGCTTGTGGAAAGTTGGTATTCCTCTTGAGTCGAAGCCAGGGACTAAGCTCTCATCTCGAGTTGATTTGGGGTCCACGGAGCCCTTTCGTGTTGCTCCAGTGACCACAGGATCCCTCGAGACTTGAGACAGTGATCTTGGGTTTTCTCTGGAGTGCCATCAAGTAAATCAAGGCTCCTTTCACGTTTGATGTGGAACACGGAATTGCTCTGCATGCAGTGCAGGGGAATCTGCCCTCATCTCGGGGCGAGGGGGAAGTCTCATGGTTTTTCTCGAGTTGCGGCCGGAACCTGGGGTATATTCTCGAGTTACGATGGGGAGGGCCCTTCCATACACGTGTTTTTTCAGCGAGGCCAGGACTCCTGCCTGGGTGCGAGGGACACCTCGGGATTCTCCTCGAGTATTGGCATGGCAATTGGGACGCGTCTCCACGTGAGGCGGGAGACCCAGGGTCCCTTTTCACGTGCCACAGGGATCCTGGGACTCCTATACATTTTCAAGAGGAGTCAGGCATCGTCTCCTTTGGAAGCATTGTTCTGCGCAGACCTCTCGAGTTTTCAAAGGCTGTGAGGCCTCCGGTCGCGATGAGGCGTAGAACTAGGTCTTTCTCTGTGGTCTCCACAGGGGATTCAAACATCCCTTCGTCTTGGGAGATGCAAGACGAGCCTGCATTCACTTCACTGCAGGCATATCTTGCCTGACTTCGAGTCAGAGCATCTCGGTGTTCATTCCACTTGAGGCCACAAACTCAGGGTCCCTCTCACATAGCTGTAGCTGAGAGAAGCCTCCTCTTGAGGTGCTTGTGGAAAGTTGGTATTCCTCTTGAGTCGAAGCCAGGGACTAAGCTCTCATCTCAAGTTGATTTGGGGTCCACGGAGCCCTTTCATGCTGCTACAGTGACCTCAGAATCCCTCTAGACTTGAGACAGTGAATTTTGGTTTTCTCTGGAGTGCCATCAAGGAAATCAAGGCTCCTTTCACGTTTGATGTGGAACATGGAATTGCTCTGCACGCAGTGCAGGGGAATCGGGCCTCATCTCGGGGCGAGGGGGAAGTCTCATGGTTTTTCTCGAGTTGCGGCCGGAACCTGGGGTATATTCTCGAGTTATGACAGGGAGGGCCCTTCCAGACACGTGTTTGTTCAGCGATGTCAGGACTCCTGCCGAGGTGCGCTGGACACCTCGGGATTCTCCTCGAGTCTTGGCATGGCAATTGGGACGCGTCTCCACGTGAGGCGGGAGACCCAGGGTCCCTTTCCACGTGCCACAGGGATCCTGGGACTCCTATCCATTTTCAAGAGGAGTCAGGCATCGTCTCCTTTGGAAGCATTGATCTCCGTGGACCTCTCGAGTTTTCAAAGGATGTGAGGCCTCCGGTCGCGTTGAGGCGGAGGACTAGGTCTTTCTCTGTGGCCTCCACAGGGGATTCAGACATCCCTTCGTCTTGGGAGATGCAACACGAGCCTGCATTCAATTCACTGCAGGGATATCCGGCCTTACTTCGAGTCAGAGCATCTCGGTGTCCATTCCACTTGAGGCCACAAATTCAAGGTCCCTCTCACATACATGTAGCTGAGAGAAGCCTCCTCTTGAGGTGCTTGTGGAAAGTTGGTATTCCTCTTGAGTCGAAGCCAAGCACTAAGCTCTCATCTCGAGTTGATTTGGGGTCCACGGAGCCCTTTCGTGTTGCTCCAGTGACGTCAGGATCCCTCTGGACTTGAGACAGTGATCTTGGGTTTTCTCTGGAGTGCCATCAAGGAAATCAAGGCTCCTTTCACGTTTCATGTGGAACACGGAATTGCTCTGCACGGAGTGCAGGGGAATGGGGTCTCATCTCGCTGCGAGGGGGAAGTCCTATGGTTTTTCTCGAGTTGCGGCCGGAACCTGGGGTATATTCTCGACTTACGACGGGGAGGGCCCTCCCAGACACGTGTTTGTTCAGCGACGTCAGGACTCCTTGCTAGGTGCGAAGGACACCTCGGGATTCTCCTCGAGTCTTGGCATGGCAATTGGGACGCGTCTCCACGTGAGGCGGGAGACCCAGGGTCCCTTTCCACGTGCCTCGGGATCCTGGGACTCCTATCCATTTTCAAGAGGAGTCAGGCATCGTCTCCTTTGGAAGCATTGTTCTGCACGGACCTCTCGAGTTTTCAAAGGCTGTGAGGCCTCCGGTCGCGATTAGGCAGAGAACTAGGTCTTTCTCTGTGGTCTTCACAGGGGATTCAGACATCCTTTCGTCTTGGGAGATGCAAGACGAGCCTTCCTTCACTTCACTGCAGGGATATCCGGCCTGATTTCGAGTCAGAGCATCTCGGTGTCCATTCCACTTGAGGCCAAAAACTCTGGGTCCCTCTCACATACATGTAGCTGAGAGAAGCCTCCTCTTGAGGTGCTTGTGGAAAGTTGGTATTCCTCTTGAGTCGAAGCCAGGGACTAAGCTCTCATCTCGAGTTGATTTGGGGTCCACGGAGCCCTTTCGCATTGCTCCAGTGACCTCAGGATCCCTCTAGACTTGTGACAGTGATCTTTGGTTTTCTCTGGATTGCCTTCAGGGAAATCAAGGCTCCTTTCACGTTTGATGTGGAACACGGAATTGCTCTGCACGCAGTGCAGGGGAATCGGGCCTCATCTCGCGGCGAGGGGGAAGTCTCATGGTTTTTCTCGAGTTGCGGCCGGAACCTGGGGTATATTCTCGAGTTACGACGGGGAGGGCCCTTCCAGACACGTGTTTGTTCAGCGACGTCAGGACTCCTGCCTAGGTGTGAAGGACACCTCGGGATTCTCCTCGAGTCTTGGCATGGCAATTGGGACGCGTCTCCACGTGAGGCGGGAGAACCACGGTACCTTTCCACGTGCCACAGGGATCCTGGGACTCCTATCTATTTTCAAGAGGCGTCAGGCATCGTCTCCTTTGGAAGCATTGATCTCCGGGGACCTCTCGAGTTTTCAAAGGATGTGAGGCCTCCGGTCTTTTTGAGGCGGAGGACTAGGTTTTTCTCTGTGGTCTCCACAGGGGATTCAGACATCCCTTCGTCTTGTGAGATGCAAGACGAGCCTGCATTCACTTCACTCCAGGGATATCCGGCCTGACTTCGAGTCAGAGCATCTCGGTGTCCATTCCACTTGAGGCCACAAACTCAGGGTCCCCCTCACATACCTGTAGCTGAGAAAAGCGTCCTCTTGAGGTGCTTGTGGAAAGTTGGTATTCCTCTTGAGTCGAAGCCAGGGACTAAGCTCTCATCTCGAGTTGATTTGGGGTCCACGGAGCCCTTTCGTGCTGCTACAGTGACCTCAGAATCCCTCTAGACTTGAGACAGTGACTTTGGGTTTTCTATGGAGTGCCATCAAGGAAATCAAGGCTCCTTTCACGTTTGATGTGGAACATGGAATTGCACTGCATGCAGTGCAGGGGAATCGGGCCTCATCTCGCGGCGAGGGGGAAGTCTCATGATTTTTCTCGAGTTGCGGCCAGAACCTGGGGTATATCCTCGAGTTACGACGGGGAGGGCCCTTCCAGACACGTGTTTGTTCAGCGACGTCAGGACTCCTGCCTAGGTGCGAGGGACACCTCGGGATTCTCCTCGAGTCTTGGCATGGCAATTGGGACGCGTCTCCACGTGAGGCGGGAGACCCAGTGTCCCTTTCGACGTGCCACAGGGATCCTGGGACTCCTATCCATTTTCAAGAGGAGTCAGGCATCGTCTCCTTTGGAAGCATTAATCTCCGCGGACTTCTCGAGTTTCAAAGGATGTGAGGCCTCCGGTCGCGATGATGCGGAGAACTAGGTCTTTCTCTGTGGTCTCCACAGGGGATTCAGACATCCCTTCGTCTTGGGAGATGCAAGACGAGCCTGCATTCACTTCACTGCAGGGATATCCGGCCTGATTTCGAGTCAGAGCATCTCGGTGTCCATTCCACTTGAGGCCACAAACTCAGGGTCCCTCTCACATACCTGTAGCTGAGAGAAGCCTCCTCTTGAGGTGCTTGTGGAAAGTTGGTATTCCTCTTGAGTCGAAGCCAGGGACTAAGCTCTCATCTCGAGTTGATTTGGGGTCCACGGAGCCCTTTCGTGTTGCTCCAGTGACCTCAGGATCCCTCTAGACTTGAGACAGTGATCTTGGGTTTTCTCTGGAGTGCCATCAAGGAAATCAAGGCTCCTTTCACGTTTGATGTGGAACACGGAATTGCTCTGCATGCAGTGCAGGGGAATCGGGCCACATCTGGCGGCGAGGGGGAATTCTCATGGTTTTGCTCGAGTTGCGGCCGGAACCTGGGGTATATTCTCGACTTACGACGGGGAGGGCCCTCCCAGACACGTGTTTGTTCAGCGACGTCAGGACTCCTTGCTAGGTGCGAAGGACACCTCGGGATTCTCCTCGAGTCTTGGCGTGGCAATTGGGACGCGTCTCCACGTGAGGCGGGAGACCCAGGGTCCCTTTCCACGTGCCTCGGGATCCTGGGACTCCTATCCATTTTCAAGAGGAGTCAGGCATCGTCTCCTTTGGAAGCATTGTTCTGCACGGACCTCTCGAGTTTTCAAAGGCTGTGAGGCCTCCGGTCGCGATTAGGCAGAGAACTAGGTCTTTCTCTGTGGTCTTCACAGGGGATTCAGACATCCCTTCGTCTTGGGAGATGCAAGACGAGCCTTCCTTCACTTCACTGCAGGGATATCCGGCCTGATTTCGAGTCAGAGCATCTCGGTGTCCATTCCACTTGAGGCCAAAAACTCTGGGTCCCTCTCACATATATGTAGCTGAGAGAAGCCTCCTCTTGAGGTGCTTGTGGAAAGTTGGTATTCCTCTTGAGTCGAAGCCAGGGACTAAGCTCTCATCTCGAGTTGATTTGGGGTCCACGGAGCCCTTTCGCATTGCTCCAGTGACCTCAGGATCCCTCTAGACTTGTGACAGTGATCTTTGGTTTTCTCTGGATTGCCTTCACGGAAATCAAGGCTCCTTTCACGTTTGATGTGGAACACGCAATTGCTCTGCACGCAGTGCAGGGGAATCGGGCCTCATCTCGAGGAGAAGCGGAAGTCTAATGGTTTTTCTCGAGTTGCGGCCGGAACCTGGGGTATATTCTCGATTTACGACGGGGAGGGCCCTTCCAGACACGTGTTTGTTCAGCAACGTCAGGACTCCTGCCTAGGTGCGAGGGACACCTCGCAATTCTCCTCGAGTCTTGGCATGGCAATTGGGACGCGACTCCACGTGAGGCGTCAGTCGCAGTGTCCCTTTCCACGTGCCACAGGGATCCTGGGACTCTTATCCATTTTCAAGAGGAGTCAGGCATCGTCTCCTTTGGAAGCATTGATCTCCGCGGACCTCTCGAGCTTTCAAAAGATGTGATGCCTCCGGTCGCGATCAGGCAGAGAACTAGTTCTTTCTCTGTAGTCTCCACAGGGGATTCAGACATCCCTTCGTCTTCGGAGAGGCAAGACGAGCCTGCATTCAATTCACTGCAGGGATATCTGGCCTTACTTCGAGACAGAGCATCTCGGTGTCCATTGCACTTTAAGCCACAAACTCAGGGTCCCTCTCACATACACGTAGCTGAGAGAAGCCTCCCCTTGAGGTGCTTGTGGAAAGTTGGTATTCCTCTTGAGTCGAAGCCAGGGACTAAGCTCTCATCTCGAGTTGATTTGTGGTCCACGGAGCCCTTTCGTGTTGCTACAGTGACCTCAGGATCCCTCTAGACTTGAGACAGTGATCTTGGGTTTTCTCTGGATTGCCATCAAGGAAATCAAGGCTCCTTTCACGTTTGATGTGGAACCTGGAATTGCTCTGCACGCAGTGCAGGGGAATCAAGCCTCATCTCGCGGAGAGGGGGAAGTCTCATGGTGTTTCTCGAGTTGCGCAGGAACCTGGGTTATATTCTCGAGTTACAATGGGGAGGGACCTTCCAGACACGTGTTTGTTCAGCGACGTCATGACTCCAGCCTAGGTGTGAGGGACACCTCGGGATTTTCCTCGAGTCTTGGCATGGCAATTGGGACGCGTCTCCACGTGAGGCGGGAGACCCAGGTTCCCTTTCCACGTGCCACAGGGATCCTGGGACTCCTATCCATTTTCAAGAGGAGTCAGGCATCGTCTCCTTTGGAAGCATTGTTCTGCGCAGACCTCTCGAGTTTTCAAAGGCTGTGAGGCCTCCGGTCGCGATGAGGCGGAGAACTAGGTCTTTCTCTGTGGTCTCCACAGGGGATTCAAACATCCCTTCGTCTTGGGAGATGCAAGACGAGCCTGCATTCACTTCACTGCAGGCATATCTTGCCTGACTTCGAGTCAGAGCATCTCGGTGTTCATTCCACTTGAGGCCACAAACTCAGGGTCCCTCTCACATAGCTGTAGCTGAGAGAAGCCTCCTCTTGAGGTGCTTGTGGAAAGTTGGTATTCCTCTTGAGTCGAAGCCAGGGACTAAGCTCTCATCTCAAGTTGATTTGGGGTCCACGGAGCCCTTTCATGCTGCTACAGTGACCTCAGAATCCCTCTAGACTTGAGACAGTGAATTTTGGTTTTCTCTGGAGTGCCATCAAGGAAATCAAGGCTCCTTTCACGTTTGATGTGGAACATGGAATTGCTCTGCACGCAGTGCAGGGGAATCGGGCCTCATCTCGGGGCGAGGGGGAAGTCTCATGGTTTTTCTCGAGTTGCGGCCAGAACCTGGGGTATATTCTCGAGTTACGACAGGGAGGGCCCTTCCAGACACGTGTTTGTTCAGCGATGTCAGGACTCCTGCCGAGGTGCGAGGGACACCTCGGGATTCTCCTCGAGTCTTGGCATGGCAATTGGGACGCGACTCCATGTCAGGCGGGAGACCCAGGGTCCCTTTCCACGTGCCACAGGGATCCTGGGACTCCTATCCATTTTCAAGAGGAGTCAGGCATCGTCTCCTTTCGAAGCATTGATTTCCGCGGACCTCTCGAGTTTTCAAAGGATGTGAGGCCTCTGGTTGCTATGAAGCGGAGAACTCGGTCTTTCTCTGTGGTCTCCACAGGGGATTCAGACATCCCTTCGTCTTGGGAGATGCAAGACGAGCCTGCATTCACTTCACTGCAGGGATATCCGGCCTGATTTCGAGTCAGAGCATCTCGGTGTCCATTCCACTTGAGGCCACAAACTCAGGGTCCCTCTCACATACCTGTAGCTGAGAGAAGCCTCCTCTTGAGGTGCTTGTGGAAAGTTGGTATTCCTCTTGAGTCGAAGCCAGGGACTAAGCTCTCATCTCGAGTTGATTTGGGGTCCACGGAGCCCTTTCGTGTTGCTCCAGTGACCTCAGGATCCCTCTAGACTTGAGACAGTGATCTTGGGTTTTCTCTGGAGTGCCATCAAGGAAATCAAGGCTCCTTTCACGTTTGATGTGGAACACGGAATTGCTCTGCATGCAGTGCACGGGAATCGGGCCACATCTCGCGGCGAGGGGGAATTCTCATGGTTTTTCTCGAGTTGCGGCCGGAACCTGGGGTATATTCTCGACTTACGACGGGGAGGGCCCTCCCAGACACGTGTTTGTTCAGCGACGTCAGGACTCCTTGCTAGGTGCGAAGGACACCTCGGGATTCTCCTCGAGTCTTGGCATGGCAATTGGGACGCGTCTCCACGTGAGGCGGGAGACCCAGGGTCCCTTTCCACGTGCCTCGGGATCCTGGGACTCCTATCCATTTTCAAGAGGAGTCAGGCATCGTCTCCTTTGGAAGCATTGTTCTGCACGGACCTCTCGAGTTTTCAAAGGCTGTGAGGCCTCCGGTCGCGATTAGGCAGAGAACTATGTCTTTCTCTGTGGTCTTCACAGGGGATTCAGACATCCCTTCGTCTTGGGAGATGCAAGACGAGCCTTCCTTCACTTCACTGCAGGGATATCCGGCCTGATTTCGAGTCAGAGCATCTCGGTGTCCATTCCACTTGAGGCCACAAACTCAGGGTCCCTCTCACATACATGTAGCTGAGAGAAGCCTCCTCTTGAGGTGCTTGTGGAAAGTTGGTATTCCTCTTGAGTCGAAGCCAGGGACTAAGCTCTCATCTCGAGTTGATTTGGGGTCCACGGAGCCGTTTCGCATTGCTCCAGTGACCTCAGGATCCCTCTAGACTTGTGACAGTGATCTTTGGTTTTCTCTGGATTGCCTTCAGGGAAATCAAGGCTCCTTTCACGTTTGATGTGGAACACGGAATTGCTCTGCACGCAGTGCAGGGGAATCGGGCCTCATCTCGCGGCGAGGGGGAAGTCTCATGGTTTTTCTCGAGTTGCGGCCAGAACTTGGGGTATATTCTCGAGTTACAACGGGTAGGGCCTTTTCAGACACGTGTTTGTTCAGCGAAGTCAGCACTCCTGCCTAGGTGCGAGGGACATCTCGGGATTCTCCTCGAGTCTTGGCATGGCAATTGGGACGCGTGTCCACGTGAGGCAGGAGACCCAGGGTCCCTTTCCACGTGCCACAGGGATCCTGGGACTCCTATCCATTTTCAAGAGGAGTCAGGCATCGTCTCCTTTGGAAGCATTGATCTCCGCGGACCTCTTGAGTTTTCAAAGGATGTGTGGCCTCAGGTTGCGATGAGGCGGAGGACTAGGTCTTTCTCTGTTGTCTCCACAGGGGATTCAGACATCCCTTCGTGTTGGGAGATGCAAGACGAGCCTGCATTCAATTCACTGCAGGGATATCCGGCCTTACTTCGAGTCAGAGCATCTCGGTGTCCATTCCACTTGAGGCCACAAACTCAGGGTCCCTCTCACATACATGTAGCTGAGAGAAGCCTCCTCTTGAGGTGCTTGTGGAAAGATGGTATTCCTCTTGAGTCGAAGCCAAGCACTAAGCTCTCATCTCGAGTTGATTTGGGGTCCACGGAGCCCTTTCGTGTTGCTCCAGTGACCTCAGGATCCCTCTAGACTTTAGACAGTGATTTTGGGTTTTAGCTGGAGTGCCATCAAGGAAATCAAGGCTCCTTTCACGTTTGATGTGGAACACGCAATTGCTCTGCACGCAGTGCAGGGGAATCGGGCCTCATCTCGAGGAGAGGCGGAAGTCTAATGGTTTTTCTCGAGTTGCGGCCGGAACCTGGGGTATATTCTCGATTTACGACGGGGAGGGCCCTTCCAGACACGTGTTTGTTCAGCAACGTCAGGACTCCTGCCTAGGTGCGAGGGACACCTCGCAATTCTCCTCGAGTCTTGGCATGGCAATTGGGACGCGACTCCACGTGAGGCGTCAGTCGCAGTGTCCCTTTCCACGTGCCACAGGGATCCTGGGACTCTTATCCATTTTCAAGAGGAGTCAGGCATCGTCTCCTTTGGAAGCATTGATCTCCGCGGACCTCTCGAGCTTTCAAAAGATGTGATGCCTCCGGTCGCGATCAGGCAGAGAACTAGTTCTTTCTCTGTAGTCTCCACAGGGGATTCAGACATCCCTTCGTCTTCGGAGAGGCAAGACGAGCCTGCATTCAATTCACTGCAGGGATATCTGGCCTTACTTCGAGACAGAGCATCTCGGTGTCCATTGCACTTTAAGCCACAAACTCAGGGTCCCTCTCACATACACGTAGCTGAGAGAAGCCTCCCCTTGAGGTGCTTGTGGAAAGTTGGTATTCCTCTTGAGTCGAAGCCAGGGACTAAGCTCTTATCTCGAGTTGATTTGGGGTCCACGGAGCCCTTTCGTGTTGCTACAGTGACCTCAGGATCCCTCTAGACTTGAGACAGTGATCTTGGGTTTTCTCTGGATTGCCATCAAGGAAATCAAGGCTCCTTTCACGTTTGATGTGGAACACGGAATTGCTCTGCACGCAGTGCAGGGGAATCAAGCCTCATCTCGCGGAGAGGGGGAAGTCTCATGGTGTTTCTCGAGTTGCGCAGGAACCTGGGTTATATTCTCGAGTTACAATGGGGAGGGACCTTCCAGACACGTGTTTGTTCAGCGACGTCATGACTCCAGCCTAGGTGTGAGGGACACCTCGGGATTTTCCTCGAGTCTTGGCATGGCAATTGGGACGCGTCTCCACGTGAGGCGGGAGGCCCAGGGTCCCTTTCCACGTGCCACAGGGATCCTGGGACTCCTATCCATTTTCAAGAGGAGTCAGGCATCGTCTCCTTTGGAAGCATTGATCTCCACGGAAATCTCAAGTTTTCAAAGGATGTGAGGCCTCCGGTCACGATGAGGCGGAGAACTAGGTCTTTCTCTGTGGTCTCCACAGGGGATTCAGACATCCCTTCGTCTTGGGAGATCTAAGACGAGCCTGCATTCAATTCACTGCAGGGATATCCGGCCTTATTTCGAGTCAGAGCATCTCGGTGTCCATTCCACTTGAGGCCACAAACTCAGGGTCCCTCTCACATACCTGTAGCTGAGAGAAGCCTCCTCTTGAGGTGCTTGTGGAAAGTTGGTATTCCTCTTGAGTCGAAGCCAGGGACTAAGCTCTCATCTCGAGTTGATTTGGGGTCCACAGAGCCCTTTCGTGTTGCTCCAGTGACCACAGGATCCCTAGAGACTTGAGACAGTGATCTTGGGTTTTCTCTGGAGTGCCATCAAGTAAATCAAGGCTCCTTTCACGTTTGATGTGGAACACGGAATTGCTCTGCATGCAGTGCAGGGGAATCTGCCCTCATCTCGGGGCGAGGGGGAAGTCTCATGGTTTTTCTCGAGTTGCGGCCGGAACCTGGGGTATATTCTCGAGTTACGATGGGGAGGGCCCTTCCATACACGTGTTTTTTCAGCGAGGCCAGGACTCCTGCCTGGGTGCGAGGGACACCTCGGGATTCTCCTCGAGTATTGGCATGGCAATTGGGACGCGTCTCCACGTGAGGCGGGAGACCCAGGGTCCCTTTTCACGTGCCACAGGGATCCTGGGACTCCTATACATTTTCAAGAGGAGTCAGGCATCGTCTCCTTTGGAAGCATTGTTCTGCGCAGACCTCTCGAGTTTTCAAAGGCTGTGAGGCCTCCGGTCGCGATGAGGCGGAGAACTAGGTCTTTCTCTGTGGTCTCCACAGGGGATTCAAACATCCCTTCGTCTTGGGAGATGCAAGACGAGCCTGCATTCACTTCACTGCAGGCATATCTTGCCTGACTTCGAGTCAGAGCATCTCGGTGTTCATTCCACTTGAGGCCACAAACTCAGGGTCCCTCTCACATAGCTGTAGCTGAGAGAAGCCTCCTCTTGAGGTGCTTGTGGAAAGTTGGTATTCCTCTTGAGTCGAAGCCAGGGACTAAGCTCTCATCTCAAGTTGATTTGGGGTCCACGGAGCCCTTTCATGCTGCTACAGTGACCTCAGAATCCCTCTAGACTTGAGACAGTGAATTTTGGTTTTCTCTGGAGTGCCATCAAGGAAATCAAGGCTCCTTTCACGTTTGATGTGGAACATGGAATTGCTCTGCACGCAGTGCAGGGGAATCGGGCCTCATCTCGGGGCGAGGGGGAAGTCTCATGGTTTTTCTCGAGTTGCGGCCGGAACCTGGGGTATATTCTCGAGTTATGACAGGGAGGGCCCTTCCAGACACGTGTTTGTTCAGCGATGTCAGGACTCCTGCCGAGGTGCGATGGACACCTCGGGATTCTCCTCGAGTCTTGGCATGGCAATTGGGACGCGTCTCCACGTGAGGCGGGAGACCCAGGGTCCCTTTCCACGTGCCACAGGGATCCTGGGACTCCTATCCATTTTCAAGAGGAGTCAGGCATCGTCTCCTTTGGAAGCATTGATCTCCGTGGACCTCTCGAGTTTTCAAAGGATGTGAGGCCTCCGGTCGCGTTGAGGCGGAGGACTAGGTCTTTCTCTGTGGCCTCCACAGGGGATTCAGACATCCCTTCGTCTTGGGAGATGCAACACGAGCCTGCATTCAATTCACTGCAGGGATATCCGGCCTTACTTCGAGTCAGAGCATCTCGGTGTCCATTCCACTTGAGGCCACAAATTCAAGGTCCCTCTCACATACATGTAGCTGAGAGAAGCCTCCTCTTGAGGTGCTTGTGGAAAGTTGGTATTCCTCTTGAGTCGAAGCCAAGCACTAAGCTCTCATCTCGAGTTGATTTGGGGTCCACGGAGCCCTTTCGTGTTGCTCCAGTGACGTCAGGATCCCTCTGGACTTGAGACAGTGATCTTGGGTTTTCTCTGGAGTGCCATCAAGGAAATCAAGGCTCCTTTCACGTTTCATGTGGAACACGGAATTGCTCTGCACGGAGTGCAGGGGAATCGGGTCTCATCTCGCTGCGAGGGGGAAGTCCTATGGTTTTTCTCGAGTTGCGGCCGGAACCTGGGGTATATTCTCGACTTACGACGGGGAGGGCCCTCCCAGACACGTGTTTGTTCAGCGACGTCAGGACTCCTTGCTAGGTGCGAAGGACACCTCGGGATTCTCCTCGAGTCTTGGCATGGCAATTGGGACGCGTCTCCACGTGAGGCGGGAGACCCAGGGTCCCTTTCCACGTGCCTCGGGATCCTGGGACTCCTATCCATTTTCAAGAGGAGTCAGGCATCGTCTCCTTTGGAAGCATTGTTCTGCACGGACCTCTCGAGTTTTCAAAGGCTGTGAGGCCTCCGGTCGCGATTAGGCAGAGAACTAGGTCTTTCTCTGTGGTCTTCACAGGGGATTCAGACATCCCTTCGTCTTGGGAGATGCAAGACGAGCCTTCCTTCACTTCACTGCAGGGATATCCGGCCTGATTTCGAGTCAGAGCATCTCGGTGTCCATTCCACTTGAGGCCAAAAACTCTGGGTCCCTCTCACATACATGTAGCTGAGAGAAGCCTCCTCTTGAGGTGCTTGTGGAAAGTTGGTATTCCTCTTGAGTCGAAGCCAGGGACTAAGCTCTCATCTCGAGTTGATTTGGGGTCCACGGAGCCCTTTCGCATTGCTCCAGTGACCTCAGGATCCCTCTAGACTTGTGACAGTGATCTTTGGTTTTCTCTGGATTGCCTTCAGGGAAATCAAGGCTCCTTTCACGTTTGATGTGGAACACGGAATTGCTCTGCACGCAGTGCAGGGGAATCGGGCCTCATCTCGCGGCGAGGGGGAAGTCTCATGGTTTTTCTCGAGTTGCGGCCGGAACCTGGGGTATATTCTCGAGTTACAACGGGTAGGGCCTTTTCAGACACGTGTTTGTTCAGCGAAGTCAGCACTCCTGCCTAGGTGCGAGGGACATCTCGGGATTCTCCTCGAGTCTTGGCATGGCAATTGGGACGCGTGTCCACGTGAGGCAGGAGACCCAGGGTCCCTTTCCACGTGCCACAGGGATCCTGGGACTCCTATCCATTTTCAAGAGGAGTCAGGCATCGTCTCCTTTGGAAGCATTGATCTCCGCGGACCTCTTGAGTTTTCAAAGGATGTGTGGCCTCAGGTTGCGATGAGGCGGAGGACTAGGTCTTTCTCTGTTGTCTCCACAGGGGATTCAGACATCCCTTCGTGTTGGGAGATGCAATACGAGCCTGCATTCAATTCACTGCAGGGATATCCGGCCTTACTTCGAGTCAGAGCATCTCGGTGTCCATTCCACTTGAGGCCACAAACTCACGGTCCCTCTCACATACATGTAGCTGAGAGAAGCCTCCTCTTGAGGTGCTTGTGGAAAGTTGGTATTCCTCTTGAGTCGAAGCCAAGCACTAACCTCTCATCTCGAGTTGATTTGGGGTTCACGGAGCCCTTTCGTGTTGCTCCAGTGACCTCAGGATCCCTCTAGACTTGAGACAGTGATCTTGGGTTTTCTCTGGAGTGCCATCAAGGAAATCAACGCTCCTTTCACGTTTGATGTGGAACACGCAATTACTCTGCACGCAGTGCAGGGGAATCGGGCCTCATCTCGGGGCGAGTGGGAAGTCTCATGGTTTTTCTCGAGTTGCGGCCGGAACCTGGGGTATATTCTCGAGTTACGACGGGGAGGGCCCTTCCAGACACGTGTTTGTTCAGCGACGTCATGACTCCTTGCTAGGTGCGAAGGACACCTCGGGATTCTCCTCGAGTCTTGGCATGGCAATTGGGACGCGTCTCCACGTGAGGCGGGAGACCCAGGGTCCCTTTCCACGTGCCTCGGGATCCTGGGACACCTATCCATTTTCAAGAGGAGTCAGGCATCGTCTCCTTTGGAAGCATTGTTCTGCACGGACCTCTCGAGTTTTCAAAGGCTGTGAGGCCTCCGGTCGCGATTAGGCAGAGAACTAGGTCTTTCTCTGTGGTCTTCACAGGGGATTCAGACATCCCTTCGTCTTGGGAGATGCAAGACGAGCCTTCCTTCACTTCACTGCAGGGATATCCGGCCTGATTTCGAGTCAGAGCATCTCGGTGTCCATTCCACTTGAGGCCACAATCTCAGGGTCCCTCTCACATACATGTAGCTGAGAGAAGCCTCCTCTTGAGGTGCTTGTGGAAAGTTGGTATTCCTCTTGAGTCGAAGCCAGGGACTAAGCTCTCATCTCGAGTTGATTTGGGGTCCACGGAGCCCTTTCGCATTGCTCCAGTGACCTCAGGATCCCTCTAGACTTGTGACAGTGATCTTTGCTTTTCTCTGGATTGCCTTCAGGGAAATCAAGGCTCCTTTCACGTTTGATGTGGAACACGGAATTGCTCTGCACGCAGTGCAGGGGAATCGGGCCTCATCTCGCGGCGAGGGGGAAGTCTCATGGTTTTTCTCGAGTTGCGGCCAGAACTTGGGGTATATTCTCGAGTTACAACGGGTAGGGCCTTTTCAGACACGTGTTTGTTCAGCGAAGTCAGCACTCCTGCCTAGGTGCGAGGGACATCTCGGGATTCTCCTCGAGTCTTGGCATGGCAATTGGGACGCGTGTCCACGTGAGGCAGGAGACCCAGGGTCCCTTTCCACGTGCCACAGGGATCCTGGGACTCCTATCCATTTTCAAGAGGAGTCAGGCATCGTCTCCTTTGGAAGCATTGATCTCCGCGGACCTCTTGAGTTTTCAAAGGATGTGTGGCCTCAGGTTGCGATGAGGCGGAGGACTAGGTCTTTCTCTGTTGTCTCCACAGGGGATTCAGACATCCCTTCGTGTTGGGAGATGCAAGACGAGCCTGCATTCAATTCACTGCAGGGATATCCGGCCTTACTTCGAGTCAGAGCATCTCGGTGTCCATTCCACTTGAGGCCACAAACTCAGGGTCCCTCTCACATACATGTAGCTGAGAGAAGCCTCCTCTTGAGGTGCTTGTGGAAAGATGGTATTCCTCTTGAGTCGAAGCCAAGCACTAAGCTCTCATCTCGAGTTGATTTGGGGTCCACGGAGCCCTTTCGTGTTGCTCCAGTGACCTCAGGATCCCTCTAGACTTTAGACAGTGATTTTGGGTTTTAGCTGGAGTGCCATCAAGGAAATCAAGGCTCCTTTCACGTTTGATGTGGAACACACAATTGCTCTGCACGCAGTGCAGGGGAATCGGGCCTCATCTCGAGGAGAGGCGGAAGTCTAATGGTTTTTCTCGAGTTGCGGCTGGAACCTGGGGTATATTCTCGATTTACGACGGGGAGGGCCCTTCCAGACACGTGTTTGTTCAGCAACGTCAGGACTCCTGCCTAGGTGCGAGGGACACCTCGCAATTCTCCTCGAGTCTTGGCATGGCAATTGGGACGCGACTCCACGTGAGGCGTCAGTCGCAGTGTCCCTTTCCACGTGCCACAGGGATCCTGGGACTCTTATCCATTTTCAAGAGGAGTCAGGCATCGTCTCCTTTGGAAGCATTGATCTCCGCGGACCTCTCGAGCTTTCAAAAGATGTGATGCCTCCGGTCGCGATCAGGCAGAGAACTAGTTCTTTCTCTGTAGTCTCCACAGGGGATTCAGACATCCCTTCGTCTTCGGAGAGGCAAGACGAGCCTGCATTCAATTCACTGCAGGGATATCTGGCCTTACTTCGAGACAGAGCATCTCGGTGTCCATTGCACTTTAAGCCACAAACTCAGGGTCCCTCTCACATACACGTAGCTGAGAGAAGCCTCCCCTTGAGGTGCTTGTGGAAAGTTGGTATTCCTCTTGAGTCGAAGCCAGGGACTAAGCTCTTATCTCGAGTTGATTTGGGGTCCACGGAGCCCTTTCGTGTTGCTACAGTGACCTCAGGATCCCTCTAGACTTGAGACAGTGATCTTGGGTTTTCTCTGGATTGCCATCAAGGAAATCAAGGCTCCTTTCACGTTTGATGTGGAACACGGAATTGCTCTGCACGCAGTGCAGGGGAATCAAGCCTCATCTCGCGGAGAGGGGGAAGTCTCATGGTGTTTCTCGAGTTGCGCAGGAACCTGGGTTATATTCTCGAGTTACAATGGGGAGGGACCTTCCAGACACGTGTTTGTTCAGCGACGTCATGACTCCAGCCTAGGTGTGAGGGACACCTCGGGATTTTCCTCGAGTCTTGGCATGGCAATTGGGACGCGTCTCCACGTTAGGCGGGAGGCCCAGGGACCCTTAACACGTGCCACAGGGATCCTGGGACTCCTATCCATTTTCAAGAGGAGTCAGGCATCGTCTCCTTTGGAAGCATTGATCTCCACGGACATCTCAAGTTTTCAAAGGATGTGAGGCCTCCGGTCACGATGAGGCGGAGAACTAGGTCTTTCTCTGTGGTCTCCACAGGGGATTCAGACATCCCTTCGTCTTGGGAGATCTAAGACGAGCCTGCATTCAATTCACTGCAGGGATATCCGGCCTTATTTCGAGTCAGAGCATCTCGGTGTCCATTCCACTTGAGGCCACAAACTCATGGTCCCTCTCACATACCTGTAGCTGAGAGAAGCCTCCTCTTGAGGTGCTTGTGGAAAGTTGGTATTCCTCTTGAGTCGAAGCCAGGGACTAAGCTCTCATCTCGAGTTGATTTGGGGTCCACAGAGCCCTTTCGTGTTGCTCCAGTGACCACAGGATCCCTCGAGACTTGAGACAGTGATCTTGGGTTTTCTCTGGAGTGCCATCAAGTAAATCAAGGCTCCTTTCACGTTTGATGTGGAACACGGAATTGCTCTGCATGCAGTGCAGGGGAATCTGCCCTCATCTCGGGGCGAGGGGGAAGTCTCATGGTTTTTCTCGAGTTGCGGCCGGAACCTGGGGTATATTCTCGAGTTACGATGGGGAGGGCCCTTCCATACACGTGTTTTTTCAGCGAGGCCAGGACTCCTGCCTGGGTGCGAGGGACACCTCGGGATTCTCCTCGAGTATTGGCATGGCAATTGGGACGCGTCTCCACGTGAGGCGGGAGACCCAGGGTCCCTTTTCACGTGCCACAGGGATCCTGGGACTCCTATACATTTTCAAGAGGAGTCAGGCATCGTCTCCTTTGGAAGCATTGTTCTGCGCAGACCTCTCGAGTTTTCAAAGGCTGTGAGGCCTCCGGTCGCGATGAGGCGGAGAACTAGGTCTTTCTCTGTGGTCTCCACAGGGGATTCAAACATCCCTTCGTCTTGGGAGATGCAAGGCGAGCCTGCATTCACTTCACTGCAGGCATATCTTGCCTGACTTCGAGTCAGAGCATCTCGGTGTTCATTCCACTTGAGGCCACAAACTCAGGGTCCCTCTCACATAGCTGTAGCTGAGAGAAGCCTCCTCTTGAGGTGCTTGTGGAAAGTTGGTATTCCTCTTGAGTCGAAGCCAGGGACTAAGCTCTCATCTCAAGTTGATTTGGGGTCCACGGAGCCCTTTCATGCTGCTACAGTGACCTCAGAATCCCTCTAGACTTGAGACAGTGAATTTTGGTTTTCTCTGGAGTGCCATCAAGGAAATCAAGGCTCCTTTCACGTTTGATGTGGAACATGGAATTGCTCTGCACGCAGTGCAGGGGAATCGGGCCTCATCTCGGGGCGAGGGGGAAGTCTCATGGTTTTTCTCGAGTTGCGGCCGGAACCTGGGGTATATTCTCGAGTTATGACAGGGAGGGCCCTTCCAGACACGTGTTTGTTCAGCGATGTCAGGACTCCTGCCGAGGTGCGATGGACACCTCGGGATTCTCCTCGAGTCTTGGCATGGCAATTGGGACGCGTCTCCACGTGAGGCGGGAGACCCAGGGTCCCTTTCCACGTGCCACAGGGATCCTGGGACTCCTATCCATTTTCAAGAGGAGTCAGGCATCGTCTCCTTTGGAAGCATTGATCTCCGTGGACCTCTCGAGTTTTCAAAGGATGTGAGGCCTCCGGTCGCGTTGAGGCGGAGGACTAGGTCTTTCTCTGTGGCCTCCACAGGGGATTCAGACATCCCTTCGTCTTGGGAGATGCAACACGAGCCTGCATTCAATTCACTGCAGGGATATCCGGCCTTACTTCGAGTCAGAGCATCTCGGTGTCCATTCCACTTGAGGCCACAAATTCAAGGTCCCTCTCACATACATGTAGCTGAGAGAAGCCTCCTCTTGAGGTGCTTGTGGAAAGTTGGTATTCCTCTTGAGTCGAAGCCAAGCACTAAGCTCTCATCTCGAGTTGATTTGGGGTCCACGGAGCCCTTTCGTGTTGCTCCAGTGACGTCAGGATCCCTCTGGACTTGAGACAGTGATCTTGGGTTTTCCCTGGAGTGCCATCAAGGAAATCAAGGCTCCTTTCACGTTTCATGTGGAACACGGAATTGCTCTGCACGGAGTGCAGGGGAATCGGGTCTCATCTCGCTGCGAGGGGGAAGTCCTATGGTTTTTCTCGAGTTGCGGCCGGAACCTGGGGTATATTCTCGACTTACGACGGGGAGGGCCCTCCCAGACACGTGTTTGTTCAGCGACGTCAGGACTCCTTGCTAGGTGCGAAGGACACCTCGGGATTCTCCTCGAGTCTTGGCATGGCAATTGGGACGCGTCTCCACGTGAGGCGGGAGACCCAGGGTCCCTTTCCACGTGCCTCGGGATCCTGGGACTCCTATCCATTTTCAAGAGGAGTCAGGCATCGTCTCCTTTGGAAGCATTGTTCTGCACGGACCTCTCGAGTTTTCAAAGTCTGTGAGGCCTCCGGTCGCGATTAGGCAGAGAACTAGGTCTTTCTCTGTGGTCTTCACAGGGGATTCAGACATCCCTTCGTCTTGGGAGATGCAAGACGAGCCTGCATTCAATTCACTGCAGGGATATCCGGCCTTACTTCGAGTCAGAGCATCTCGGTGTCCATTCCTCTTGAGGCCACAAACTCACGGTCCCTCTCACATACCTGTAGCTGAGAGAAGCCTCCTCTTGAGGTGCTTGTGGAAAGTTGGTATTCCTCTTGAGTCTAAGGCAGGGACTAAGCTCTCATCTCGAGTTGATTTGGGGTCCACGGAGCCCTTTCGTGTTGCTCCAGTGACCTCAGGATCCCTCTAGACTTGAGACAGTGATCTTGGGTTTTCTCTGGAGTCACATCAAGGAAATCAAGGCTCCTTTCACGTTTGATGTGGAACACGGAATTGCTCTGCATGCAGTGCAGGGGAATCGGGCCTCACCTCGCGGCGAGGGGTAAGTCTCATGGTTTTTCTTGAGTTGCGGCCGGAACCTGGGGTATATTCTCGAGTTACGACGGGGAGGGCCCTTCCAGACACGTGTTTGTTCAGCGACGTCAGGACTCCTGCCTAGGGGCGAGGGACACCTCGGGATTCTCCTCGAGTCTTGGCGTGGCAATTGGGACGCGTCTCCACGTGAGGCGGGAGACCCAGGGTCCCTTTCCACGTGCCACAGGGATCCTGGGACTCCTATCCATTTTCAAGAGGAGTCAGGCATCGTCTCCTTTGGAAGCATTGATCTCCGTGGACCTCTCGAGTTTTCAAAGGATGTGAGGCCTCCGGTCGTGATGAGGCGGAGGACTAGGTCTTTCTCTGTGGACTCCACACGGTATTCAGACATCCCTTCGTCTTGGGAGATGCAAGACGAGCCTGCATTCAATTCACTGCAGGGATATCCGGCCTTACTTCGAGTCAGAGCATCTCGGTGTCCATTCCACTTGAGGCCAAAAACTCAGGGTCCCTCTCACATACCTGTAGCTGAGAGAAGCCTCCTCTTGAGGTGCTTGTGGAACGTTGGTATTCCTCTTGAGTCGAAGCCAGGGACTAAGCTCTCATCTCGAGTTGATTTGGGGTCCACGGAGCCCTTTCGTGCTGCTCCAGTGACCTCAGGATCCCTCTAGTCTTGAGACAGTGATCTTGGGTTTTCCCTGGAGTGCCATCAAGGAAATCAAGGCTCCTTTCACGTTTGATGTGGAACACGCAATTGCTCTGCACGCAGTGCAGGGGAATCGGGTCTCATCTCGCGGCGAGGGGGAAGTCTCATGGTTTTTCTCGAGTTGTGGACGGAACCTGGGGTATATTCTCGAGTTACGACGGGGAGGGCCCTTCCAGACACGTGTTTGTTCAGCCACGTCAGGACTCCTGCCTAGGTGCGAGGGACACCTCGGGATTCTCCTCGAGTCTTGGCATGGCCATTGGGACGCGTCTCCACGTGAGGCGGGAGACCCAGGGTCCCTTTCCACGTGCCACAGGGATCCTGGGACTCCTATCCATTTTCAAGAGGAGACAGGCATCGTCTCCTTTGGAAGCATTGATCTCCGCGGACCTCTCGAGTTTTCAAAGGATGTGAGGCCTCTGGTCTCGATGAGGCGGAGAACTAGGTTTTTCTCTGTGGTCTCCACAGGGGATTCAGACATCCTTTCGTCTTGGGAGATGCAAGACGAGCCTGCATTCAATTCACTGTGAGATATCCGGCCTGACTTCGAGTCAGAGCATCTCGGTGTCCATTCCTCTTGAGGCCACAATCTCAGGGTCCCTCTCACATACCTGTAGCTGAGAGAAGCCTCCTCTTGAGGTGCTTGTGGAAAGCTGGTATTCCTCTTGAGTCGAAGCCAGGGACGAAGCTCTCATCTCGAGTTGATTTGGGGTCCACGGAGCCCTTTCGTGTTGCTCCAGTGACCTCAGGATCCCTCTAGACTTGAGACAGTGATCTTGGGTTTTCTCTGGAGTGCCATCAAGGAAATCAAGGCTCCTTTCACGTTTGATGTGGAACACGGAATTGCTCTGCACGCAGTGCAGGGGAATCGGGCCTCATCTCGCGGCGAGGGGTAAGTCTCACGGTTTTTCTCCAGTTGTGGTCGGAACCTGGGGTATATTCTCGAGTTACCACCCGGAGGGCCCTTCCAGACACGTGTTTGTTCAGCGACGTCAGGACTCCTGCCTAGGTGCGAGGGACACCTCGGGATTCTCCTCGAATCTTGGCATGGCAATTGGGACGCGTCTCCACGTGAGGCGGGAGACCCAGGGTCCCTTTCCACGTGCCACAGGGATCCTGGGACTCCTATCCATTTTGAAGAGGAGTCAGGTATCGTCTCCTTTGAAAGCATTGATCTCCGCAGACCTCTCGAGTTTTCAAAGGATGTGAGGCCTCCGTTCGCGTTGAGGCGGAGGACTAGGTCTTTCTCTGTGGTCTCCACAGCGGATTCAGACATCCCTTCGTCTTGAGAGAGGCAAGACAAGCCTTCATTCAATTCACTGCAGGGATATCTGGCCTTACTTCAAGTCAGAGCATCTCGGGGTCCATTCCACTTGAGGCCAAAAACTCATGGTCCCTCTCACATACCTGTAGCTGAGAGAAGCCTCCTCTTGAGTTGCTTGTGGAAAGTTGGTATTCCTCTTGAGTCGAAGCCAGGGAATAAGCTCTCTTCTCGAGTTGATTTGGGGTCCACAGAGCCCTTTCGTGTTGCTCCAGTGACCTCAGGATCCCTCTAGACTTGAGACAGTGATCTTGGGTTTTCTCTGGAGTGCCATCAAGGAAATCAAGGCTCCTTTCACGTTTGATGTGGAACACGGAATTGCTCTGCACGCATTGCAGGGGAATCGGGCCTCATCTCGCCGCTAGGGGGAAGTCTCATGGTTTTTCACGAGTTGCGGCCGGAACCTGGGGTATATTCTCGAGTTACGACGGGGAGGGCCCTTCCAGACACGTGTTTGTTCAGCGACGTCAGGACTCCTGCCTAGTTGGGAGGGACTCCTTGGGATTCTCCTCGAGTCTTGGCATGGCAATTCGGACGCCTCTCCACGTGAGGCGGGAGACCCAGGGTCCCTTTCCACGTGCCACAGGGATCCCGGGACTCCTATCCATTTTCAAGAGGAGTCCGGCATCGTCTCCTTTGGAAGCATTGATCTCCGCGGACCTCTCGAGTTTTCAGAGGATGTGAGGCCTCCGGTCGCGATGAGCCGGAGGACTAGGTCTTTCTCTGTGGTCTCCACAGGGGATTCAGACATCCCTTCGTCTTGGGAGATGCAAGACGAGCCTGCATTCAATTCACTGCAGGGATATCCGGCCTTATTTCGAGTCAGAGCATCTCGGTGTCCATTCCACTTGAGGCCACAAACTCAGGGTCCCTCTCACATACCTGTAGCTGAGAGAAGCCTCCTCTTGAGGTGCTTGTGGAAAGTTGATATTCCTCTTGAGTCAAAGGCAGGGACTAAGCTCTCATCTCGAGTTGATTTGGGGTCCACGGAGCCCTTTCGTGTTGCTCCAGTGACCTCAGGATCCCTCTAGACTTGAGACAGTGATCTTGGGTTTTCTCAGGAGTGCCATCAAGGAAATCAAGGCTCCTTTCACGTTTGATGTGGAATACGGAATTGCTCTGCACGCAGTGCAGGGGAATCGGGCCTCATCTCGCCGCGAGGGGGAAGTCTCATGGTTTTTCTCGAGTTGCGTCCGGAATCTGGGGTATATTCTCGAGTTACGACGGGGAGGGCCCTTCCAGACACGTGTTTGTTCAGCGACGTCAGGACTCCTGCCTAGGTGCGAGGGCACCTCGGGATTCTCCTCGAGTCTTGGCATGGCAATTTGGACGCGTCTCCACATGAGGCGGGAGACCCAGGGTCCCTTTCCACGTGCAACAGGGATCCTGGGACTCCTATCCATTTTCAAGAGGAGTCAGGCATCGTCTCCTTTGGAAGCATTGATCTCCACATACCTCTCGAATTTTCAAAGGATGTGAGGCCTCGGCTCGCGATGAAGCGGAGAATTAGGTCTTTCTCTGTGGTCTCCACACGGGATTCAGACATCCCTTCGTCTTGGGAGATGCAAGACGAGCCTGCATTCAATTCACTGCAGGGATATCCGGCCTTACTTTGAGTCAGAGCATCTCGGTGTCCATTCCACTTGAGGCCACAAACTCAGGGGCCCTCTCACATACCTGTAGCTGAGAGAAGCCTCCTCTTGAGGTGCTTGTGGAAAGTTGGTATTCCTCTTGAGTCGAAGCCAGGGACTAAGCTCTCATCTCGAGTTGATTTGGAGTCCACGGAGCCCTTTCGTGTTGCGCCACTGACCTCAGGATCCCTCTAGACTTGAGACAGTGATCTTGGGTATTCTCTGGAGTGCCATCAAGGAAATCAAGGCTCCTTTCACGTTTGATGTGGAACACGGAATTGCTCTGCACGCAGTGCAGGGGAATCGGATCTCAGCTCGCGGCGAGGGGGAAGTCTCATGGTTTTTCTCGAGTTGCGGCCAGAACCTGGGGTATATTCTCGAGTTACGACGGGGAGGGCCCTTCCAGACACGTGTTTGTTCAGCGACGTCAGGACTCCTGCCTAGGTGCGAGGGACACCTCGGGATTCTCCTCGAGTCTTGGCATGGCAATTGGGACGCGTGTCCACGTGAGGCGGGAGACCAAGTGTCCCTTTCCACGTGCCACAGGGATCCTGGGTCTCCTATCCATTTTCAAGAGGAGTCAGGCATCGTCTCCTTTGGAAGCATTGATCTCTGCGGACCTCTCGAGTTTTCAAAGGATGTGAGGCCTCAGGTCGCGATGAGGCGGAGGACTAGGTCTTTCTCTTTCGCCTGCACAGCGGATTCAGACAACCCTCGTCTTGGGAGATGCAAGACGAGCCTGTATTCAATTCACTGCCGGGATATCCGGCCTTACTTCGAGTCAGAGCATCTCGGTGTCCATTCCACTTGAGGCCACAAACTCAGGGTCCCTCTCACATACCTGTAGCTGAGAGAAGCCTCCTCTTGAGGTGCTTGTGGAAAGTTGGTATTCCTCTTGAGTCGAAGCCAGGGACTAAGCTCTCATCTCGAGTTGATTTGTGGTCCACGGAGCCCTTTCCTGTTGCTCCAGTGACCTCAGGATCCCTCTAGACTTGAGACAGTGATCTTGGGTTTTCTCTGGAGTGCCATCAAGGAAATCAAGGCTCCTTTCACGTTTGATGTGGAATGCGGAATTGCTCTGCACGCAGTGCAGGGGAATCGGGCCTCATCTCGCGGCGAGGGGGAAGTCTCATGGTTTTTCTCGAGTTGCGGCCGGAACCTGGGGTATATTCTCGAGTTACGACGGGGAGGGCCCTTCCAGACACGTGTTTGTTCAGCGACGTCAGGACTCCTGCCTAGGTGCGAGGGACACCTCGGGATTCTCCTCGAGTCTTGGCATGGCAATTGGGACGCCTCTCCACGTGAGGCGGGAGACCCAGTGTCCCTTTGCACGTACCACAGGGATCCTGGGACTCCTATCCATTTTCAAGAGGAGTCAGGCATCGTCTCCTTTGGAAGCATTGATCTCCGCGGACCTCGCGAGTTTTCAAAGGATGTGAGGCCTCCGCTCGCGATGAGGCGGAGAACTCGGTCTTTCTCTGTCATCTCCACAGGGGATTCAGACATCCCTTCATCTTGGGAGATGCAAGACGAGCCTGCATTCAATTCACTGCAGGGATATCCGGCCTTACTTCGAGTCAGAGCATCTCGGTGTCCATTCCACTTGAGGCCACAAACTCAGGGTCCCTCTCACATACCTGTAGCTGAGAGAAGCCTCCTCTTGAGGTTTCTTGTGGAAAGTTGGTATTCCTCTTGAGTCTAAGCCAGGGACTAAGCTCTCATCTCGAGTTGATTTGGGGTCCACGGAGCCCTTTCGTGTTGCTCCAGTGACCTCAGGATCCCTCTAGACTTGAGACAGTGATCTTGGGTTTTCTCTGGAGTGCCATCAAGGAAATCAAGGCTCCTTTCACGTTTGATGTGGAACACGGAATTGCTCTGCACGCATTGCAGGGGAATCGGGCCTCATCTCGCGGCTAGGGGGAAGTTTCATGGTTTTTCTCGAGTTGCGGCCGGAACCTGGGGTATATTCTCGAGTTACGACGGGGAGGGCCCTTCCAGACACGTGTTTGTTCAGCGACGTCAGGACTCCTGCCTAGTTGGGAGGGACTCCTTGGGATTCTCCTCGAGTCTTGGCATGGCAATTAGGACGCCTCTCCACGTGAGGCGGGAGACCCAGGGTCCCTTTCCACGTGCCACAGGGATCCCGGGACTAATATCCATTTTCAAGAGGAGTCAGGCATCGTCTCCTTTGGAAGCATTGATCTCCGCGGACCTCTCGAGTTTTCAGAGGATGTGAGGCCTCCGGTCGCGATGAGGCGGAGGACTAGGTCTTTCTCTGTGGTCTCCACAGCGGCTTCAGATAACCCTTCGTCTTGGGAGATGCAAGAGGAGCCTGCATTCAATTCACTGCAGGGATATCCGGCCTTACTTCGAGTCAGAGCATCTCGCTGTCCATTCCACTTGAGGCCACAAACTCAGGGTCCCTCTAACATACCTGTAGCTGAGAGAAGCCTCCTCTTGAGGTGCTTGTGGAAAGTTGGTATTCCTCTTGATTCGAAGCCAGGGACTAAGCTCTCATCTCGAGTTGATTTGGGGTCCACGGAGCCCTTTCGTGTTGCTCCAGTGACCTCAGGATCCCTCTAGACTTGAGACAGTGATCTTGGGTTTTCTCAGGAGTGCCATCAAGGAAATCAAGGCTCCTTTCACGTTTGATGTGGAACACGGAATTGCTCTGCACGCAGTGCAGGGGAATCGGGCCTCATCTCGCCGCGAGGGGGAAGTCTCATGGTTTTTCTCGAGTTGCGGCCGGAACCTGGGGTATATTCTCGAGTTACGACGGGGAGGGCCCTTCCAGACACGTGTTTGTTCAGCGACGTCAGGACTCCTGCCTAGGTGCGAGGGACACCTCGGGATTCTCCTCGAGTCTTGGCATGGCAATTTGGACGCGTCTCCACATGAGGCGGGAGACCCAGTGTCCCTTTCCACGTGCCACAGGGATCCTGGGACTCCTATCCATTTTCAAGAGGAGTCAGGCATCGTCTCCTTTGGAAGCATTGATCTCCACATACCTCTCGAATTTTCAAAGGATGTGAGGCCTCCACTCGCGATGAAGCGGAGAATTAGGTCTTTCTCTGTGGTCTCCACAGGGGATTCAGACATCCCTTCGTCTTGGGAGATGCAAGACGAGCCTGCATTCAATTCACTGCAGGGATATCCGGCCTTACTTCAAGTCAGAGCATCTCGGTGTCCATTCCACTTGAGGCCACAAACTCAGGGGCTCTCTCACATACCTGTAGCTGAGAGAAGCCTCCTCTTGAGGTTCTTGTGGAAAGTTGGTATTCCTCTTGAGTCGAAGCCAGGGACTAAGCTCTCATCTCGAGTTGATTTGGAGTCCACGGAGCCCTTTCTTGTTGCGCCACTGACCTCAAGATCCCTCTAGACTTGAGACAGTGATCTTGGGTATTCTCTGGAGTGCCATCAAGGAAATCAAGGCTCCTTTCACGTTTGATGTGGAACACGGAATTGCTCTGCACGCAGTGCAGGGGAATCGGATCTCAGCTCGCGGCGAGGGGAAAGTCTCATGGTTTTTCTCGAGTTGCGGCCGGAACCTGGGGTATATTCTCGAGTTACGACAGGGAGGGCCCTTCCAGACACGTGTTTGTTCAGCGACGTCAGGACTCCTGCCTAGGTGCGAGGGACACCTCGGGATTCTCCTCGAGTCTTGGCATGGCAATTGGGACGCGTATCCACGTGAGGCGGGAGACCAAGTGTCCCTTTCCACGTGCCACAGGGATCCTGGGTCTCCTATCCATTTTCAAGAGGAGTCAGGCATCGCCTCCTTTGGAAGCATTGATCTCCGCGGACCTCTCGAATTTTCAAAGGATGTGAGGCCTACGCTCGCGATGAGGCGGAGAATTAGGTCTTTCTCTGTGGTCTTCACAGGGGATTCAAACATCCCTACGTCTTGGGAGATGCAAGACGAGCCTGCATTCAATTCACTGCAGGGATTTCCGGCCTTACTTCGAGTCAGAGCATCTCAGTGTCCATTGCACTTGAGGCCACAAACTCAGGGGCCCTCTCACATACCTGTAGCTGAGAGAAGCCTCCTCTTGAGGTGCTTGTGGAAAGTTGGTATTCCTCTTGAGTCGAAGCCAGGGACTAAGCTCTCATCTCGAGTTGATTTTGGGTCCACGGAGCACTTTCGTGTTGCTCTTGTGACCTCAGGATCCCTCTAGACTTGAGACAGTGATCTTGGGTTTTCTCTGGAGTGCCATCAAGGAAATCAAGGCTCCTTTCACATTTGATGTGGAAAACGGAATTGCTCTGCACGCAGTTCAGGGGAATCGGGCCTCATCTCGCGGCGAAGTTGAAGTCTCATGGTTTTTCTCGAGTTGCGGCCGGAACCTGGGGTATATTCTCGAGTTACGACGGGGAGGGCCCTTCCAGACACGTGTTTGTTCAGCGACGTCAGGACTCCTGCCTAGGTGCGAGGGCCACCTCGGGATTCTCCTCGAGTCTTGACATGGCAATTGGGACGCGTCCTCACGTGAGGCGGGAGACCCAGGGTCCCTTTCCACGTGCCACAGGGATCCTGGGACTCCTATCCATTTTCAAGAGGAGTCAGGCATCGTCTACTTTGGAAGCATTGATCTAGACGGAGCTCTCGAATTTTCAAAGGATATGAGGCCTCCGGTCGCGATGAGACGGAGAACTAGGTCTTTCTCTGTGGTCTCCACAGGGGATTCAGACAACCCTTCGTCTTGGGAGATGCAAGACGAGCCTGCATTCAATTCACTGCAGGGATATCCGGCCTTACTTCGAGTCAGAGCATCTCGGTGTCCATTCCACTTGAGGCCACAAACTCAGGGGCCCTCTCACATACCTGTAGCTGAGAGAAGCCTCCTCTTGAGGTGCTTGTGGAAAGTTGGTATTCCTCTTGAGTCGAAGCCAGGGACTAAGCTCTCATCTCGAGTTGATTTGGAGCCACGGAGCCCTTTCGTGTTGCTCCACTGACCTCAGGATCCCTCTAGACTTGAGACAGTGATCTTGGGTTTTCTCTGGAGTGCCATCAAGGAAATCAAGGCTCCTTTCACGTTTGATGTGGAACACGGAATTGCTCTGCACGCAGTGCAGGGGAATCGGGCCTCATCCAGCGGCGAGGGGGAAGTCTCATGGTTTTTCTCGAGTTGCGGCCGGAACCTGGGGTATATTCTCGAGTTACGACGGGGAGGCCCTTCCAGACACGTGTTTATTCAGCGACGTCAGGACTCCTCCCTAGGTGCGAGGGACACCTCGGGATTCTCCTCGAGTCTTGGCATGGCAATTGGGACGCGTCTCCACGTGAGGCGGGAGACCCAGTGTCCCTTTCCACGTGCCACAGGGATCCTGGGACTCCTATCCATTTTCAAGAGGAGTCAGGCATCGTCTCCTTTGGAAGCACTGATCTCCGCGGACCTCTCGAGTTTTCAAAGGATGTGAGGCCTCCGCTCGCTATGAGGCGGAGAACTCGGTGTTTCTCTGTCATCTCCACAGGGGATTCAGACATCCTTTTGTCTTGGGAGATGCAAGACGAGCCTGCATTCAATTCACTGCAGGGATATCCGGCCTTACTTCGAGTCAGAGCATCTCGGTGTCCATTCCACTTGAGGCCACAAACTCAGGGTCCCTCTCACATACCTGTAGCTGAGAGAAGCCTCCTCTTGAGGTGCTTGTGGAAAGTTGGTATTCCTCTTGAGTCTAAGCCAGGGACTAAGCTCTCATCTCGAGTTGATTTGGGGTCCATGGAGCCCTTTCCTGTTGCTACAGTGACCTCAGGATCCCTCTAGACTTGAGACAGTGATCTTGGGTTTTCTCTGGAGTGCCATCAAGGAAATCAAGGCTCCTTTCACGTTTGATGTGGAAAACGGAATTGCTCTGCATGCAGTGCAGGGGAATCGGGCCTCAACTCGCGGCGAGGGGGAAATCTCATGGTTTTTCATGAGTTGCGGCCGGAACCTGGGGTATATTCTCGAGTTACGACGGGGAGTGCCCTTCCAGACACGTGTTTTTCAGCGACGTCAAGACTCCAGCCTAGTGCGAGGGACAACTCGGGATTCTCCTCGAGTCTTGGCATGGCAATTGGGACGCGTATCCACGTGATGCGGGAGACCCAGGGTCCCTTTCCACGTACCACAGGGATCCTGGGACTCCTATCCATTTTCAAGAAGAGTCAGGCATCTTCTCCTTTGGAAGCATTGATCTACGCGGACCTCTCGATTTTTCAAAGGATGTGAGGCCTCCGGTCGCATTGAGGCGGAGAACGAGGTCTTTCTCTGTGGTCTCCACAGGGGATTCAGACAACCCTTCGTCTTGAGAGATGCAAGACGAGCCTGCATTCAATTCACTGCAGGGATATCCGGCCTTACTTCGAGTCAGAGCATCTCGGTGTCCATTCCACTTGAGGCCACAAACTCAGGGTCCCTCTCACATACCTGTAGCTGAGAGAAGCCTCCTCTTCAGGTGCTTGTGGAAAGTGGGTATTCCTCTTGAGTCGAAGCCAGTGACTAAGCTCTCATCTCGAGTAGATTTGGGGTCCACGGAGCCCTTTCCTGTTGCTCCAGTGACCTCGGGATCCTTCTAGACTTGAGACAGTGATCTTGGGTTTACTCTGGAGTGCCATCAAGGAAATCAAGGCTCCTTTCACGTTTGATGTGGAACACGTAATTGCTCTGCACGCAGTGCAGGGGAATCGGGCCTCATCCAGCGGCGAGGGGGAAGTCTCATGGTTTTTCTCGAGTTGCGGCCGGAACCTGGGGTATATTCTCGAGTTACGACGGGGAGGCCCTTCCAGACACGTGTTTGTTCAGCGACGTCAGGACTCCTCCCTAGGTGCGAGGGACACCTCGGGATTCTCCTCGAGTCTTGGCATGGCAATTGGGACGCGTCTCCACGTGAGGCGGGAGACCCAGTGTCCCTTTCCACGTGCCACAGGGATCCTGGGACTCCTATCCATTTTCAAGAGGAGTCAGGCATCGTCTCCTTTGGAAGCACTGATCTCCGCGGACCTCTCGAGTTTTCAAAGGATGTGAGGCCTCCGCTCGCTATGAGGCGGAGAACTCGGTGTTTCTCTGTCATCTCCACAGGGGATTCAGACATCCTTTTGTCTTGGGAGATGCAAGACGAGCCTGCATTCAATTCACTGCAGGGATATCCGGCCTTACTTCGAGTCAGAGCATCTCGGTGTCCATTCCACTTGAGGCCACAAACTCAGGGTCCCTCTCACATACCTGTAGCTGAGAGAAGCCTCCTCTTGAGGTGCTTGTGGAAAGTTGGTATTCCTCTTGAGTCTAAGCCAGGGACTAAGCTCTCATCTCGAGTTGATTTGGGGTCCATGGAGCCCTTTCCTGTTGCTACAGTGACCTCAGGATCCCTCTAGACTTGAGACAGTGATCTTGGGTTTTCTCTGGAGTGCCATCAAGGAAATCAAGGCTCCTTTCACGTTTGATGTGGAACACGGAATTGCTCTGCACGCAGTGCAGGGGAGTCGGGCCTCATCTCGCGGCGAGGGGGAAGTCTCATGGTTTTTCTCGCGTTGCGGCCCGAACCTGGGGTATATTCTCGAGTTACGACGGGGAGGGCCCTTCCAGACACGGGTTTTTTCAGGGACGTAAGGACTCCTGCCTAGGTGCGAGTGACACCTCGGGATTCTCCTCGAGTCTTGGCATGGCAATTTGGACGCGTCTCCATGCGAGGCGGGAGACCCAGGGTCCCTATCCACGTGCCACAGGGATCCTGGGACTCCTATCCATTTTCAAGAGGAGTCAGGCATCGTCTCCTTTGGAAGCATTGATCTCCGCATACCTCTCGAATTTTCAAAGAATGTGAGGCCTCCAGTCGCGATGAGGCGGAGGTCTAGGTCTTTCTCTGTCGTCTCCACAGGGGATTCAGACATCCCTTCGTCTTGGGAGATGCAAGACGAGCCTGCATTCAATTCACTGCAGGGATATCTGGCCTTACTTTGAGTCAGAGCATCTCGGTGTCCATTCCACTTTAGGCCACAAACTCAGGGTCCCTCTCACATACCTGTAGCTGAGAGAAGCCTCCTCTTGAGGTGCTTGTGGAAAGTTGGTATTCCTCTTGAGTCGAAGCCAGGGACTAAGCTCTCATCTCGAGTTGATTTGGGGTCCACGGAGCCCTTTCGTGTTGCTACAGTGACCTCAGGATCCCTCTAGACTAGAGACAGTGATCTTGGGTTTTCTCTGGAGTGCCATCAAGGAAATCAAGGCTCCTTTCACTTTTGATGTGGAATACGGTATTGCTCTGCACGCAGGGCAGGGGAATCGGGCCTCATCTCGCGGCGAGGGGGAAGTCTCATGGTTTTTCTCGAGTTGCGGCCGGAACCTGGTGTATATTTTCGAGTTACGACGGGGAGGGCACTTCCAGACACGTGTTTGTTCAGCGACGTCAGGACTCCTGCCTAGGAGCGAGAGACACCTCGGGATTCTCCTCGAGTCTTGGCATGGCAATTGGGAGGCATCTCCACGTGAGGCGGGAGATCCAGGATCCCTTTCCACGTGCCACAGTGATCCTGGGACTCCTATCCATTTTCAAGAGTAGTCAGGCATCGTCTCCTTTGGAAGCATTGATCTCCGCGGACCTCTCGAGTTTTCAAAGGATGTGAGGCCTCCGCTCGCGATGAGGCAGAGAACTCGGTCTTTCTCTGTCATCTCCACAGGGGATTCAGTCATCCTTTTGTCTTGGGAGATGCAAGACGAGCCTGCATTCAATTCACTGCAGGGATATCCGGCCTTATTTCGAGTCAGAGCATCTCGGTGTCCATTCCACTTGAGGCCACAAACTCAGGGTCCCTCTCACATACCTGTAGCTGAGAGAAGCCTCCTGTTGAGGTGCTTGTGGAAAGTTGGTATTCCTCTTGAGTCTAAGCCAGGGACTAAGCTCTCATCTCGAGTTGATTTGGGGTCCATGGAGCCTTTTCCTGTTGCTACAGTGACCTCAGGATCACTCTAGACTTGAGACAGTGATCTTGGGTTTTCTCTGGAGTGCCATCAAGGAAATCAAGGCTCCTTTCACGTTTGATGTGGAAAACGGAATTGCTCTGCATGCAGTGCAGGGGAATCGGGCCTCAACTCGCGGCGAGGGGGAAATCTCATGGTTTTTCACGAGTTGCGCCCGGAACCTGGGGTATATTCTCGAGTTACGACGGGGAGTGCCCTTCCAGACACGTGTTTTTCAGCGACGTCAAGACTCCAGCCTAGGTGCGAGGGACACCTCGGTATTCTCCTCGAGTCTTGGCATGGCAATTGGGACGCGTCTCCACGTGAGGCGGGAGACCCAGGGTCCCTTTCCACGTGCCACAGGGATCCTGGGACTCCTATCCATTTTCAAGAAGAGTCAGGCATCTTCTCCTTTGGAAGCATTTATCTCCGCGGACCTCTCGATTTTTCAAAGGATGTGAGGCCTCCGCTCGCGATGAGGCGGAGAACGAGGTCTTTCTCTGTGGTCTCCACAGGGGATTCAGACAACCCTTCGTCTTGGGAGATGCAAGACGAGCCTGCATTCAATTCACTGCAGGGATATCCGGCCTTACTTCGAGTCAGAGCATCTCGGTGTCAATTCCACTTGAGGCCACAAACTCAGGGTCCCTCTCACATACCTGTAGCTGAGAGAAGCCTCCTCTTGAGGTGCTTGTGGAAAGTGGGTATTACTCTTGAGTCGAAGCCAGTGACTAAGCTCTCATCTCGAGTTGATTTGGGGTCCACGGAGCCCTTTCGTGTTGCTCCAGGGACCTCAGGATCCTTCTAGACTTGAGACAGTGATCTTGGATTTACTCTGGAGTGCCATCAAGGAAATCAAGGCTCCTTTCATGTTTGATGTGGAACACGGAATTGTTCTACACGCAGTGCAGGGGAATTGGGCCTCATTCAGCGGCGAGGGGGTAGTCTCATGGTTTTTCTCGAGGTGCGGCCGGAACCTGGGGTATATTCTCGAGTTACGACGGGGAGGCCCTTCCAGACACTTGTTTGTTCAGCGACGTCAGGACTCCTCCCTAGGTGCGAGGGACACCTCGGGATTCTCCTCGAGTCTTGCCATGGCAATTTGGACGCGTCTCCACGCGAGGCGGGAGACCCAGGGTCCCTATCCACGTGCCACAGGGATCCTGGGACTCCTATCCATTTTCAAGAGGAGTCAGGCATCGTCTCCTTTGGAAGCATTGATCTCTGCAGACCTCTCGAGTTTTCAAAGGATGTGAGGCCTCCGGTAGCGATGAGGCGGAGGTCTAGGTCTTTCTCTGTGGTCTCCACAGGGGATTCAGACATCCCTTCGTCTTGGGAGATGCAAGACGAGCCTGCATTCAATTCACTGCAGGCATATCCGGCCTTACCTCGAGTCAGAGCATCTCGGTGTCCATTCCACTTGAGGCCACAAACTCAGGGTCCCTCTCACGTACCTGTAGCTGAGAGAAGCCTCCTCTTGAGGTGCTTGTGGAAAGTTGGTATTCCTCTTGAGTCGAAGCCAGGGACTAAGCTCTCATCTCGAGTTGATTTGGGGTCCAAGGAGCCTTTTCGTGTTGCTCCTGTGACCTCAGGATCCGTCTAGACTTGAGACAGTGATCTTGGGTTTTCTCTGGAGTGCCATTAAGGAAATCAAGGCTCCTTTCAGGTTTGATGTGGAACACGGAATTGCTCTGCACGCAGTGCAGGGGAATCGGGCCTCATCTCGCGGTGAAGGGGAAATCTCATGGTTTTTCTCGAGTTGCGGCAGGAACCTGGGGTATATTGTCGAGTTACGACGGGGTGGGCCCTTCCAGACACGTGTTTGTTCAGCGATGTCAGGACTCCTGCCTAGGTGCGAGGGACACCTCGGGATTCTCATCGAGTATTGGCATGGCAATTGGGACGCGTCTCCACGTGAGACGGGAGACCCAGTGTCCCTTTCCACGTGCCACAGGCATCCTGGGATTCCTATCCATTTTCAAGAGGAGTCAGGCATCGTCTCCTTTGGAAGCATTAATCTCCGCGGACCTCTCGAGTTTTCAAAGGATGTGAGGCCTCCGCTCGCTATGAGGCGGAGCACTAGGTCTTTCTCTGTGGTCTCCACAGGGGATTCAGACATCCCTTCGTCTTGGGAGATGCAAGACGAGCCTACTTTCAATTCACTGCAGGGATATCCGGCCTTACTTCGAGTCAGAGCCTCTCGGTGTCCATTCCACTTGAGGCTACAAACTCAGGGTCCCTCTCACATACCTGTAGCTGAGAGAAGGCTCCTCTGGAGGTGCTTGTGGAAAGTTGGTATTCCTCTTGAGTCGAAGCCAGGGACTAATCTCTCATCTTGAGTTGATTTGGCATCCACGGAGACCTTTCGTGTTGCTCCTGTGACCTCAGGACCCCTCTAGACTTGAGACAGTGATCTTGGGTTTTCTCTGGAGTGCCATTAAGGAAATGAAGGCTCCTTTCACGTTTGATGTGGAACACGGAATTGCTCTGCACGCAGTGCAGGCGTATCGGGCCTCATCTCGCGGTGAAGGGGAAATCTCATGATTTTTCTCGAGTTGCGGCAGGAACCTGGGGTATATTGTCGAGTTACGACGGGGTGGGCCCTTCCAGACACGTGTTTGTTCAGCGATGTCAGGACTCCTGCCTAGGTGCGAGGGACACCTCGGGAATCTCCTCGAGTCTTGGCATGGCAATTGGCCCGCGTCTCCACGTGAGGCGGGAGACCCAGTGTCCCTTTCCACGTGCCACAGTGATCCTGGGACTCCTATCCATTTTCAAGAGGAGTCAGGCATCATCTCCTTTGGAAGCATTGATCTCTGCAGACCTTTCGAGTTTTCAAAGGATGTGAGGCCTCCGGTCGCGATGAGGCGTTGGACTAGGTCTTCGTCTGTCGTCTCCACAGGGGATTCAGACATCCCTTCGTCTTGGGAGATGCAAGACGAGCCTGCATTCAATTCACTGCAGGGATATCCGGGCTTACTTCGAGTCAGAGCATCTCGGTGTCCATTCCACTTGAGGCCACAAACTCAGGGTCCCTCTCACATACCTGTAGCTGAGAGAAGGCTCCTCTTGAGGTGCTTGTGGAAAGTTGGTATTCCTCTTGATTCAAAGCCAGGGACTAAGCTGTCATCTCGAGTTGATTTAGGGTCCAAGAGCGCTTTGGTGTTGCTACAGGGACCTCAGGATCCCTATAGACTTGAGACAGTGATCTTGGGTTTTGTCTAGAGTGCCATCAAGGAAATCAAGGCTCCTTTCACGTTTGATGTGGAACACGGAATTGCTCTGCACGCAGTGCAGGGGAATCGGGCCTCATCTCGCGGAGAGGGGGAAGTCTCATGGTTTTATTCGAGTTGCGGTCGGAACCTGGGTTATATTCTCGAGTTACGACGGGGAGGGCCCTTCCAGACACGTGTTTGTTCAGCGACGTCAGGAGTCCTGCCTAGGTGCGAGGGACTCCTCGGGATTCTCCTCGAGTCTTGGCATGGCAATTGGGACGCGTCTCCACGTGAGGCGGGAGACCCAGGGTCCCTTTCCACGTGCCACAGGGATCCTGGGACTCCTATCCATTTTCAGGAGGAGTCAGGCATCGTCTCCTTTGGAAGGATTGATCTCTGCAGACCTTTTGAGTTTTCAAAGGATGTGAGGCCTCCGGTCGCGATGATGCGGAGGACTAGGTCTTTCTCTGTGGTCTCCACAGGGATTCAGACATCCCTTCGTATTGGGAGATGCAAGACGAGCCTGCATTCAATTCACTGCAGGGATATCCGGGCTTACTTCGAGTCAGAGCATCTCGGTGTCCATTCCACTTGAGGCCACAAACTCAGGGTCCCTCTCACATACCTGTAGCTGAGAGAAGCCTCCTCTTGAGGTGCTTGTGGAAAGTTGGTATTCCTCTTGAGTCGAAGCCAGGGACTAAGCTCTCATCTCGAGTTGATTTGGTGTCCACAGAGCCCTTTCCTGTTGGTCCAGTGACTTTAGGATCCCTCTAGACTTGAGACAGTGATCTTGGGTTTTCTCTGGAGTGCAATCAAGGAAATCAAGGCTCCTTTCACGTTTGATGTGGAACACGGAATTGCTCTGCACGCAGTATAGGGGATTCGGGCCTCATCCAGCAGCGAGGGGGAAGTCTCATGGTTTTTCTCGAGTTGCGGCCGGAACCTGGGGTATATTCTCGAGTTACGACGGGGAGGGCCCTTCCAGACACGTGTTTGTTCAGCGATTTCAGGACTCCTGCCTAGGTGCGAGGGACACCTCGGGATTCTCCTCGAGTCTTGGCATGGCAATTGGGAGGCGTCTCCACGTGAGGCGGGAGACCCAGGGTCCCTTTCCACGTGCCACAGTGATCCTGGGACTCCTATCCATTTTCCAGAGGAGTCAGGCATCGTCTCCTTTGGAAGCATTGATCTCCGCGGACCTCTCGAGTTTTCAAAGGATGTTAGGCCTTCGCTCGCGATGAGGCGGAGAATTAGGTCTTTCTCTGTGGTCTCCACAGGGGATTCAGACATCCCTTCGTCTTGGGAGATGCAAGACGAGCCTGCATTCAATTCACTGCAGGGATATCCGGCCTTACTTCGAGTCAGAGCATCTCGGTGTCCATTCCACTTGAGGCCACAAACTCAGGGGCCCTCTCACATACCTGTAGCTGAGAGAAGCCTCCTCTTGAGGTGCTTGTGGAAAGTTGGTTTTCCTCTTGAGTCGAAGCCAGGGTCTAAGCTCTCGTCTTGAGTTGATTTGGGGTCCACGGAGACCTTTCGTGTTGCTCCACTGACCTCAGGATCCCTCTAGACTTGAGACAGTGATCTTGGGTTTTCTCTGGAGTGCCATCAAGGAAATCAAGGCTCCTTTCACGTTTGATGTGGAACACGGAATTGCTCTGCACGCAGTGCAGGGGATTCGGGCCTCATCTCGCGGCGAGGGGGAAGTCTCATGGTTTTATTCGAGTTGCGGCCGGAACCTGGGGTATATTCTCGAGTTACAACGGGGAGGGCCCTTCCAGACACGTGTTTGTTCAGCGACGTCAGGACTCCTGCCTAGGTGCGAGGGACACCTCGGGATTCTCCTCGAGTCTTGGCATGGCAATTTGGACGCGTCTCCACGCGCGGCGGGAGACCCAGGTTCCCTATACACGTGCAACAGGGATCCTGGGACTCCTATCCATTTTCAAGAGGAGTCAGGCATCGTCTCCTTTGGAAGCATTGATCTCCGCATACCTCTCGAATTTTCAAAGGATGTGAGGCCTCCGGTCGCGATGAGGCGGAGGTCTAGGTCTTTCTCTGTCGTCTCCACAGGGGATTCAGACATCCCTTGGTCTTGGGAGATGCAAGACGAGCCTGCAGTCAATTCACTGCAGGGATATCCGGCCTTACCTCGAGTCAGAGCATCTCGGGGTCCATTCCACTTGAGGCCACAAACTCAGGGTCCCTCTCACATACCTGTAGCTGAGAGAAGCCTCCTCTTGAGGTGCTTGTGGAAAGTTGGTATTACACTTGAGTTGAAGCCAGGGACTAAGCTCTCATCTCGAGTTGATTTGGGGTCCACGGAGCCCTTTCGTGTTGTTCCAGTGACGTCAGAATCCCTCTAGACTTGAGACAGTGATCTTGGGTTTTCTCTGGAGTGCCATCAAGGAAATCAAGGCTCCTTTCACGTTTGATGTGGAACACGGAATTGCTCTGCACGCAGTGCAGGGGAATCGGGCCTCATCCAGCAGCGAGGGGGCAGTCTCATTGTTTTTCTCGAGTTGCGGCCGGAACCTGGGGTATATTCTCGAGTTACGACGGGGAGGGCCCTTCCAGACACGTGTTTGTTCAGCGACGTCAGGACTCCTGCCTAGGTGGGAGGGACACCTCGGGATTCTCCGCGAGTCTTGGCATGGCAATTGGTACGCGTCTCCACGTGAGGCGGGAGTCCCAGGGTCCCTTTCCACGTGCCACAGGGATCCTGGGACTCCTATCCATTTTCAGGAGGAGTCAGGCATCGTCTCCTTTGGAAGCATTGATCTCTGCAGACCTCTCGAGTTTTCAAAGGATGTGAGGCCTCCGGTCGCGATGAGGCGGAGAACTAGGACTTTCTCTGTGGTCTCCACAGGGGATTCAGACATCCCTTTGTGTTGGGAGATACAAGACGAGCCTGCATTCAATTCACTGCAGGGATATCCGGCCTTACTTCGAGTCAGAGCATTTCGGTGTCCATTCCATTTGAGACCACAAACTCAGGGTCCCTTTCACATACCTGTAGCTGAGAGAAGCCTCCTCTTGAGGTGCTTGTGGAAAGTTGGTATTCCTCTTGAGTTGAAGCCAGGGACTAAGCTCTCATCTCGAGATGATTTGCGGTCCACGGAGCCCTTTCGTGGTGCTCCAGTGACCTCAAGATCCCTCTAGTCAGAGACAGTGACTTTGGGTTTTCTCTGGAGTGCCATCAAGAAAATCAAGGGTCCTTTCACGTTTGATTTGGAACACGGAATTGCTCTGCACGCAGTGCAGGGGAATCGGGCCTCATCTCGCGGCGAGGGGGAAGTCTCATGGTTTTTTTCGAGTTGCGGCTGGAACCTGGGGTATATTTTCGAGTTACGACGGGGAGGGCCCTTCGAGACACGTGTTTGTTCAGCGACGTCAGGACTCCTGCCTAGGTGCGAGGGACACCTCGGGATTCTCCTCGAGTCTTGGCATGGCAATTGGGACGCATCTCCACATGAGGCGGGAGACCCAGGGTCCCTTTCCACGTGCCACAGGGAGCCTGGGACTCCTATCCATTTTCAGGAGGAGTCAGGCATCGTCTCCTTTGGAAGCATTGATCTCTGCAGACCTCTCGAGTTTTCAAAGGATGTGAGTCCTCCGGACGCGATGAGGCGGAGGACTAGTTGTTTCTGTGTGGTCTCCACAGGGGATTCAGACATCCCTTCATCTTGGGAGATGCAAGACGAGCCTGCATTCAATTCACTGCAGGGATATCCGGCCTTACTTCGAGTCAGAGCATTTCGGTGTCCATTCCATTTGAGACCACAAACTCAGGGTCCCTCTCACATACCTGTAGCTGAGAGAAGTCTTCTCTTGAGGTGCTTGTGGAAATTTGGTATTCCTCTTGAGTCGAAGCCAGGGACTAAGCTCTCATCTCGAGTTGATTTGGGGTCCACGGAGCCCTTTCATGTTGCTCCAGTGACCTCAGGATCCCTCTAGACTTGAGACAGTGATCTTGGGTTTTCTCTGGAGTGCCATCAAGGAAATCAAGGCTCCTTTCACGTTTGATGTGGAACACGGAATTGCTCTGCATGCAGTAAAGGGGATTCGGGCCTCATCTCGCGGCGAGGGGGAAGTCTCATGGTTTTATTCGAGTTGCGGCCGGAACCTGGGGTATATTCTCGAGTTACAACGGGGAGGGCCCTTCCAGACACGTGTTTGTTCAGCGACGTCAGGACTCCTGCCTAGGTGCGAGGGACACCTCGTGATTCTCCTCGAGTCTTGGCATGGCAATTTGGACGCGTCTCCACGCGCGGCGGGAGACCCAGGTTCCCTATACACGTGCAACAGGGATCCTGGGACTCCTATCCATTTTCAAGAGGAGTCAGGCATCGTCTCCTTTGGAAGCATTGATCTCCGCATACCTCTCGAATTTTCAAAGGATGTGAGGCCTCCGGTCGCGATGAGGCGGAGGTCTAGGTCTTTCTCTGTCGTCTCCACAGGGGATTCAGACATCCCTTGGTCTTGGGAGATGCAAGACGAGCCTGCAGTCAATTCACTGCAGGGATATCCGGCCTTACCTCGAGTCAGAGCATCTCGGGGTCCATTCCACTTGAGGCCACAAACTCAGGGTCCCTCTCACATACCTGTAGCTGAGAGAAGCCTCCTCTTGAGGTGCTTGTGGAAAGTTGGTATTACACTTGAGTTGAAGCCAGGGACTAAGCTCTCATCTCGAGTTGATTTGGGGTCCACGGAGCCCTTTCGTGTTGTTCCAGTGACGTCAGAATCCCTCTAGACTTGAGACAGTGATCTTGGGTTTTCTCTGGAGTGCCATCAAGGAAATCAAGGCTCCTTTCACGTTTGATGTGGAACACGGAATTGCTCTGCACGCAGTGCAGGGGAATCGGGCCTCATCCAGCAGCGAGGGGGCAGTCTCATTGTTTTTCTCGAGTTGCGGCCGGAACCTGGGGTATATTCTCGAGTTACGACGGGGAGGGCCCTTCCAGACACGTGTTTGTTCAGCGACGTCAGGACTCCTGCCTAGGTGGGAGGGACACCTCGGGATTCTCCGCGAGTCTTGGCATGGCAATTGGTACGCGTCTCCACGTGAGGCGGGAGTCCCAGGGTCCCTTTCCACGTGCCACAGGGATCCTGGGACTCCTATCCATTTTCAGGAGGAGTCAGGCATCGTCTCCTTTGGAAGCATTGATCTCTGCAGACCTCTCGAGTTTTCAAAGGATGTGAGGCCTCCGGTCGCGATGAGGCGGAGAACTAGGACTTTCTCTGTGGTCTCCACAGGGGATTCAGACATCCCTTTGTCTTGGGAGATACAAGACGAGCCTGCATTCAATTCACTGCAGGGATATCCGGCCTTACTTCGAGTCAGAGCATTTCGGTGTCCATTCCATTTGAGACCACAAACTCAGGGTCCCTTTCACATACCTGTAGCTGAGAGAAGCCTCCTCTTGAGGTGCTTGTGGAAAGTTGGTATTCCTCTTGAGTTGAAGCCAGGGACTAAGCTCTCATCTCGAGATGATTTGGGGTCCACGGAGCCCTTTCGTGGTGCTCCAGTGACCTCAAGATCCCTCTAGTCAGAGACAGTGACTTTGGGTTTTCTCTGGAGTGCCATCAAGAAAATCAAGGGTCCTTTCACGTTTGATGTGGAACACGGAATTGCTCTGCACGCAGTGCAGGGGAATCGGGCCTCATCTCGCGGCGAGGGGGAAGTCTCATGGTTTTTTTCGAGTTGCGGCTGAAACCTGGGGTATATTTTCGAGTTACGACGGGGAGGGCCCTTCGAGACACGTGTTTGTTCAGCGACGTCAGGACTCCTGCCTAGGTGCGAGGGACACCTCGGGATTCTCCTCGAGTCTTGGCATGGCAATTGGGACGCATCTCCACATGAGGCGGGAGACCCAGGGTCCCTTTCCACGTGCCACAGGGAGCCTGGGACTCCTATCCATTTTCAGGAGGAGTCAGGCATCGTCTCCTTTGGAAGCATTGATCTCTGCAGACCTCTCGAGTTTTCAAAGGATGTGAGTCCTCCGGACGCGATGAGGCGGAGGACTAGTTGTTTCTGTGTGGTCTCCACAGGGGATTCAGACATCCCTTCATCTTGGGAGATGCAAGACGAGCCTGCATTCAATTCACTGCAGGGATATCCGGCCTTACTTCGAGTCAGAGCATTTCGGTGTCCATTCCATTTGAGACCACAAACTCAGGGTCCCTCTCACATACCTGTAGCTGAGAGAAGTCTTCTCTTGAGGTGCTTGTGGAAAGTTGGTATTCCTCTTGAGTCGAAGCCAGGGACTAAGCACTCATCACGAGTTGATTTGGGGTCCACGGAGCCCTTTAGTGTTGCTCCAGTGACCTCAGGATCCCTCTAGACTTGAGACAGTGAACTTGGGTTTTCTCTGGGGTGACATCAAGGAAATCAAGGCTCCGTTCACGTTTGATGTGGAACACGGAATTGTTCTGCACAGAGTGCAGGGGAATCGGGCCTCATCTCGCGGCGAGGGGGAAGTCTCGTGGTTTTTCTCGAGTTGCGGCCGGAACCTGGGGTATATTCTCGAGTTACCACGGGGAGGGCCCTTCCAGACACGTGTTTGTTCAGCGAAGTCAGGACACCTGCCTAGGTGCGAGGGACACCTCGGGATTCTCCGCGAGTCTTGGCATGGCAATTGGTACGCGTCTCCACGTGAGGCGGGAGTCCCAGGGTGTCTTTCCACGTGCCACAGGGATCCTGTGACTCCTATCCAATTTCAAGAAGAGTCAGGCATCGTCTCCTTTTGAAGCATTGATCTCCGCGGACCTCTCGAGTTTTCAAAGGATGTGAGGCCTCCGGTCGCGATGAGGCGGAGGGCTAGGACTTTCTCTGTGGTCTCCACAGGGGATTCAAACATCCCTTCGTCTTGGGAGATGCAAGACGAGCCTGCATTCAATTCACTGCAGGGATATCCGGCCTTACTTCGAGTCAGAGCATTTCGTTGTCCATTCCATTTGAGACCACAAACTCAGGGTCCCTCTCACATACCTGTAGCTGAGAGAAGCCTCCTCTTGAGGTGCTTGTGGAAAGTTGGTATTCATCTTGAGTCGAAGCCAGGGACTAAGCTCTCATCTGGAGTTTATTTGGGGTCCACGGAGCCCTTTCGTGGTGCTCCAGTGACCTCAGGATCCCTCTAGTCTAGAGACAGTGACTTTGGGTTTTCTCTGGAGTGCCATCAAGGAAATCAAGGGTCCTTTCACGTTTGATGTGGAACACGGAATTGCTCTGCACGCAGTGCAGGGGAATCGGGCCTCATCTCGTGGCGAGGGGGAAGTGTCATGGTTTTTTTCGAGTTGCGGCCGGAACCTGGGGTATATTCTCGAGTTACGACGGGGAGGGCCCTTCCAGACACGTGTTTGTTCAGCGACGTCAGGACTCCTGCCTAGGAGCGAGGGACACCTCGGGCTTCTCATCGAGTCTTGGCATGGCAATTGGGACGCATCTCCACGTGAGGCGGGAGACCCAGGGTCCCTTTCCACGTGCCACAGGGAGCCTGGGACTCCTATCCATTTTCAGGAGGAGTCAGGCATCGTCTCCTTCGGAAGCATTGATCTCTGCAGATCTCTCGAGTTTTCAAAGGATGTGAGTCCTCCGGACGCGATGAGGCGGAGGACTAGTTGTTTCTGTGGGGTCTCCACAGGGGTTTCAAACATCCCTTCATCTTGGGAGATGCAAGACGAGCCTGCATTCAATTCACTGCAGGGATATCCGGCCTTACTTCGAGTCAGAGTATTTCAGTGTCCATTCCATTTGAGACCACAAACTCAGGGTCCCTCTCACATACCTGTAGCTGAGAAAAGCCTCCTCTTGAGGTGTTTGTGGAAAGTTGGTATTCCTCTTGAGTCGAAGCCAGGGACTAAGCACTCATCACGAGTTGATTTGGGGTCCACGGAGCCTTTTGGTGTTGCTCCAGTGACCTCAGGATCCCTCTAGACTTGAGACAGTGATCTTGGGTTTTCTCTGGAGTGCCATCAAGGAAATCAAGGCTCCTTTCACGTTTAATTTCGAACACGGAATTGCTCTGCACGCAGTGCAGGGGAATTGGGCCTCATCTCGCGGCTAGGGGGAAGTCTCATTGTGTTTCTCGAGTTGTGGCCGGAATCTGGGGTATATTCTCGAGTTACGATGGGGAGGGCCCTTCCAGACACGTGTTTGTTCAGCGATGTCAGGACTCCTGCCTAGGTGCGAGGGACACCTCGGGATTCTCCACGAGTCTTTTCATGGCAATTGGAACTCGTCTCCACGTGAGGCGGGAGACCCAGTGTCCCTTTCAACGTGCCACAGGCATCCTGGGACTCCTCTCTATTTTCAAGAGGAGTCAGGCATCGTCTCCTTTGGAAGCATTGATCTCCGCGGACCTCTCGAGTTTTCAAAGGATGTGAGGCCTCCGGTCGCGTTGAGGCGGAGGACTAGGTCTCTCTGTGGTCTCCACAGGGGATTCAGACATCCCTTCGTCTTGGGAGATGCAAGACGAGCCTTCATTCAATTCACTGCAGGGATATCCAGCCTTACTTCGAGTCAGAGCATCTCGGTGTCCATTCCACTTGAGGCCACAAACTCAGGGTCCCTCTCACTTACATGTAGATGAGAGAAGCCTCCTCGTGAGGTGCTTGTGGAAACTTGGTATTCCTCTTGAGTCGAAGCCAGGGACTAAGCTCTCATTTGGAGTTTATTTGGGGTCCACGGAGCCTTTTCGTGTTGCTCCAGTGACCTCAGGATCCGTCTAGACTTGAGACAGTGATCTTGGGTTTTCTCTGGAGTGCCATCAAGGAAATCAAGGCTCCTTTCACGTTTGATGTGGAACACGGAATTGCTCTGCACGCAGTGCAGGGGAATTGGGCCTCATTCAGCGGCGAGGGGGAAGTCTCATGGTTTTTCTCGAGTTGCTGCCGGAACCTGGGGTATATTCTCGAGTTACGACGGGGAGGGCCCTTCCAGACACGTGTTTGTTCAGCGACGACAGGACTCCTGCCTAGGTGTGAGGGACACCTCGGGATTCTCCTCGAGTCTTGGCATGGCAATTTGGACGCGTCTCCACGTGAGGCGGGAGACCCAGGGTCCCTTTCCACGTGCCACAGTTATCCTGGGACTCGTATCCATTTTCAAGAGGAGTCAGGCATCGTCTGCTTTGGAAGCATTGATCTCCGCGGACCTCTCGAGTTTTCAAAGGATGTGAGGCCTCCGGTCATGATGAGGCGGAGAACTCGGTCTTTCTCTGTGGTCTCCACAGGGGATTCAGACATCCCTTCGTCTTGGGAGATGCAAGACGAGCCTGCATTCAATTCACTGCAGGGATATCCGGCCTTATTTCGAGTCAGAGCATCTCGGTGTCCATTCCACTTGAGGCCACAAATTCAGGGTCCCTCTCACATACCTGTAGCTGAGAGAAGCCTCCTCTTGAGGTGCTTGTGGAAAGTTGATATTCCTCTTGAGTCAAAGGCAGGGACTAAGCTCTCATCTCGAGTTGATTTGGGGTCCACGGAGCCCTTTCGTGTTGCTCCAGTGACCTCAGGATCCCTCTAGACTTGAGACAGTGATCTTGGGTTTTCTCAGGAGTGCCATCAAGGAAATCAAGGCTCCTTTCACGTTTGATGTGGAACACGGAATTGCTCTGCACGCAGTGCAGGGGAATCGGGCCTCATCTCGCCGCGAGGGGGAAGTCTCATGGTTTTTCTCGAGTTGCGGCCGGAACCTGGGGTATATTCTCGAGTTACGACGGGGAGGGCCCTTCCAGACACGTGTTTGTTCAGCGACGTCAGGACTCCTGCCTAGGTGCGAGGGCACCTCGGGATTCTCCTCGAGTCTTGGCATGGCAATTTGGACGCGTCTCCACATGAGGCGGGAGACCCAGTGTCCCTTTCCACGTGCAACAGGGATCCTGGGACTCCTATCCATTTTCAAGAGGAGTCAGGCATCGTCTCCTTTGGAAGCATTGATCTCCACATACCTCTCGAATTTTCAAAGGATGTGAGGCCTCGGCTCGCGATGAAGCGGAGAATTAGGTCTTTCTCTGTGGTCTCCACACGGGATTCAGACATCCCTTCGTCTTGGGAGATGCAAGACGAGCCTGCATTCAATTCACTGCAGGGATATCCGGCCTTACTTTGAGTCAGAGCATCTCGGTGTCCATTCCACTTGAGGCCACAAACTCAGGGGCCCTCTCACATACCTGTAGCTGAGAGAAGCCTCTTCTTGAGGTGCTTGTGGAAAGTTGGTATTCCTCTTGAGTCGAAGCCAGGGACTAAGCTCTCATCTCGAGTTGATTTGGAGTCCACGGAGCCCTTTCGTGTTGCGCCACTGACCTCAGGATCCCTCTAGACTTGAGACAGTGATCTTGGGTATTCTCTGGAGTGCCATCAAGGAAATCAAGGCTCCTTTCACGTTTGATGTGGAACACGGAATTGCTCTGCACGCAGTGCAGGGGAATCGGGCCTCAGCTCGCGGCGAGGGGGAAGTCTCATGGTTTTTCTCGAGTTGCGGCCAGAACCTGGGGTATATTCTCGAGTTACGACGGGGAGGGCCCTTCCAGACACGTGTTTGTTCAGCGACGTCAGGACTCCTGCCTAGGTGCGAGGGACACCTCGGGATTCTCCTCGAGTCTTGGCATGGCAATTGGGACGCGTGTCCACGTGAGGCGGGAGACCAAGTGTCCCTTTCCACGTGCCACAGGGATCCTGGGTCTCCTATCCATTTTCAAGAGGAGTCAGGCATCGTCTCCTTTGGAAGCATTGATCTCTGCGGACCTCTCGAGTTTTCAAAGGATGTGAGGCCTCAGGTCGCGATGAGGCGGAGGACTAGGTCTTTCTCTTTCGCCTGCACAGCGGATTCAGACAACCCTCGTCTTGGGAGATGCAAGGCGAGCCTGTATTCAATTCACTGCCGGGATATCCGGCCTTACTTCGAGTCAGAGCATCTCGGTGTCCATTCCACTTGAGGCCACAAACTCAGGGTCCCTCTCACATACCTGCAGCTGAGAGAAGCCTCCTCTTGAGGTGCTTGTGGAAAGTTGGTATTCCTCTTGAGTCGAAGCCAGGGACTAAGCTCTCATCTCGAGTTGATTTGTGGTCCACGGAGCCCTTTCTTGTTGCTCCAGTGACCTCAGGATCCCTCTAGACTTGAGACAGTGATCTTGGGTTTTCTCTGGAGTGCCATCAAGGAAATCAAGGCTCCTTTCACGTTTGATGTGGAATGCGGAATTGCTCTGCACGCAGTGCAGGGGAATCGGGCCTCATCTCGCGGCGAGGGGGAAGTCTCATGGTTTTTCTCGAGTTGCGGCCGGAACCTGGGGTATATTCTCGAGTTACGACGGGGAGGGCCCTTCCAGACACGTGTTTGTTCAGCGACGTCAGGACTCCTGCCTAGGTGCGAGGGACACCTCGGGATTCTCCACGAGTCTTGGCATGGCAATTTGGACGCGTATCCACGTGAGGCGGGAGACCCAGGGTCCCTTTCCACGTGCCACAGTGATCCTGGGACTCCTATCCATTTTCAACAGGAGTCAGGCATCGTCTCCTTTGGAAGCATTGATCTCCGCGGACCTCGCGATTTTTCAAAGGATGTGAGGCCTCCGCTCGCGATGAGGCGGAGAACTCGGTCTTTCTCTGTCATCTCCACAGGGGATTCAGACATCCCTTCATCTTGGGAGATGCAAGACGAGCCTGCATTCAATTCACTGCAGGGACATCCGGCCTTACTTCGAGTCAGAGCATCTCGGTGTCCATTCCACTTGAGGCCACAAACTCAGGGTCCCTCTCACATACCTGTAGCTGAGAGAAGCCTCCTCTTGAGGTTTCTTGTGGAAAGTTGGTATTCCTCTTGAGTCTAAGCCAGGGACTAAGCTCTCATCTCGAGTTGATTTGGGGTCCACGGAGCCCTTTCGTGTTGCTCCAGTGACCTCAGGATCCCTCTAGACTTGAGACAGTGATCTTGGGTTTTCTCTGGAGTGCCATCAAGGAAATCAAGGCTCCTTTCACGTTTGATGTGGAACACGGAATTGCTCTGCACGCATTGCAGGGGAATCGGGCCTCATCTCGCGGCTAGGGGGAAGTTTCATGGTTTTTCTCGAGTTGCGGCCGGAACCTGGGGTATATTCTCGAGTTACGACGGGGAGGGCCCTTCCAGACACGTGTTTGTTCAGCGACGTCAGGACTCCTGCCTAGTTGGGAGGGACTCCTTGGGATTCTCCTCGAGTCTTGGCATGGCAATTAGGACGCCTCTCCACGTGAGGCGGGAGACCCAGGGTCCCTTTCCACGTGCCACAGGGATCCCGGGACTAATATCCATTTTCAAGAGGAGTCCGGCATCGTCTCCTTTGGAAGCATTGATCTCCGCGGACCTCTCGAGTTTTCAGAGGATGTGAGGCCTCCGGTCGCGATGAGGCGGAGGACTAGGTCTTTCTCTGTGGTCTCCACAGCGGCTTCAGATAACCCTTCGTCTTGGGAGATGCAAGAGGAGCCTGCATTCAATTCACTGCAGGGATATCCGGCCTTACTTCGAGTCAGAGCATCTCGCTGTCCATTCCACTTGAGGCCACAAACTCAGGGTCCCTCTAACATACCTGTAGCTGAGAGAAGCCTCCTCTTGAGGTGCTTGTGGAAAGTTGGTATTCCTCTTGATTCGAAGCCAGGGACTAAGCTCTCATCTCGAGTTGATTTGGGGTCCACGGAGCCCTTTCGTGTTGCTCCAGTGACCTCAGGATCCCTCTAGACTTGAGACAGTGATCTTGGGTTTTCTCAGGAGTGCCATCAAGGAAATCAAGGCTCCTTTCACGTTTGATGTGGAACACGGAATTGCTCTGCACGCAGTGCAGGGGAATCGGGCCTCATCTCACCGCGAGGGGGAAGTCTCATGGTTTTTCTCGAGTTGCGGCCGGAATCTGGGGTATATTCTCGAGTTACAACGGGGAGGGCCCTTCCAGACACGTGTTTGTTCAGCGACGTCAGGACTCCTGCCTAGGTGCGAGGGACACCTCGGGATTCTCCTCGAGTCTTGGCATGGCAATTTGGACGCGTCTCCACATGAGGCGGGAGACCCAGTGTCCCTTTCCACGTGCCACAGGGATCCTGGGACTCCTATCCATTTTCAAGAGGAGTCAGGCATCGTCTCCTTTGGAAGCATTGATCTCCGCGGACCTCTCGAGTTTTCAAAGGATGTGAGGCCTCCACTCGCGATGAAGCGGAGAATTAGGTCTTTCTCTGTGGTCTCCACAGGGGATTCAGACATCCCTTCGTCTTGGGAGATGCAAGACGAGCCTGCATTCAATTCACTGCAGGGATATCCGGCCTTACTTCAAGTCAGAGCATCTCGGTGTCCATTCCACTTGAGGCCACAAACTCAGGGGCTCTCTCACATACCTGTAGCTGAGAGAAGCCTCCTCTTGAGGTTCTTGTGGAAAGTTGGTATTCCTCTTGAGTCGAAGCCAGGGACTAAGCTCTCATCTCGAGTTGATTTGGAGTCCACGGAGCCCTTTCGTGTTGCGCCACTGACCTCAAGATCCCTCTAGACTTGAGACAGTGATCTTGGGTATTCTCTGGAGTGCCATCAAGGAAATCAAGGCTCCTTTCACGTTTGATGTGGAACACGGAATTGCTCTGCACGCAGTGCAGGGGAATCGGATCTCAGCTCGCGGCGAGGGGAAAGTCTCATGGTTTTTCTCGAGTTGCGGCCGGAACCTGGGGTATATTCTCGAGTTACGACGGGAAGGGCCCTTCCAGACACGTGTTTGTTCAGCGACGTCAGGACTCCTGCCTAGGTGCGAGGGACACCTCGGGATTCTCCTCGAGTCTTGGCATGGCAATTGGGACGCGTATCCACGTGAGGCGGGAGACCAAGTGTCCCTTTCCACGTGCCACAGGGATCCTGGGTCTCCTATCCATTTTCAAGAGGAGTCAGGCATCGTCTCCTTTGGAAGCATTGATCTCTGCGGACCTCTCGAGTTTTCAAAGGATGTGAGGCCTCAGGTCGCGATGAGGCGGAGGACTAGGTCTTTCTCTGTGGTCTATACAGCGGATTCAGATAACCCTTCGTCTTGGGAGATGCAAGAGGAGCCTGCATTCAATTCACTGCAGGGATATCCGGCCTTACTTCGAGTCAGAGCATCTCGGTGTCCATTGCACTTGAGGCCACAAACTCAGGGTCCCTCTCACCTACCTGTAGCTGAGATAAGCTTCCTCTTGAGGTGCTTGTGGAAAGTTGGTATTCCTCTTGAGTCTAAGCCAGGGACTAAGCTCTCATCTCGAGTTGATTTGGGGTCCACGGAGCCTTTTCCTGTTGCTCCAGTGATCTCAGGATCCCTCTAGACTTGAGACAGTGATCTTGGGTTTTCTCTGGAGTGCCATCAAGGAAATCAAGGCTCCTTTCACGTTTGATGTGGAACACGGAATTGCTCTGCATGCAGTGCAGGGGTATCGGGCCTCAACTCGCGGCGAGGGGGAAATCTCATGGTTTTTCTCGAGTTGTGGCCGGAACCTGGGGTATATTCTCGAGTTACGAGGGGGAGGGCCCTTCCAGACACGTGTTTGTTCAGCAACGTCAGGACTCCTGCCTAGGTGCGAGGGACACCTCGGGATTCTCCTCGAGTCTTGGCATGGCAATTGGGACGCGTCTCCACTTGAGGCGGGAGACCCAGGGTCCCTTTCCACGTGCCAGAGCGATCCTGGGACTCCTATCCGTTTTCAAGAGGAGTCAGGCATCGTCTCCTTTGGAAGCATTGATCTCCGCGGACCTCTCGAGTTTTCAAAGGATGTGAGGCTTCCGGTCGCGATGAGGCGGAGGACTAGGTCTTTCTCTGTGGTCTCCACAGCGGATTCCGACATCCCTTCGTCTTGGGAGATGCAAGACGAGCCTGCATTCAATTCACTGCAGGGATATCCGGCCTTACTTCGAGTCAGAGCATCTCGGTGTCCATTCCACTTGAGGCCACAAATTCAGGGTCCCTCATATATACCTGTAGCTGAGAGAAGCCTCTTCTTGAGGTGCTTGTGGAAAGTTGGTATTCCTCTTGAGTCTAAGCCAGGAACTAAGCTCTCATCTCGAGTTGATTTGGGGTCCACAGAGCCCTTTCCTGTTGGTCCAGTGACCTCAGGATCCCTCTAGACTTGAGACAGTGATCTTGTGTTTTCTCTGGAGTGCCATCAAGGAAATCAAGGCTCCTTTCACGTTTGATGTGGAACACGGAATTGCTCTGCACGCAGTGCAGGGGAATCGGGCCTCAACTCGCGGCGAGGGGGAAATCTCATGGTTTTTCTAGAGTTGCGGCCGGAACCTGGGGTATATTCTCGAGTTACGACGGGTAGGCCCCTTCCAGACACGTGTTTGTTCAGCGACGTCAGGACTCCTGCCTAGGTGCGAGGGACACCTCGGGATTCTCCGCGAGTCTTGGCATGGCAATTGGGACGCGTCTCCACGTGAGGCGGGAGACCCAGGGTCCCTTTCCTCGTGCCACAGGGATCCTGGGACTCCTATCCATTTTCAAGAGGAGTCAGGCATCGTCTCCTTTGGAAGCATTGATCTCCGCGGACCTCTCGAGTTTTCAAAGGATGTGAGGCCTCCGGTCGCGATGAGGCGGAGGACTAGGTCTTTCTCTGTGGTCTCCACAGCGGATTTAGACATCCCGTCCTCTTGGGAGATGCAAGACGAGCCTGCATTCATTTCAGTGCTTGGATATCCGGCCTTACTTCGAGTCAGAGCATCTCGGTTTCCATTCCACTTGAGGCCACAAACTCAGGTTCCCTCTCACATACCTGTAGCTGAGAGAAGCCTCCTCTTGAGGTGCTTGTGGAAAGTTGGTATTCCTCTTGAGTCGAAGCCAGGGACTAAGCTCTCATCTCGAGATGATTTGGGGTCCATGGAGCCCTTTCGTGTTGCTCCAGATACCGCAGGATCCCTCTAGACTAGAGACAGTGATTTTGGGTTTTCTCTGGAGTGCCATCAAGGAAATCAAGGCTCCTTTCACGTTTGATGTGGAACACGGAATTGCTCTGCACGCAGTGCGGGGGAATCGGGCCTCATCTCGCGGCGAGGGGGAAGTCTCATGGTTTTTCTCGAGTTGCGGCCAGAACCTGGGGTATATTCTCGAGTTACGACGGGGAGGGCCCTTCGAGACACGTGTTTTTTCAGCGACGTCAGGACTCCTGCCTAGTTGCGAGGGACACCTCGAGATTCTCCTCGAGTCTTGGCATGGCAATTGGGACGCATCTCCACGTGAGGCGGGAGACCCAGGGTCCCTTTCCACGTGCCACAGGGATCCTGGGACTCCTATCCATTTTCAAGAGGAGTCAGGCATCGTCTCCTTTGGAAGCATTGATCTCCGCGGACCTCTCGAGTTTTCAAAGGATCTGAGGCCTCCGGTCGCGATGAGTCGGAGGACTAGGTCTTTCTCTGTGGTCTCAACAGGGGATTCAGACATCCCTTCGTCTTGGGAGATGCAAGACGAGCCTGCATTCAATTCACTGCAGGGATATCCGGCCTTACTTCGAGTCAGAGCATCTCGGTGTCCATTGCACTTGAGGCCACAAACTCAGGGTCCCTCTCACATACCTGTAGCTGAGAGAAGCCTCCTCTTGAGGTGTTTGTGGAAAGTAGGTATTCCTCTTGAGTCGAAGCCAGGGACTAATCTCACATCACGAGTAGATTTGGGGTACATGGAGCCCTTTCGTGTTGCTCCAGTGACCTCAGGATCCCTCTAGAATTGAGACAGTGATCTTGGGGTTTCTCTGGAGTGCCATCAAGGAAATCAAGGCTCCTTTCCTGTTTAATGTGGAACACGGAATTGCTCTGCACGCAGTGCAGGGGAATTGGCCCTCATCTCGCGGCGAGGGGGAAGTCTCATGGTTTTTCTCGAGTTGCGGCCGGAACCTGGGGTATATTCTCGAGTTACGACGGGGAGGGCCCTTCCAGACACGTGTTTGTTCAGCGACGTCAGGACTCCTGCCTAGGAGCGAGGGACACCTCGGGATTCTCCTCGAGTCTTGGCATGGCAACTGGGAGGCGTCTCCACGTGAGGCGGTAGACCCAGGGTCCCTTTCTACGTGCCACAGGGATCCTGGGAATCCTATCCATTTTCAAGAGGAGTCAGGCATCGCCTCCTTTGGAAGCATTGATCTCCGCGGACCTCTTGAATTTTCAAAAGATATGAGGCCTCCAGTCGCGATGAGGCGGAGAACTAGGTCTTTCTCTGTGGTCACCGCAGGGGATTCAGACATCCCTTCATCTTGGGAGTGCAAGACGAGCCTGCATTCAATTCACTGCAGGGATATCCGGCCTTACTTCGAGTCAGAGCATCTCGGTGTCCATTGCACTTGAGGCCACAAACTCAGGGGCCCTCTCACATACCTGTAGCTGAGAGAAGCCTCCTCTTGAGGTGCTTGTGGAAAGTTGGTATTCCTCTTGAGTCGAAGCCAGTTACTAAGCTCTCATCTCGAGTTGATTTGGAGTCCACGGAGCCCTTTCGTGTTGCTCCAGTGACCTTAGGATCCCTCTAGACTTGAGACAGTGATCTTGGGTTTTCTCTGGAGTGCCATCAAGGAAATCAAGGCTCCTTTCACGTTTGATGTGGAACACGGAATTGCTCTGCATGCAGTGCAGGGGAATCGGATCTCATCTCGCGGCGAGGGGGAAGTCTCATGGTTTTTCTCGAGTTGCGGCCGGAACCTGGGGTATATTCTCGAGTTACGACGGGGAGGGCCCTTCCAGACACGTGTTTGTTCAGCGACGTCAGGACTCCTGCCTAGGTGCGAGGGACACCTCGGGATTCTCCTCGAGTCTTGGCATGGCAATTGGGACGTGTCTCCACGTGAGGCGGGAGACCCAGGGTCCCTTTCCACGTGCCACAGGGATCCTGGGACTCCTATCCATTTTCATGAGGAGTCAGGCATCGTCTCCTTCGGAAGTATTGATCTAGGCGGAGCTCTCGAGTTTTCAAAGGATATGAGGCCTCCGGTTGCGTTGAGGTGGAGGACTAGGTCTTTCTCTGAGGTCTCCACAGGGGATTCAGACAACCCTTCGTCTTGGGAGATGCAAGACGAGCCTGCATTCAATTCACTGCAGGGATATCCGGGCTTACTTCGAGTCAGAGCATCTCGGTGTCCATTCCACTTGAGGCAACAAACTCAGGGTCCCTCTCACATACCTGTAGCTGAGAGAAGCCTCCTCTTCAGGTGCTTTTGGAAAGTTGGTATTCCTCTTGACTCGAAGCCAGGGACTAAGCTCTCATCTCGCGTTGATTTGGGGTCCACGGAGCCCTTTCCTTTTGCTCCAGTGACCTCAGGATCCCTCTAGACTTGAGACAGTGATCTTGGGTTTTCTCTGGAGTGCCATCAAGGAAATCAAGGCTCCTTTCATGTTTGATGTGGAACACGGAATGGCTCTGCACGCATTGCAGGGGAATCGGGCCTCATCTCGCGGCGAGAGGGAAGTCTCATGGTTTTTCTCGAGTTGCGGCCGGAACCTGGGGTATATTCTCGAGTTACGACGGGGATGGCCCTTCAAGACACGTGTTTGTTCAGCGACGTCAGGACTCCTGCGTAGGTGCGAGGGACACCTCGGGATTCTCCTCGAGTCTTGGCATGGCAATTGGGACGCGTCTCCACGTGACGCGGGAGACCCAGGGTCCATTTCCACGTGCCACAGGGATCCTGGAACTCCTATTCATTTTCAAGAGGAGTCAGGCATCGTCTCCTTTGGAAGCATTAATCTCCGCGGACCTCTCGAATTTTCAAAGGATGTGAGGCCTACGCTCGCGATGAGGCGGAGAATTAGGTCTTTATCTGTGGTCTTCACAGGGGATTCAAACATCCCTACGTCTTGGGAGATGCAAGACGAGCCTGCATTCAATTCACTGCAGGGATATCCGGCCTTACTTCGAGTCAGAGCATCTCAGTGTCCATTGCACTTGAGGCCACAAACTCAGGGGCCCTCTCACATACCTGTAGCTGAGAGAAGCCTCCTCTTGAGGTGCTTGTGGAAAGTTGGTATTCCTCTTGAGTCGAAGCCAGGGACTAAGCTCTCATCTCGAGTTGATTTTGGGTCCACGGAGCACTTTCGTGTTGCTCTTGTGACCTCAGGATCCCTCTAGACTTGAGACAGTGATCTTGGGTTTTCTCTGGAGTGCCATCAAGGAAATCAAGGCTCCTTTCACATTTGATATGGAAAACGGAATTGCTCTGCACGCAGTTCAGGGGAATCGGGCCTCATCTCGCGGCGAAGTTGAAGTCTCATGGTTTTTCTCGAGTTGCGGCCGGAACCTGGGGTATATTCTCGAGTTACGACGGGGAGGGCCCTTCCAGACACGTGTTTGTTCAGCGACGTCAGGACTCCTGCCTAGGTGCGAGGGCCACCTCGGGATTCTCCTCGAGTCTTGACATGGCAATTGGGACGCGTCTCCACGTGAGGCGGGAGACCCAGGGTCCCTTTCCACGTGCCACAGGGATCCTGGGACTCCTATCCATTTTCAAGAGGAGTCAGGCATCGTCTACTTTGGAAGCATTGATCTAGACGGAGCTCTCGAATTTTCAAAGGATATGAGGCCTCCGGTCGCGATGAGACGGAGAACTAGGTCTTTCTCTGTGGTCTCCACAGGGGATTCAGACAACCCTTCGTCTTGGGAGATGCAAGACGAGCCTGCATTCAATTCACTGCAGGGATATCCGGCCTTACTTCGAGTCAGAGCATCTCGGTGTCCATTCCACTTGAGGCCACAAACTCAGGGTCCCTCTCACATACCTGTAGCTGAGAGAAGCCTCCTCTTGAGGTGCTTGTGGAAAGTTGGTATTCCTCTTGAGTCTAAGCCAGGGACTAAGCTCTCATCTCGAGTTGATTTGGGGTCCATGGAGCCCTTTCCTGTTGCTACACTGACCTCAGGATCCCTCTAGACTTGAGACAGTGATCTTGGGTTTTCTCTGGAGTGCCATCAAGGAAATCAAGGCTCCTTTCACGTTTGATGTGGAAAACGGAATTGCTCTGCATGCAGTGCAGGGGAATCGGGCCTCAACTCGCGGCGAGGGGGAAATCTCATGGTTTTTCATGAGTTGCGGCCGGAACCTGGGGTATATTCTCGAGTTACGACGGGGAGTGCCCTTCCAGACACGTGTTTTTCAGCGACGTCAAGACTCCAGCCTAGGTGCGAGGGACAACTCGGGATTCTCCTCGAGTCTTGGCATGGCAATTGGGACGCGTATCCACGTGAGGCGGGAGACCCAGGGTCCCTTTCCACGTACCACAGGGATCCTGGGACTCCTATCCATTTTCAAGAAGAGTCAGGCATCTTCTCCTTTGGAAGCATTGATCTACGCGGACCTCTCGATTTTTCAAAGGATGTGAGGCCTCCGGTCGCGATGAGGCGGAGAACGAGGTCTTTCTCTGTGGTCTCCACAGGGGATTCAGACAACCCTTCGTCTTGGGAGATGCAAGACGAGCCTGCATTCAATTCACTGCAGGGATATCCGGCCTTACTTCGAGTCAGAGCATCTCGGTGTCCATTCCACTTGAGGCCACAAACTCAGGGTCCCTCTCACATACCTGTAGCTGAGAGAAGCCTCCTCTTCAGGTGCTTGTGGAAAGTGGGTATTCCTCTTGAGTCGAAGCCAGTGACTAAGCTCTCATCTCGAGTAGATTTGGGGTCCACGGAGCCCTTTCCTGTTGCTCCAGTGACCTCGGGATCCTTCTAGACTTGAGACAGTGATCTTGGGTTTACTCTGGAGTGCCATCAAGGAAATCAAGGCTCCTTTCACGTTTGATGTGGAACACGGAATTGCTCTGCACGCAGTGCAGGGGAATCGGGCCTCATCCAGCGGCGAGGGGGAAGTCTCATGGTTTTTCTCGAGTTGCGGCCGGAACCTGGGGTATATTCTCGAGTTACGACGGGGAGGCCCTTCCAGACACGTGTTTGTTCAGCGACGTCAGGACTCCTCCCTAGGTGCGAGGGACACCTCGGGATTCTCCTCGAGTCTTGGCATGGCAATTGGGACGCGTCTCCACGTGAGGCGGGAGACCCAGTGTCCCTTTCCACGTGCCACAGGGATCCTGGGACTCCTATCCATTTTCAAGAGGAGTCAGGCATCGTCTCCTTTGGAAGCACTGATCTCCGCGGACCTCTCGAGTTTTCAAAGGATGTGAGGCCTCCGCTCGCTATGAGGCGGAGAACTCGGTGTTTCTCTGTCATCTCCACAGGGGATTCAGACATCCTTTTGTCTTGGGAGATGCAAGACGAGCCTGCATTCAATTCACTGCAGGGATATCCGGCCTTACTTCGAGTCAGAGCATCTCGGTGTCCATTCCACTTGAGGCCACAAACTCAGGGTCCCTCTCACATACCTGTAGCTGAGAGAAGCCTCCTCTTGAGGTGCTTGTGGAAAGTTGGTATTCCTCTTGAGTTTAAACCAGGGACTAAGCTCTCATCTCGAGTTGATTTGGGGTCCATGGAGCCCTTTCCTGTTGCTACAGTGACCTCAGGATCCCTCTAGACTTGAGACAGTGATCTTGGGTTTTCTCTGGAGTGCCATCAAGGAAATCAAGGCTCCTTTCACGTTTGATGTGGAAAACGGAATTGCTCTGCATGCAGTGCAGGGGAATCGGGCCTCAACTCGCGGCGAGGGGGAAATCTCATGGTTTTTCAAGAGTTGCGGCCGGAACCTGGGGTATATTCTCGAGTTACGACGGGGAGTGCCCTTCCAGACACGTGTTTTTCAGCGACGTCAAGACTCCAGCCTAGGTGCGAGGGACACCTCGGGATTCTCCTCGAGTCTTGGCATGGCAATTGGGACGCGTATCCACGTGAGGCGGGAGACCCAGGGTCCCTTTCCACGTACCACAGGGATCCTGGGACTCCTATCCATTTTCAAGAAGAGTCAGGCATCTTCTCCTTTGGAAGCATTGATCTACGCGGACCTCTCGATTTTTCAAAGGATGTGAGGCCTCCGGTCGCGATGAGGCGGAGAACGAGGTCTTTCTCTGTGGTCTCCACAGGGGATTCAGACAACCCTTCGTCTTGGGAGATGCAAGACGAGCCTGCATTCAATTCACTGCAGGGATATCCGGCCTTACTTCGAGTCAGAGCATCTCGGTGTCCATTCCACTTGAGGCCACAAACTCAGGGTCCCTCTCACATACCTGTAGCTGAGAGAAGCCTCCTCTTCAGGTGCTTGTGGAAAGTGGGTATTCCTCTTGAGTCGAAGCCAGTGACTAAGCTCTCATCTCGAGTTGATTTGGGGTCCACGGAGCCCTTTCGTGTTGCTCCAGTGACCTCAGGATCCTTCTAGACTTGAGAGAGTGATCTTGGGTTTACTCTGGAGTGCCATCAAGGAAATCAAGGCTCCTTTCACGTTTGATGTGGAACACGGAATTGTTCTACACGCAGTGCAGGGGAATCGGGCCTCATCCAGCGGCGAGGGGGAAGTCTCATGGTTTTTCTCGAGTTGCGGCCGGAACCTTGGGTATATTCTCGAGTTACGACGGGGTGGCCCTTCCAGACACGTGTTTGTTCAGCGACGTCAGGACTCCTCCCTAGGTGCGAGGGACACCTCGGGATTCTCCTCCAGTCTTGGCATGGCAATTGGGACGCGTCTCCATGCGAGGCGGGAGACCCAGTGTCCCTTTCCACGTGCCACAGGGATCCTGGGACTCCTATCCATTTTCAAGAGGAGTCAGGCATCGTCTCCTTTGGAAGCATTGATCTCCGCGGAACTCTCGAATTTTCAAAGTATGTGAGGCCTCTGGTCGCGATGAGGCGGAGAACTCGGTCTTTCTCTGTGGTCTCCACAGGGGATTCAGACATCCCTTCGTCTTGGGAGATGCAAGACGCGCCTGCATTCAATTCACTGCAGGGATATCCGGCCTTACTTCGAGTCAGAGCATCTCGGTGTCCATTCCACTTTAGGCCACACACTCAGGGTCCCTCTCACATACCTGTAGCTGAGAGAAGCCTCCTCTTGAGGTGCTTGTGGAAAGTTGGTATTCCTCTTGAGTCGAAGCCAGGGACTAAGCTCTCATCTCGAGTTGATTTGGGGTCCACGGAGCCCTTTCGTGTTGCTACAGTGACCTCAGGATCCCTCTAGACTAGAGACAGTGATCTTGGGTTTTCTCTGGAGTGCCATCAAGGAAATCAAGGCTCCTTTCACTTTTGATGTGGAATACGGTATTGCTCTGCACGCAGTGCAGGGGAGTCGGGCCTCATCTCGCGGCGAGGGGGAAGTCTCATGGTTTTTCTCGCGTTGCGGCCCGAACCTGGGGTATATTCTCGAGTTACGACGGGGAGGGCCCTTCCAGACACGTGTTTTTTCAGGGACGTCAGGACTCCTGCCTAGGTGCGAGGGACACCTCGGGATTCTCCTCGAGTCTTGGCATGGCAATTTGGACGCGTCTCCATGCGAGGCGGGAGACCCAGGGTCCCTATCCACGTGCCACAGGGATCCTGGGACTCCTATCCATTTTCAAGAGGAGTCAGGCATCGTCTCCTTTGGAAGCATTGATCTCCGCATACCTCTCGAATTTTCAAAGAATGTGAGGCCTCCAGTCGCGATGAGGCGGAGGTCTAGGTCTTTCTCTGTCGTCTCCACAGGGGATTCAGACATCCCTTCGTCTTGGGAGATGCAAGACGAGCCTGCATTCAATTCACTGCAGGGATATCTGGCCTTACTTTGAGTCAGAGCATCTCGGTGTCCATTCCACTTTAGGCCACACACTCAGGGTCCCTCTCACATACCTGTAGCTGAGAGAAGCCTCCTCTTGAGGTGCTTGTGGAAAGTTGGTATTCCTCTTGAGTCGAAGCCAGGGACTAAGCTCTCATCTCGAGTTGATTTGGGGTCCACGGAGCCCTTTCGTGTTGCTACAGTGACCTCAGGATCCCTCTAGACTAGAGACAGTGATCTTGGGTTTTCTCTGGAGTGCCATCAAGGAAATCAAGGCTCCTTTCACGTTTGATGTGGAAAACCGAATTGCTCTGCATGCAGTGCAGGGGAATCGGGCCTCAACTCGCGGCGAGGGGGAAATCTCATGGTTTTTCACGAGTTGCGCCCGGAACCTGGGGTATATTCTCGAGTTACGACGGGGAGTGCCCTTCCAGACACGTGTTTTTCAGCGACGTCAAGACTCCAGCCTAGGTGCGAGGGACACCTCGGTATTCTCCTCGAGTCTTGGCATGGCAATTGGGACGCGTCTCCACGTGAGGCGGGAGACCCAGGGTCCCTTTCCACGTGCCACAGGGATCCTGGGACTCCTATCCATTTTCAAGAAGAGTCAGGCATCTTCTCCTTTGGAAGCATTTATCTCCGCGGACCTCTCGATTTTTCAAAGGATGTGAGGCCTCCGCTCGCGATGAGGCGGAGAACGAGGTCTTTCTCTGTGGTCTCCACAGGGGATTCAGACAACCCTTCGTCTTGGGAGATGCAAGACGAGCCTGCATTCAATTCACTGCAGGGATATCCGGCCTTACTTCGAGTCAGAGCATCTCGGTGTCCATTCCACTTGAGGCCACAAACTCAGGGTCCCTCTCACATACCTGTAGCTGAGAGAAGCCTCCTCTTGAGGTGCTTGTGGAAAGTGGGTATTCCTCTTGAGTCGAAGCCAGTGACTAAGCTCTCATCTCGAGTAGATTTGGGGTCCACGGAGCCCTTTCGTGTTGCTCCAGGGACCTCAGGATCCTTCTAGACTTGAGACAGTGATCTTGGGTTTACTCTGGAGTGCCATCAAGGAAATCAAGGCTCCTTTCATGTTTGATGTGGAACACGGAATTGTTCTACACGCAGTGCAGGGGAATTGGGCCTCATTCAGCGGCGAGGGGGTAGTCTCATGGTTTTTCTCGAGTTGCGGCCGGAACCTGGGGTATATTCTCGAGTTACGACGGGGAGGCCCTTCCAGACACTTGTTTGTTCAGCGACGTCAGGACTCCTCCCTAGGTGCGAGGGACACCTCGGGATTCTCCTCGAGTCTTGCCATGGCAATTTGGACGCGTCTCCACGCGAGGCGGGAGACCCAGGGTCCCTATCCACGTGCCTCAGGGATCCTGGGACTCCTATCCATTTTCAAGAGGAGTCAGGCATCGTCTCCTTTGGAAGCATTGATCTCTGCAGACCTCTCGAGTTTTCAAAGGATGTGAGGCCTCCGGTAGCGATGAGGCGGAGGTCTAGGTCTTTCTCTGTCGTCTCCACAGGGGATTCAGACATCCCTTCGTCTTGGGAGATGCAAGACGAGCCTGCATTCAATTCACTGCAGGCATATCCGGCCTTACCTCGAGTCAGAGCATCTCTTTGTCCATTCCACTTGAGGCCACAAACTCAGGGTCCCTCTCACGTACCTGTAGCTGAGAGAAGCCTCCTCTTGAGGTGCTTGTGGAAAGTTGGTATTCCTCTTGAGTCGAAGCCAGGGACTAAGCTCTCATCTCGAGTTGATTTGGGGTCCACGGAGCCCTTTCGTGTTGCTACAGTGACCTCAGGATCCCTCTAGACTAGAGACAGTGATCTTGGGTTTTCTCTGGAGTGCCATCAAGGAAATCAAGGCTCCTTTCACTTTTGATGTGGAATACGGTATTGCTCTGCACGCAGGGCAGGGGAATCGGGCCTCATCTCGCGGCGAGGGGGAAGTCTCATGGTTTTTCTCGAGTTGCGGCCGGAACCTGGTGTATATTCTCGAGTTACGACGGGGAGGGCACTTCCAGACACGTGTTTGTTCAGCGACGTCAGGACTCCTGCCTAGGAGCGAGAGACACCTCGGGATTCTCCTCGAGTCTTGGCATGGCAATTGGGAGGCATCTCCACGTGAGGCGGGAGACCCAGGATCCCTTTCCACGTGCCACAGTGATCCTGGGACTCCTATCCATTTTCAAGAGTAGTCAGGCATCGTCTCCTTTGGAAGCATTGATCTCCGCGGACCTCTCGAGTTTTCAAAGGATGTGAGGCCTCCGCTCGCGATGAGGCAGAGAACTCGGTCTTTCTCTGTCATCTCCACAGGGGATTCAGACATCCTTTTGTCTTGGGAGATGCAAGACGAGCCTGCATTCAATTCACTGCAGGGATATCCGGCCTTATTTCGAGTCAGAGCATCTCGGTGTCCATTCCACTTGAGGCCACAAACTCAGGGTCCCTCTCACATACCTGTAGCTGAGAGAAGCCTCCTGTTGAGGTGCTTGTGGAAAGTTGGTATTCCTCTTGAGTCTAAGCCAGGGACTAAGCTCTCATATCGAGTTGATTTGGGGTCCATGGAGCCCTTTCCTGTTGCTACAGTGACCTCAGGATCACTCTAGACTTGAGACAGTGATCTTGGGTTTTCTCTGGAGTGCCATCAAGGAAATCAAGGCTCCTTTCACGTTTGATGTGGAAAACGGAATTGCTCTGCATGCAGTGCAGGGGAATCGGGCCTCAACTCGCGGCGAGGGGGAAATCTCATGGTTTTTCACGAGTTGCGCCCGGAACCTGGGGTATATTCTCGAGTTACGACGGGGAGTGCCCTTCCAGACACGTGTTTTTCAGCGACGTCAAGACTCCAGCCTAGGTGCGAGGGACACCTCGGTATTCTCCTCGAGTCTTGGCATGGCAATTGGGACGCGTCTCCACGTGAGGCGGGAGACCCAGGGTCCCTTTCCACGTGCCACAGGGATCCTGGGACTCCTATCCATTTTCAAGAAGAGTCAGGCATCTTCTCCTTTGGAAGCATTTATCTCCGCGGACCTCTCGATTTTTCAAAGGATGTGAGGCCTCCGCTCGCGATGAGGTGGAGAACGAGGTCTTTCTCTGTGGTCTCCACAGGGGATTCAGACAACCCTTCGTCTTGGGAGATGCAAGACGAGCCTGCATTCAATTCACTGCAGGGATATCCGGCCTTACTTCGAGTCAGAGCATCTCGGTGTCCATTCCACTTGAGGCCACAAACTCAGGGTCCCTCTCACATACCTGTAGCTGAGAGAAGCCTCCTCTTGAGGTGCTTGTGGAAAGTGGGTATTCCTCTTGAGTCGAAGCCAGTGACTAAGCTCTCATCTCGAGTTGATTTGGGGTCCACGGAGCCCTTTCGTGTTGCTCCAGGGACCTCAGGATCCTTCTAGACTTGAGACAGTGATCTTGGGTTTACTCTGGAGTGCCATCAAGGAAATCAAGGCTCCTTTCATGTTTGATGTGGAACATGGAATTGTTCTACACGCAGTGCAGGGGAATTGGGCCTCATTCAGCGGCGAGGGGGTAGTCTCATGGTTTTTCTCGAGTTGCGGCCGGAACCTGGGGTATATTCTCGAGTTACGACGGGGAGGCCCTTCCAGACACTTGTTTGTTCAGCGACGTCAGGACTCCTCCCTAGGTGCGAGGGACACCTCGGGATTCTCCTCGAGTCTTGCCATGGCAATTTGGACGCGTCTCCACGCGAGGCGGGAGACCCAGGGTCCCTATCCACGTGCCACAGGGATCCTGGGACTCCTATCCATTTTCAAGAGGAGTCAGGCATCGTCTCCTTTGGAAGCATTGATCTCTGCAGACCTCTCGAGTTTTCAAAGGATGTGAGGCCTCCGGTAGCGATGAGGCGGAGGTCTAGGTCTTTCTCTGTCGTCTCCACAGGGGATTCAGACATCCCTTCGTCTTGGGAGATGCAAGACGAGCCTGCATTCAATTCACTGCAGGCATATCCGGCCTTACCTCGAGTCAGAGCATTTCTTTGTCCATTCCACTTGAGGCCACAAACTCAGGGTCCCTCTCACGTACCTGTAGCTGAGAGAAGCCTCCTCTTGAGGTGCTTGTGGAAAGTTGGTATTCCTCTTGAGTCGAAGCCAGGGACTAAGCTCTCATCTCGAGTTGATTTGGGGTCCAAGGAGCCTTTTCGTGTTGCTCCTGTGACCTCAGGATCCGTCTAGACTTGAGACAGTGATCTTGGGTTTTCTCTGGAGTGCCATTAAGGAAATCAAGGCTCCTTTCAGGTTTGATGTGGAACACGGAATTGCTCTGCACGCAGTGCAGGGGAATCGGGCCTCATCTCGCGGTGAAGGGGAAATCTCATGGTTTTTCTCAAGTTGCGGCAGGAACCTGGGGTATATTCTCGAGTTACGACGGGGTGGGCCCTTCCAGACACGTGTTTGTTCAGCGATGTCAGGACTCCTGCCTAGGTGCGAGGGACACCTCGGGAATCTCCTCGAGTCTTGGCATGGCAATTGGCCCGCGTCTCCACGTGAGGCGGGAGACCCAGTGTCCCTTTCCACGTGCCACAGTGATCCTGGGACTCCTATCCGTTTTCAAGAGGAGTCAGGCATCGTCTCCTTTGGAAGCATTGATCTCTGCAGATCTCTCGAGTTTTCAAAGGATGTGAGGCCTCCGGTCGCGATGAGGCTTTGGACTAGGTCTTTGTCTGTCGTCTCCACAGGGGATTCAGACATCCCTTCGTCTTGGGACATGCAAGACGAGCCTGCATTCAATTCACTGCAGGGATATCTGGGCTTACTTCGAGTCAGAGCATCTCGGTGTCCATTCCACTTGAGGCCACAAACTCAGGGTCCCTCTCACGTACCTGTAGCTGAGAGAAGGCTCCTCTTGAGGTGCTTGTGGAAAGTTGGTATTCCTCTTGAGTCGAAGCCAGGGACTAGGCTGTCATCTCGAGTTGATTTGGGGTCCAAGAGCGCTTTGGTGTTGCTACAGGGACTTAAGGATCCCTATAGACTTGAGACAGTGATCTTGAGTTTTGTCTAGAGTGCCATCAAGGAAATCAAGGCTCCTTTCACGTTTGATGTGGAACACGGAATTGCTCTGCACGCAGTGCAGGGGAATCGGGCCTCATCTCGTGGCGAGGGGGAAGTCTCATGGTTTTATTCGAGTTGCGGTCGGAAGCTCGGTTATATTCTCGAGTTACGACGGGGATGGCCCTTCCAGACACGTGTTTGTTCAGCGACGTCAGGACTCGTGCCTAGGTGCGAGGGACACCTCGGGATTCTCCTCGAGTCTTGGCATGGCAATTGGGATCCGTCTCCACGTGAGGCGGGAGACCTAGTGTCCCTTTCCACGTGCCACAGGGATCCTGGGACTCCTATCCATTTTCAAGAATAGTCGGGCATCGTCTCCTTTGGAAGCATTGATCTCCGCAGACCTCTCGAGTTTTTAAAGAATGTGAGGCCTCCGGTCTCGATGAGGCGGAGAACTAGGTATTTCTCTGTGGTCTCCACAGGGGATTCAGACATCCCTTCGTCTTGGGAGATGCAAGACGAGCCTACTTTCAATTCACTGCAGGGATATCCGGCCTTACTTCGAGTCAGAGCATCTCGGTGTCCATTCCAGTTGACGCCACAAACTCAGGGTCCCTCTCACATACCTGTAGCTGAGAGAAAGCTCCTCTTGAGGTGCTTGTGGAAAGTTGGTATTCCTCTTGAGTCGAAGCCAGGGACTAAGCTCTCATCTCGAGTTGATTTGGGGTCCACGGAGCCCTTTCCTGTTGCTACAGTGACCTCAGGATCCCTCTAGACTTGAGACAGTGATCTTGGGTTTTCTCTGGAGTGCCATCAAGGAAATCAAGGCTCCTTTCACGTTTGATGTGGAACACGGTATTGCTCTACACGCAGTGCAGGGGAATCTGGCCTCATCTCGCGGCGAGAGGGAAGTCTCATGGTTTTTTTCGAGTTGCGGCCGGAACCTGGGGTATATTCTCGAGTTACGACGGGGAGGGCCCTTCCAGACACGTGTTTGTTCAGCGACGTCAGGGCTCCTGCCTAGGTGCGAGGGACACCTCGGGATTCTCATCGAGTATTGGCATGGCAATTGGGACGCGTCTCCACGTGAGACGGGAGACCCAGTGTCCCTTTCCACGTGCCACAGGCATCCTGGGATTCCTATCCATTTTCAAGAGGAGTCAGGCATCGTCTCCTTTGGAAGCATTAATCTCCGCGGACCTCTCGAGTTTTCAAAGGATGTGAGGCCTCCGCTCGCTATGAGGCGGAGCACTAGGTCTTTCTCTGTGGTCTCCACAGGGGATTCAGACATCCCTTCGTCTTGGGAGATGAAAGACGAGCCTACTTTCAATTCACTGCAGGGATATCCGGCCTTAATTCTAGTCAGAGCCTCTCGGTGTCCATTCCACTTGAGGCTACAAACTCAGGGTCCCTCTCACATACCTGTAGCTGAGAGAAGGCTCCTCTGGAGGTGCTTGTGGAAAGTTGGTATTCCTCTTGAGTCGAAGCCAGGGACTAATCTCTCATCTTGAGTTGATTTGGCATCCACGGAGACCTTTCGTGTTGCTCCTGTGACCTCAGGATCCCTCTAGACTTGAGACAGTGATCTTGGGTTTTCTCTGGAGTGCCATTAAGGAAATGAAGGCTCCTTTCACGTTTGATGTGGAACACGGAATTGCTCTGCACGCAGTGCAGGCGTATCGGGCCTCATCTCGCGGTGAAGGGGAAATCTCATGATTTTTCTCGAGTTGCGGCAGGAACCTGGGGTATATTGTCGAGTTACGACGGGGTGGGCCCTTCCAGACACGTGTTTGTTCAGCGATGTCAGGACTCCTGCCTAGGTGCGAGGGACACCTCGGGAATCTCCTCGAGTCTTGGCATGGCAATTGGCCCGCGTCTCCACGTGAGGCGGGAGACCCAGTGTCCCTTTCCACGTGCCACAGTGATCCTGGGACTCCTATCCATTTTCAAGAGGAGTCAGGCATCATCTCCTTTGGAAGCATTGATCTCTGCAGACCTTTCGAGTTTTCAAAGGATGTGAGGCCTCCGGTCGCGATGAGGCGTTGGACTAGGTCTTCGTCTGTCGTCTCCACAGGGGATTCAGACATCCCTTCGTCTTGGGAGATGCAAGACGAGCCTGCATTCAATTCACTGCAGGGATATCCGGGCTTACTTCGAGTCAGAGCATCTCGGTGTCCATTCCACTTGAGGCCACAAACTCAGGGTCCCTCTCACATACCTGTAGCTGAGAGAAGGCTCCTCTTGAGGTGCTTGTGGAAAGTTGGTATTCCTCTTGATTCAAAGCCAGGGACTAAGCTGTCATCTCGAGTTGATTTAGGGTCCAAGAGCGCTTTGGTGTTGCTACAGGGACCTCAGGATCCCTATAGACTTGAGACAGTGATCTTGGGTTTTGTCTAGAGTGCCATCAAGGAAATCAAGGCTCCTTTCACGTTTGATGTGGAACACGGAATTGCTCTGCACGCAGTGCAGGGGAATCGGGCCTCATCTCGCGGAGAGGGGGAAGTCTCATGGTTTTATTCGAGTTGCGGTCGGAACCTGGGTTATATTCTCGAGTTACGACGGGGAGGGCCCTTCCAGACACGTGTTTGTTCAGCGACGTCAGGACTCCTGCCTAGGTGCGAGGGACTCCTCGGGATTCTCCTCGAGTCTTGGCATGGCAATTGGGACGCGTCTCCACGTGAGGCGGGAGACCCAGGGTCCCTTTCCACGTGCCACAGGGATCCTGGGACTCCTATCCATTTTCAGGAGGAGTCAGGCATCGTCTCCTTTGGAAGGATTGATCTCTGCAGACCTTTCGAGTTTTCAAAGGATGTGAGGCCTCAGGTCGCGATGATGCGGAGGACTAGGTCTTTCTCTGTGGTCTCCACAGGGATTCAGACATCCCTTCGTATTGGGAGATGCAAGACGAGCCTGCATTCAATTCACTGCAGGGATATCCGGGCTTACTTCGAGTCAGAGCATCTCGGTGTCCATTCCACTTGAGGCCACAAACTCAGGGTCCCTCTCACATACCTGTAGCTGAGAGAAGCCTCCTCTTGAGGTGCTTGTGGAAAGTTGGTATTCCTCTTGAGTCGAAGCCAGGGACTAAGCTCTCATCTCGAGTTGATTTGGTGTCCACAGAGCCCTTTCCTGTTGGTCCAGTGACTTTAGGATCCCTCTAGACTTGAGACAGTGATCTTGGGTTTTCTCTGGAGTGCAATCAAGGAAATCAAGGCTCCTTTCACGTTTGATGTGGAACACGGAATTGCTCTGCACGCAGTATAGGGGAATCGGGCCTCATCCAGCAGCGAGGGGGAAGTCTCATGGTTTTTCTCGAGTTGCGGCCGGAACCTGGGGTATATTGTCGAGTTACGACGGGGTGGGCCCTTCCAGACACGTGTTTGTTCAGCGATGTCAGGACTCCTGCCTAGGTGCGAGGGACACCTCGGGAATCTCCTCGAGTCTTGGCATGGCAATTGGCCCGCGTCTCCACGTGAGGCGGGAGACCCAGTGTCCCTTTCCACGTGCCACAGTGATCCTGGGACTCCTATCCATTTTCAAGAGGAGTCAGGCATCATCTCCTTTGGAAGCATTGATCTCTGCAGACCTTTCGAGTTTTCAAAGGATGTGAGGCCTCCGGTCGCGATGAGGCGTTGGACTAGGTCTTCGTCTGTCGTCTCCACAGGGGATTCAGACATCCCTTCGTCTTGGGAGATGCAAGACGAGCCTGCATTCAATTCACTGCAGGGATATCCGGGCTTACTTCGAGTCAGAGCATCTCGGTGTCCATTCCACTTGAGGCCACAAACTCAGGGTCCCTCTCACATACCTGTAGCTGAGAGAAGGCTCCTCTTGAGGTGCTTGTGGAAAGTTGGTATTCCTCTTGATTCAAAGCCAGGGACTAAGCTGTCATCTCGAGTTGATTTAGGGTCCAAGAGAGCTTTGGTGTTGCTACAGGGACCTCAGGATCCCTATAGACTTGAGACAGTGATCTTGGGTTTTGTCTAGAGTGCCATCAAGGAAATCAAGGCTCCTTTCACGTTTGATGTGGAACACGGAATTGCTCTGCACGCAGTGCAGGGGAATCGGGCCTCATCTCGCGGAGAGGGGGAAGTCTCATGGTTTTATTCGAGTTGCGGTCGGAACCTGGGTTATATTCTCGAGTTACGACGGGGAGGGCCCTTCCAGACACGTGTTTGTTCAGCGACGTCAGGAGTCCTGCCTAGGTGCGAGGGACTCCTCGGGATTCTCCTCGAGTCTTGGCATGGCAATTGGGACGCGTCTCCACGTGAGGCGGGAGACCCAGGGTCCCTTTCCACGTGCCACAGGGATCCTGGGACTCCTATCCATTTTCAGGAGGAGTCAGGCATCGTCTCCTTTGGAAGGATTGATCTCTGCAGACCTTTCGAGTTTTCAAAGGATGTGAGGCCTCCGGTCGCGATGATGCGGAGGACTAGGTCTTTCTCTGTGGTCTCCACAGGGATTCAGACATCCCTTCGTATTGGGAGATGCAAGACGAGCCTGCATTCAATTCACTGCAGGGATATCCGGGCTTACTTCGAGTCAGAGCATCTCGGTGTCCATTCCACTTGAGGCCACAAACTCAGGGTCCCTCTCACATACCTGTAGCTGAGAGAAGCCTCCTCTTGAGGTGCTTGTGGAAAGTTGGTATTCCTCTTGAGTCGAAGCCAGGGACTAAGCTCTCATCTCGAGTTGATTTGGTGTCCACAGAGCCCTTTCCTGTTGGTCCAGTGACTTTAGGATCCCTCTAGACTTGAGACAGTGATCTTGGGTTTTCTCTGGAGTGCAATCAAGGAAATCAAGGCTCCTTTCACGTTTGATGTGGAACACGGAATTGCTCTGCACGCAGTATAGGGGAATCGGGCCTCATCCAGCAGCGAGGGGGAATTCTCATGGTTTTTCTCGAGTTGCGGCCGGAACCTGGGGTATATTCTCGAGTTACGACGGGGAGGGCCCTTCCAGACACGTGTTTGTTCAGCGATTTCAGGACTCCTGCCTAGGTGCGAGGGACACCTCGGGATTCTCCTCGAGTCTTGGCATGGCAATTGGGAGGCGTCTCCACGTGAGGCGGGAGACCCAGGGTCCCTTTCCACGTGCCACAGTGATCCTGGGACTCCTATCCATTTTCCAGAGGAGTCAGGCATCGTCTCCTTTGGAAGCATTGATCTCCGCGGACCTCTCGAGTTTTCAAAGGATGTTAGGCCTCCGCTCGCGATGAGGCGGAGAATTAGGTCTTTCTCTGTGGTCTCCACAGGGGATTCAGACATCCCTTCGTCTTGGGAGATGCAAGACGAGCCTGCATTCAATTCACTGCAGGGATATCCGGCCTTACTTCGAGTCAGAGCATCTCGGTGTCCATTCCACTTGAGGCCACAAACTCAGGGTCCCTCTCACATACCTGTAGCTGAGAGAAGCCTCCTGTTGAGGTGCTTGTGGAAAGTTGGTTTTCCTCTTGAGTCGAAGCCAGGGACTAAGCTCTCGTCTTGAGTTGATTTGGGGTCCACGGAGCCCTTTCGTGTTGCTCCACTGACCTCAGGATCCCTCTAGACTTGAGACAGTGATCTTGGGTTTTCTCTGGAGTGCCATCAAGGAAATCAAGGCTCCTTTCACGTTTGATGTGGAACACGGAATTGCTCTGCACGCAGTGCAGGGGATTCGGGCCTCATCTCGCGGCAAGGGGGAAGTCTCATGGTTTTATTCGAGTTGCGGCCGGAACCTGGTGTATATTCTCGAGTTACAACGGGGAGGGCCCTTCCAGACACATGTTTGTTCAGCGACGTCAGGACTCCTGCCTAGGTGCGAGGGACACCTCGGGATTCTCCTCGAGTCTTGGCATGGCAATTTGGACGCGTCTCCACGCGCGGCGGGAGACCCAGGTTCCCTATACACGTGCAACAGGGATCCTGGGACTCCTATCCATTTTCAAGAGGAGTCAGGCATCGTCTCCTTTGGAAGCATTGATCTCCGCATACCTCTCGAATTTTCAAAGGATGTGAGGCCTCCGGTCGCGATGAGGCGGAGGTCTAGGTCTTTCTCTGTCGTCTCCACAGGGGATTCAGACATCCCTTGGTCTTGGGAGATGCAAGACGAGCCTGCAGTCAATTCACTGCAGGGATATCCGGCCTTACCTCGAGTCAGAGCATCTCGGGGTCCATTCCACTTGAGGCCACAAACTCAGGGACCCTCTCACATACCTGTAGCTGAGAGAAGCCTCCTCTTGAGGTGCTTGTGGAAAGTTGGTATTACACTTGAGTTGAAGCCAGGGACTAAGCTCTCATCTCGAGTTGATTTGGGGTCCACGGAGCCCTTTCGTGTTGTTCCAGTGACGTCAGAATCCCTCTAGACTTGAGACAGTGATCTTGGGTTTTCTCTGGAGTGCCATCAAGGAAATCAAGGCTCCTTTCACGTTTGATGTGGAACACGGAATTGCTCTGCACGCAGTGCAGGGGAATCGGGCCTCATCCAGCAGCGAGGGGGCAGTCTCATTGTTTTTCTCGAGTTGCGGCCGGAACCTGGGGTATATTCTCGAGTTACGACGGGGAGGGCCCTTCCAGACACGTGTTTGTTCAGCGACGTCAGGACTCCTGCCTAGGTGGGAGGGACACCTCGGGATTCTCCGCGAGTCTTGGCATGGCAATTGGTACGCGTCTCCACGTGAGGCGGGAGTCCCAGGGTCCCTTTCCACGTGCCACAGGGATCCTGGGACTCCTATCCATTTTCAGGAGGAGTCAGGCATCGTCTCCTTTGGAAGCATTGATCTCTGCAGACCTCTCGAGTTTTCAAAGGATGTGAGGCCTCCGGTCGCGATGAGGCGGAGAACTAGGACTTTCTCTGTGGTCTCCACAGGGGATTCAGACATCCCTTTGTGTTGGGAGATACAAGACGAGCCTGCATTCAATTCACTGCAGGGATATCCGGCCTTACTTCGAGTCAGAGCATTTCGGTGTCCATTCCATTTGAGACCACAAACTCAGGGTCCCTTTCACATACCTGTAGCTGAGAGAAGCCTCCTCTTGAGGTGCTTGTGTAAAGTTGGTATTCCTCTTGAGTTGAAGCCAGGGACTAAGCTCTCATCTCGAGATGATTTGCGGTCCACGGAGCCCTTTCGTGGTGCTCCAGTGACCTCAAGATCCCTCTAGTCAGAGACAGTGACTTTGGGTTTTCTCTGGAGTGCCATCAAGAAAATCAAGGGTCCTTTCACGTTTGATGTGGAACACGGAATTGCTCTGCACGCAGTGCAGGGGAATCGGGCCTCATCTCGCGGCGAGGGGGAAGTCTCATGGTTTTTTTCGAGTTGCGGCTGGAACCTGGGGTATATTTTCGAGTTACGACGGGGAGGGCCCTTCGAGACACGTGTTTGTTCAGCGACGTCAGGACTCCTGCCTAGGTGCGAGGGACACCTCGGGATTCTCCTCGAGTCTTGGCATGGCAATTGGGACGCATCTCCACATGAGGCGGGAGACCCAGGGTCCCTTTCCACGTGCCACAGGGAGCCTGGGACTCCTATCCATTTTCAGGAGGAGTCAGGCATCGTCTCCTTTGGAAGCATTGATCTCTGCAGACCTCTCGAGTTTTCAAAGGATGTGAGTCCTCCGGACGCGATGAGGCGGAGGACTAGTTGTTTCTGTGTGGTCTACACAGGGGATTCAGACATCCCTTCATCTTGGGAGATGCAAGACGAGCCTGCATTCAATTCACTGCAGGGATATCCGGCCTTACTTCGAGTCAGAGCATTTCGGTGTCCATTCCATTTGAGACCACAAACTCAGGGTCCCTCTCACATACCTGTAGCTGAGAGAAGTCTTCTCTTGAGGTGCTTGTGGAAAGTTGGTATTCCTCTTGAGTCGAAGCCAGGGACTAAGCACTCATCACGAGTTGATTTGGGGTCCACGGAGTCCTTTCCTGTTGCTCCAGTGACCTCAGGATCCCTCTAGACTTGAGACAGTGAACTTGGGTTTTCTCTGGAGTGACATCAAGGAAATCAAGGCTCCGTTCACGTTTGATGTGGAACACGGAATTGTTCTTCTCAGAGTGTAGGGGAATCGGGCCTCATCTCGCGGCGAGGGGGAAGTCTCGTGGTTTTTCTCGAGTTGCGGCCGGAACCTGGGGTATATTCTCGAGTTACCACGGGGAGGGCCCTTCCAGACACGTGTTTGTTCAGCGAAGTCAGGACACCTGCCTAGGTGCGAGGGACACCTCGGGATTCTCCGCGAGTCTTGGCATGGCAATTGGTACGCGTCTCCACGTGAGGCGGGAGTCCCAGGGTCCCTTTCCACGTGCCACAGGGATCCTGTGACTCCTATCCAATTTCAAGAAGAGTCAGGCATCGTCTCCTTTTGAAGCATTGATCTCCGCGGACCTCTCGAGTTTTCAAAGGATGTGAGGCCTCCGGTCGCGATGAGGCGGAGGGCTAGGACTTTCTCTGTGGTCTCCACAGGGGATTCAAACATCCCTTCGTCTTGGGAGATGCAAGACGAGCCTGCATTCAATTCACTGCAGGGATATCCGGCCTTACTTCGAGTCAGAGCATTTCGGTGTCCATTCCATTTGAGACCACAAACTCAGGGTCCCTCTCACATACCTGTAGCTGAGAGAAGCCTCCTCTTGAGGTGCTTGTGGAAAGTTGGTATTCATCTTGAGTCGAAGCCAGGGACTAAGCTCTCATCTGGAGTTTATTTGGGGTCCACGGAGCCCTTTCGTGGTGCTCCAGTGACCTCAGGATCCCTCTAGTCTAGAGACAGTGACTTTGGGTTTTCTCTGGAGTGCCATCAAGGAAATCAAGGGTCCTTTCACGTTTGATGTGGAACACGGAATTGCTCTGCACGCAGTGCAGGGGAATCGGGCCTCATCTCGTGGCGAGGGGGAAGTGTCATGGTTTTTTTCGAGTTGCGGCCGGAACCTGGGGTATATTCTCGAGTTACGACGGGGAGGGCCCTTCCAGACACGTGTTTGTTCAGCGACGTCAGGACTCCTGCCTAGGAGCGAGGGACACCTCGGGCTTCTCATCGAGTCTTGGCATGGCAATTGGGACGCATCTCCACGTGAGGCGGGAGACCCAGGGTCCCTTTCCACGTGCCCCAGGGAGCCTGGGACTCCTATCCATTTTCAGGAGGAGTCAGGCATCGTCTCCTTCGGAAGCATTGATCTCTGCAGATCTCTCGAGTTTTCAAAGGATGTGAGTCCTCCGGACGCGATGAGGCGGAGGACTAGTTGTTTCTGTGGGGTCTCCACAGGGGTTTCAGACATCCCTTCATCTTGGGAGATGCAAGACGAGCCTGCATTCAATTCACTGCAGGGATATCCGGCCTTACTTCGAGTCAGAGTATTTCGGTGTCCATTCCATTTGAGACCACAAACTCAGGGTCCCTCTCACATAACTGTAGCTGAGAAAAGCCTCCTCTTGAGGTGTTTGTGGAAAGTTGGTATTCCTCTTGAGTCGAAGCCAGGGACTAAGCACTCATCACGAGTTGATTTGGGGTCCACGGAGCCTTTTGGTGTTGCTCCAGTGACCTCAGGATCCCTCTAGACTTGAGACAGTGATCTTGGGTTTTCTCTGGAGTGCCATCAAGGAAATCAAGGCTCCTTTCACGTTTAATTTCGAACACGGAATTGCTCTGCACGCAGTGCAGGGGAATTGGGCCTCATCTCGCGGCTAGGGGGAAGTCTCATTGTGTTTCTCGAGTTGTTGCCGGAATCTGGGGTATATTCTCGAGTTACGATGGGGAGGGCCCTTCCAGACACGTGTTTGTTCAGCGATGTCAGGACTCCTGCCTAGGTGCGAGGGACACCTCGGGATTCTCCACGAGTCTTTTCATGGCAATTGGAACTCGTCTCCACGTGAGGCGGGAGACCCAGTGTCCCTTTCAACGTGCCACAGGCATCCTGGGACTCCTCTCTATTTTCAAGAGGAGTCAGGCATCGTCTCCTTTGGAAGCATTGATCTACGCGGACCTCTCGAGTTTTCAAAGGATGTGAGGCCTCCGGTCGCGTTGAGGCGGAGGACTAGGTCTCTCTGTGGTCTCCACAGGGGATTCAGACATCCCTTCGTCTTGGGAGATGCAAGACGAGCCTTCATTCAATTCACTGCAGGGATATCCAGCCTTACTTCGAGTCAGAGCATCTCGGTGTCCATTCCACTTGAGGCCACAAACTCAGGGTCCCTTTCACTTACATGTAGATGAGAGAAGCCTCCTCGTGAGGTGCTTGTGGAAACTTGGTATTCCTCTTGAGTCGAAGCCAGGGACTAAGCTCTCATCTGGAGTTTATTTGGGGTCCACGGAGCCTTTTCGTGTTGCTCCAGTGACCTCAGGATCCGTCTAGACTTGAGACAGTGATCTTGGGTTTTCTCTGGAGTGCCATCAAGGAAATCAAGGCTCCTTTCACGTTTGATGTGGAACACGGAATTGCTCTGCACGCAGTGCAGGGGAATGGGGCCTCATTCAGCGGCGAGGGGGAAGTCTCATGGTTTTTCTCGAGTTGCTGCCGGAACCTGGGGTATATTCTCGAGTTATGACGGGGAGGGCCCTTCCAGACACGTGTTTGTTCAGCGACGTCAGGACTCCTGCCTAGGTGCGAGGGACACCTCGGGATTCTCCTCGAGTCTTGGCATGGCAATGGGGACGCGTCTCCACGTGAGGCCGGAGACCCAGGGTCCCTTTCCACGTGCCACAGGGATCCTGGGACTCGTATCCATTTTCAAGAGGAGTCAGGCATCGTCTCCTTTGGAAGCATGGATCTCCGCGGACCTCTCGAATTTTCAAAGGATGTGAGGCCTCCGGTCGCGATGAGGCGGTAAATTAGGTCTTTCTCTGTGGTCTCCACAGGGGATTCAGACATCCCTTCGTCTTGGGAGATGCAAGATGAGCCTGCATTCAATTCACTGCAGGGATATCCGGCCTTACTTCGAGTCAGAGCATCTCGGTGTCCATTCCACTTGAGGCCACAAACTCAGGGTCCCTCTCACATACCTGTAGCTGAGAGAAGCCTCCTCTTCAGGTCCTTGTGAAAAGTTGGTATTCCTCTTGAGTCGAAGCCAGGGACTAAGCTCTCATCTCGAGTTGATTTGGGGTCCACGGAGCCCTTTCGTGTTGTTCCAGTGACCTCAGGATCCCTCTAGACTTGAGAGAGTGATCTTGGGTTTTCTCTGGAGTGCCATCAAGGAAATCAAGGCTCCTTTCACGTTTGATGTGGAACACGGAATTGCTCTGCACGCAGTGGAGGGGAATCGGGCCTCATCCAGCAGCGAGGGGGAAGTCTCATGGTTTTTCTCGAGTTGCGGCCGTAACCTGGGGTATATTCTCGAGTTATGACGGGGAGGGCCCTTCCAGACACGTGTTTGTTCAGCGACGTCAGGACTCCTGCCTAGGTGCGAGGGACACCTCGGGATTCTCCGCGAGTCTTGGCATGGCAATTGGTACGCGTCTCCACGTGAGGCGGGAGTCCCAGGGTCCCTTTCCACGTGCCACAGGGATCCTGGGACTCCTATCCATTTTGAAGAAGAGTCAGGCATCGTCTCCTTTGGAAGCATCGATCTCCGCGGACCTCTCGAGTTTTCAAAGGATATGAGGCCTCCGGTCGCGATGATGTGGAGGGCTAGGACTTTCTCTGTGGTCTCCACAGGGGATTCAGACATCCCTTCGTCTTGGGAGATGCAAGACGAGCCAGCATTCAATTCACTGCAGGGATATCCAGCCTTACTTCGAGTCAGAGCATCTCGGTGTCCATTCCACTTGAGGCCACAAACTCAGGGTCCCTCTCACATACATGTAGATGAGAGAAGCCTCCTCGTGAGGTGCTTGTGGAAAGTTGGTATTCCTCTTGAGTCGAAGCCAGGGACTAAGCTCTCATCTGGAGTTTATTTGGGGTTCACGGAGCCCTTTCGTGTTGCTCCAGTGACCTCAGGATCCCTCTAGACTTCAGACAGTGATCTTGGGTTTTCTCTGGAGTGCCATCAAGGAAATCAAGGCTCCTTTCACGTTTGATGTGGAACACGGAATTGCTCTGCACGCAGTGCAGGGAAATTGGGCCTCATTCAGCGGCGAGGGGGAAGTCTCATGGTTTTTCTCGAGTTGCTGCCGGAACCTGGGGTATATTCTCGAGTTACGACGGGGAGGGCCCTTCCAGACACGTGTTTGTTCAGCGACGTCAGGACTCCTGCCTAGGTGCGAGGGACACACCGGGATTCTCCTCGAGTCTTGGCATGGCAATGGGGACGCGTCTCCACGTGAGGCGGGAGACCCAGGGTCCCTTTCCACGTGCCACAGGGATCCTGGGACTCCTATCCATTTTCAAGAGGAGTCAGGCATCGTCTCCTTTGGAAGCATGGATCTCCGCGGACCTCTCGAATTTTCAAAGGATGTGAGGCCTCCGGTCGCGATGAGGCGGAGAATATGGTCTTTCTCTGTGGTCTCCACATCGGATTCAGACATCCCTTCGTCTTGGGAGATGCAAGACGAGCCTGCATTCACTTCACTGCAGGGATATCCGGCCTTACTTCGAGTCAGAGCATCTCGGTGTCCATTCCACTTGAGGCCACAAACTCAGGGTCCCTCTCACATACCTGTAGCTGAGAGAAGCCTCCTCTTGAGGTGCTTGTGGAAAGTTGGTATTCCTCTTGAGTCGAAGCCAGGGACTAAGCTCTCATCTCGAGATGATTTGGGGTCCACGGAGGCCTTTCGTGTTGCTCCAGTGACCTCAGGATCCCTCTAGACTTGAGACAGTGATCTTGGGTTTTCTCTGGAGTGCCATCAAGGAAATCAAGGCTCCTGTCACTTTTGATGTCGAACACGGAATTGCTCTGCACTCAGTGGAGGGGAATCGGGCCTCATCTTACGGCGAGGGGGAAGTCTCATGGTTTTACTCGAGTTGCGGCCGGAACCTGGGGTATATTCTCGAGTTACGACGGGGAGGGCCCTTCCAGACACGTGTTTGTTCAGCGACGTCAGGACTCCTGACTAGGTGCGAGGGACACCTCGGGATTCCCCTCGAGTCTTGGCATGGCAATTGGGACGCGTCTCCACGTGAGGCGGGAGACCCAGGGTCCCTTTCAACGTGCCACAGGGATCCTGGGACTCCTATCAATTTTCAAGAGGAGTCAGGCATCGTCTCCTTTGGAAGCATTGATCTCCGCAGTCCTCTCGAGTTTTCAAAGGATGTGAGGCCTCCGGTCGCGTTGAGGCGGAGGACTACGTCTTTCTCTGTGGTCTCCACAGGGGATTCAGACATCCCTTCGTCTTGGGAGCTGCAAGACGAGCCTGCATTCAATTCACTGTAGGGATATCCAGTCTTACTTCGAGTCAGAGCATCTCGGTGTCTATTCCACTTGAGGCCACAAAATCAGGGTCCCTCTCACATACCTGTAGCTGAGAGAAGCCTCCTCTTGAAGTGCTTGTGGAAAGTTGGTATTCCTCTTGAGTCGAAGCCAGGGACTAAGCTATCATCTCGAGTTGATTTGGCGTCCACGGAGCCTTTTCGAGTTGCTCCAGTGACCTCAGGATCCCTCTAGACTTGAGACAGTGATCTTGGGTTTTCTCTGGAATGCCATCAAGGAAATCAAGGCTCCTTTCACGTTTGAGGTGGAACACGGAATTGCTCTGCATGCAGTGCAGGGGAATCGGGCCTCATCTCGCGGCAAGGGGGAAATCTCATGGTTTTTCTCGAGTTGCGGCCGGAACCTGGGGTATATTCTCGAGTAACGACGGGGAGGGCCCTTCCAGACACGTGTTTGTTCAGCGATTTCAGGACTCCTGCCTAGGTGCGAGGGACACCTCGGGATTCTCCTCGAGTCTTGGCATGGCAATTGGGACGCGTCTCCACATGAGGCGGGAGACCCAGGGTCCCTTTCCACGTGCCACAGGGATCCTGGAACTCCTATCCATTTTCAAGAGGAGTCAGGCATCGTCTCCTTTGGAAGCATTGATCTCCGCGGACCTCTCGAGTTTTCAAAGGATGTGAGGCCTCCGGTCGCTTCGAGGCGGACGACTAGGTCTTTCTCTGTCATCTCCACCGGGGATTCAGACATCCCTTCGTCTTGGGAGATGCAAGACGAGCCTGATTCAATTCACTGCAGGGATATCCGGCCTTACTTCGAGTCAGAGCATCTCGGTGTCCATTCCACTTGAGGCCACAATCTCAGGGTCCCTCTCACATACCTGTAGCTGAGAGAAGCCTCCTCTTGAGGTGCTCTTGGAAAGTTGGTATTCCTCTTGAGTCGAAGCCAGGGACTAAGCTCTCATCTCGAGTTGATCTGGTGTCCACGGAGCCCTTTCATGTTGCTCCAGTGACCTCAGGATCCCTCTAGATTTGAGACAGTGATCTTGGGTTTCCTCTGGAGTGCCATCAAGGAAATCAAGGCTCCTTTCACGTTTGATGTGGAACTCGGAATTGCTCTGCACACATTGCAGGGGAATCGGGCCTCATCTCGCGGCGAGGGGGAAGTCTCATTGTTTTTCTCCAGTTGCGGCCAGAACCTGGGGTATATTCTCGAGTTACGACGGGGAGGGCCCTTCCAGACACGTGTTTGTTCAGCGATGTCAGGACTCCTGCCTAGGTGCGAGGGACACCTCGGGATTCTCCTCGAGTTTTGGCATGGCAATTGGGACGCATCTCCACGTGAGGCGGGACACCCAGTGTCCCATTCCAGGTGCCACAGGGATCCTGGGATTCCTATCCATTTTCAGGAGGAGTCAGGCATCGTCTCCTTTGGAAGCATTGATCTCCGCGGACCTCTCGAGTTTTCAAAGGATGTGAGGCCTCCGGTCGCGATGAGGCGGAGGACTAGGTCTTTCTCTGTGGTCTCCACAGGAGATTCAGACATCCCTTCGTCTTGGGAGATGCAAGACGAGCCTGCATTCAATTCACTGCAGGGATATCCGGGCTTACTTCGAGTCAGAGCGTCTCGGTGTCCATTCCACTGAAGGCCACAAACTCAGGGTCCCTCTCACATACCTGTAGCTGAGAGAAGCCTCCTCTTGAGGTGCTTGTGTAAAGTTGGTATTCCTCTTGAGTCGAAGCCAGGGACTAAGCTCTCATCTCGAGTTGATTTGGGGTCCACGGAGCCCTTTCGTGTTGCTCCAGTGACCTCAGGATCCCTCTAGACTTGAGACAGTGATCTTGGGTTTTCTCTGGAGTGCCATCAAGGAAATCAAGGCTCCTTTCACGTTTGATGTGGAACACGGAATTGCTCTGCACGCAGTCCAGGGGAATCGGGCCTCATGTAGCGGCGAGGGGGAAGTCTCATGGATTTTCTCGAGTTGCGGCCGGAACCTGGGGTATATTCTCGAGTTACGACGGGGAGGGCCCTTCCAGACACGTGTTTGTTCAGCGACGTCAGGACTCCTGCCTAGGTGCGAGGGACATCTCGGGATTCTCCTCGAGTCTTGGCATGGCAATTTGGACGCGTCTCCACGTGAGGCGGGAGACCCAGGGTCCCTTTCCACGTGCCACAGGGATCCTGGGACTCCTATCCATTTTCAAGAGGAGTCAGGCATCGTCTCCTTTGGAAGCATTGATCTTCGCATACCTCTCGAATTTTCAAAGAATATGAGGCCTCCCGTCGCGATGAGGCGGAAAATTAGGTCTTTCTCTGTGGTCTCCACAGGGGATTCAGACATCCCTTCATCTTCCGAGATGCAAGACGAGCCTGCATTCAATTCACTGCAGGGATATCCGGCCTTACTTCGAGTCAGAGCATCTCGGTGTCCATTCCACTTGAGGCCACAAACTCAGGGTCCCTCTCACATACCTGTAGCTGAGAGAAGCCTCCTCTTGAGGTGCTTGTGGAAAGTTGGGATTCCTCTTGAGTCGAAGCCAGGGACTAAACTCTCATCTCGAGTTGATTTGGGGTCCACGGAGCCCTTTCGTGTTGCTCCACTGACCTCAGGATCCCTCTAGACTTGAGACAGTGATCTTGGGTTTTCTCTGGAGGGCCATCAAGGAAATCAAGGCTTTTTTCACGTTTGATGTGGAACACGGAATTGCTCTGCACGCAGTGCAGGGGAATCGGGTCTCATCTCGCGGCGAGGGGGAAGTCTCATGGTTTTTCTCGAGTTACGGCGGGAACCTGGGTATATTCTCGAGTTACGACGGGGAGGGCCCTTCCTGACACAGGTTTGTTCAGCGACGTCAGGACTCCTGCCTAGGTGCGAGGGACACCTCGGGATTCTCCTCGAGTCTTGGCATGGCAATTGGGACGCGTATCCACGTGAGGCGGGAGACCCAGGGTCCCTTTCCACGTGCCACAGGGATCCTGGGACTCCTAACCATTTTCAAGAGGAGTCAGGCATCGTCTCCTTTGGAAGCATTGATCTCCGCGGACCTCTCGAGTTTTCAAAGGATGTGAGGCCTCCGGTCGCGATGAGGCGGAGGACTAGGTCTTTCTCTGTGGTCTCCACAGCGGGTTCAGATATCCCTTCGTCTTGGGAGATGCAAGACGAGCCTGCATTCAATTTACTGCAGGGATATCCGTCCTTACGTCGAGTCAGAGCATCTCGGTGTCCATTCCACTTGAGGCCACAAACTTAGGGTCCCTCTCACATACCTGTAGCTGAGAGAAGCCTCCTCTTGAGGTGCTTGTGGAAAGTTGGGATTCCTCTTGAGTCGAAGACAGGGACTAAGCTCTCATCTCGAGTTGATTTGTGGTCCACGGAGCCCTTTAGTGTTGCTCCAGTGACGTCAGGATCACTCTAGACTTGACACAGTGAACTTGGGTATTCTCTGGAGTGCCATCAAGGAAATCAAGGCTCCTTTCACGTTTGATGTGGAAAACGGAATTGCTCTGCACGCAGTGCAGGGGAATCGGGCCTCATCTCGCGGCGAAGTTGAAGTCTCATGGTTTTTCTCGAGTTGCGGCCGGAACCTGGGGTATATTCTCGAGTTACGACGGGGAGGGCCCTTCCAGACACGTGTTTGTTCAGTGACGTCAGGTCTCCTGCCTAGGTGCGAGGGACACCTCGGGATTCTCCTCGAGTCTTTGCATGGCAATTGGGACACGTCTCCACGTGAGGCGGGAGACCCAGGGTCCCTTTCCACGTGCCACAGGGATCCTGGGACGCCTGTCCATTTTCAAGAGGAGTCAGGCATCGTCTCCTTCGGAAGTATTGATCTAGGCAGAGCTCTCGAGTTTTCAAAGGATATGAGGCCTCCGGTTGCGTTGAGGTGGAGGACTAGGTCTTTCTCTGTGGTCTCCAAAGGGGATTCAGACAACCCTTCGTCTTGGGAGATGCAAGACGAGCCTGCATTCAATTCACTGCAGGGATATCCGGGCTTACTTCGAGTCAGAGCATCTCGGTGTCCATTCCACTTGAGGCCACAAACTCAGGGTCCCTCTCACATACCTGTAGCTGAGAGAAGCCTCCTCTTGAGGTGCTTGTGGAAAGTTGGTATTCCTCTTGAGTCGAAGCCAGGGACTAAGCTCTCATCTCGAGTTGATTTGGGGTCCACGGAGCCCTTTCGTGTGGCTCCAGTGACCTCAGGATCCCTCTAGACTTGAGACAGTGATCTTGGGTTTTCTCTGGAGTGCCATCAAGGAAATCAAGGCTCCTTTCACGTTTGATGTGGAACACGGAATTGCTCTGCACGCAGTGCAGGCGTATCGGGCCTCATCTCGCGGTGAAGGGGAAATCTCATGGTTTTTCTCGAGTTGCGGCAGGAACCTGGGGTATATTGTCGAGTTACGACGGGGTGGGCCCTTCCAGACACGTGTTTGTTCAGCGATGTCAGGACTCCTGCCTAGGTGCGAGGGACACCTCGGGAATCTCCTCGAGTCTTGGCATGGCAATTGGCCCGCGTCTCCACGTGAGGCGGGAGACCCAGTGTCCCTTTCCACGTGCCACAGTGATCCTGGGACTCCTATCCATTTTCAAGAGGAGTCAGGCATCGTCTCCTTTGGAAGCATTGATCTCTGCAGACCTTTCGAGTTTTCAAAGGATGTGAGGCCTCCGGTCACCATGAGGCGTTGGACTAGGTCTTCGTCTGTCGTCTCCACAGGGGATTCAGACATCCCTTCGTCTTGGGAGATGCAAGACGAGCCTGCATTCAATTCACTGCAGGGATATCCGGGCTTACTTCGAGTCAGAGCATTTCGGTGTCCATTCCACTTGAGGCCACAAACTCAGGGTCCCTCTCACATACCTGTAGCTGAGAGAAGGCTCCTCTTGAGGTGCTTGTGGAAAGTTGGTATTCCTCTTGATTCAAAGCCAGGGACTAAGCTCTCATCTCGAGTTGATTTGGGGTCCACAGAGCCCTTTCCTGTTGGTCCAGTGACTTTAGGATCCCTCTAGACTTGAGACAGTTATCTTGGGTTTTCTCTGGAGTGCAATCAAGGAAATCAAGGCTCCTTTCACGTTTGATGTGGAACACGGAATTGCTCTGCACGCAGTGCAGGGGAATCGGGCCTCATCCAGCAGCGAGGGGGAAGTCTCATGGTTTTTCTTGAGTTGCGGCCGGAACCTGGGTTATATTCTCGAGTTACGACGGGGAGGGCCCTTCCAGACACGTGTTTGTTCAGCGACGTCAGGACTCCTGCCTAGGTGCGAGGGACACCTCGGGATTCTCCTCGAGTCTTGGCATGGCAATTGGGAGGCGTCTCCACGTGAGGCGGGAGACCCAGGGTCCCTTTCCACGTGCCACAGTTATCCTGGGACTCCTATCCATTTTCCAGAGGAGTCAGGCATCGTCTCCTTTGGAAGCATTGATCTCCGCGGACCTCTCGAGTTTTCAAAGGATGTTAGGCCTCCGCTCGCGATGAGGCGGAGAATTAGGTCTTTCTCTGTGGTCTCCACAGGGGATTCAGACATCCCTTCGTCTTGGGAGATGCAAGACGAGCCTGCATTCAATTCACTGCAGGGATATCCGGCCTTACTTCGAGTCAGAGCATCTCGGTGTCCATTCCACTTGAGGCCACAAAATCAGGGGCCCTCTCACATACCTGTAGCTGAGAGAAGCCTCCTCTTGAGGTGCTTGTGGAAAGTTGGTTTTCCTCTTGAGTCGAAGCCAGGGACTAAGCTCTCATCTCGAGTTGATTTGGGGTCCACGGAGCCCTTTCGTGTTGCTCCACTGACCTCAGGATCCCTCTAGACTTGAGACAGTGATCTTGGGTATTCTCTGGAGTGCCATCAAGGAAATCAAGGCTCCTTTAACGTTTGATGTGGAACACGGAATTGCTCTGCACGCAGTGCAGGGGATTCGGGCCTCATCTCGCGGCGAGGGGGAAGTCTCATGGTTTTTCTCGAGTTGCAGCCGGAACCTGGGGTATATTCTCGAGTTACGACGGGGAGGGCCCTTCCAGACACGTGTTTGTTCAGCGACGTCAGGACTCCTGCCTAGGTGCGAGGGACACCTCGGGATTCTCCTCGAGTCTTGGCATGGCAATTTGGACGCGTCTCCACGCGCGGCGGGAGACCCAGGATCCCTATCCACGTGCCACAGGGATCCTGGGACTCCTATCCATTTTCAAGAGGAGTCAGGCATCGTCTCCTTCGGAAGTATTGATATCCGCGGACCTCTCGAGTTTTCAAAGGATGTGAGGCCTCCGGTTGCGTTGAGGTGGAGGACTAGGTCTTTCTCTGTGGTCTCCACAGGGGATTCAGACAACCCTTCGTCTTGGGAGATGCAAGACGAGCCTGCATTCAATTCACTGCCGGGATATCCGGCCTTACTTCGAGTCAGAGCATCTCGGTGTCCATTCCACTTGAGGCCACAAACTCAGGGTCCCTCTCACATACCTGTAGCTGAGAGAAGCCTCCTCTTGAGGTGGTTGTGGAAAGCTGGTATTCCTCTTGAGTCGAAGCCAGGGACTAAGCTCTCATCTCGAGTTGATTTGTGGTCCACGGAGCCCTTTCGTGTTACTCCAGTGACCTCAGGATCCCTCTAGACTTGAGACAGTGAATTTGGGTATTCTCTGGAGTGCCATCAAGGAAATCAAGGCTCCTTTCACGTTTGATGTGGAACACGGAATTGTTCTGCACACAGTGCAGGGGAATCGGGCTTCATCTCGCGGCGAGGGGGAAGTCTCGTGGTTTTTCTCGAGTTGCGGCCGAAACCTGGGGTATATTCTCGAGTTACGACGGGGAGGGCCCTTCCAGACACGTGTTTGTTCAGCGACATCAGGACTTCTGCCTAGGTACGAGGGACACCTCGGGATTCTCCTCGATTCTTGGCATGGCAATTGGTACGCGTCTCCACGTGAGGCGGGAGACCCAGGGTCCCTTTCCACGTGCCACAGGGATCCTGGGACTCCTATCCATTTTCAAGAGGAGTCAGGCATCGTCTCCTTTGGAAGCATTGAGCTCCGCGGACCTCTTGAGTTTTCAAGGGATGTGAGGCCTCCGGTCGTGATGAGGTGGAGAACTAGGTCTTTCTCTGTGGTCTCCACAGGGGATTCAGACATCCCTTCGTCTTGGGAGATGCAAGACGAGCCTGCATTCAATTCACTGCAGGGATATCTGGCATTACTTCGAGTCACTGCATATCGGTGTCCATTCCACTGGAGGCCATAAACTCAGGGTCCCTATCACATACCTGTAGCTGACAAAAGCCTCCTCTTGAGGTGCTTGTGGAAAGGTGGCATTCCTCTTGAGTCGAAGCCAGGGACTAAGCTCTCATCTCGAGTTGATTTGGGGTCCACGGAGCCCTTTCGTGTTGCCACAGTGACCTCATGATACCTCCAGACTTGAGACAGTGATCTTGGGTTTTCTCTGGAGTGCCATCAAGGAAATCAAGGCTCCTTTCACGTTTGATGTGGAACACGGAATTGCTCTGCACGCAGTGCAGGGGAATCGGGCCTCATCTCGCGGCGAGGGGGAAGTCTCATGGTTTTTCTCGAGTTGCGGCCGGAACCTGGGGTATATTCTCGAGTTACGACGGGGAGGGCCCTTCCAGATACGTGTTTGTTCAGCGACGTCAGGACTCCTGCCTAGGTGGGAGGGACACCTCGGGATTCTCCACGAGTCTTGGCATGGCATTTGGGACGCGTCTCCACGTGAGGCGGGAGACCAAGGGTCCCTTTCCACGTGCCACAGGGATCCTGGGACTCCTATCCATTTTGAAGAGGAGTCAGGCATCGTCTCCTTTGGAAGCATTGATCTCCGCGGACCTCTCGAGTTTTCAAAGGATGTGAGGCCTCCGGTCGGGATGAGGCGGAGAACTAGTTCTTTCTCTGTGGTCTCCACAGGGGATTCAGACATCCCTTCCTCTTGGGAGATGCAAGACGAGCCAGCATTCAATTCACTGCAGGGATATCCAGCCTTAGTTCGAGTCAGAGCATCTCGGTGTCCATTCCACTTGAGGCCACAAACTCAGGGTCCCTCTCACATACCTGTAGCTGAGAGAAGCCTCCTCTTGAGGTGCTTGTGGAAAGTTGGTGTTCCTCTTGAGTCGAAGCCAAGGACTAAGTTCTCATCTCGAGTTGACTTGGGGTCCACGGAGCCCTTTCGTGTTGCTCCAGTGACCTCAGGATCCTTCTAGACTTGAGACAGTGATCTTGGGTTTTCTCTGCAGTGCCATCAAGGAAATCAAGGCTCCTTTCACGTTTGATGTGGAACACGGAATTGCTCTGCACGCAGTGCAGGGGATTCGGGCCTCATCTCGCGGCGAGGGGGAAGTCTCATGGTTTTTCTCGAGTTGCGGCCGGAACCTGGGGTATATTCTCGAGTTACGACAGTGAGGGCCCTTCCAGACACGTGTTTGTTCAGCGACGTCAGGACTCCTGCCTAGGTGCGAGGGACAACTCGGCATTCTCCTCGAGTCTTGACATGGCAATTGGGACGCGTCTCCACTTGAGGCGGGAGACCCAGCGTCCATTCCCACGTGCCACAGGGATCCTGGGACTCCTATCCATTTTCAAGAGGAGTCAGGCATCGTCTCCTTTGAAAGCATTGATCTCCGCGGAGGTCTCGAGTTTTCAAAGAATGTGAGGCCTCCAGTCACGAAAAGGTGGAAAACTAGGGCTTCTCTGTCGTCTCCACAGGGGATTCAGACATCTCTTCGTCTTGCGAGATGCAAGACGAGCCTGCATTCAATTCACTTCAGGGATATCCGGTCTTACTTCGAGTCAGAGCATCTCGGTGTCCATTCCACTTGAGGCCACAAACTCAGGGGCCCTCTCACATACCTGTAGCTGAGAGAAGCCTCCTCTTGAGGTGCTTGTGGAAAGTTGGTATTCCTCTTGAGGCGAAGCCAGGGACTAAGCTCTCATTTCGAGTTGATTTGGGGTCCACGGAGCCCTTTCGTGTTGCTCCAGTGACCTCAGGATCCCTCTAGACTTGAGACAGTGATTCTGGTATTTCTCTGGAGTGCCATCAAGGAAATCAAGGCTCCTTTCAGGTTTGATGTGGAACACGGAATTGCTCTGCACGCAGTGAAGGGGAATCGGGCCTCATCTCGCGGCGAGGGGGAAGTCTCATGGTTTTTTGCGAGTTGTGGCCGGAACTTGGGGTATATTCTCGAGTTACGACAGGGAGGGCCCTTCCAGACACGTGTTTGGTCAACAACGTCAGGACTCCTGCCTAGGTGCGAGGGACACCTCGGGATTCTCCTCGAGTCTTGGCATGGCAATTGGGACGCGTCTGCACGTGAGGCGGGAGACCCAGGGTCCCTTTCCACGTGCCACAGGGATCCTGGGACTCCTATCCATTTTCAAGAGGAGTCAGGCATCGTCTCCTTTGGAAGCATTGATCTCCGCGGACCTCTTGAATTTTCAAAGGATGTGAGGCCTCCGGTCGGGATGAGGCGGAGAACTAGGTCTTTCTCTGTGGTCTCCACAGGGGATTCAGACATCCCTTCGTCTTGGGAGATGCAAGACTAGCCTACATTCAATTCACTGCAGGGATATCTGGCCTTACTTCGAGTCAGAGCATCTCGGTGTCCATTCCACTTGAGGCCACAAACTCAGGGTCCCTCTCACATACATGTAGATGAGAGTAGACTCCTCTTGAGGTGCTTGTGGAAAGTTGGTATTCCTCTTGAGTCGAAGCCAGGGACTAAGCTCTCATCTCGAGTTGATTTGGGGTCCACGGAGCCCTTTCCTGTTGCTCCAGTGACCTCAGGATCCCTCTAGACTTGAGACAGTGATCTTGGGTTTCTTCTGGAGTGCCATCAAGGAAATCAAGGCTCCTTTCCCATTTGATGTGGAACACGGAATTGCTCTGCACGCAGTGCAGGGGAATCGGGCCTAATCTCGCGGCGAGGTGGAAGTCTCATGGTTTTTCTCGAGTTGCGGCCGGAACCTGGGGTATATTCTCGAGTTACGACGGGGAGGGCCCTTCCAGACACGTGTTTGTTCAGCGACGTCAGGACTCCTGCCTAGGTGCGAGGGACACCTCGGGATTCTCCTCGAGTCTTGGCAAGGCAATTGGGACGCGTCTCCACGTGAGGCGGGAGACCCAGGGTCCCTTTCCACGTGCCACAGGGATCCTGGGACTCCTATCCATTTTCAAGAGGAGTCAGGCATCGCCACCTTTGAAAGCATTGATCTCCGCGGACCTCTCGTGTTTTCAAAGGATGTGAGGCCTCCGGACGCGATGAGGCGGAGAACTAGGTCTTTCTTGTGGTCTCCACAGGTGATTCAGACATCCCTTCGTCTTGGGAGATGCAAGACGAGCCTGCATTCAATTCACTGCAGGGATATCCGGCCTTACCTATGTCAGAGCATCTCGGTGTCCATTCCACTTGAGGCCACAAACTCAGGGTCCCTCTCACATACCTGTAGCTGAGAGAAGCCTCGTCTTGAGGTGCTTGTGAAAAGTTGGTATTCCTCTTGAGTCGAAGCCAGGGACTAAGCTCTCATCTCGAGTTGATTTGGGGTCCATGGAGCCCTTTCGTGTTGCTACAGGGACCTCAGGATCCCTCTAGACTTGAGACAGTGATCTTGGGTGTTCTCTGGAGTGCCATCAAGGAAATCAAGTCTCCTTTCACGTTTGATGTGGAACACGGAATTGCTCTACACACAGTGCAGTGGAATCGTGCCTCATCTCGTGGCGAGGGGGACGTCTCATGGTTTTTCTCGAGTTGCTTCCGGAACCTGGGGTATATTCTCGTGTTACAACATGGAGGGCCCTTCCAGACACGTCATAGGTGCGAGGGACAACTTCGGATTCTCCACGAGTCTTGGCATGGCAATTGGGACGCGTCTCCTCGTGAGGCGGGAGACCCAGGGTCCCTGTCCACGTGCCACAAGGATCCTGGGTCTCCTATCCATTTTCAAGAGTAGTCAGGAATCGTCTCCTTCATAAGTATTGATCTCCGCGGACCTCTCGAGTTTTCAAAGGATGTGAGGCCTCCGGTCGCGATGAGCCGGAGAACTAGGTCTTTCTCTGTGCTCTCCACAGTGGATTCAGACATCCCTTCGCTTGGGAGATGCAAGACGAGCCTGCATTCAATTCACTGCAGTGATATCCTGCCTTACTTCGAGTCAGAGCATCTCGGTGTCCATTCTACTTGATGCCACAAACTCAGGGTCCCTCTCACATACCTGTAGCTGAGAGAAGCCTCCTCTTGAGGTGCTTGTGGAAAGTTGGTATTCCTCTTGGTCGAAGCCAGGGACTAATCTTTCATCTCGAGTTGATTTGGGGTCCACGGAGCCCTTTCGTGTTGCTACACTTATTTTAGGATCCCTCTAGACTTGAGACAGTGATCTTGGGTTTTCTCTGGAGTGCCATCAAGGAAATCAAGGCTCCTTTCACGTTTGATGTGGAACACGGAATTGCTCTGCCCGCAGTGCAGGGGATTCGGGCCTCATCTCGCGGCGAGGGGGAAGTCTCATGGTTTTTCTCGAGTTGCGTCCGGAACCTGGGGTATATTCTCGAGTTACGACAGTGAGGGCCCTTCCAGACACGTGTTTGTTCAGCGACGTCAGGACTCCTCCCTAGGTGCGAGGGACACCTCGGCAATCTCCTCGAGTCTTGACATGGCAATTGGGACGCGTCTCCACGTGAGGCGGGAGACCCAGCGTCCCTTCCCACGTGCCACAGGGATCCTGGGACTCCTATCCATTTTCAAGAGGAGGCAGGCATCGTCTCCTTTGGAAGCATTGATCTCCGGGGACCTCTCGAGTTTTCAAAGGATGTGAGGCTTCCGGTCGCGATGAGGGGGAGAACTAGTTCTTTCTCTGTGGTCTCCACAGGGGATTCAGACATCCCTTCCTCTTGGGAGATGCAAGACGAGCCTGCATTCAATTCACTGCAGGGATATCCAGCCTTAGTTCGAGTCAGAGCATGTCGGTGTCCATTCCACTGGAGGCCACAAACTCAGGGTCCCTCTCACATACCTGTAGCTGAGAGAAGCCTCCTCTTGAGGTGCTTGTGGAAAGTTGGTGTTCCTCTTGAGTCGAAGCCAAGGACTAAGTTCTCCTCTCGAGTTGACTTGGGATCCACGGAGCCCTTTCGTGTTGCTCCAGTGACCTCAGGATCCCTCTAGACTTGAGACAGTGATCTTGGTTTTTCTCTGGAGTACCATCAAGGAAATCAAGGCTCCTTTCACGTTTGATGTGGAAAACGGAATTGCTCTGCACGCAGTGCAGGGGAATCGGGCCTCATCTCGCGGCGAGGGGGAAGTCTCATGGTTTTCCTCGAGTTGCGGCCGGATCCTTGGGTATATTCTGGAGTTACGACTGGGAGGGCCCTTCCAGACACGTGTTTGTTCAGCGACGTCAGGACTCCTGCCTAGGTGCGAGGGACACCTCAGGATTCTCCTCGAGTCTTGGCATGGCAATTGGGACGCGTCTCCATGTGAGGCGGGAGACCCAGTGTCCCTTCCAACGTGCCAGAGGGATCCTGGGACTCCTATCCATTTTCAAGAGGATTCAGGCATCGTCTCCTTTGGAAGCATTGATCTCCGCGGACCTCTCGAGTTTTCAAAGGATGTGAGGCCTCCGGTCGCGGTGAGGCGGAGGACTAGGTCTTTCTCTGTGGTCTCCACAGGGGATTAAGACATCCCCTCGTCTTGGGAGATGCAAGACGAGCCTGCATTCAATTCACTGCAGGGATATCCTATCTTACTTCGAGTTAGAGCATCTCGGTGTCCATTCCACTTGAGGCCACAAACTCAGGGTCCCTCTCACATACCTGTAGCTGAGAGAAGCCTCCTCTTGAGGTGCTTGTGGAAAGTTGGTATTCCTCTTGAGTCGAAGCCAGGGACTAAGCTCTCATCTCGAGTTGATTTGGGGTCCAAGGATCCCTTTCGTGTTGCTCCAGTGACCTCAGGATCCCTCTAGACTTGAGCCAGTGATCTTGGGTTTTCTCTGGAGTGCCATCAAGGAAAGCAAGGCTCCTTTCACGTTTGATGTGGAACACGGAGTTGCTCTGCACGCAGTGCAGGGAATTCGGGCCTCATCTCGCGGCGAGGGGGAAGTCTCATAGTTTTTCTCGAGTTGCGGCCGGAACCTGGGGTATATTCTCGAGTTACAACAGTGAGGGCCCTTCCAGACACGTGTTTGTTCAGCGACGTCAGGACTCCTGCCTAGGTGCGAGGGACAACTCGGGATTCTCCTCGAGTCTTGACATGGCAATTGGAACGCGTCTCCACGTGAGGCGGGAGACCCAGGGTCCCTTCCCACGTGCCACAGGGATCCTGGGAATCCTATCCATTTTCAAGAGGAGTCAGGCATCGTCTACTTTGGAAGCATTGATCTCTGCGGACCTGTCGAGTTTTCAAAGGATGTGAGGCCTCCAGTCGCGAAAAGGTGGAGAACTAGGGCTTCTCTGTGGTCTCCACAGGGGATTCAGACAACCCTTTGTCTTGGGAGATGCAAGACGAGCCTGCATTCAATTCACTGCAGGGACATCCGGCCTTACTTCGAGTCAGAGCATCTCGGTGTCCATTCCACTTGAGGCCACAAAGTCATGGTCCTTCTCATATACATGTAGCTGAGAGAAGCCTCCTCTTGAGGTGCTTGTGGAAAGTTGGTGTTCCTCTTGAGTCGAAGCCAAGGACTAATCTCTCATCTCGAGTTGACTTGGGGTCCACGGAGCCCTTTCTTGTTGCTCCAGTGACCTCAGGATCCCTCTAGAATTGAGACAGTGATCTTGGGTTTTCTCTGGAGTGCCATCAAGGAAATCAAGGCTCCTTTCACGTTTGATGTGGAACACGGAATTGCTCTGCACGCAGTGCAGGGGAATCGGGCCTCATCTCGCGGCGAGGGGGAAGTCTCATGGTTTTTCTCGACTTGCGGTCGAAAGCTGGGGTATATTCTCGAGTTACGCTGGGGAGGGCCCTTCCAGACACGTGTTTGTTCAGCGACGTCAGGACTCCTGCCTAGGTGCGAGGGACACCTCGGGATTCTCCTCGAGTCTTGGCATGGCAATTGGGATGCGTCTCCACGTGAGGCGGGAGACCCAGTGTCCCTTAAACGTACCACAGGGAAGCTGGGACTCCTATCCATTTTCAAGAGGAGTCAGGCATCGTCTCCTTTGGAAGCATTGATCTCCACGGACCTCTCGAATTTTCAAAGGATGTGAGGCCTCCGGTCGTGATGAGGCGGAGGACTAGGTCTTTCTCTGTGGTCTCCACAGGGGATTCAGACATCCCTTCGTCTTCGGAGATGCAAGACGAGCCTGCATTCAATTCACTGCAGGGATATCCGGCCTTACTTCGAGTCAGAAAATCTCGGTGTCCATTCCACTTGAGGCCAGAAACTCAGGGGCCCTCTCACATACCTGTAGCTGAGAGAAGCCTCTTCTTGAGGTGCTTGTGGAAAGTTGGTATTCCTCTTGAGGCGAAGCCAGGGACTAAGCTCTCATCTCGAGTTGATTTGGGGTCCACGGAGCCCTTTCGTGTTGCTCCAGTGACCTCAGGATCCCTGTAGACTTGAGACAGTGATCTTGGGTTTTCTCTGGAGTGCCGTCAAGGAAATCAAGGCTCCTTTCACGTTTGATGTGGAACACGGAATTGCTCTGCACGCAGTGCAGGGGATTCGGGCCTCATCTCGCGGCGAGGGGGAAGTCTCATGGTTTTTCTCGAGTTGCGGATGTAACCTGGGGTATATTCTCGAGTTACGACGGGAAGGGCCCTTCCAGACACGTGTTTGTTCAACGACGTCAGGACTCCTGCCTAGGTGCGAGGGACACCTCGGGATTCTCCTCGAGTCTTGGCATGGCAATTGGGACGCGTCTTCACGTGAGGCGGGAGACCCAGGGTCCCTTTCCAAGTGCCACAGGGATCCTGGGACTCCTATCCATTTTCAAGAGGAGTCAGGCATCGTCTCCTTTGGAAGCATAGATCTCCGCAGACCTCTCGAGTTTTCAAAGGATGTGAGGCCTCTGGTCGGGATGAGGCGGAGGGCTAGGTCTTTCTCTGTGGTCTCCACAGGGGATTCACACATCCCTTCGTCTTGGGAGATGCAAGACGAGCCTGCATTCAATTCACTGCAGGGATATCCGGCCTTAATTTTAGTCAGAGCATCTCTGTGTCCATTCCATTTGAGGCCACAAACTCAGGGTCCCTCTCACATACCTGTAGCTGAGAGAAGCCTCCTCTTGAGGTGCTTGTGGAAAGTTGGTATTCCTCTTGAGGCAAAGCCACGGACTAAGCTCTCATCTCGAGTTGATATGGGGTCCATGGAGACCTTTCGTGTTGCTCCAATGACCTCAGGATCCCTCTAGACTTGAGACAGTGATCTTGGGTTTTCTTTGGAGTGCCATCAAGGAAATCAAGGCTCCTTTCAAGTTTGATGTGGAACACGGAATTGCTCTGCACGCAGTGCAGGGGATTCGGGCCTCATCTCGCGGCGAGGGGGAAGTCTCATGGTTTTTCTCGAGTTGCGGCCGGAACCTGGGGTATATTCTCGAGTTACGACGGGGAGGGCCCTTCCAGACACGTGTTTGTTCAGCGACGTCAGGACTCCTGCCTAGGTGCGAGGGACACCTCGGGATTCTCCTCGAGTCTTGGCATGGCAATTGGGATGCGTCTCCACGTGAGGCGGGAGACCCTGTGTCCCTTTCCACGTGCCACAGGGATCCTGGGACTCCTATCCATTTTCAAGAGGAGTCAGGCATCGTCTCCTTTGGAAGCATTGATCTCCACGGACCTCTCGAGTTTTCAAAGGATGTGAGGCCTCCGGTCGTGATGAGGCGGAGGACTAGGTCTTTCTCTGTGGTCTCCACAGGGGATTCAGACATCCCTTCGTCTTGGGAGATGCAAGACGAGCCTGCATTCAATTCACTGCAGGGATATCCGGCCTTACTTCGAGTCAGAAAATCTCGGTGTCCATTCCACTTGAGGCCAGAAACTCAGGGGCCCTCTCACATACCTGTAGCTGAGAGAAGCCTCTTCTTGAGGTGCTTGTGGAAAGTTGGTATTCCTCTTGAGGCGAAGCCAGGGACTAAGCTCTCATCTCGAGTTGATTTGGGGTCCACGGAGCCCTTTCGTGTTGCTCCAGTGACCTCAGGATCCCTCTAGACTTGAGACAGTGATCTTGGGTTTTCTCTGGAGTGCCATCAAGGAAATCAAGGCTCCTTTCACGTTTGATGTGGAACACGGAATTGCTCTGCACGCAGTGCAGGGGATTCGGGCCTCATCTCGCGGCGAGGGGGAAGTCTCATGGTTTTTCTCGAGTTGTGGATGTAACCTGGGGTATATTCTCGAGTTACGACGGGAAGGGCCCTTCCAGACACGTGTTTGTTCAACGACGTCAGGACTCCTGCCTAGGTGCGAGGGACACCTCGGGATTCTCCTCGAGTCTTGGCATGGCAATTGGGACGCGTCTCCACGTGAGGCGGGAGACCCAGTGTCCCTTCCCACGTGCCACAGGGATCCTGGGACTTCTATCCATTTTCAAGAGGAGTCAGGCATCGTCTCCTTTGGAAGCATTGATCTCCGCAGACCTCTCGAGTTTTCAAAGGATGTGAGGCCTCTGGTCGGGATGAGGCGGAGGGCTAGGTCTTTCTCTGTGGTCTCCACAGGGGATTCAGACATCCCTTCGTCTTGGGAGATGCAAGACGAGCCTGCATTCAATTCACTGCAGGGATATCCGGCCTTACTTTTAGTCAGAGCATCTCTGTGTCCATTAACTTGAGGCCACAAACTCAGGGTCCCTCTCACATACCTGTAGCTGAGAGAAGCCTCCTCTTGAGGTGCTTGTGGAAAGTTGGTATTCCTCTTGAGGCGAAGCCAGGGACTAAGCTCTCATCTCGAGTTGATTTGGGGTCCACGGAGCCCTTTCGTGTTGCTCCAGTGATCTCAGGATCCCTCTAGACTTGAGACAGTGATCTTGGGTTTTCTCTGGAGTGCCATCAAGGAAATCAAGGCTCCTTTCACGTTTGATGTGGAACACGGAATTGCTCTAAACGCAGTGCAGGGGAATCGGGCCTCGTCTCACGGCGAGGGGGAAGTCTCATGGTTTTTCTCGAGTTGCGGCCGGAACCTGGGGTATATTCTCGAGTTACGACGGGGAGGGCCCTTCCTGACACGTGTTTGTTCAGCGACGTCAGGACTGCTGCCTAGGTGCGAGGGACACCTCGGGATTCTCCTCGAGTCTTGACATGGCAATTGAGACGCGTCTCCACGTGAGGCGGGAGACCCAGGGTCCCTTCCCACGTGCCACAGGGATCCTGGGACTCCTATCCATTTTCAAGAGGAGTCAGGCATCGTCTCCTTTGGAAGCATTGATCTCCGCGGACCTCTCTATTTTTCAAAGGATGTGAGGCCTCCGGTCGCGATGAGGCGGAGGACTAGGTCTTTCTCTGTGGTCTCCACAGGGGATTCAGACATCCCTTCGTATTGGGAGATGCAAGACGAGCCTGCATTCAATTCACTGCAGGGATATCCGGCCTTACTTCGAGTCAGAGCATCTCGGTGTCCATTCCACTTGAGGCCACAAACTCAGGGTCCCTCTCACATACCTGTAGCTGAGAGAAGCCTCCTCTTGAGGTGCTTGTGGAAAGTTGGTATTCCTCTTGAGTCGAAGCCAGGGACTAAGCTCTCATCTCGAGTTGATTTGGGGTCCACGGAGCCCTTTCGTGTTGCTCCAGTGATCTCAGGATCCCTCTAGACTTGAGACAGTGATCTTGGGTTTTCTCTGGAGTGCCATCAAGGAAATCAAGGCTCCTTTCACGTTTGATGTGGAACACGGAATTGCTCTGCACGCAGTGCAGGGGAATCGGGCCTCATCTCGCGTCGAGGGGGAAGTCTCATGGTTTTTCTCGAGTTGCGTCCGGAACCTGGGTTATATTCTCGAGTTACGACGGGGAGGGCCCTTCCAGAAACGTGTTTGTTCAGCGATGTCAGGACTCCTGCCTAGGTGCGAGGGACACCTCGGGATTCTCCTCGAGTCTTGGCATGGCAATTGGGACGCGTCTCCACGTGAGGCGTGAGACCCAGGGTCCCTTCCCACGTGCCACAGGGATCCTGGGACTCCTATCCATTTTCAAGAGGAGTCAGGCATCTTCTCCTTTGGAAGCATTGATCTCCGCGCACCTCTCGAGTTTTCAAAGCATGTGAGGCCTCCGGTCGCGATGAGGCGGAGGACTAGGTCTTTCTCTGTGGTTTCAACAGGGGATTCAGACATCCCTTCATCTTGGGAGATGCAAGACGAGCCTGCATTCAATTCACTGCAGGGATATCCGGTCTTACTTCCAGTCAGAGCATCTCGGTGTCCATTCCTCTTGAGGCCACAAACTCAGGGTCCCTCTCACATACCTGTAGCTGAGAGAAGCCTCCTCTTGAGGTGCTTGTGGAAAGTTGGTATTCCTCTTGAGTCGAAGCCAGGGACTAAGCTCTCATCTCGAGTTGCTTTCGGGTCCACGGAGACTTTTCGTGTGGCTCCAGTGACCTCAGGATCCCTCTAAACTTGAGACAGTGATCTTGGGTTTTCTCTGGAGTGCCATCAAGGAAATCAAGGCTCCTATCATGTTTGATGTTGAACACGGAATTGCTCTGCACGCAGTGCAGAGAAATCGGGCCTCATCTCGCGGCGAGGGGGAAGTCTCATGGTTTTTCTCGATTTGCGGCCGGATCCTGGGGTATATTCTCTAGTTAACACGGTGAGGGCACTTCAGTACGCGTGTTTGTTCAGCGACGTCAGGAATCCTGCCTAGGTGTGAGGGACTCCTCGGAATTCTCTTCGAGTCTTGGCATGGCAATTGGGACGCGTCTCCACGTGAGGCGGGAGACCCAGGGTCCGTTTCCAAGTTCCAAAGGAGTCCTGGAACTCCTATCCATTTTCAAGAGGAGTCAGGCATCGTCTCCTTTGGAAGCATTTATCTCCGCGGACCTCTCGAGTTTTCAAAGGATGTCAGGCCTCCGGTCCCGTAGAGGAGGAGAACTAGGTCTTTCTCTGTGGTCTCCACAGGGGATTCAGACATCCCTTTTTCTTGGGATGTGCAAGACGAGACTGCATTCAATTCACTGCAGGGATATCCAGCCTTACTTCGAATCAGAGCATCACGGTGTCCATTCCACTTGAGGCCACAAACTCAGGGTCCCTCTCACATACCTGTAGCTGAGAGAAGCCTCCTCTTGAGGTGCTTGTGGAAAGTTGGTATTCCTCTTGAGTCAAATCCAGGGACGAAGCTCTCATCTCGAGTTGATTTGGGGTCCACGGAGCCCTTTCCTGTTGTTCCAGTCACCTCAGGATCCCTCTAGACGTGAGAAAGTGATCTTGGTTTTTCTCTGGAGTGCCATCAAGGAAATCAAGGCTCCTTTCACGTTTGATGTGGAACACGGAATTGCTCTGCACGCTGTGCAGGGGAATCGGGCCTCATCTCCTGGTGAGTTGGAAGTCTCATGGTTTTTCTCGAGTTGCGGCCGGAACCTGAGGTATATTCTTGAGTTACGACGGGGAGGGCCCTTCCGGACACGAGTTTGTTCAGCGAAGTCAGGACACCTGCCTAGGTGCGAGGGACACCTCGGGATTCTCCTCGAGTCTTGGCATGGCAATTGGGACGCGTCTCCCCGTGAGGCTGTATACCCAGTGTCCCTTTCCATGTACCACAGGGATCCTGCGACTCGTATCCATTTTCAAGAGGAGTCAAGCATCTTCTCCTTTGGAAGCATTGATCTAGGCGGACCTCTCCAGTTTTCAAAGGATGTGAGGCCTCGGGTCACAATAAGGCGGAGAACTAGGTCTTTCTCTGTGGTCTCCACAGGGGATTCAGACATCCCTTTGTCTTGGGAGATGCAAGACGAGCCTGCATTCAATTCACTGCAGGGATATACGGCCTTACTTCGAGTCAGAGCATGTCGGTGTCCATTCCACTTGAGGCCACAAACTCAGGGTCCCTCTCACATACCTGTAGCTGAGAGAAGCCTCCTCTTGAGGTGCTTGTGGAAAGTTGGTATTCCTCTTGAGTCGAAGCCAGGGACTAAGCTCTCATCTCGATTTGATTTGGGGTTTACGGAGCACTTTCGTGTTCCTACAGTCACCTGAGGATGCCTGTATACTTGAAAAGTGATCCTGGCTTTTCTCTGGAGTGCCATCAAGGAAATCAAGGTTCCTTTCACGTTTGATGTGGACCACGGAATTTCTCTGCATGCAGTGCAGGGGAATCGGGACTCATCTCGCGGCGAGGGGGAAGTCTCATGGTTTTCCTCAAGTTGCGGCCGGAACCTGGGGTATATTCTCGAGTTACGACGGGGAGGGCCCTTCCAGACACGTGTTTGTTCAGCGACGTCAGGACTCCTGCCTAGGTGCGAGGGATACCTCGGGATTCTCCTCGAGTCTTGGCATGGCAATTGGGACGCGTCTCCACGTGAGGAGGGAGACCCAGGGTCCCTTTCCACGTGCCACAGGGATCCTGGGACTCCTATCCATTTTAAAGAGGAGTCAGGCATAGTCTCCTTTGGAAGCATTGATCTCCGCAGACCTCTCGAGTTTTCAAAGAATGTGAGGCATCCGGTCGCGATTAGGCGGAGAACTAGGTCTTTCTCTGTGGTCTCCACAGGGGATTCAGACATCCCTTCGTCATGGGAGATTCAAGACGAGCCTGCATTTAATTCACTGCAGGGATATCCGGCCTAATTCGAGTCAGAGCATCTCGGTGTCCATTCCACTTGAGGCCAGAAACTCAGGGTCCCTCTCACATAGCTTTAGCTGAGAGAAGCCTCCCCTTGAGGTGCTTGTGGAAAGTTGGTAGTCCTCTTGATTCGAAGACAGGATCTAAGCTCTCATCTCGAGTTGATTTGGGGTCCACGGAGCCCTTTCGTGTTGGTCCAGTGACCTCAGTATCCCTCTAGACTTGACACAGTGATAATGGGTTTTCTCTGGAGTGCCATCAAGGAAATCAAGTCTCCTTTCATGTTTGATGTGGAACACGGAATTGCTCTGCACGCAGTGCAGGGGAATCGGGCCTCTTCTCCCAGCGAGGGGGAAGTCTCATGTTTTTTTTCGAGTTGCGACCAGAACCTGGGGTATATTCTCGAGTTACGACGGGGAGGGCCCTTCCAGACACGTGTTTGTTCAGCGACATCAGGACTCCTGCCTAGGTGCGAGGGACACCTCGGGATTCTCCTCTAGTCTTGGCATGGCAATTGGGACGCGTCTCCACGTGAGGCGGGAGACCCAGGGTCCCTTTCCACGTGCCACAGGGATCCTGGGACTCCTATCCATTTTCAAGAGGAGTCAGGGATCGTCTCCTTTAGAAGAATTGATCTCCACGGACCTCTCGAGTTTTCAAAGGATGTGAGGACTCCGATCGCGATGAGGCGGAGAACTAGGTCTTTCTCTGTGGTCTCCACAGGGGATTCAGACATCCCTTCGTCTTGGGAGATGCAAGACGAGCCTACATTCAATTCACTGCAGGGATATCCGGCCTTACTTCGAGTCAGAGCATCACGGTGTCTGTTCCACTTGAGGCCACAAACTCAGGGTCCCTCTCACATACCTGTAGCTAAGAGAAGCCTCCTCTTGAGGTGCTTGTGGAAAGTTGGGTATCTTCTTGAGTCGAAGCCAGGGAATAAGCTCTCATCTCGAGTTGATTTGGGGTCCGCGGAGCCCTTTCTTGTTGCTACAGTGACCTCAGGATGCCTCTAGACTTGAGACAGTGATCTTGGGTTTTCTCTGGAGTGCCATCAAGGAAATCAAGGCTCCTTTCACGTTTGATGTGGAACACAGAATTGCTCTGCACGCAGTGCAGGGGAATCGGGCCTCATCTCGCGGCAAGGAGGATGTCTCATGGTTTTTCTCAAGTTGCGGGCGGAACCTGGGATATATTTTCGAGTTACGACGGGGAGGGCCCTTCCAGACACGTGTTTGTTCAGCGACCTCAGGACTCCTGCCTAGTTGCGAGGGATACTTCGGGATTCTCCTCGAGTCTTGGCATGGCAATTGGGACGCGTCTCCACGTGAGGCGGGAGACCCTGTGTCCCTTTCCACATGCCACAGGGATCCTGGGACTCCTATCCATTGTCAGCAAGAGTCAGGCATCGTTTCCTCTGGAAGCATTGATCTCCACGGACCTCTCGAGTTTTCAAAGGATGTGAGGCCTCCGGTCTCGATGAGGCGGAGAACTAGGTCTTTCTCTGTTGTCTCCACAGGGGATTCAGACATCCCTTCGTCTTTGGAGATGCAAGACGAGCCTGCTTTCAATTCACTGCAGGGATATCCAGCCTTACTTCGAGTCAGAGCATCTCAGTGTCCATTCCACTTGAGGCCACAAATTCAGGGTCCATCTCACATAACGGTTGTTGAGAGAAGCCTCCTCTTGAGGTGCTTGTGGAAAGTTGGTATTCCTCTTGAGTCGAAGCCAGGGACTAAGCTCTCATCTCGAGTTGATTTGGGATCCACGCAGCACATTCGTGTTGCTCCAGAGACCTCAGCATCCCTCTAGACTTGAGACAGTGATCTTGGGTTTTCTCTAGAGTGCCATCAAGGAAATCAAGGCTGCTTTCACGTTTGATGTGGAACACGGAATTGCTGTCCTCACAGTGCAGGGGAATCGGGCCTCATCTCGCGGCGTGGGGGAAGTCTCATGGTTTTTCTCGAGTTGAGGCCGGAACCTGGGGTATATTCTCGAGTTTCGACGGGTAGGCCCCTTCCAGAAACGTGTTTGTTCAGCGACGTCAGGACTCCTGCCTAGGTGCGAGGGACACCTCGGTATTCTCCTCGAATCTTGGCATGGCAATTGGGACGCGTCTCCACGTGAGGCGGGAGACCCAGGGTCCCTTTCCACGTGCCACAGGGATCCTGGGACTCCTATCCATTTTCAAGACGAGTCAGGCATCGTCTCCTTTGGAAGCATTGATCTCCGCGGACCTCTCGAATTTCAAAGGATGTAAGGCCTCCGGTCGCGATGAGGCGATGGACTAAGACTTTCTCTGTGGTCTCCACAGGGGATTCAGACATCCCTTCGTCTTGGGAGATGCAGGACGAGCCTGCATTTAATTCACAGCAGGGATATCCGGCCTTACTTCCAGTCAGAGCATCTCGGTGTCCATTCCACTTGAGGCCACAATTTCAGGGTCCCTCTCACATACCTGTAGCTGAGAGAGGCCTCCTCTTGAGGTGCTTGTGGAAAGTTGGTATTCCTCTTGAGTCCAAGCCAGGGACTAAGCTCTCATCTCGAGATGATTTGGAGTCCACGGAGAACTTTCTTTTTGCAACAGTGACCTCAGGATCCCTCTAGACTAGAGACAGTGACTTTTGGTTTTCTCTGGAGTGCCATCAAGGAAATCAAGTCTCCTTTCACGTTTGATGTGGAACACGGAATTCCTCTGCACGCAGTGCAGGGGAATCGGGCCTCATCTCGCGGCGAGGGGGAAGTCTCATGGTTTTTCTCGAGTTGTGGCCAGATCCTGGGGTGTATTCTCGAGTTACGACGGGGAGGGCCCTTCCAGACACGTGTTTGTTCAGCGACGTCAGGACTCCTGCCTAGGTGCGAGGGACACCTCGGGATTCTCCTCGAGTCTTGGCATGGCAATTGGGACACGTCTCCACGTGAGGCGGGAGACCCAGTGTCCCTTTCAACGTGCCACAGGGACCCTCGGACTCCTATCTATTTTCAAGAGGAGTCAGGCATCGTCTCCTTTGGAAGCATTGATCTCCGCACACCTCTCGAGTTTTCAAAGGATGTGAGGCCTCCGGTCGCGATGAGGCTGAGGACTAGGTCTTTCTCTGTGGTCTCCACAGGGGATTCAGACATCCCTTCGTCTTGGGAGATGCAAGACGAGCCTGCTTTCAATTCACTGCAGGGATATCCGGCCTTACTTCGAGTCAGAGCATCTCAGTGTCCATTCCACTTGAGGCCACAAACTCAGGGTCCCTCTCACATACTTGTAGCTCAGAGAAGCCTCCTCTTGAGGTGCTTGTGGAAAGTTGGTATTCCTCTTGAGTCGAAGCCAGGGACTAAGCCTTCATCTCGAGTTGATTTGGGGTCCACGGAGCCCTTTCGTGTTGCTCCAGTGACCTCAGGATCCCTCTAGACTTGAGACAGTGATCTTGGGTTTTCTCTGGAGTGCCATCAAGGAAATCAAGGCTCCTTTCACGTTTGATGTGGAACACAGAATTGCTCTGCACGCAGTGCAGGGGAATCGGGCCTCATCTCGCGGCAAGGGGGATGTCTCATGGTTTTTCTCAAGTTGCGGGCGGAACCTGGGGTATATTCCCGAGTTACGACGGGGAGGGCCCTTCCAGACACGTGTTTGTTCAGCGACGTCAGGACTCCTGCCTACGTGCGAGGGACACCTTGGGATTCTCCTCGAGTCTTGGCATGGCAATTGGGACACGTCTCCACGTGAGGCGGGAGACCAAGGGTCCCTTTCCACGTGCCACAGGGATCCTGGGACTCCTATCCATTTTCAAGAGGAGTCAGGCATCGTCTCCTTTGGAAGCATTGATCTCCGCGGACCTCTCGAGTTTTCAAAGGATGTGAGGACTCCGGTCGCGATGAGGCATAGAACTAGGTCTTTCTCTGTGGTGTCCACAGGGGATTCAGACATCCCTTCGTCTTGGGAGATGTAAGACGAGCCTGCATTCAATTCACTGCAGGGATATCCGGCCTTACATCGAGTCAGAGCATCTTGGTGTCCATTCCACTTGAGGCCAAAAATTCAGGGTCCCTTTCACATACATATAGCTGAGAGAAGCCTCCTCTTGAGGTGCTTGTGGAAAGCGGATATTCCTCTTGAGTCGAAGCCAGGGACTAAGCTCTCATCTCGAGTTGATTTGGGGTCCACGGAGCACTCTCGTGTTGCTACAGTGACCTCAGTATCCCTCTAGACTTGAGACAGTGATCTTGGGTTTTCTCTGGAGTGCCATCAAGGAAATCAAGGATCCTTTCACGTTTGATGTGGAACAAGGAATTGCTCTGCACGAAGTGCAGGGGAATCGGGCCTCATCTCGCGGCGAGGGGGAAGTCTCGTGGTTTTTCTCGAGTTGCGCCCGGAACCTGGGGTATATTCTCGAGTTCCGACGGGGAGGGCCCTTCCAGACACGTGTTTGTTCAGCGACGTCAGGACTCCTGCCTAGGTGCGAGGGACACCTCGGGATTCTCCTCTAGTCTTGGCATGGCAATTGGGATGCGTCTCCACGTGAGGCGGGAAACCCAGGGTCCCTTTCCACGTGCCACAGGGATCCTGGGACTCCTATCCATTTTGAAGAGGAGTCAGGCATCGTCTCCTTTGGAAGCATTGATCTCCACGGACCTCTCGAGTTTTCAAAGGATGTGAGGACTCCGGTCGCGATGGGGCTGAGAACTAGGTCTTTCTCTGTGGTCTCCACAGGGGATTCAGCCATCCCTTCATCTTGGGAGATGCAAGACGAGCCTGCATTCAATTCACTGCAGGGATATCCGGCCTTACTTCGAGTCCGAGCATCTCGGTGTCCATTCCACTTGAGGCCACAAACTCAGGGTCCCTCTCACATACCTGTAGCTGAGAGAAGCCTCCTCTTGAGGTGCTTGTGAAAAGTTGGTATTCCTCTTGAGTCGAAGCCAGGGACTAAGCTCTCATCTCGAGTTGATTTGGGTTCCACGGAGCCCTTTCATGTTGCTCCACTGACCTCAGGATCCCTCTAGACTTGAGACAGTGAACCTGGGTTTTCTCTGCAGTGCCATCAAGGAAATCAAGGCTTCTTTCACGTTTGATGTGGAACACGGAATTGCTCTGCACGCAGTGCAGGGGAATCGGGTCTCATCTCACGGCGAGGGGGAAGTCTCATGGTTTTTCTCGAGTTGCGGCCCGAACCTGGGGTATATTCTCGAGTTACGACGCGGAGGGCCCTTCCAGACACGTGTTTGTTCAGCGACATCAGGACTCCTGCCTAGGTGCGAGGGACACCTCGGGATTCTCCTCGAGTCTTGGCATGGCAACTGGGACGCGTCTCCACGTGAGGCGGGAGACCCAGGTTCCCTTTCCACGTGCCACAGGGATCCTGGGACTCCTATCCATTTTCAAGAGGAGTCAGGCATCGTCTCCTTTGGAAGCATTGATCTCCGCGTACCTCTTGAGTTTTCAAAGGATGTGAGGACTCCGGTCGCGATGAGGTGGAGAACTAGGTCTTTCTCTGTGGTCTCCACAGGGGATTCAGAAATCCCTTTGTCTTGGGAGATGCAAGACGAGCCTGCATTCAATTCACTGTTGGGATATCCGGCCTTACTTCGACTCAGAGCATCCCGGAGTCCATTCCACTTGAGGCCACAAATTCAGGGTCCCTCTCAGATACCTGTAGCTGAGAGAAACCTCCACTTGAGGTGCTTGTAGAAAGTTGGTGTTCCTCTTTAGTTGAAGTCAGGGACTAAGCTCTCATCTCGAGTTGATTTGGGGTCCACGGAGACCTTTCGTGTTGCTACAGTGACCTCAGGATCCCTCTAGACTTGAGACAGTGATCTTGGGTTTTCTCTGGAGTGCCATCAAGGAAATCAAGGCTCCGTTCACATGTAATGTGGAACACGGAATTCCTCTGCACGCAGTGTAGGGGAATCGGGCCTCATCTCGCAGCGAGGGGGCAGTCTCATGGTTTTTCTCGAGTTGCGGCCGGAACCTGGGGTATATTCTCGAGTTACGACGGGGAGGGCAATTCCAGACACGTGTGTGTTCAGCGACGTCAGGACTCCTGCCTAGGTGCGAGGGACACCTCGGGATTCTCCTCGAGTCTTGGCATGGCAATTGGGACGCATCTCCACGTGAGGCGGGAGACCCAGGGTCCCTTTCCAAGTTCCACAGGTATCCTGGAACTCCTATCCATTTTCAAGAGCAGCCAGGCATCTTCTCCTTTGGAAGCATTGATCTCCGCGGACCTGTCGAGTTTTCAAAGGATGTGAGGTCTCCGGCCGCGATGAGGCGGAGAACTAGGTCTTTCTCTGTGGTCTCCACAGGGGATTCAGACATCCCTTCGTCTTGGGAGATGCAAGACGAGCCTGCATTCAATTCACTGCAGGGATATCCGGCCTTACTTCGAGTCCGAGCATCTCGGTGTCCATTCCACTTGAGGCCACAAACTCAGGGTCCCTCTCACATACCTGTAGCTGAGAGAAGCCTCCTCTTGAGGTGCTTGTGGAAAGTTGGTATTCCTCTTGAGTCGAAGCCAGGGACTAAGCTCTCATCTCGAGTTGATTTGGGTTCCACGGAGCGCTTTCGTGTTGCTCCAGTGACCTCAGGGTCCCTCTAGACTTCAGACAGTGGTTTTGGGTTTTCTCTGGAGTACCATCAAGGAAATTAAGGCTCCTTTCACGTTGGATGTGGAACACGGAATTGCTCTGCACGCAGTGCAGGGGAATCGGGCCTCATCTCGCGGCGAGGGGGAAGTCTCATGGTTTTACTTGAGTTGCGGCGGAACCTGGGGTATATTCTCGAGTTACGACGGGGAGGCCCCTTCCAGACACGTGTTTGTTCAGCGACGTCAGGACTCCTGCCTAGGTGCGAGGGACACCTCGGGATTCTCCTCGAGTCTTGGCATGGCAATTGGGATGCGTCTCCACGTGATGCACGAGACCCAGGGTCCCTTTCAAAGTGCGACAGGGATCCAGGGACTTGTATCCGTTTTCAAGAGGAGTCAGGCATCGTCTCCTTTGGAAGCATTGATCTCCGTGGACCTCTCGAGTTTTCAAAGGATGTGAGGCCTCCGGTCGCGATGAGGCGGAGAACTTGGTCTTTCTCTGTGGTATCCACATTGGATTCAGACACCCCTTCGCTTGGGAGATGCAAGACGAGCCTGCATTCAATTCACTGCAGGGATATCCAGCCTTACTTCGAGTCAGAGTATCTCGGTGTCCATTCCACTTGAGGCCACAAACTCAGGGTCCCCATCACATACCTGTAGCTGAGAGAAGCCTCCTCTTGAGGTGCTTGTGGAAAGTTGGTATTTCTCTTGATTCGAAGCCAGGGACTAAGCTCTCATCTCGAGTTGATTTGGGGTACACGGAGCCCTTTCGTGTTGCTACAGTGACCTCAAGATCCCTCCAGATTTGAGACAGTGATCTTGGCTTTTCTCTGCAGTAAAATCAAGGAAATCAAGACTCCTTTCACGTTTCATGAGGAACACGGAATTGCTCTGCACGCAGTGCAGGGGAATCGGACCTCATCTCGCGGCGAGTAGGAAGTCTCATTGTTTTTCTCGAGTTGCGCCCGGAACCTGTGGTATATTCTCGAGTTAGGAAGGGGAGGGCCCTTCCAGACACGTGTTTCTTCATCGACGTCAGGACTTCTGCCTAGGTGCGAGGGACACCTCGGGATGCTCCACAAGTCTTGGCATGGCAATTGGGACGCGTCTGCACGTGAGGCGCGAGTCCCAGGGTCCCTTTCCACGTGTCACAGGGATCCTGGGACTCCTATCCATTTTCAAGAGGAGTCAGGCATCTTGTCCTTTGGAAGCATTGATCTCCGCGGACCTCTCGAGTTTTCAAAGGATGTGAGGCCTCCGGTCGCTTTGAGGCGGAGGACTAGGTCTTTCTCTGTGCTCTCCACAGGGGAATCAGTCATCCCTTTGTCGGGAGATGCAAGACGAGCCTGCATTCTATTCACTGCAGGGATATCCGGCCTTACTTCGAGTCAGAGCATTTCGGTGTCCATTCCACTTGAGGCCACAAACTCAGGGTCCCTCTCACAACCTGTAGCTGAGAGAAGCCTCCTCTTGAGGTGCTTGTGGAAAGTTGGTATTCCTCTTGAGTCGAAGCCAGGGACTAAGCTCTCATCTCGAGATGATTTGGAGTCCACGGAGAACTTTCTTTTTGCAACAGTGACCTCAGGATCCCTCTAGACTAGAGACAGTGACTTTTGGTTTTCTCTGGAGTGCCATCAAGGAAATCAAGGCTCCTTTCACGTTTGATGTGGAACACGGAATTCCTCTGCACGCAGTGCAGGGGAATCGGGCCTCATCTCGCGGCGAGGGGGAAGTCTCATGGTTTTTCTCGAGTTGTGGCCAGATCCTGGGGTGTATTCTCGAGTTACGACGAGGAGGGCCCTTCCAGACACGTGTTTGTTCAGCGACGTCAGGACTCCTGCCTAGGTGCGAGGGACACCTCGGGATTCTCCTCGAGTCTTGGCATGGCAATTGGGACACGTCTCCACGTGAGGCGGGAGACCCAGTGTCCCTTTCAACGTGCCACAGGGACCCTCGGACTCCTATCTATTTTCAAGAGGAGTCAGGCATCGTCTCCTTTGGAAGCATTGATCTCCGCACACCTCTCGAGTTTTCAAAGGATGTGAGGCCTCCGGTCGCGATGAGGCTGAGGACTAGGTCTTTCTCTGTGGTCTCCACAGGGGATTCAGACATCCCTTCGTCTTGGGAGATGCAAGACGAGCCTGCTTTCAATTCACTGCAGGGATATCCGGCCTTACTTCGAGTCAGAGCATCACAGTGTCCATTCAACTTGAGGCCACAAACTCAGGGTCCCTCTCACATACCTGTAGCTGAGAGAAGCCTCCTCTTGAGGTGCTTGTGGAAAGTTGGTATTCCTCTTGAGTCGAAGCCAGGGACTAAGCTCTCATCTCGAGTTGATTTGGGGTCCACGGAGCCCTTTCCTCTTGGTCTTGTGACCTCAGGATCCCTCTAGACTTGAGACAGTGATCTTGGGTTTTCTCTGGAGTGCCATCAAGGAAATCAAGGCTCCTTTCACGTTTGATGTGGAACACGGAATTGCTCTGCACGCAGTCCAGGGGAATCGGGCCTCATCTCGCGGCGAGGGGGAAGTCTCATGGTTTTTCTCGAGTTGCGGCCGGAACCTGGGGTATATTCTCGAGTTACGACGGGGAGGGCCCTTCCAGACACGTGTTTGTTCAGCGACGTCAGGACTCCTGCCTAGGTGCGAGGGACACCTCGGGATTCTCCTCGAGTCTTGGCATGGCAATTTGGACGCGTCTCCACGTGAGGCGGGAGACCCAGGGTCCCTTTCCACGTGCCACAGGGATCCTGGGACTCTTATCCATTTTCAAGAGGAGTCAGGCATCGTCTCCTTTGGAAGCATTGATCTTCGCATACCTCTCGAATTTTCAAAGGATGTGAGGCCTCCGGTCGCGATGAGGCGGAAAATTAGGTCTTTCTCTGTGTTCTCCACAGGGGATTCAGACATCCCTTCATCTTCCGAGATGCAAGACGAGCCTGCATTCAATCACTGCAGGGATATCCGGCCTTACTTCGAGTCAGAGCATCTCGGTGTCCATTCCACTTGAGGCCACAAACTCAGGGTCCCTCTCACATACCTGTAGCTGAGAGAAGCCTCCTCTTGAGGTGCATGTGGAAAGTTGGGATTCCTCTTGAGTCGAGGCAGAGACTAAGCTCTCATCTCGAGTTGATTTGGGGTCCACGGAGCCCTTTCGTGTTGCTCCAGTGACCTCAGGATCCCTCTAGACTTTAGACAGTGATCTTGGGTTTTCTCTGGAGTGCCATCAAGGAAATCAAGGCTTTTTTCACGTTTGATGTGGAACACGGAATTGCTCTGCACGCAGTGCAGGGGAATCGGGTCTCATCTCGCGGCGAGGGGGAAGTCTCATGGTTTTTCTCGAGTTACGGCGGGAACCTGGGGTATATTCTCGAGTTACGACGGGGAGGGCCCTTCCAGACACATGTTTCTTCAGCGACGTCAGGACTCCTGCCTAGGTGCGAGGGACACCTCGGGATTCTCCTCGAGTCTTGGCATGGCAATTGGGAGGCGTCTCCACGTGAGGCGGGAGACCCAGTGTCCCTTTCCACGTGCCACAGGGATCCTGGGACTCCTAACCATTTTCAAGAGGAGTCAGGCATCGTCTCCTTTGGAAGCATTGATCTCCGCGGACCTCTCGAGTTTTCAAAGGATGTGAGGCCTCCGGTCGCGATGAGTCGGAGGACTAGGTCTTTCTCTGTGGTCTCCACAGCGGATTCAGATATCCCTTCGTCTTGGGAGATGCAAGACGAGCCTGCATTCAATTTACTGCAGGGATATCCGTCCTTACGTCGAGTCAGAGCATCTCGGTGTCCATTCCACTTGAGGCCACAAACTTAGGGTCCCTCTCACATACCTGTAGCTGAGAGAAGCCTCCTCTTGAGGTGCTTGTGGAAAGTTGGGATTCCTCTTGAGTCGAAGACAGGGACTAAGCTCTCATCTCGAGTTGATTTGTGGTCCACGGAGCCCTTTAGTGTTGCTCCAGTGACCTCAGGATCACTCTAGACTTGACACAGTGAACTTGGGTGTTCTCTGGAGTGCCATCAAGGAAATCAAGGCTCCTTTCACGTTTGATGTGGAAAACGGAATTGCTCTGCACGCAGTGCAGGGGAATCGGGCCTCATCTCGCGGCGAAGTTGAAGTCTCATGGTTTTTCTCGAGTTGCGGCCGGAACCTGGGGTATATTCTCGAGTTACGACGGGGAGGGCCCTTCCAGACACGTGTTTGTTCAGCGACGTCAGGACTCCTGCCTAGGTGCGAGGGACACCTCGGGATTCTCCTCTAGTCTTGGCATGGCAATTGGGATGCGTCTCCACGTGAGGCGGGAAACCCAGGGTCCCTTTCCACGTGCCACAGGGATCCTGGGACTCCTATCCATTTTGAAGAGGAGTCAGGCATCGTCTCCTTTGGAAGCATTGATCTCCACGGACCTCTCGAGTTTTCAAAGGATGTGAGGACTCCGGTCGCGATGGGGCTGAGAACTAGGTCTTTCTCTGTGGTCTCCACAGGGGATTCAGCCATCCCTTCGTCTTGGGAGATCCAAGACGAGCCTGCATTCAATTCACTGCCGGGATATCCGGCCTTACTTCGAGTCCGAGCATCTCGGTGTCCATTCCACTTGAGGCCACAAACTCAGGGTCCCTCTCACATACCTGTAGCTGAGAGAAGCCTCCTCTTGAGGTGCTTGTGGAAAGCTGGTATTCCTCTTGAGTCGAAGCCAGGGACTAAGCTCTCATCTCGAGTTGATTTGTGGTCCACGGAGCCCTTTCGTATTGCTCCAGTGACCTCAGGATCCCTCTAGACTTGAGACAGTGAACTTGGGTATTCTCTGGAGTGCCATCAAGGAAATCAAGGCTCCTTTCACGTTTGATGTGGAACACGGAATTGCTCTGCACGCAGTGCAGGGGAATCGGGCCTAATCTCGCGGCGAGGGGGAAGTCTCATGGTTTTTCTCGACTTGCTGCCGCAACCTGGGGTATATTCTCGAGTTACGACGGGGAGGGCCCTTCCAGACACGTGTTTGTTCAGCGACGTCAGTACTCCTGCCTAGGTGCGAGGGACACCTCGGGATTCTCCTCGAGTCTTTGCATGGCAATTGGGACACGTCTCCACGTGAGGCGGGAGACCCAGGGTCCCTTTCCACGTGCCACAGGGATCCTGGGACTCCTATCCATTTTCAAGAGGAGTCAGGCATCGTCTCCTTGGAAGTATTGATCTAGGCAGAGCTCTCGAGTTTTCAAAGGATATGAGGCCTCCGGTTGCGTTGAGGTGGAGGACTAGGTCTTTCTCTGTGGTCTCCACAGGGGATTCAGACAACCCTTCGTCTTGGGAGATGCAAGACGAGACTGCATTCATTCACTGCAGGGATATCCGGGCTTACTTCGAGTCAGAGCATCTCGGTGTCCATTCCACTTGAGGCCACAAACTCAGGGTCCCTCTCACATACCTGTAGCTGAGAGAAGCCTCCTCTTGAGGTGCTTGTGGAAAGTTGGTATTCCTCTTGAGTCGAAGCCAGGGACTAAGCTCTCATCTCGAGTTGATTTGGGGTCCACGGAGCCCTTTCGTGTTGCTCCTGTGACCTCAGGATCCCTCTAGACTTGAGACAGTGATCTTGGGTTTTCTCTGGAGTGCCATCAAGGAAATCAAGGCTCCTTTCACGTTTGATGTGGAACACGGAATTGCTCTGCACGCAGTCCAGGGGAATCGGGTCTCATGTAGCTGCGAGGGGGAAGTCTCATGGATTTTCTCGAGTTGCGGCCAGAACCTGGGGTATATTCTCGAGTTACGACGGGGAGGGCCCTTCCAGACACGTGTTTGTTCAGCGACGTCAGGACTCCTGCCTAGGAGCGAGGGACACCTCGGGATTCTCCTCGAGTCTTGGCATGGCAATTGGGAGGCGTCTCCACGTGTGGCGGGAGACCCAGGGTCCCTTTCAACGTGCCACAGGGATCCTGGGACTCCTATCCATTTTCAAGAGGAGTCAGGCATCGTCTACTTTGGAAGCATTGATCTCCGCGGACCTCTCGAGTTTTTAAAGGATTTGAGGCCTCCGCTCGCGATGAGGCGGAGAATTAGGTCTTTCTCTGTAATCTCCACAGCGGATTCAGACATCCCTTCGTCTTGGGAGATGCAAGACGAGCCTGCATTCAATTCACTGCAGGGATATCCGGCCTTACTTCGAGTCAGAGCATCTCGGTGTCCATTCCACTTGAGGCCACAAACTCAGGGTCCCTCTCACATACCTGTAGCTGAGAGAAGCCTCCTCTTGAGGTGCTTGTGGAAAGTTGGTATTCCTCTGGAGTCGAAGCCACGGAGTAAGCTCTCATCTCGAGTTGATTTGGGGTCCACGGAGCCCTTTCGTGTTGGTCTTGTGACCTCAGGATCCCTCTAGACTTGAGACAGTGATCTTGGGTTTTCTCTGGAGTGCCATCAAGGAAATCAAGGCTCCTTTCACGTTTGATGTGGAACACGGAATTGCTCTGCACGCAGTGCAGGGGAATCGGGCCTCATCTCGCGGCGAGGGGGAAGTCTCATGGTTTTTCTCGAGTTGCGGCCGGAACCTGGGGTATATTCTCGAGTTATGACGGGGAGGGCCCTTCCAGACACGTGTTTGTTCAGCGACGTCAGGACTCCTGCCTAGGTGCGAGGGACACCTCGGGATTCTCCTCGAGTCTTGGCATGGCAATTGGGACACGTCTCCACGTGAGGCGGGAGACCAAGGGTCCCTTTCCACGTGCCACAGGGATCCTGGGACTCCTATCCATTTTCAAGAGGAGTCAGGCATCGTTTCCTTTGGAAGCATTGATCTCCGCGGACCTCTCGAGTTTTCAAAGGATGTGAGGACTCCGGTCGCGATGAGGCATAGAACTAGGTCTTTCTCTGTGGTGTCAACAGGGGATTCAGACATCCCTTCGTCTTGGGAGATGTAAGACGAGCCTGCATTCAATTCACTGCAGGGATATCCGGCCTTACATCGAGTCAGAGCATCTTGGTGTCCATTCCACTTGAGGCCAAAAATTCAGGGTCCCTTTCACATACATATAGCTGAGAGAAGCCTCCTCTTGAGGTGCTTGTGGAAAGCGGGTATTCCTCTTGAGTCGAAGCCAGGGACTAAGCTCTCATCTCGAGTTGATTTGGGGTCCACGGAGCACTCTCGTGTTGCTACAGTGACCTCAGTATCCCTCTAGACTTGAGACAGTGATCTTGGGTTTTCTCTGGAGTGCCATCAAGGAAATCAAGGATCCTTTCACGTTTGATGTGGAACAAGGAATTGCTCTGCACGCAGTGCAGGGGAATCGGGCCTCATCTCGCGGCGAGGGGGAAGTCTCATGGTTTTTCTCGAGTTGCGGCCGGAACCTGGGGTATATTCTCGAGTTCCGACGGGGAGGGCCCTTCCAGACACGTGTTTGTTCAGCGACGTCAGGACTCCTGCCTAGGTGCGAGGGACACCTCGGGATTCTCCTCTAGTCTTGGCATGGCAATTGGGATGCGTCTCTACGTGAGGCGGGAGACCCAGGGTCCCTTTCCACGTGCCACAGGGATCCTGGGACTCCTATCCATTTTGAAGAGGAGTCAGGCATCGTCTCCTTTTGAAGCATTGATCTCCACGGACCTCTCGAGTTTTCAAAGGATGTGAGGACTCCGGTCGCGATGGGGCTGAGAACTAGGTCTTTCTCTGTGGTCTCCACAGGGGATTCAGCCATCCCTTCATCTTGGGAGATGCAAGACGAGCCTGCATTCAATTCACTGCAGGGATATCCGGCCTTACTTCGAGTCCGAGCATCTCGGTGTCCATTCCACTTGAGGCCACAAACTCAGGGTCCCTCTCACATACCTGTAGCTGAGAGAAGCCTCCTCTTGTGGTGCTTGTGAAAAGTTGGTATTCCTCTTGAGTCGAAGCCAGGGACTAAGCTCTCATCTCGAGTTGATTTGGGTTCCACGGAGCCCTTTCATGTTGCTCCACTGACCTCAGGATCCCTCTAGACTTGAGACAGTGAACCTGGGTTTTCTCTGCAGTGCCATCAAGGAAATCAAGGCTTCTTTCACGTTTGATGTGGAACATGGAATTGCTCTGCACGCAGTGCAGGGGAATCGGGTCTCATCTCACGGCGAGGGGGAAGTCTCATGGTTTTTCTCGAGTTGCGGCCCGAACCTGGGGTATATTCTCGAGTTACGACGCGGAGGGCCCTTCCAGACACGTGTTTGTTCAGCGACATCAGGACTCCTGCCTAGGTGCGAGGGACACCTCGGGATTCTCCTCGAGTCTTGGCATGGCAACTGGGACGCGTCTCCACGTGAGGCGGGAGACCCAGGTTCCCTTTCCACGTGCCACAAGGATCCTGGGACTCCTATCCATTTTCAAGAGGAGTCAGGCATCGTCTCCTTTGGAAGCATTGATCTCCGCGTACCTCTTGAGTTTTCAAAGGATGTGAGGACTCCGGTCGCGATGAGGTGGAGAACTAGGTCTTTCTCTGTGGTCTCCACAGGGGATTCAGAAATCCCTTTGTCTTGGGAGATGCAAGACGAGCCTGCATTCAATTCACTGTTGGGATATCCGGCCTTACTTCGACTCAGAGCATCCCGGAGTCCATTCCACTTGAGGCCACAAATTCAGGGTCCCTCTCAGATACCTGTAGCTGAGAGAAACCTCCACTTGAGGTGCTTGTGGAAAGTTGGTGTTCCTCTTTAGTTGAAGTCAGGGACTAAGCTCTCATCTCGAGTTGATTTGGGGTCCACGGAGACCTTTCGTGTTGCTACAGTGACCTCAGGATCCCTCTAGACTTGAGACAGTGATCTTGGGTATTCTCTGGAGTGCCATCAAGGAAATCAAGGCTCCGTTCACATGTAATGTGGAACACGGAATTCCTCTGCACGCAGTGTAGGGGAATCGGGCCTCATCTCGCAGCGAGGGGGCAGTCTCATGGTTTTTCTCGAGTTGCGGCCGGAACCTGGGTTATATTCTCGAGTTACGACGGGGAGGGCAATTCCAGACACGTGTGTGTTCAGCGACGTCAGGACTCCTGCCTAGGTGCGAGGGACACCTCGGGATTCTCCTCGAGTCTTGGCATGGCAATTGGGACGCATCTCCACGTGAGGCGGGAGACCCAGGGTCCCTTTCCAAGTTCCACAGGTATCCTGGAACTCCTATCCATTTTCAAGAGCAGCCAGGCATCTTCTCCTTTGGAAGCATTGATCTCCGCGGACCTGTCGAGTTTTCAAAGGATGTGAGGTCTCCGGCCGCGATGAGGCGGAGAACTAGGTCTTTCTCTGTGGTCTCCACAGGGGATTCAGACATCCCTTCGTCTTGGGAGATGCAAGACGAGCCTGCATTCAATTCACTGCAGGGATATCCGGCCGTATTTCGAGTCAGAGCATCTCGGTGTCCGTTCCACTTGAGGCCACAAACTCAGGGTCCCTCTCACATACCTGTAGCTGAGAGAAGCCTCCTCTTGAGGTGCTTGTGGAAAGTTGGTATTCCTCTTGAGTCGAAGCCAGGGACTAAGCTCTCATCTCGAGTTGATTTGGGTTCCACGGAGCGCTTTCGTGTTGCTCCAGTGACCTCAGGGTCCCTCTAGACTTCAGACAGTGGTTTTGGGTTTTCTCTGGAGTACCATCAAGGAAATTAAGGCTCCTTTCACGTTGGATGTGGAACACGGAATTGCTCTGCACGCAGTGCAGGGGAATCGGGCCTCATCTCGCGGCGAGGGGGAAGTCTCATGGTTTTACTTGAGTTGCGGTGGAACCTGGGGTATATTCTCGAGTTACGACGGGGAGGCCCCTTCCAGACACGTGTTTGTTCAGCGACGTCAGGACTCCTGCCTAGGTGCGAGGGACACCTCGGGATTCTCCTCGAGTCTTGGCATGGCAATTGGGATGCGTCTCCACGTGATGCACGAGACCCAGGGTCCCTTTCAAAGTGCGACAGGGATCCAGGGACTTGTATCCGTTTTCAAGAGGAGTCAGGCATCGTCTCCTTTGGAAGCATTGATCTCCGTGGACCTCTCGAGTTTTCAAAGGATGTGAGGCCTCCGGTCGCGATGAGGCGGAGAACTTGGTCTTTCTCTGTGGTATCCACATTGGATTCAGACACCCCTTCGCTTGGGAGATGCAAGACGAGCCTGCATTCAATTCACTGCAGGGATATCCAGCCTTACTTCGAGTCAGAGTATCTCGGTGTCCATTCCACTTGAGGCCACAAACTCAGGGTCCCCATCACATACCTGTAGCTGAGAGAAGCCTCCTCTTGAGGTGCTTGTGGAAAGTTGGTATTTCTCTTGATTCGAAGCCAGGGACTAAGCTCTCATCTCGAGTTGATTTGGGGTACACGGAGCCCTTTCGTGTTGCTACAGTGACCTCAAGATCCCTCCAGATTTGAGACAGTGATCTTGGCTTTTCTCTGCAGTAAAATCAAGGAAATCAAGACTCCTTTCACGTTTCATGAGGAACACGGAATTGCTCTGCACGCAGTGCAGGGGAATCGGACCTCATCTCGCGGCGAGTAGGAAGTCTCATTGTTTTTCTCGAGTTGCGCCCGGAACCTGTGGTATATTCTCGAGTTAGGAAGGGGAGGGCCCTTCCAGACACGTGTTTCTTCATCGACGTCAGGACTTCTGCCTAGGTGCGAGGGACACCTCGGGATGCTCCACAAGTCTTGGCATGGCAATTGGGACGCGTCTGCACGTGAGGCGCGAGTCCCAGGGTCCCTTTCCACGTGTCACAGGGATCCTGGGACTCCTATCCATTTTCAAGAGGAGTCAGGCATCTTGTCCTTTGGAAGCATTGATCTCCGCGGACCTCTCGAGTTTTCAAAGGATGTGAGGCCTCCGGTCGCTTTGAGGCGGAGGACTAGGTCTTTCTCTGTGCTCTCCACACGGAATCAGTCATCCCTTTGTCGGGAGATGCAAGACGAGCCTGCATTCTATTCACTGCAGGGATATCCGGCCTTACTTCGAGTCAGAGCATTTCGGTGTCCATTCCACTTGAGGCCACAAACTCAGGGTCCCTCTCACAACCTGTAGCTGAGAGAAGCCTCCTCTTGAGGTGCTTGTGGAAAGTTGGTATTCCTCTTGAGTCGAAGCCAGGGACTAAGCTCTCATCTCGAGTTGATTTGGGATCCACGCAGCACATTCGTGTTGCTCCAGAGACCTCAGCATCCCTCTAGACTTGAGACAGTGATCTTGGGTTTTCTCTAGAGTGCCATCAAGGAAATCAAGGCTCCTTTCACGTTTGATGTGGAACACGGAATTGCTGTCCTCACAGTGCAGGGGAATCGGGCCTCATCTCGCGGCGTGGGGGAAGTCTCATGGTTTTTCTCGAGTTGCGGCCGGAACCTGGGGTATATTCTCGAATTACGACGGGGAGGGCCCTTCCAGACACGTGTTTGTTCAGCGACGTCAGGACTCCTGCCTAGGTGCGAGGGACACCTCGGGATTCTCCTCGAGTCTTGGCATGGCAACTGGGACGCGTCTCCACGTGAGGCGGGAGACCCAGGTTCCCTTTCCACGTGCCACAAGGATCCTGGGACTCCTATCCATTTTCAAGAGGAGTCAGGCATCGTCTCCGTTGGAAGCATTGATCTCCGCGGACCTCTCCAGTTTTCAAAGGATGTGAGGCCTCCAGGTCGCGATGAGGCGGAGAACTAGGTCTTTCTCTGTGGTCTCCACAGGGGATTCAGACATCCCTTTGTCTTGGAAGATGCAAGACGAGCCTGCATTCAATTCACTGCAGAGATATCCGGCCTTACGTCGAGTCAGAGCATCTCGGTGTCCATTCCACTTGAGGCCACAAACTCAGGGTCCCTCTCACATACCTGTAGCTGAGAGAAGCCTCCTCTTGAGGTGCTTGTGTAAAGTTGGTAATCCTCTTGAGTCGAAGCCAGAAACTAAGCTCTCATCTCGAGTTGATTTGGTGTCCACGGAGCCCTTTCGTGTTGCTCCAGTGACCTCAGGATCCCTCTAGAATTGAGACAGTGATCTTGAGTTTTCTCTGGAGTGCCATCAAGGAAATCAAGGCTCCTTTCATATTTGATGTGGAACACGGAATTGCTCTGCACGCAGTGCAGGGGAATCGGGCCTCATCTCGCTGTGAGATTGAAGTCTCATGGTTTTTCTCGAGTTGCGGCCGGAACCTGGGGTATATTCTCGAGTAACGACGGGGAGGGCCCTTCCAGACATGTGTTTTTCAGCGACGTCAGGACTCCTGTCTAGGTTACGAGTGACACCTCGGGATTCTCTTCGAGTCTTGGCATGGTAATTGGGACCCGTCTCCACGTGAGGCGGGAGACCCAGGGTCCCTTTCCACGTGCCACAGGGATCCTGGGACTCCTATCCATTTTCAAGAGGAGTCAGGCATCGTCTCCTTTGGAAGCATTGATCTCCGGGGACGTCTCGAGTTTTCAAAGGATGTGAGGCCTCCGTCAGCGATGAGGCGGAGAACTAGGTCTTTCTCTGTGGTCTCCACAGGGGATTCAGACATCCCTTCGTCTTGGGAGATGCAAGACGAGCCTGAATTCAATTCACTGCAGGGATATCCGGCCTTACTTCGAGTCAGAGCATCTCGGTGTCCATTCCACTTGAGGCCACAAACTCAGGGTCCCTCTCACATACCTGTAGCTGAGAGAAGCCCCTCTTGAGGTAGTTGCAGAAAGTTGGTATTCCTCTTGAGTCGAAGCCAGGGACTAAGCTCTCATCTCGAGTTGATTTGGATTCCACAGAGCCCTTTCGTGTTGCTAAAGTGACCTCAGGATCTCTCTAGACTTGAGACAGTGATCTTGGGTTTTCTCTGGAGTGCCATCAAGGAAATCAAGGCTCCTTTCACGTTTGATGTGGAACACGGAATTGCTCTGCACGCAGTGCAGGGGAATCGGGCCTCATCTCACGGCGAGGGGGAAGTCTCATGGTTTTTCTCGAGTTGCGGCCGGAACCTGGGGTATATTCTCGAGTTACGACGGGGAGGGCCCTTCCAGACACGTGTTTGTTCAGCGACGTCAGGTCTCCTGCCTAGGTGCGAGGGACACCTCGGGATACTCCTCGAGTCTTGGCATGGCAATTGGGACGCGCCTCCACTTGAGGCGGGAGACCCAGGGTCCCTTTCCACGTGCCATAGGGATCCTGGGACTCCTATCCATTTTCAAGAGGAGTCAGGCATCGTCTCCTTTGGAAGCATTGATCTCCGCATACCTCTCGAATTTTCAAAGAATGTGAGGCCTCCGGTCGCGATGAGGCGGAGAACGAGGTCTTTCTCTGTGGTCTCCACAGGTGATTCAGACATCCCTTCGTTTGGGAGATGCAAGACGAGTCTGCATTCAATTCACTGCAGGGATATCCGGCCTTACTTCGAGTCAGAGCATCTCGGTGTCCATTCCACTTGAGGCCACAAACTCAGGGTCCCTCTCACATACCTGTAACTGAGAGAAGCCTCCTCTTGAGGTGCTTGTGGAAACTTGGTATTCCTCTTGAGTGGAAGCCATGGACTAAGCTCTCATCTAGAGTTGATTACGGGTCCATGCAGCCCTTTCGTGTTGCCCCAGTGACCTCAGGATCCCTCTAGACTTGAGACAGTGATCTTGGGTTTTCTCTGGAGTGCCATCAAGGAAATCAAGGCTCCTTTCACGTTTGATGTGGAAAACGGAATTGCTCTGCATGCAGTGCAGGGGAATCGGGCCTCAACTTGCCGCGAGGGGGAAGTCTCATGGTTTTGCTCAAGTTGCGGCCGGAACCTGGGGTATATTCTGGACTTACGACGGGGAGGGCCCTTCCAGACACGTGTTTGTTCAGCGACGTCAGGACTCCTGCCTAGGTGCGAGGGATACCTCGGGATTCTCCTCGAGTCTTGGCATGGCAATTGGGATGCGTCTCCACGTGAGGCGGGAGACCCAGGGTCCCTTTCCACGTGCCACAGGGATCCTGGGACTCCTATCCATTTTCAAGAGGAGTCAGGCATCGTCTCCTTTGGAAATACATTGATCTCCGCCGGCCTCTCCAGTTTTCAAATGATGTGAGGCCTCCGGGCGCGATGAGGTGGAGGACTAGGTCTTTCTCTGTGGTCTCCACAGGGGATTCAGACATCCCTTCATCTTGGGAGATGCAAGACGAGCCTGCACTCAATTCACTGCAGGGATATCCGGCCTTACTTCGAGTCAGAGCATCTCGGTGTCCATTCCACATGAGGCCACAAACTCAGGGTCCCTCTCACATACCTGTAGCTGAGAGAAGCCTCCTCTTGAGGTGCTTGTGGAAAGTTGGTATTCCTCTTGAGTCGAAACCAGGGACTAAGCTCTCATCTCGAGTTGATTTGGGGTCCACGGAGCCCTTTCGTGTTGTTCCAGTGACCTCAGGATCCCTCTAGACTTGAGACAGTGATCTTGGGTTTTCTCTGGAGTGCCATCAAGGAAATCAAGGCTCCTTTCACGTTTGATGTGGAACACGGAATTGCTCTGCACGCAATGCAGGGGAATCGGGCCTCATCTCGCGGCGAGGGGGAAGTCTCATGGTTTTTCTCGAGTTGCGGCCGAAACCTGGGGTATATTCTCGAGTTACGACGGGGAGGGCTCTTCCAGACACGTGTTTGTTCAGCGATGTCAGGACTCCTGCCTAGGTGCGAGGGACACCCCGGGATTCTCCTCGAGTCTTGGCATGGCAATTCGGACGCGGATCCACGTGAGGCGCGAGACCCAGAGTCCCTTTCGACGTGCCACAGGGATCCTGGGACTCCTATCCATTTTCAAGAGGAGTCAGGCATTTTCTCCTTTGAAAGCATTGATCTCCGCGGACCTCTCGAGTTTTCAAAGGATGTGAGGCCTCCCGTCGCGATGAGGCGGAGGACTAGGACTTTCTCTGTGGTCTCCACAGGGGATTCAGACATCCCTTCGTCTTGGGAGATGCAAGACGAGCCTGCATTCAATTCACTGCAGGGATATCCAGCCTTACTTCGAGTCAGAGCATCTCGGTGTCCATTCCACTTGAGGCCACAAACTCAGGGTCCCTCTCACATACCTGTAGCTGAGAGAAGCCTCCTCTCGAGGTTCTTGTGGAAAGTTGATATTCCTCTTGAGTCGAAGCCAGGGTCTAAGCGCTCATCTCGAGTTGATTGGGGTCCATGCAGCCCTTTCCGGTTGCTCCAGTGACCTCAGGATCCCTCTAGACTTGAGACAGTGATCTTGGATACTCTCTGGAGTGCCATCAAGGAAATCAAGGCTCCTTTCACTTTTGATGTGGAACACGGAATTGCTCTGCACGCAGTGCAGGGGAATCGGGCCTCATCTCGCGGCGAGGGGGAAGTCTCATGGTTTTTCTCGAGTTGCAGCCGGAACCTGGGGTATATTCTCGAGTTACGACGGGGAGGGCCCTTCCAGACACGTGTTTGTTCAGCGACGTCAGGACTCCTGCCTAGGTGCGAGGGACACCTCGGGATTCTCCTCGAGTCTTGGCATGGCAATTGGGACGCGTCTCCTCGTGAGACGGCAGACCCAGGGTCCCTATCCACGTGCCCCACGGATCCTGGGAGTCCTATCCATTTTCAAGAGAAGTCAGGCATCGTCACCTTTGGAAGCATTGATCTCCGCAGACCTCTCGAGTTTTCAAAAGATGTGAGGCCTCCGGTCGCGATGAGGCGGAGAACTAGGTCTTTCTCTGTGGTCTCCACAGGGGATTCAGACATCCCTTCGTCTTGGGAGATGCAAGACGAGCCTGCATTCAATTCACTGCAGGGATATCCGGCCTTACTTCGAGTCGAGCATCTAGGTGTCCATTGCACTTGAGGCCACAAACTCAGGGTCCCTCTCACATACCTGTAGCTGAGAGAAGCCTCCTCTTGAGGTGCTTTTGGAAAGTTGCTATTCCTCTTGAGTCGAAGCCAGGGACTAAGCTCCCATCTCGAGTTGATTTGGGGTCCACGGAGCCCTTTCATTTTGCTCCAGTGACCTCAGGATCCCGCTAGACTTGAGACAGTGATCTTGGATACTCTCTGGAGTGCCATCAAGGAAATCAAGGCTCTTTTCATTTTTGATGTGGAATACGGAATTGCTCTGCATGCAGTGCAGGGGAATCGGGCCTCATCTCGCGGCGAGGCGTAAGTCTCATGGTTTTTCTCGAGTTGCGGCCAGAACCTGGGGTATATTCTCGAGTTATGACGGGGAGGGCCCTCCCAACACGGGTTTGTTCAGCGACGTGAGGACTCCTGCCTAGGTGCGAGGGACACCTCGGGATTCTCCTCGAGTCTTGGCATGGCAATTTGGACGCGTCCCCACGTCACGCGGGAGACCCAGGGTCCCTTTCCACGTGCCACAGGGATCCTGGGACTCCTATCCATTTTCAAGAGGAGTCAGGCATCGTCTACTTTGGAAGCATTGATCTCCGCAGACCTCTCGAATATTCAAAGGATGTGAGGCCTCCGGTCGCGATGAGGCGGAGGACTAGGTCTTTCTCTGTCGTCTCCACAGCGGATTCAGACATCCCTTCATCTAGGGAGATGCAAGACGAGCCTGCATTCAATTCACTGCAGGGATATCCAGCCTTACTTTGAGTCAGAGCATCTCGGTGTCCATTCCACTTGAGGCCACAAACTCAGGGTCCCTCTCACATACCTGTAGCTGAGAGAAGCCTCTTCTTTAGGTGCTTGTGGAAAGTTGGTATTCCTCTTGAGTCGAAGCCAGGGACTAAGCTCTCATCTCGAGTTGATTTCGGGTCCACGGAGCCCTTTCGTGTTGCTCCAGTGACCTCAGGATCCCTCTAGACTTGAGACAGTGATCTTGGGTTTTCTCTGGAGTGCCATCAAGGATATCAAGGCTCCTTTCACGTTTGATGTGGAACACGGAATTGCTCTACACGCAGTGCAGGGGAATCCGGTCTCATCTCGCGGCGAGAGGGAAATCTCATGGTTTTTTTCGAGTTGCGGCCGGAACCTGGGGTATATTCCCGAGTTACGACGGGGAGGGCCCTTCCAGACACGTGTTTGTTCAGCGACGTCAGGACTCCTGCCTAGGTGCGAGGGACACCTCGGGATTCTCTTCGAGTCTTGGCATGGCAATTGGGACGCATATCCACGTGAGGCGGGAGACCCAGGGTCCCTTTCCACGTGCCACAGGGATCCTGGGACTCCTATCCATTTTCAAGAGGAGTCAGGCATCGTTTCCTTTGGAAGCATTGATCTCCGCGGACCTCTCGAGTTTTCAAAGGATGTGAGGCCTCCGGTCGCGATGAGGCGGAGGAGTAGGTCTTTCTCTGTGGTCTCCACAGCGGATTCAGACATCCCTTCGTCTTGGGAGATGCAAGACGAGCCTGCATTCAATTCACTGCAGGGATATCCGGCCTTACTTCGAGTCAGAGCATCTCGGTGTCCATTCCACTTGAGGCCACAAACTGGGGGTCCCTCAAATATACCTGTAGCTGAGAGAAGCCTCCTCTTGAGGTGCTTGTGGAAAGTTGGTATTCCTCTTGAGTCTAAGCCAGGGACTAAGCTCTCATCTCGAGGTGATTTGGGGTCCAGGGATCCCTTTCCTGTTAGTCCAGTGACCTCAGGATCCCTCTAGACTTGAGACAGTGATCTTGGGTTTTCTCTGGAGTGCCATCAAGGAAATCAAGGCTCCTTTCACGTTTGATGTGGAACACGGAATTGCTCTGCATGAAGTTCAGGGGAATCGTGCTTCAACTCGCTGCGAGGGGGAAACCTCATGGTTTTTCTCGAGGTGCGGCCCGAACCTGGGGTATATTCTCGAGTTACGACGGGGAGGGCCCTTCCAGACACGTGTTTGTTCAGCGACGTCAGGACTCCTGCCTAGGTGCGAGGGACACCTCGGAATTCTCCTCGAGTCTTGGCATGGCAATTTGGACGCGTCTCCACGTCACGCGGGAGACCCAGGGTCCCTTTCCACGTGCCACAGGGATCCTGGGACTCCTATCCATTTTCAAGAGGAGTCAGGCATCGTCTCCTTTGGAAGCATTGATCTCCGCAGACCTCTCGAATATTCAAAGGATGTGAGGCCTCCGGTCGCGATGAGGCGGAGGACTAGGTCTTTCTCTGTCGTCTCCACAGCGGATTCAGACATCCCTTCGTCTAGGGAGATGCAAGACGAGCCTGCATTCAATTCACTGCAGGGATATCCAGCCTTACTTTGAGTCAGAGCATCTCGGTGTCCATTCCACTTGAGGCCACAAACTCAGGGTCCCTCTCACATACCTGTAGCTGAGAGAAGCCTCCTCTTTAGGTGCTTGTGGAAAGTTGGTATTCCTCTTGAGTCGAAGCCAGGGACTAAGCTCTCATCTCGAGTTGATTTCGGGTCCACGGAGCCCTTTCGTGTTGCTCCAGTGACCTCAGGATCCCTCTAGACTTGAGACAGTGATCTTGGGTTTTCTCTGGAGTGCCATCAAGGATATCAAGGCACCTTTCACGTTTGATGTGGAACACGGAATTGCTCTACACGCAGTGCAGGGGAATCCGGTCTCATCTCGCGGCGAGGGGGAAGTCTCATGGTTTTTCTCGAGTTGCGGCCGGAACCTGGAGTATATTCTCGAGTTACGACGGGGAGGGCCCTTCCAGACACGTGTTTGTTCAGCGACGTCAGGACTCCTGCCTAGGAGCGAGGGAATCCTCGGGATTCTCCTCGAGTCTTGGCATGGCAATTGGGAGGCGTCTCCACGTGAGGCGGGAGACCCAGGGTCCCTTTCCACGTGCCACAGGGATCCTGGGACTCCTATCCATTTTCAAGAGGAGTCAGGCATCGTCTCCTTTGGAAGCATGGATCTCGGCGGCCCTCTCAAATTTTCAAAGCATGTGAGGCCTCCGGTCGCGATGAGGCGGAAAATTAGGTCTTTCTCTGTGGTCTCCACAGGGGATTCAGACATCACTTCGTCTTGGGAGATTCAAGACGAGCCTGCATTCAATTCACTGCAGGGATATCCAGCCTTACTTCGAGTCAGAGCATCTCGTTGTCCATTCCACTTGAGGCCACAAATTCAGGGGCCCTCTCACATACCTGTAGATGAGAGAAGCCTTCTCTTGAGGTGCTTGTGGAAAGTTGGTATTCCTCTTGAGTCGAAGCCAGGGACTAAGATATCATCTCGAGTTGATTTGGGGTCCACTGAGCCCTTTCGTGTTGCTAAAGTGACCTCAGGATCCCTCTAGACTTGAGACAGTTATCTTGGGTTTTCTCTAGAGTGCCATCAAGGAAATCAAAGCTCCTTTCACGTTTGATGTGGAACACGGAATTGCTCTGCACGCAGTGCAGGGGAATCAGGCCTCATCTTGCAGCGAGTGGGAAGTCTCATGGTTTTTCTCGAGTTGCGGCCGGAACCTGGGGTATATTCTCGAGTAACGACGGGGAGGGCCCTTCCAGACATGTGTTTTTTCAGCGACGTCAGGACTCCTGTCTAGGTTACGAGTGACACCTCGGGATTCTCTTCGAGTCTTGGCATGGTATTTGGGACCCGTCTCCACGTGAGGCGGGAGACCCAGGGTCCCTTTCCACGTGCCACAGGGGTCCTGGGACTCCTATCCATTTTCAAGAGGAGTCAGGCATCGTCTCCTTTGGAAGCATTGATCTCCGGGGACGTCTCGAGTTTTCAAAGGATGTGAGGCCTCCGTCAGCGATGAGGCGGAGAACTAGGTCTTTCTCTGTGGTCTCCACAGGGGATTCAGACATCCCTTCGTCTTGGGAGATGCAAGACGAGCCTGCATTCAATTCACTGCAGGGATATCCGGCCTTACTTCGAGTCAGAGCATCTCGGTGTCCATTCCACTTGAGGCCACAAACTCAGGGTCCCTCTCACATACCTGTAGCTGAGAGAAGCCCCTCTTGAAGTAGTTGCAGAAAGTTGGTATTCCTCTTGAGTCGAAGCCAGGGACTAAGCTCTCATCTCGAGTTGATTTGGATTCCACAGAGCCCTTTCGTGTTGCTAAAGTGACCTCAGGATCTCTCTAGACTTGAGACAGTGATCTTGGGTTTTCTCTGGAGTGCCATCAAGGAAATCAAGGCTCCTTTCACGTTTGATGTGGAACACGGAATTGCTCTGCACGCAGTGCAGGGGAATCGGGCCTCATCTCGCGGCGAGGGGGAAGTCTCATGGTTTTTCTCGAGTTGCGGCCGGAACCTGGGGTATATTCTCGAGTTACGACGGGGAGGGCCCTTCCAGACACGTGTTTGTTCAGCGACGTCAGGTCTCCTGCCTAGGTGCGAGGGACACCTCGGGATACTCCTCGAGTCTTGGCATGGCAATTGGGACGCGCCTCCACTTGAGGCGGGAGACCCAGGGTCCCTTTCCACGTGCCACAGGGATCCTGGGACTCCTATCCATTTTCAAGAGGAGTCAGGCATCGTCTCCTTTGGAAGCATTGATCTCCGCATACCTCTCGAATTTTCAAAGAATGTGAGGCCTCCGGTCGCGATGAGGCGGAGAACTAGGTCTTTCTCTGTGGTCTCCACAGGTGATTCAGACATCCCTTCGTTTGGGAGATGCAAGACGAGCCTGCATTCAATTCACTGCAGGGATATCCGGCCTTACTTCGAGTCAGAGCATCTCGGTGTCCATTCCACTTGAGGCAACAAACTCAGGGTCCCTCTCACATACCTGTAACTGAGAGAAGCCTCCTCTTGAGGTGCTTGTGGAAATTTGGTATTCCTCTTGAGTGGAAGCCATGGACTAAGCTCTCATCTAGAGTTGATTACGGGTCCATGCAGCCCTTTCGTGTTGCCCCAGTGACCTCAGGATCCCTCTAGACTTGAGACAGTGATCTTGGGTTTTCTCTGGAGTGCCATCAAGGAAATCAAGGCTCCTTTCACGTTTGATGTGGAGAACGGAATTGCTCTGCATGCAGTGCAGGGGAATCGGGCCTCAACTCGCGGCGAGGGGGAAGTCTCATGGTTTTGCTCAAGTTGCGGCCGGAACCTGGGGTATATTCTGGACTTACGACGGGGAGGGCCCTTCCAGACACGTGTTTGTTCAGCGACGTCAGGACTCCTGCCTAGGTGCGAGGGATACCTCGGGATTCTCCTCGAGTCTTGGCATGGCAATTGGGATGCGTCTCCACGTGAGGCGGGAGACCCAGGGTCCCTTTCCACGTGCCACAGGGATCCTGGGACTCCTATCCATTTTCAAGAGGAGTCAGGCATCGTCTCCTTTGGAAATACATTGATCTCCGCCGGCCTCTCGAGTTTTCAAATGATGTGCGGCCTCCGGGCGCGATGAGGCGGAGGACTAGGTCTTTCTCTGTGGTCTCCACAGGGGATTCAGACATCCCTTCATCTTGGGAGATGCAAGACGAGCCTGCATTCAATTCACTGCAGGGATATCCGGCCTTACTTCGAGTCAGAGCATCTCGGTGTCCATTCCACATGAGGCCACAAACTCAGGGTCCCTCTCACATACCTGTAGCTGAGAGAAGCCTCCTCTTGAGGTGCTTGTGGAAAGTTGGTATTCCTCTTGAGTCGAAACCATGGACTAAGCTCTCATCTCGAGTTGATTTGGGGTCCACGGAGCCCTTTCGTGTTGTTCCAGTGACCTCAGGATCCCTCTAGACTTGAGACAGTGATCTTGGGATTTCTCTGGAGTGCCATCAAGGAAATCAAGGCTCCTTTCACGTTTGATGTGGAACACGGAATTGCTCTGCACGCAATGCAGGGGAATCGGGCCTCATCTCGCGGCGAGGGGGAAGTCTCATGGTTTTTCTCGAGTTGCGGCCGAAACCTGGGGTATATTCTCGAGTTACGACGGGGAGGGCTCTTCCAGACACGTGTTTGTTCAGCGAAGTCAGGACTCCTGCCTAGGTGCGAGGGACACCCCGGGATTCTCCTCGAGTCTTGGCATGGCAATTCGGACGCGGATCCACGTGAGGCGCGAGACCCAGGGTCCCTTTCGACGTGCCACAGGGATCCTGGGACTCCTATCCATTTTCAAGAGGAGTCAGGCATTTTCTCCTTTGAAAGCATTGATCTCTGCGGACCTCTCGAGTTTTCAAAGGATGTGAGGCCTCCCGTCGCGATGAGGCAGAGGACTAGGACTTTCTCTGTGGTCTCCACAGGGGATTCAGACATCCCTTCGTCTTGGGAGATGCAAGACGAGCCTGCATTCAATTCACTGCAGGGATATCCGGCCTTACTTCGAGTCAGAGCATCTCGGTGTCCATTCCACTTGAGGCCACAAACTCAGGGTCCCTCTCACATACCTGTAGCTGAGAGAAGCCTCCTCTCGAGGTTCTTGTGGAAAGTTGATATTCCTCTTGAGTCGAAGCCAGGGTCTAAGCGCTCATCTCGAGTTGATTGGGGTCCATGCAGCCCTTTCCGGTTGCTCCAGTGACCTCAGGATCCCTCTAGACTTGAGACAGTGATCTTGGATACTCTCTGGAGTGCCATCAAGGAAATCAAGGCTCCTTTCACTTTTGATGTGGAACACGGAATTGCTCTGCACGCAGTGCAGGGGAATCGGGCCTCATCTCGCGGCGAGGGGGAAGTCTCATGGTTTTTCTCGAGTTGCAGCCGGAACCTGGGGTATATTCTCGAGTTATGACGGGGAGGGCCCTTCCAGACACGTGTTTGTTCAGCGACGTCAGGACTCCTGCCTAGGTGCGAGGGACACCTCGGGATTCTCCTCGAGTCTTGGCATGGCAATTGGGACGCGTCTCCTCGTGAGACGGCAGACCCAGGGTCCCTATCCACGTGCCACACGGATCCTGGGAGTCCTATCCATTTTCAAGAGGAGTCAGGCATCGTCACCTTTGGAAGCATTGATCTCCGCAGACCTCTCGAGTTTTCAAAAGATGTGAGGCCTCCGGTCGCGATGAGGCGGAGAACTAGGTCTTTCTCTGTGGTCTCCACAGGGGATTCAGACATCCCTTCGTCTTGGGAGATGCAAGACGAGCCTGCATTCAATTCACTGCAGGGATATCCGGCCTTACTTCGAGTCGAGCATCTAGGTGTCCATTGCACTTGAGGCCACAAACTCAGGGTCCCTCTCACATACCTGTAGCTGAGAGAAGCCTCCTCTTGAGGTGCTTTTGGAAAGTTGGTATTCCTCTTGAGTCGAAGCCAGGGACTAAGCTCCCATCTCGAGTTGATTTGGGGTCCACGGAGCCCTTTCATTTTGCTCCAGTGACCTCAGGATCCCGCTAGACTTGAGACAGTGATCTTGGATACTCTCTGGAGTGCCATCAAGGAAATCAAGGCTCTTTTCATTTTTGATGTGGAATACGGAGTTGCTCTGCATGCAGTGCAGGGGAATCGGGCCTCATCTCGCGGCGAGGCGTAAGTCTCATGGTTTTTCTCGAGTTGCGGCCAGAACCTGGGGTATATTCTCGAGTTACGACGGGGAGGGCCCTCCCACAACGGGTTTGTTCAGCGACGTGAGGACTCCTGCCTAGGAGCGAGGGACACCTCGGGATTCTCCTCGAGTCTTGGCATGGCAATTTGGACGCGTCTCCACGTCACGCGGGAGACCCAGGGTCCCTTTCCACGTGCCACAGGGATCCTGGGACTCCTATCCATTTTCAAGAGGAGTCAGGCATCGTCTCCTTTGGAAGCATTGATCTCCGCAGACCTCTCGAATATTCAAAGGATGTGAGGCCTCCGGTCGCGATGAGGCGGAGGACTAGGTCTTTCTCTGTCATCTCCACAGCAGATTCAGACATCCCTTCGTCTAGGGAGATGCAAGACGAGCCTGCATTCAATTCACTGCAGGGATATCCAGCCTTACTTTGAGTCAGAGCATCTCGGTGTCCATTCCACTTGAGGCCACAAACTCAGGGTCCCTCTCACATACCTGTAGCTGAGAGAAGCCTCCTCTTTAGGTGCTTGTGGAAAGTTGGTATTCCTCTTGAGTCGAAGACAGGGACTAAGCTCTCATCTCGAGTTGATTTCGGGTCCACGGAGCCCTTTCGTGTTGCTCCAGTGACCTCAGGATCCCTCTAGACTTGAGACAGTTATCTTGGGTTTTCTCTGGAGTGCCATCAAGGATATCAAGGCTCCTTTCACGTTTGATGTGGAACACGGAATTGCTCTACACGCAGTGCAGGGGAATCCGGTCTCATCTCGCGGCGAGGGGGAAGTCTCATGGTTTTTCTCGAGTTGCGGCCGGAACCTGGGGTATATTCTCGAGTTACGACGGGGAGGGCCCTTCCAGACACGTGTTTGTTCAGCGACGTCAGGACTCCTGCCTAGGTGCGAGGGACACCTCGGAATTCTCCTCGAGTCTTGGCATGGCAATTTGGACGCGTCTCCACGTCACGCGGGAGACCCAGGGTCCCTTTCCACGTGCCACAGGGATCCTGGGACTCCTATCCATTTTCAAGAGGAGTCAGGCATCGTCTCCTTTGGAAGCATGGATCTCGGCGGCCCTCTCAAATTTTCAAAGCATGTGAGGCCTCCGGTCGCGATGAGGCGGAAAATTAGGTCTTTCTCTGTGGTCTCCACAGGGGATTCAGACATCACTTCGTCTTGGGAGATTCAAGACGAGCCTGCATTCAATTCACTGCAGGGATATCCAGCCTTACTTCGAGTCAGAGCATCTCGTTGTCCATTCCACTTGAGGCCACAAATTCAGGGGCCCTCTCACATACCTGTAGATGAGAGAAGCCTTCTCTTGAGGTGCTTGTGGAAAGTTGGTATTCCTCTTGAGTCGAAGCCAGGGACTAAGATATCATCTCGAGTTGATTTGGGGTCCACTGAGCCCTTTCGTGTTGCTAAAGTGACCTCAGGATCCCTCTAGACTTGAGACAGTTATCTTGGGTTTTCTCTAGAGTGCCATCAAGGAAATCAAAGCTCCTTTCACGTTTGATGTGGAACACGGAATTGCTCTGCACGCAGTGCAGGGGAATCAGGCCTCATCTTGCAGCGAGTGGGAAGTCTCATGGTTTTTCTCGAGTTGCGGCCGGAACCTGGGGTATATTCTCGAGTAACGACGGGGAGGGCCCTTCCAGACATGTGTTTTTTCAGCGACGTCAGGACTCCTGTCTAGGTTACGAGTGACACCTCGGGATTCTCTTCGAGTCTTGGCATGGTAATTGGGACCCGTCTCCACGTGAGGCGGGAGACCCAGGGTCCCTTTCCACATGCCACAGGGGTCCTGGGACTCCTATCCATTTTCAAGAGGAGTCAGGCATCGTCTCCTTTGGAAGCATTGATCTCCGGGGACGTCTCGAGTTTTCAAAGGATGTGAGGCCTCCGTCAGCGATGAGGCGGAGAACTAGGTCTTTCTCTGTGGTCTCCACAGGGGATTCAGACATCCCTTCGTCTTGGGAGATGCAAGACGAGCCTGCATTCAATTCACTGCAGGGATATCCGGCCTTACTTCGAGTCAGAGCATCTCGGTGTCCATTCCACTTGAGGCCACAAACTCAGGGTCCCTCTCACATACCTGTAGCTGAGAGAAGCCCCTCTTGAAGTAGTTGCAGAAAGTTGGTATTCCTCTTGAGTCGAAGCCAGGGACTAAGCTCTCATCTCGAGTTGATTTGGATTCCACAGAGCCCTTTCGTGTTGCTAAAGTGACCTCAGGATCTCTCTAGACTTTAGACAGTGATCTTGGGTTTTCTCTGGAGTGCCATCAAGGAAATCAAGGCTCCTTTCACGTTTGATGTGGAACACGGAATTGCTCTGCACGCAGTGCAGGGGAATCGGGCCTCATCTCGCGGCGAGGGGGAAGTCTCATGGTTTTTCTCGAGTTGCGGCCGGAACCTGGGGTATATTCTCGAGTTACGACGGGGAGGGCCCTTCCAGACACGTGTTTGTTCAGCGACGTCAGGTCTCCTGCCTAGGTGCGAGGGACACCTCGGGATACTCCTCGAGTCTTGGCATGGCAATTGGAACGCGCCTCCACTTGAGGCGGGAGACCCAGGGTCCCTTTCCACGTGCCACAGGGATCCTGGGACTCCTATCCATTTTCAAGAGGAGTCAGGCATCGTCTCCTTTGGAAGCATTGATCTCCGCATACCTCTCGAATTTTCAAAGAATGTGAGGCCTCCGGTCGCGATGAGGCGGAGAACTAGGTCTTTCTCTGTGGTCTCCACAGGTGATTCAGACATCCCTTCGTTTGGGAGATGCAAGACGAGCCTGCATTCAATTCACTGCAGGGATATCCGGCCTTACTTCGAGTCAGAGCATCTCGGTGTCCATTCCACTTGAGGCAACAAACTCAGGGTCCCTCTCACATACCTGTAACTGAGAGAAGCCTCCTCTTGAGGTGCTTGTGGAAATTTGGTATTCCTCTTGAGTGGAAGCCATGGACTAAGCTCTCATCTAGAGTTGATTACGGGTCCATGCAGCCCTTTCGTGTTGCCCCAGTGACCTCAGGATCCCTCTAGACTTGAGACAGTGATCTTGGGTTTTCTCTGGAGTGCCATCAAGGAAATCAAGGCTCCTTTCACGTTTGATGTGGAAAACGGAATTGCTCTGCATGCAGTGCAGGGGAATCGGGCCTCAACTCGCGGCGAGGGGGAAGTCTCATGGTTTTGCTCAAGTTGCGGCCGGAACCTGGGGTATATTCTGGACTTACGACGGGGAGGGCCCTTCCAGACACGTGTTTGTTCAGCGACGTCAGGACTCCTGCCTAGGTGCGAGGGATACCTCGGGATTCTCCTCGAGTCTTGGCATGGCAATTGGGATGCGTCTCCACGTGAGGCGGGAGACCCAGGGTCCCTTTCCACGTGCCACAGGGATCCTGGGACTCCTATCCATTTTCAAGAGGAGTCAGGCATCGTCTCCTTTGGAAATACATTGATCTCCGCCGGCCTCTCGAGTTTTCAAATGATGTGCGGCCTCCGGGCGCGATGAGGCGGAGGACTAGGTCTTTCTCTGTGGTCTCCACAGGGGATTCAGACATCCCTTCATCTTGGGAGATGCAAGACGAGCCTGCATTCAATTCACTGCAGGGATATCCGGCCTTACTTCGAGTCAGAGCATCTCGGTGTCCATTCCACATGAGGCCACAAACTCAGGGTCCCTCTCACATACCTGTAGCTGAGAGAAGCCTCCTCTTGAGGTGCTTGTGGAAAGTTGGTATTCCTCTTGAGTCGAAACCATGGACTAAGCTCTCATCTCGAGTTGATTTGGGGTCCACGGAGCCCTTTCGTGTTGTTCCAGTGACCTCAGGATCCCTCTAGACTTGAGACAGTGATCTTGGGTTTTCTCTGGAGTGCCATCAAGGAAATCAAGGCTCCTTTCACGTTTGATGTGGAACACGGAATTGCTCTGCACGCAATGCAGGGGAATCGGGCCTCATCTCGCGGCGAGGGGGAAGTCTCATGGTTTTTCTCGAGTTGCGGCCGAAACCTGGGGTATATTCTCGAGTTACGACGGGGAGGGCTCTTCCAGACACGTGTTTGTTCAGCGAAGTCAGGACTCCTGCCTAGGTGCGAGGGACACCCCGGGATTCTCCTCGAGTCTTGGCATGGCAATTCGGACGCGGATCCACGTGAGGCGCGAGACCCAGGGTCCCTTTCGACGTGCCACAGGGATCCTGGGACTCCTATCCATTTTCAAGAGGAGTCAGGCATTTTCTCCTTTGAAAGCATTGATCTCTGCGGACCTCTCGAGTTTTCAAAGGATGTGAGGCCTCCCGTCGCGATGAGGCAGAGGACTAGGACTTTCTCTGTGGTCTCCACAGGGGATTCAGACATCCCTTCGTCTTGGGAGATGCAAGACGAGCCTGCATTCAATTCACTGCAGGGATATCCGGCCTTACTTCGAGTCAGAGCATCTCGGTGTCCATTCCACTTGAGGCCACAAACTCAGGGTCCCTCTCACATACCTGTACCTGAGAGAAGCCTCCTCTCGAGGTTCTTGTGGAAAGTTGATATTCCTCTTGAGTCGAAGCCAGGGTCTAAGCGCTCATCTCGAGTTGATTGGGGTCCATGCAGCCCTTTCCGGTTGCTCCAGTGACCTCAGGATCCCTCTAGACTTGAGACAGTGATCTTGGATACTCTCTGGAGTGCCATCAAGGAAATCAAGGCTCCTTTCACTTTTGATGTGGAACACGGAATTGCTCTGCACGCAGTGCAGGGGAATCGGGCCTCATCTCGCGGCGAGGGGGAAGTCTCATGGTTTTTCTCGAGTTGCAGCCGGAACCTGGGGTATATTCTCGAGTTATGACGGGGAGGGCCCTTCCAGACACGTGTTTGTTCAGCGACGTCAGGACTCCTGCCTAGGTGCGAGGGACACCTCGGGATTCTCCTCGAGTCTTGGCATGGCAATTGGGACGCGTCTCCTCGTGAGACGGCAGACCCAGGGTCCCTATCCACGTGCCACACGGATCCTGGGAGTCCTATCCATTTTCAAGAGGAGTCAGGCATCGTCACCTTTGGAAGCATTGATCTCCGCAGACCTCTCGAGTTTTCAAAAGATGTGAGGCCTCCGGTCGCGATGAGGCGGAGAACTAGGTCTTTCTCTGTGGTCTCCACAGGGGATTCAGACATCCCTTCGTCTTGGGAGATGCAAGACGAGCCTGCATTCAATTCACTGCAGGGATATCCGGCCTTACTTCGAGTCGAGCATCTAGGTGTCCATTGCACTTGAGGCCACAAACTCAGGGTCCCTCTCACATACCTGTAGCTGAGAGAAGCCTCCTCTTGAGGTGCTTTTGGAAAGTTGGTATTCCTCTTGAGTCGAAGCCAGGGACTAAGCTCCCATCTCGAGTTGATTTGGGGTCCACGGAGCCCTTTCATTTTGCTCCAGTGACCTCAGGATCCCGCTAGACTTGAGACAGTGATCTTGGATACTCTCTGGAGTGCCATCAAGGAAATCAAGGCTCTTTTCATTTTTGATGTGGAATACGGAGTTGCTCTGCATGCAGTGCAGGGGAATCGGGCCTCATCTCGCGGCGAGGCGTAAGTCTCATGGTTTTTCTCGAGTTGCGGCCAGAACCTGGGGTATATTCTCGAGTTACGACGGGAAGGGCCCTCCCACAACGGGTTTGTTCAGCGACGTGAGGACTCCTGCCTAGGAGCGAGGGACACCTCGGGATTCTCCTCGAGTCTTGGCATGGCAATTTGGACGCGTCTCCACGTCACGCGGGAGACCCAGGGTCCCTTTCCACGTGCCACAGGGATCCTGGGACTCCTATCCATTTTCAAGAGGAGTCAGGCATCGTCTCCTTTGGAAGCATTGATCTCCGCAGACCTCTCGAATATTCAAAGGATGTGAGGCCTCCGGTCGCGATGAGGCGGAGGACTAGGTCTTTCTCTGTCATCTCCACAGCAGATTCAGACATCCCTTCGTCTAGGGAGATGCAAGACGAGCCTGCATTCAATTCACTGCAGGGATATCCAGCCTTACTTTGAGTCAGAGCATCTCGGTGTCCATTCCACTTGAGGCCACAAACTCAGGGTCCCTCTCACATACCTGTAGCTGAGAGAAGCCTCCTCTTTAGGTGCTTGTGGAAAGTTGGTATTCCTCTTGAGTCGAAGACAGGGACTAAGCTCTCATCTCGAGTTGATTTCGGGTCCACGGAGCCCTTTCGTGTTGCTCCAGTGACCTCAGGATCCCTCTAGACTTGAGACAGTTATCTTGGGTTTTCTCTGGAGTGCCATCAAGGATATCAAGGCTCCTTTCACGTTTGATGTGGAACACGGAATTGCTCTACACGCAGTGCAGGGGAATCCGGTCTCATCTCACGGCGAGGGGGAAGTCTCATGGTTTTTCTCGAGTTGCGGCCGGAACCTGGGGTATATTCTCGAGTTACGACGGGGAGGGCCCTTCCAGACACGTGTTTGTTCAGCGACGTCAGGACTCCTGCCTAGGAGCGAGGGAATCCTCGGGATTCTCCTCGAGTCTTGGCATGGCAATTGGGAGGCATCTCCACGTGAGGCGGGAGACCCAGGGTCCCTTTCCACGTGCCACAGGGATCCTGGGACTCCTATCCATTTTCAAGAGGAGTCAGGCATCGTCTCCTTTGGAAGCATGGATCTCGGCGGACCTCTCAAATTTTCAAAGCATGTGAGGCCTCCGGTCGCGATGAGGCGGAAAATTAGGTCTTTCTCTGTGGTCTCCACAGGGGATTCAGACATCACTTCGTCTTGGGAGATTCAAGACGAGCCTGCATTCAATTCACTGCAGGGATATCCAGCCTTACTTCGAGTCAGAGCATCTCGTTGTCCATTCCACTTGAGGCCACAAATTCAGGGTCCCTCTCACATACCTGTAGATGAGAGAAGCCTTCTCTTGAGGTGCTTGTGGAAAGTTGGTATTCCTCTTGAGTCGAAGCCAGGGACTAAGATATCATCTCGAGTTGATTTGGGGTCCACTGAGCCCTTTCGTGTTGCTAAAGTGACCTCAGGATCCCTCTAGACTTGAGACAGTTATCTTGGGTTTTCTCTAGAGTGCCATCAAGGAAATCAAAGCTCCTTTCACGTTTGATGTGGAACACGGAATTGCTCTGCACGCAGTGCAGGGGAATCAGGCCTCATCTTGCAGCGAGGGGGAAGTCTCTTGGTTTTTTCGAGTTGCGGCCGGAACCTGGGGTATATTCCCGAGTTACGACGTGGAGGGCCCTTCCAGACACGTGTTTGTTCAGCGACGTCAGGACTCCTGCCTAGGTGCGAGGGACACCTCGGAATTCTCCTCGAGTCTTGGCATGGCAATTGGGACGCGTCTCCAAGTGAGGCGGGAGACCCAGGGTCCCTTTCCACGTGCCACAGGTATCCTGGGACTCCTATCCATTTTCAAGAGGAGTCAGGCATCGTCTCCTTTGGAAGCATTGATCTCCGTGGAACTCTCTAGTTTTCAAAGGATGTGAGGCCTGCGGTCGCAATGAGGCGGAGAACTCGGTCTTTCTCTGTGGTCTCCACAGGGGATTCAGACATCCCTTCGTCTTGGGAGATGCAAGACGAGCCTGCATTCAATTCACTGCAGGGATATCCGGCCTTACTTCGAGTCAGAGCATCTCGGTGTCCATTCCACTTGAGGCCACAAACTCAGAGTCCCTCTCACATACCTGTAGCTGAGAGAAGCCTCCTCTTGAGGTGCTTGTGGAAAGTTGGTATTCCTCTTGAGTCGAAGCCAGGGACTAAGCTCTCATCTCGAGTTGATTTGGGGTCCACGGAGCCGTTTCGTGTTGCTCCAGTGACCTCAGGATCCCTCTAGACTTCAGACAGTGATCTTGGGTTTTCTCTGGAGTGCCATCAAGGAAATCAAGGCTCCTTTCACGTTTGATGTGGAACACGGAATTGCTCTGCACGCAATGCAGGGGAATCGGGCCTCATCTCGCGGCGAGGGGGAAATCTCATGGTTTTTCTCGATTTGCGGCCAGAACCTGGGGTATATTATCGAGTTACGACGGGGAGGGCCCTTCCAGACACGTGTTTGTTCAGCGACGTCAGGACTCCTGCCTAGGTGCGAGGGACACCTCGGGATTCTCCTCGAGTCTTGGCATGGCAATTTGGACGCGTCTCCACGTCACGCGGGAGACCCAGGGTCCCTTTCCCCGTGCCACAGTGATCCTGGGACTCCTATCCATTTTCAAGAGGAGTCAGGCATCGTCTCCTTTGGAAGCATTGGTCTCCGCATACCTCTCGAATTTTCAAAGGATGTGAGGCCTCCGGTCGCGATGAGGCGGAGGACTAGGTCTTTCTCTGTCGTCTCCACAGCGGATTCAGACATCCCTTTGTCTTGGGAGATGCAAGACGAGCCTACATTCAATTCACTGCAGGGATATCCGGGCTTACTTCGAGTCAGAGCATCTCGGTGTCCATTCCACTTGAGGCCACAAACTCAGGGTCCCTCTCACATACCTGTAGCTGAGAGAAGCCTCCTCTTTAGGTGCTTGTGGAAAGTTGGTATTCCTCTTGAGTCGAAGCCAGGGACTAAGCTCTCATCTCGAGTTGATTTCGGGTCCACGGAGCCCTTTCGTGTTGCTCCAGTGACCTCAGGATCCCTCTAGACTTGAAACAGTGATCTTGGGTTTTCTCTGGAGTGCCATCAAGGAAATCAAGGCTCCTTTCACGTTTGATGTGGAACACGGAATTGCTCTACACGCAGTGCAGGGGAATCCGGTCTCATCTCGCGGCGAGGGGGAAGTCTCATGGTTTTTCTGGAGTTGCGGCCGGAACCTGGGGTATATTCTCGAGTTACGACGGGGAGGGCCCTTCCAGACACGTGTTTGTTCAGCGATGTCAGGACTCCTGCCTAGGTGCGAGGGACACCTCGGGATTCTCTTCGAGTCTTGTCATGGAAATTGGGACGCATATCCACGTGAGGCGGGAGACCCAGGGTCCCTTTCCACGTGCCACAGTGATCCTGGGACTCCTATCCATTTTCAAGAGGAGTCAGGCATCGTCTCCTTTGGAAGCATGGATCTCGGCGGACCTCTCAAATTTTCAAAGCATGTGAGGCCTCCGGTCGCGATTGAGGCGGAAAATTAGGTCTTTCTCTGTGGTCTCCACAGGGGATTCAGACATCACTTCGTCTTGGGAGATTCAAGACGAGCCTGCATTCAATTCACTGCAGGGATATCCAGCCTTACTTCGAGTCAGAGCATCTCGTTGTCCATTCCACTTGAGGCCACAAATTCAGGGTCCCTCTCACATACCTGTAGCTGAGAGAAGCCTCCTCTTGAGGTGCTTGTGGAAAGTTGGTATTCCTCTTGAGTCGAAGCCAGGGACTAAGCTCTCATCTCGAGTTGATTTGGGGTCCACGGAGCCGTTTCGTGTTGCTCCAGTGACCTCAGGATCCCTCTAGACTTCAGACAGTGATCTTGGGTTTTCTCTGGAGTGCCATCAAGGAAATCAAGGCTCCTTTCACGTTTGATGTGGAACACGGAATTGCTCTGCACGCAATGCAGGGGAATCGGGCCTCATCTCGCGGCGAGGGGGAAATCTCATGGTTTTTCTCGATTTGCGGCCAGAACCTGGGGTATATTATCGAGTTACGACGAGGAGGGCCCTTCCAGACACGTGTTTGTTCAGCGCCGTGAGGACTCTTGCCTAGGTGCGAGGGACACCTCGGGATTCTCTTCGAGTCTTGGCATGGCAATTTGGACACGTCTCCACGTGAGGCGGGAGACCCAGGGTCCCTTTCCACGTGCCACAGGGATCCTGGGACTCCTATCCATTTTCAAGAGGAGTCAGGCATCGTCTCCTTTGGAAGCATTGATCTCCGCGGACCTATCGAGTTTTCAAGGGATGTGAGGCCTCCGGTCCCCATGAGGCGGAGAACTCGGTCTTTCTCTGTGGTCTCCACAGCGGATTCAGAAATCCCTTCGTCTTGGGAGATGCAAGACGAGCCTGCATTCAATTCACTGCAGGGATATCCGGCCTTACTTCGAGTCAGAGCATCTCGGTGTCCATTCCACTTGAGGCCACATTCTCGGGGTCCATCAAATATACCTGTAGCTGAGAGAAGCCTCCTCTTGAGGTGCTTGTGGAAAGTTGGTGTTCCTCTTGAGTGGAAGCCAGGGACTAAGCTCTCATCTCGAGTTGATTTGGGGTCCACGGAGCCCTTTCGTGTTGCTCCAGTGACCTCAGGATCCCTCTAGACTTGAGACAGTGATCTTGGGTTTTCTCTGGAGTGCCATCAAGGAAATCAAGGCTCCTTTCACGTTTGATGTGGAAAACGGAATTGCTCTGCATGCAGTGCAGGGGAATCGGGCCTCAACTCGCGGCGAGGGGGAAATCTCATGGTTTTTCTCGAGTTGCGGCCCGAACCTGGGGTATATTCTCGAGTTACGACAGGGGGGGGCCCTTGCAGACACGTGTTTGTTCAGCGATGTCAGGACTCCTGCCTAGGAGCGAGGGACACCTCTTGATTCTCTTCGAGTCTTGACATGGCAATTTGGACGCGTCTCCACGTGAGGCGGGAGACCCAGGGTCCCTTTCCACGTGCCACAGGGATCCTGGGACTCCTATCCATTTTCAAGAGGAGTCGGGTATCGTCTCCTTTGGAAGCATTGATCTCTGCAGATCTCTCGAGTTTTCAAAAAATGTGAGGCCTCCGCTCGCGATGAGGCGGAGAATTAGGTTTTTCTCTGTGGTCTCCACAGGGGATTCAGACATCCCTTGGTCTTGGGAGATGCAAGACGAACCTGCATTCAATTCACTGCAGGGATATCCGGCCTTACTTCGAGTCAGAGCATCTTGGTGTCCATTCCATTTGAGGCCACAAACTCAGGGTCCCTCTCACATACCTGTAGCTGAGAGAAGCCTCCTCTTGAGGTGCTTGTGGAAAGTTGGGATTCCTCTTGAGTCGAAGCCAGGGACTAAGCTCTCATCTCGAGTTGATTTGGGGTCCACGGAGCCCTTTCCTGTTGGTCCAGTGACCTCAGGATCCCTCTAGACTTGAGACAGTGATCTTGGGTTTTCTCTGGAGTGCCATCAAGGAAATCAAGGCTCCTTTCACCTTTGATGTGGAAAACGAAATTGCTCTGCATGCAGTGCAGGGGATTCGGGCCTCAACTCACGGCGAGAGGGAAATCTCATGGTTTTTCTCGAGTTGCGGCCCGAACCTGGGGTATATTCTCGAATTACGACGGGGAGGGCCCTTCCAGACACGTGTTTGTTCAGCGATGTCAGGACTCCTGCCTAGGTGCGAGGGACACCTCGGGATTCTCTTCGAGTCTTGGCATGGCAATTTGGACACGTCTCCACGTGAGGCGGGAGACCCAGGGTCCCTTTCCACGTGCCACAGGGATCCTGGGACTCCTATCCATTTTCAAGAGGAGTCAGGCATCGTCTCTTTGGAAGCATTGATCTCCGCGGACCTATCGAGTTTTCAAAGGATGTGAGGCCTCCGATCCCCATGAGGCGGAGAACTCGGTCTTTCTCTGTGGTCTCCACAGGGGATTCAGACAACCCTTCGTCTTGGGAGATGCAAGACGAGCCTGCATTCAATTCACTGCAGGGATATCCGGCCTTACTTCGAGTCAGAGTATCTCGGTGTCCATTCCACTTGAGGCCACAAACTCAGGGTCCCTCTCACATACCTGTAGCTGAGAGAAGCCTCCTTTGAGGTGCTTTTGGAAAGTTGGTATTCCTCTTGAGTCGAAGCCAGGGACTAAGCTCTCATCTCGAGTTGATTTGGGTTCCACGGAGCCCTTTCGTGTTGCTCCAGTGACCTCAGGATCCCTCTAGACTTGAGACAGTGAACTTGGGTTTTCTCTGGAGTGCCATCAAGGAAATCAAGGCTCCTTTCACATGTGATGTGGAAAACGGAATTGCTCTGCACGCAGTGCAGGGGAATCGGGCCTCATCTCGCGGCGAGGGGGAAGTCTCATGGTTTTTCTCGAGTTGCGGCCGGAACCTGGGGTATATTCTCGAGTTACGACGGGGAGGGCCCTTCCAGACACGTGTTTGTTCAGCGACGTCAGGACTCCTGCCTAGGTGCGAGGGACACCTCGGGATTCTCCTCGAGTCTTGGCATGCCAATTGGAACGCGTCTCCACGTGAGGCGGGAGACCCAGTGTCCCTTTCCACGTGCCACAGGGATCCTGGGACTCCTATCCATTTTCAATAGGAGTCAGGCATCGTCTCCTTCGGAAGTATTGATCTCCGCGGACCTCTTGAGTTTTCAAAGGATATGAGGCCTCCGGTTGCGTTGAGCTGGAGGACTAGGTCTTTCTCTGTGGTCTCCACAGGGGATTCAGACAACCCTTCGTCTTTGGAGATGCAAGACGAGCCTGCATTCAATTCACTGCAGGGATATCCGGCCTTATTTCGAGTCAGAGCATCTCGGTGTCCATTCCACTTGAGGCCACAAACTCAGGGTCCCTCTCACATACCTGTAGCTGAGAGAAGCCTCCTCTTGAGGTGCTTGTGGAAAGTTGGTATTCCTCTTGACTCGAAGCCAGGGACTAAGCTCTCATCTCGAGTTGATTTGGGGTCCACGGAGCCCTTTCGTGTTGCTCCAGTGACCTCAGGATCCCTCTAGACTTGAGACAGTGATCTTGGGTTTTCTCTGGAGTGCCATCAAGGAAATCAAGGCTCCTTTCACGTTTGATGTGGAACACGGAATTGCTCTGCATGCAGTGCAGGGGAATCGGGCCTCAACTCGCGGCGAGGGGGAAATCTCATGGTTTTCCTCGAGTTGCGGCCCGAACCTGGGGTATATTCTCGAGTTACGACGGGGAAGGCCCTCCCAGACACGTGTTTGTTCAGCGATGTCAGGACTCCTGCCTAGGTGCGAGGGACACCTCGGGATTCTCCTCGAGTCTTGGCATGGCAATTGGGACGCGTCTCCACGTGAGGCGGGAGACCCAGGGTCCCTTTCCACGTGCCACAGGGATCCTGGGACTCCTATCCATTTTCAAGAGGAGTCGGGCATCGTCTCCTTTGGAAGCATTGATCTCTGCAGATCTCTCGAGTTTTCAAAGGATGTGAGGCCTCCGCTCGCGATGAGGTGGAGAATAAGGGTTTTCTCTGTGGTCTCCACAGGGGATTCAGACATCCCTTCGTCTTGGGAGATGCAAGACGAGCCTGCATTCAATTCACTGCAGGGATATCCGGCCTTACTTCGAGTCAGAGCATCTCGGTGTCCATTCCACTTGAGGCCACAAACTCAGGGTCCCTCTCACATATCTGTAGCTGAGAGAAGCCTCCTCTTGAGGTGCTTCTGGAAAGTTGGGATTCCTCTTGAGTCGAAGCCAGGGACTAAGCTCTCATCTCGAGTTGATTTGGGGTCCACGGAGCCCTTTCCTGTTGGTCCAGTGACCCCAGGATCCCTCTAGACTTGAGACAGTGATCTTGGGTTTTCTCTGGAGTGCCATCAAGGAAATCAAGGCTCCTTTCACGTTTGATGTGGAACACGGAATTGCTCTGCTTGCAGTGCAGGGGAATCGGGCCTCAACTCGCGGCGAGGGGTAAATCTCATGGTTTTTCTCGAGTTGCGGCCCGAACCTGGGGTATATTCTCGAGTTACGACGGGGAGGGCCCTTCCAGACACGTGTTTGTTCAGCGACGTCAGGACTCCTGCCTAGGTGCGAGGAACAACTCGGGATTCTCCTCGAGTCTTGGCATGGCAATTTGGACGCGTCTCCACGTGAGGCGGGAGACCCAGGGTCCCTTTCCACGTGCCACAGGGATCCTGGGACTCCTATCCATTTTCAAGATGAGTCGGGCATCTTCTTCTTTGGAAGCATTGATCTCCGCGGACCTCTCGAGTTTTCAAAGGATGTGAGGCCTCCGATCTCGATGAGGCGGAGAACGAGGTCTTTCTCTGTGGTCTCCACAGGGGATTCAGACAACCCTTCGTCTTGGGAGATGCAAGACGAGCCTGCATTCAATTCACTGCAGGGATATCCGGCCTTACTTCGAGTCAGAGCATCTCGGTGTCCATTCCACTTGAGGCCACAAACTCAGGGTCCCTCTCACATACCTGTAGCTGAGAGAAGCCTCCTCTTGAGGTGCTTTTGGAAAGTTGGGATTCCTCTTGAGTCGAAGCCAGGGACTAAGCTCTCATCTCGAGTTGATTTGGGTTCCACGGAGCCCTTTCGTGTTGCTCCAGTGACCTCAGGATCCCTCTAGACTTGAGACAGTGAACTTGGGTTTTCTCTGGAGTGCCATCAAGGAAATCGAGGCTCCTTTCACATTTGATGTGGAAAACGGAATTGCTCTGCACGCAGTGCAGGGGAATCGGGCCTCATCTCGCGGCGAGGGGGAAGTCTCATGGTTTTTCTCGAGTTGCGGCCGGAACCTGGGGTATATTCTCGAGTTACGACGGGGAGGGCCCTTCCAGACACGTGTTTGTTCAGCGACGTCAGGACTCCTGCCTAGGTGCCAGGGACACCTCGGGATTCTCCTCGAGTCTTGGCATGCCAATTGGAACGCGTCTCCACGTGAGGCGGGAGACCCAGTGTCCCTTTCCACCTGCCACAGGGATCCTGGGACTCCTATCCATTTTCAAGAGGAGTCAGGCATCGTCTCCTTCGGAAGTATTGATCTCCGCGGACCTCTTGAGTTTTCAAAGGATATGAGGCCTCCGGTTGCGTTGAGCTGGAGGACTAGGTCTTTCTCTGTGGTCTCCACAGGGGATTCAGACAACCCTTCGTCTTTGGAGATGCAAGACGAGCCTGCATTCAATTCACTGCAGGGATATCCGGCCTTATTTCGAGTCAGAGCATCTCGGTGTCCATTCCACTTGAGGCCACAAACTCAGGGTCCCTCTCACATACCTGTAGCTGAGAGAAGCCTCCTCTTTAGGTGCTTGTGGAAAGTTGGTATTCCTCTTGACTCGAAGCCAGGGACTAAGCTCTCATCTCGAGTTGATTTGGGGTCCACGGAGCCCTTTCGTGTTGCTCCAGTGACCTCAGGATCCCTCTAGACTTGAGACAGTGATATTGGGTTTTCTCTGGAGTGCCATCAAGGAAATCAAGGCTCCTTTCACTTTTGATGTGGAACACGGAATTGCTCTGCACGCAGGGCAGGGCAATCGGGCCTCATGTCGCGGCGAGGGGGAAGTCTCATGGTTTTTCTCGAGTTGCGGCCGGAACCTGGGGTATATTCTGGAGTTACGACGGGGAGGGCCCTTCCAGACACATGTTTGTTCAGCGACGGCAGCACTGCTGCCTAGGTGCGAGGGACACCTCGGGATTCTCCTCGAGTCTTGGCATGGCAATTGGGATGCGTCTCCACGTGAGGCGGGAGACCCAGGGTCCCTTTCCACGTGCCACAGGGATCCTGGGACTCCTATCCATTTTCAAGAGGAGTCGGGCATCGTCTCCTTTGGAAGCATTGATCTCCGCGGACCTATCGAATTTTCAAAGGATGTGAGGCCTCCGTTCCCCATGAGGCGGAGAACTCGGTCTTTCTCTGTGGTCTCCACAGCGGATTCAGCCATCCCTTCGTCTTGGGAGATGCAAGACGAGCCTGCATTCAATTCACTGCAGGGATATCCGGCCTTACTTCGAGTCAGAGCATCTCGGTGTCCATTCCACTTGAGGCCACAAACTCGTGGTCCCTCAAATATACCTGTAGCTGAGAGAAGCCTCCTCTTGAGGTGCTTGTGGAAAGTTGGTATTCCTCTTGAGTGGAAGCCAGGGACTAAGCTCTCATCTCGAGTTGATTTGGGGTCCACGGAGCCCTTTCGTGTTGCTCCAGTGACCTCAGGATCCCTCTAGACTTGAGAGAGTGATCTTGGGTTTTCTCTGGAGTGCCATCAAGGAAATCAAGGCTCCTTTCAAGTTTGATGTGGAAAACGGAATTGCTCTGCATGCAGTGCAGGGGAATCGGGCCTCAACTCGCGGCGAGGGGGAAATCTCATGGTTTTTCTCGAGTTGCGGCCCGAACCTGGGGTATATTCTCGAGTTACGACGGGGAGGGCCCTTGCAGACACGTGTTTGTTCAGCGATGTCAGGACTCCTGCCTAGGAGCGAGGGACACCTCTGGATTCTCTTCGAGTCTTGGCATGGCAATTTGGACGCGTCTCCACGTGAGGCGGGAGACCCAGGGTCCCTTTCCACGTGCCACAGGGATCCTGGGACTCCTATCCATTTTCAAGAGGAGTCAGGCATCGTCTCCTTTGGAAGCATTGATCTCCGCGGACCTATCGAGTTTTCAAAGGATGTGAGGCCTCCGGTCCCCATGAGGCGGAGAACTCGGTCTTTCTCTGTGGTCTCCACAGCGGATTCAGACATCCCTTCGTCTTGGGAGATGCAAGACGAGCCTGCATTCAATTCACTGCAGGGATATCCGGCCTTACTTCGAGTCAGAGCATCTCGGTGTCCATTCCACTTGAGGCCACATTCTCGGGGTCCCTCAAATATACCTGTAGCTGAGAGAAGCCTCCTCTTGAGGTGCTTGTGGAAAGTTGGGATTCCTCTTGAGTCGAAGCCAGGGACTAAGCTCTCATCTCGAGTTGATTTGGGGTCCACGGAGCCCTTTCCTATTGGTCCAGTGACCTCAGGATCCCTCTAGACTTGAGACAGTGATCTTGGGTTTTCTCTGGAGTGCCATCAAGGAAATCAAGGCTCCTTTCACGTTTGATGTGGAAAACGGAATTGCTCTGCATGCAGTGCAGGGGAATCGGGCCTCAACTCGCGGCGAGGGGGAAATCTCATGGTTTTTCTCGAGTTGCGGCCCGAACCTGGGATATATTCTCGAGTTACGACGGGGAGGGCCCTTCCAGACACGTGTTTGTTCAGCGATGTCAGGACTCCTGCCTAGGTGCGAGGGACACCTCGGGATTCTCCTCGAGTCTTGGCATGGCAATTGGGACACGTCTCCACGTGAGGCGGGAGACCCAGGGTCCCTTTCCACGTGCCACAGGGATCCTGGGACCCCTATCCATTTTCAAGAGGAGTCAGGCATCGTCTCTTTGGAAGCATTGATCTCCGCGGACCTATCGAGTTTTCAAAGGATGTGAGGCCTCCGGTCCCCATGAGGCGGAGAACTCGGTCTTTCTCTGTGGTCTCCACAGCGGATTCAGACATCCCTTCGTCTTGGGAGATGCAAGACGAGCCTGCATTCAATTCACTGCAGGGATATCCGGCCTTACTTCGAGTCAGAGCATCTCGGTGTCCATTCCACTTGAGGCCACATTCTCGGGGTCCCTCAAATATACCTGTAGCTGAGAGAAGCCTCCTCTTGAGGTGCTTGTGGAAAGTTGGTGTTCCTCTTGAGTGGAAGCCAGGGACTAAGCTCTCATCTCGAGTTGATTTGGGGTCCACGGAGCCCTTTCGTGTTGCTCCAGTGACCTCAGGATCCCTCTAGACTTGAGATAGTGATCTTGGGTTTTCTCTGGAGTGCCATCAAGGAAATCAAGGCTCCTTTCACGTTTGATGTGGAAAACGGAATTGCTCTGCATGCAGTGCAGGGGAATCGGGCCTCAACTCGCGGCGAGGGGGAAATCTCATGGTTTTTCTCGAGTTGCGGCCCGAACCTGGGCTATATTCTCGAGTTACGACGGGGAGGGCCCTTCCAGACACGTGTTTGTTCAGCGATGTCAGGACTCCTGCCTAGGTGCGAGGGACACCTCTGGATTCTCTTCGAGTCTTGGCATGGCAATTTGGACGCGTCTCGACGTGAGGCGGGAGACCCAGGGTCCCTTTCCACGTGCCACAGGGATCCTGGGACCCCTATCCATTTTCAAGAGGAGTCAGGAATCGTCGCCTTTGGAAGCATTGATCTCCGCGGACCTATCGAGTTTTCAAAGGATGTGAGGCCTCCGGTCTCGATGAGGCGGAGAACTCGGTCTTTCTCTGTGGTCTCCACAGCGGATTCAGACATCCCTTCTTCTTGGGAGATGCAAGACGAGCCTGCATTCAATTCACTGCAGGGATATCCGGCCTTACTTCGAGTCAGAGCATCTCGGTGTCCATTCCACTTGAGGCCACAAACTCGGGGTCCCTCAAATATACCTGTAGCTGAGAGAAGCCTCCTCTTGAGGTGCTTGTGGAAAGTTGGAATTCCTCTTGAGTGGAAGCCAGGGACTAAGCTCTCATCTCGAGTTGACTTGGGGTCCACGGAGCCCTTTCGTGTTGCTCCAGTGACCTCAGGATCCCTCTAGACTTGAGACAGTGATCTTGGGTTTTCTCTGGAGTGCCATCAAGGAAATCAAGGCTCCTTTCAAGTTTGATGTGGAACACGGAATTGCTCTGCACGCAGTGCAGGGGAATCGGTCCTCATCTCGCGGCAAATGGGATGTCTCATGGTTTTTCTCAAGTTGCGGCCGAAACCTGGGGTACATTCTCGAGTTACGACGGGGAGGGCCCTTCCAGACACGTGTTTGTTCAGCGACGTCAGGACTCCTGCCTAGGTGCGAGGAACACCTCGGAATTCTCCTCGAGTCTTGGCATGGCAATTTGGACGCGTCTCCACGTGAGGCGGGAGACCCAGGGTCCCTTTCCACGTGCCACAGGGATCCTGGGACTCCTATCCATTTTCAAGAGGAGTCGGGCATCTTCTTCTTTGGAAGCATTGATCTCCGCGGACCTCTCGAGTTTTCAAGGATGTGAGGCCTCCGGTCTCGATGAGGCGGAGAACTCGGTCTTTCTCTGTGGTCTCCACAGGGGACTCAGACAACACTTCGTCTTGGGAGATGGAAGACGAGCCTGCATTCAATTCACTGCAGGGATATCCGGCCTTAGTTCGAGTCAGAGCATCTCGGTGTCCATTCCACTTGAGGCCACAAACTCAGGGTCCCTCTCACATACCTGTAGCTGAGAGAAGCCTCCTCTTGAGGTGATTGTGGAAAGTTGGTATTCCTCTTGAGTCGAAGCCAGGGACTAAGCTCTCATCTCGAGTTGATTTGGGTTCCACGGAGCCCTTTCGTGTTGCTCCAGTGACCTCAGGATCCCTCTAGACTTGAGACAGTGAACTTGGGTTTTCTCTGGAGTGCCATCAAGGAAATCAAGGCTCCTTTCAAATTTGATGTGGACAACGGAATTGCTCTGCACGCAGTGCAGGGGAATCAGGCCTCATCTCGCGGCGAGGGGGAAGTCTCATGGTTTTTCTCGAGTTGCGGCCGGAACCTGGGGTATATTCTCGAGTTACGACGGGGAGGGCCCTTCCAGACACGTGTTTGTTCAGCGACGTCAGGACTCCTGCCTAGGTGCGAGGGACACCTCGGGATTCTCCTCGAGTCTTGGCATGCCAATTGGAACGCGTCTCCACGTGAGACGGGAGACCCAGTGTCCCTTTCCACGTGCCACAGTGATCCTGGGACTCCTATCCATTTTCAAGAGGAGTCAGGCATCGTCTCCTTCGGAAGTATTGATCTCCGCGGACCTCTTGAGTTTTCAAAGGATATGAGGCCTCCGGTTGCGTTGAGGTGGAGGACTAGGTCTTTCTCTGTGGTCTCCACAGGGGATTCAGACAACCCTTCGTCTTGGCAGATGCAAGACGAGCCTGCATTCAATTCACTGCAGGGATATCCGGCCTTATTTCGAGTCAGAGCATCTCGGTGTCCATTCCACTTGAGGCCACAAACTCAGGGTCCCTCTCACATACCTGTAGCTGAGAGAAGCCTCCTCTTGTGGTGCTTGTGGAAAGTTGGTATTCCTCTTGACTCGAAGCCAGGGACTAAGCTCTCATCTCGAGTTGATTTGGGGTCCACGGAGCCCTTTCGTGTTGCTCCAGTGACCTCAGGATCCCTCTAGACTTAAGACAGTGATCTTGGGTTTTCTCTGGAGTGCCATCAAGGAAATCAAGGCTCCTTTCACGTTTGATGTGGAACACGGAATTGCTCTGCATGCAGTGCAGGGGAATCGGGCCTCAACTCGCGGCGAGGGGGAAATCTCATGGTTTTCCTCGAGTTGCGGCCCGAACCTGGGGTATATTCTCTAGTTACGACGGGGAAGGCCCTCCCAGACACGTGTTTGTTCAGCGATGTCAGGACTCCTGCCTAGGTGCGAGGGACACCTCGGGATTCTCCTCGAGTCTTGGCATGGCAATTGGGAGGCGTCTCCACGTGAGGCGGGAGACCCAGGGTCCCTTTCCACGTGCCACAGGGATCCTGGGACTCCTATCCATTTTCAAGAGGAGTCGGGCATCGTCTCCTTTGGAAGCATTGATCTCTGCAGATCTCTCGAGTTTTCAAAGGATTTGAGGCCTCCGCTCGCGATGAGGTGGAGAATAAGGTTTTTCTCTGTGGTCTCCACAGGGGATTCAGACATCCCTTCGTCTTGGGAGATGCAAGACGAGCCTGCATTCAATTCACTGCAGGGATATCCGGCCTTACTTCGAGTCAGAGCATCTCGGTGTCCATTCCACTTGAGGCCACAAACTCAGGGTCCCTCTCACATATCTGTAGGTGAGAGAAACCTCCTCTTGAGGTGCTTCTGGATAGTTGGGATTCCTCTTGAGTCGAAGCCAGGGACTAAGCTCTCATCTCGAGTTAATTTGGGGTCCACGGAGCCCTTTCCTGTTGGTCCAGTGACCTCAGGATCCCTCTAGACTTGAGACAGTGATCTTGGGTTTTCTCTGGAGTGCCATCAAGGAAATCAAGGCTCCTTTCACGTTTGATGTGGAACACGGAATTGCTCTGCTTGCAGTGCAGGGGAATCGGGCCTCAACTCGCGGCGAGGGGGAAATCTCATGGTTTTTCTCGAGTTGCGGCCCAAACCTGGGGTATATTCTCGAGTTACGACGGGGAGGTTCCTTCCAGACACGTGTTTGTTCAGCGATGTCAGGACTCCTGCCTTGGTGCGAGGGACACCTCGGGATTCTCTTCGAGTCTTGGCATGGCAATTTGGACGCGTCTCCACTTGAGGCGGGAGACCCAGGGTCCCTTTCCACGTGCCACAGGGATCCTGGGACCCCTATCCATTTTCAAGAGGAGTCAGGCATCGTCTCCTTTGGAAGCATTGATCTCCGCGGACCTATCGAGTTTTCAAAGGATGTGAGGCCTCCGGTCCCCATGAGGCGGAGAACTCGGTCTTTCTCTGTGGTCTCCACAGCGGATTCAGACATCCCTTCGTCTTGGGAGATGCAAGACGAGCCTGCATTCAATTCCCTGCAGGGATATCCGGCCTTACTTCGAGTCAGAGCATCTCGGTGTCCATTCCACTTGAGGCCACATTCTCGGGGTCCCTCAAATATACCTGTAGCTGAGAGAAGCCTCCTCTTGAGGTGCTTGTGGAAAGTTGGAATTCCTCTTGAGTCGAAGCCAGGGACTAAGCTCTCATCTCGAGTTGATTTGGGGTCCACGGAGCCCTTTCGTGTTGCTCCAGTGACCTCAGGATCCCTCTAGACTTGAGACAGTGATCTTGGGTTTTCTCTGGAGTGCCATCAAGGAAATCAAGGCTCCTTTCAAGTTTGATGTGGAACACGGAATTGCTCTGCACGCAGTGCAGGGGAATCGGGCCTCATCTCGCGGCAAATGGGATGTCTCATGGTTTTTCTCAAGTTGCGGCCGAAACCTGGGGTATATTCTCGAGTTACGACGGGGAGGGCCCTTCCAGTCACGTGTTTGTTCAGCGACGTCAGGACTCCTGCCTAGGTGCGAGGAACACCTCGGGATTCTCCTCGAGTCTTGGCATGGCAATTTGGACGCGTCTCCACGTGAGGCGGGAGACCCAGGGTCCCTTTCCACGTGCCACAGGGATCCTGGGACGCCTATCCATTTTCAAGAAGAGTCAGGCATCTTCTTCTTTGGAAGCATTGATCTCCGCGGACCTCTCGAGTTTTCAAAGGATGTGAGGCCTCCGGTCGCGATGAGGCGGAGAACGAGGTCTTTCTCTGTGGTCTCCACAGGGGATTCAGACAACCCTTCGTCTTGGGAGATGCAAGACGAGCCTGCATTCAATTCACTGCAGGGATATCCGGCCTTACTTCGAGTCAGAGCATCTCGGTGTCCATTCCACTTGAGGCCACAAACTCAGGGTCCCTCTCACATACATGTAGCTGAGAGAAGCCTCCTCTTGAGGTGCTTTTGGAAAGTTGGTATTCCTCTTGAGTCGAAGCCAGGGACTAAGCTCTCATCTCGAGTTGATTTGGGTTCCACGGAGCCCTTTCGTGTTGCTCCAGTGACCTCAGGATCCCTCTAGACTTGAGACAGTGAACTTGGGTTTTCTCTGGAGTGCCACCAAGGAAATCAAGGCTCCTTTCACATTTGATGTGGAAAACGGAATTGCTCTGCACGCAGTGCAGGGGAATCGGGCCTCATCTCTCGGCGAGGGGGAAGTCTCATGGTTTTTCTCGAGTTGCGGCCGGAACCTGGGGTATATTCTCGAGTTACGACGGGGAGGGCCCTTCCAGACACGTGTTTGTTCAGCGACGTCAGGACTCCTGCCTAGGTGCCAGGGACACCTCGGGATTCTCCTCGAGTCTTGGCATGCCAATTGGAACGCGTCTCCACGTGAGGCGGGAGACCCAGTGTCCCTTTCCACCTGCCACAGGGATCCTGGGACTCCTATCCATTTTCAAGAGGAGTCAGGCATCGTCTCCTTCGGAAGTATTGATCTCCGCGGACCTCTTGAATTTTCAAAGGATATGAGCCCTCCGGTTGCGTTGAGCTGGAGGACTAGGTCTTTCTCTGTGGTCTCCACAGGGGATTCAGACAACCCTTCGTCTTTGGAGATGCAAGACGAGCCTGCATTCAATTCACTGCAGGGATATCCGGCCTTATTTCGAGTCAGAGCATCTCGGTGTCCATTCCACTTGAGGCCACCAACTCAGGGTCCCTCTCACATACCTGTAGCTGAGAGAAGCCTCCTCTTTAGGTGCTTGTGGAAAGTTGGTATTCCTCTTGACTCGAAGCCAGGGACTAAGCTCTCATCTCGAGTTGATTTGGGGTCCACGGAGCCCTTTCGTGTTGCTCCAGTGACCTCAGGATCCCTCTAGACTTGAGACAGTGATCTTGGGTTTTCTCTGGAGTGCCATCAAGGAAATCAAGGCTCCTTTCACTTTTGATGTGGAACACGGAATTGCTCTGCACGCAGGGCAGGGCAATCGGGCCTCATGTCGCGGCGAGGGGGAAATCTCATGGTTTTTCTCGAGTTGCGGCCGGAACCTGGGGTATATTCTGGAGTTACGACGGGGAGGGCCCTTCCAGACACATGTTTGTTCAGCGACGGCAACACTGCTGCCTAGGTGCGAGGGACACCCACGGAATCTCCTCGAGTCTTGGCATGGCAATTGGGATGCGTCTCCACGTGAGGCGGGAGACCCAGGGTCCCTTTCCACGTGCCACAGGGATCCTGGGACTCCTATCCATTTTCAAGAGGAGTCGGGCATCGTCTCCTTTGGAAGCATTGATCTCTGCAGATCTCTCGAGTTTTCAAAGGATGTGAGGCCTCCGCTCGCGATGAGGTGGAGAATTAGGTTTTTCTCTGTGGTCTCCACAGGGGATTCAGACATCCCTTCGTCTTGGGAGATGCAAGACGAACCTGCATTCAATTCACTGCAGGGATATCCGGCCTTAATTCGAGTCAGAGCATCTCAGTGTCCATTCCAATTGAGGCCACAAACTCGGGGTCCCTCAAATATACCTGTAGCTGAGAGAAGCCTCCTCTTGAGGTGCTTGTGGAAAGTTGGGATTCCTCTTGAGTCGAAGCCAGGGACTAAGCTCTCATCTCGAGTTGATTTGGCGTCCACGGAGCCCTTTCCTGTTGGTCCAGTGACCTCAGGATCCCTCTAGACTTGAGAGAGTGATCTTGGGTTTTCTCTGGAGTGCCATCAAGGAAATCAAGGCTCCTTTCACGTTTGATGTGGAACACGGAATTGCTCTGCATGCAGTGCAGGGGATTCGAGCCTCAACTCGCGGCGAGGGGGAAATCTCATGGTTTTTCTCGAGTTGCGGCCCGAACCTGGGCTATATTCTCGAGTTACGATGGGGAGGGCCCTTCCAGACACGTGTTTGTTCAGCGATGTCAGGACACCTGCCTAGGTGCGAGGGACACCTCGGGATTCTCTTCGAGTCTTGGCATGGCAATTTTGATGCGTCTCCACGTGAGGCGGGAGACCCAGGGTCCCTTTCCACGTGCCACAGGGATCCTGGGACTCCTATCCATTTTCAAGAGGAGTCGGGCATCGTCTCCTTTGGAAGCATTGATCTCCGCGGACCTATCGAGTTTTCAAAGGATGTGAGGCCTCCGGTCCCCATGAGGCGGAGAACTCGGTCTTTCTCTGTGGTCTCCACAGCGGATTCAGACATCCCTTCGTCTTGGGAGATGCAAGACGAGCCTGCATTCAATTCACTGCAGGGATATCCGGCCTTACTTCGAGTCAGAGCATCTCGGTGTCCATTCCACTTGAGGCCACAAACTCGTGGTCCCTCAAATATACCTGTAGCTGAGAGAAGCCTCCTCTTGAGGTGCTTGTGGAAAGTTGGTATTCCTCTTGAGTGGAAGCCAGGGACTAAGCTCTCATCTCGAGTTGATTTGGGGTCCACGGAGCCCTTTCGTGTTGCTCCAGTGACCTCAGGATCCCTCTAGACTTGAGAGAGTGATCTTGGGTTTTCTCTGGAGTGCCATCAAGGAAATCAAGGCTCCTTTCACGTTTGATGTGGAAAACGGAATTGCTCTGCATGCAGTGCAGGGGAATCGGGTCTCAACTCGCGGCGAGGGGGAAATCTCATGGTTTTTCTCGAGTTGCGGCCCGAACCTGGGGTATATTCTCGAGTTACGACGGGGAGGGCCCTTGCAGACACGTGTTTGTTCAGCGATGTCAGGACTCCTGCCTAGGAGCGAGGGACACCTCTGGATTCTCTTCGAGTCTTGGCATGGCAATTTGGACGCGTCTCCACGTGAGGCGGGAGACCCAGGGTCCCTTTCCACGTGCCACAGGGATCCTGGGACTCCTATCCATTTCCAAGAGGAGTCAGGCATCGTCTCCTTTGGAAGCATTGATCTCCGCGGACCTATCGAGTTTTCAAAGGATATGAGGCCTCCGGTCCCCATGAGGCGGAGAACTCGGTCTTTCTCTGTGGTCTCCACAGCGGATTCAGACATCCCTTCGTCTTGGGAGATGCAAGACGAGCCTGCATTCAATTCACTGCAGGGATATCCGGCCTTACTTCGAGTCAGAGCATCTCTGTGTCCATTCCACTTGAGGCCACAAACTCGGGGTCCCTCAAATATACCTGTAGCTGAGAGAAGCCTCCTCTTGAGGTGTTTGTGGAAAGTTGGGATTCCTCTTGAGTCGAAGCCAGGGACTAAGCTCTCATCTCGAGTTGATTTGGGGTCCACGGAGCCCTTTCCTTTTGGTCCAGTGACCTCAGGATCCCTCTAGACTTGAGACAGTGATCTTGGGTTTTCTCTGGAGTGCCATCAAGGAAATCAAGGCTCCTTTCACGTTTGATGTGGAACACGGAATTGCTCTGCATGCAGTGCAGGGGATTCGAGCCTCAACTCGCGGCGAGGGGGAAATCTCATGGTTTTTCTCGAGTTGCGGCCCGAACCTGGGCTATATTCTCGAGTTACGATGGGGAGGTTCCTTCCAGACACGTGTTTGTTCAGCGATGTCAGGACACCTGCCTAGGTGCGAGGGACACCTCGGGATTCTCTTCGAGTCTTGGCATGGCAATTTTGACGCGTCTCCACGTGAGGCGGGAGACCCAGGGTCCCTTTCCACGTGCCACAGGGATCCTGGGACTCCTATCCATTTTCAAGAGGAGTCGGGCATCGTCTCCTTTGGAAGCATTGATCTCCGCGGACCTATCGAGTTTTCAAAGGATGTGAGGCCTCCGGTCCCCATGAGGCGGAGAACTCGGTCTTTCTCTGTGGTCTCCACAGCGGATTCAGACATCCCTTCGTCTTGGGAGATGCAAGACGAGCCTGCATTCAATTCACTGCAGGGATATCCGGCCTTACTTCGAGTCAGAGCATCTCGGAGTCCATTCCACTTGAGGCCACAAACTCGTGGTCCCTCAAATATACCTGTAGCTGAGAGAAGCCTCCTCTTGAGGTGCTTGTGGAAAGTTGGTATTCCTCTTGAGTCGAAGCCAGGGACTAAGCTCTCATCTCGAGTTGATTTGGGGTCCACGGAGCCCTTTCGTGTTGCTCCAGTGACCTCAGGATCCCTCTAGACTTGAGAGAGTGATCTTGGGTTTTCTCTGGAGTGCCATCAAGGAAATCAAGGCTCCTTTCACGTTTGATATGGAAAACGGAATTGCTCTGCATGCAGTGCAGGGGAATCGGGCCTCAACTCGCGGCGAGGGGGAAATCTCATGGTTTTTCTCGAGTTGCGGCCCGAACCTGGGGTATATTCTCGAGTTACGACGGGGAGGGCCCTTGCAGACACGTGTTTGTTCAGCGATGTCAGGACTCCTGCCTAGGAGCGAGGGACACCTCTGGATTCTCTTCGAGTCTTGGCATGGCAATTTGGACGCGTCTCCACGTGAGGCGGGAGACCCAGGGTCCCTTTCCACGTGCCACAGGGATCCTGGGACTCCTATCCATTTTCAAGAGGAGTCAGGCATCGTCTCCTTTGGAAGCATTGATCTCCGCGGACCTATCGAATTTTCAAAGGATGTGAGGCCACCGGTCCCCATGAGGCGGAGAACTCGGTCTTTCTCTGTGGTCTCCACAGCGGATTCAGACATCCCTTCGTCTTGGGAGATGCAAGACGAGCCTGCATTCAATTCACTGCAGGGATATCCGGCCTTACTTCGAGTCAGAGCATCTCTGTGTCCATTCCACTTGAGGCCACAAACTCGGGGTCCCTCAAATATACCTGTAGCTGAGAGAAGCCTCCTCTTGAGGTGCTTGTGGAAAGTTGGGATTCCTCTTGAGTGGAAGCCAGGGACTAAGCTCTCATCTCGAGTTGATTTGGGGTCCACGGAGCCCTTTCCTGTTGGTCCAGTGACCTCAGGATCCCTCTAGACTTGAGACAGTGATCTTGGGTTTTCTCTGGAGTGCCATCAAGGAAATCAAGGCTCCTTTCACGTTTGATGTGGAACACGGAATTGCTCTGCACGCAGGGCAGGGCAATCGGGCCTCATGTCGCGGCGAGGGGGAAGTCTCATGGTTTTTCTCGAGTTGAGGCCGGAACCTGGGGTATATTCTGGAGTTACGACGGGGAGGGCCCTTCCAGACACATGTTTGTTCAGCGACGTCAGGACTCCTGCCTAGGTGCGAGGGACACCTCGGGATTCTCTTCGAGTCTTGGCATGCCAATTGGAACGCGTCTCCACGTGAGACGGGAGACCCAGTGTCCCTTTCCACGTGCCACAGGGATCCTGGGACTCCTATCCATTTTCAAGAGGAGTCAGGCATCGTCTCCTTCGGAAGTATTGATATCCGCGGACCTCTTGAGTTTTCAAAGGATATGAGGCCTCCGGTTGCGTTGAGGTGGAGGACTAGGTCTTTCTCTGTGGTCTCCACAGGGGATTCAGACAACCCTTCGTCTTTGGAGATGCAAGACGAGCCTGCATTCAATTCACTGCAGGGATATCCGGCCTTATTTCGAGTCAGAGCATCTCGGTGTCCATTCCACTTGAGGCCACAAACTCAGGGTCCCTCTCACATACCTGTAGCTGAGAGAAGCCTCCTCTTGAGGTGCTTGTGGAAAGTTGGTATTCCTCTTGACTCGAAGCCAGGGACTAAGCTCTCATCTCGCGTTGATTTGGGGTCCACGGAGCCCTTTCGTGTTGCTCCAGTGACCTCAGGATCCCTCTAGACTTGAGACAGTGATCTTGGGTTTTCTCTGGAGTGCCATCAAGGAAATCAAGGCTCCTTTCACGTTTGATGTGGAACACGGAATTGCTCTGCATGCAGTGCAGGGGAATCGGGCCTCAATTCGCGGCGAGGGGGAAATCTCATGGTTTTCCTAGAGTTGCGGCCCGAACCTGGAGTATATTCTCGAGTTACGACGGGGAGGGCCCTCCCAGACACGTGTTTGTTCAGCAATGTCAGGACTCCTGCCTAGGTGCGAGGGACACCTCGGGATTCTCCTTGAGTCTTGGCATGGCTATTGGGAGTCGTCTCCACGTGAGGCGGGAGACCCAGGGTCCCTTTCCACGTGCCACAGGGATCCTGGGACTCCTATCCATTTTCAAGAGGAGTCGGGCATCGTCTCCTTCGGAAGCATTGATCTCTGCAGATCTCTCGAGTTTTCAAAGGATGTGAGGCCTCCGCTCGCGATGAGGTGGAGAATTAGGTTTTTCTCTGTGGTCTCCACAGGGGATTCAGACATCCCTTCGTCTTGGGAGATGCAAGACGAGCCTGCATTCAATTCACTGCAGGGATATCCGGCCTTACTTCGAGTCAGAACATCTCGGTGTCCATTCCACTTGAGGCCACAAACTCAGGGTCCCTCTCACATACCTGTAGCTGAGAGAAGCCTCCTCTTGAGGTGCTTCTGGAAAGTTGGGATTCCTCTTGAGTCGAAGCCAGGGACTAAGGTCTCATCTCGAGTTGATTTGGGGTCCACGGAGCCCTTTCCTGTTGGTCCAGTGACCTCAGGATCCCTCTAGACTTGAGACAGTGATCTTGGGTTTTCTCTGGAGTGCCATCAAGGAAATCAAGGCTCCTTTCACGTTTGATGTGGAACACGGAATTGCTCTGCTTGCAGTGCAGGGGAATCGGGCCTCAACTCGCGGCGAGGGGGAAATCTCATGGTTTTTCTCGAGTTGCGGCCCGAACCTGGGGTATATTCTCGAGTTACGACGGGGAGGGCCCTTCCAGACACGTGTTTGTTCAGCGATGTCAGGACTCCTGCCTTGGTGCGAGGGACACCTCGGGATTCTCTTCGAGTCTTGGCATGGCAATTTGGACGCGTCTCCACGTGAGGCGGGAGACCCAGGGTCCCTTTCCACGTGCCACAGGGATCCTGGGACTCCTATCCATTTTCAAGAGGAGTCAGGCATCGTCTCCTTTGGAAGCATTGATCTCCGCGGACATATCGAGTTTTCAAAGGATGTGAGGCCTCCGGTCCCCATGAGGCGGAGAACTCGGTCTTTCTCTGTGGTCTCCACAGGGGATTCAGACATCCCTTCGTCTTGAGAGATGCAAGACGATCCTGAATTCAATTCACTGCAGGGATATCCGGCCTTACTTCGAGTCAGAGCATCTCGGTGTCCATTCCAATTGAGGCCACATTCTCGAGGTCCCTCAAATATACCTGTAGCTGAGAGAAGCCTCCTCTTGAGGTGCTTGTGGAAAGTTGGTATACCTCTTGAGTGGAAGCCAGGGACTAAGCTCTCATCTCGAGTTGATTTGGGGTCCAGGGAGCCCTTTCGTGTTGCTCCAGTGACCTCAGGATCCCTCTAGACTTGAGACAGTGATCTTGGGTTTTCTCTGGAGTGCCATCAAGGAAATCAAGGCTCCTTTCAAGTTTGATGTGGAACACGGAATTGCTCTGCACGCAGTGCAGGGGAATCGGGCCTCATCTCTCGGCGAGGGGGAAGTCTCATGGTTTTTCTCGAGTTGCGGCCGGAACCTGGGGTATATTCTCGAGTTACGACGGGGAGGGCCCTTCCAGACACGTGTTTGTTCAGCGACGTCAGGACTCCTGCCTAGGTGCCAGGGACACCTCGGGATTCTCCTCGAGTCTTGGCATGCCAATTGGAACGCGTCTCCACGTGAGGCGGGAGACCCAGTGTCCCTTTCCACCTGCCACAGGGATCCTGGGACTCCTATCCATTTTCAAGAGGAGTCAGGCATCGTCTCCTTCGGAAGTATTGATCTCCGCGGACCTCTTGAATTTTCAAAGGATATGAGCCCTCCGGTTGCGTTGAGCTGGAGGACTAGGTCTTTCTCTGTGGTCTCCACAGGGGATTCAGACAACCCTTCGTCTTTGGAGATGCAAGACGAGCCTGCATTCAATTCACTGCAGGGATATCCGGCCTTATTTCGAGTCAGAGCATCTCGGTGTCCATTCCACTTGAGGCCACCAACTCAGGGTCCCTCTCACATACCTGTAGCTGAGAGAAGCCTCCTCTTTAGGTGCTTGTGGAAAGTTGGTATTCCTCTTGACTCGAAGCCAGGGACTAAGCTCTCATCTCGAGTTGATTTGGGGTCCACGGAGCCCTTTCGTGTTGCTCCAGTGACCTCAGGATCCCTCTAGACTTGAGACAGTGATCTTGGGTTTTCTCTGGAGTGCCATCAAGGAAATCAAGGCTCCTTTCACTTTTGATGTGGAACACGGAATTGCTCTGCACGCAGGGCAGGGCAATCGGGCCTCATGTCGCGGCGAGGGGGAAATCTCATGGTTTTTCTCGAGTTGCGGCCGGAACCTGGGGTATATTCTGGAGTTACGACGGGGAGGGCCCTTCCAGACACATGTTTGTTCAGCGACGGCAACACTGCTGCCTAGGTGCGAGGGACACCCACGGAATCTCCTCGAGTCTTGGCATGGCAATTGGGATGCGTCTCCACGTGAGGCGGGAGACCCAGGGTCCCTTTCCACGTGCCACAGGGATCCTGGGACTCCTATCCATTTTCAAGAGGAGTCGGGCATCGTCTCCTTTGGAAGCATTGATCTCTGCAGATCTCTCGAGTTTTCAAAGGATGTGAGGCCTCCGCTCGCGATGAGGTGGAGAATTAGGTTTTTCTCTGTGGTCTCCACAGGGGATTCAGACATCCCTTCGTCTTGGGAGATGCAAGACGAACCTGCATTCAATTCACTGCAGGGATATCCGGCCTTAATTCGAGTCAGAGCATCTCAGTGTCCATTCCAATTGAGGCCACAAACTCGGGGTCCCTCAAATATACCTGTAGCTGAGAGAAGCCTCCTCTTGAGGTGCTTGTGGAAAGTTGGGATTCCTCTTGAGTCGAAGCCAGGGACTAAGCTCTCATCTCGAGTTGATTTGGCGTCCACGGAGCCCTTTCCTGTTGGTCCAGTGACCTCAGGATCCCTCTAGACTTGAGAGAGTGATCTTGGGTTTTCTCTGGAGTGCCATCAAGGAAATCAAGGCTCCTTTCACGTTTGATGTGGAACACGGAATTGCTCTGCATGCAGTGCAGGGGATTCGAGCCTCAACTCGCGGCGAGGGGGAAATCTCATGGTTTTTCTCGAGTTGCGGCCCGAACCTGGGCTATATTCTCGAGTTACGATGGGGAGGGCCCTTCCAGACACGTGTTTGTTCAGCGATGTCAGGACACCTGCCTAGGTGCGAGGGACACCTCGGGATTCTCTTCGAGTCTTGGCATGGCAATTTTGATGCGTCTCCACGTGAGGCGGGAGACCCAGGGTCCCTTTCCACGTGCCACAGGGATCCTGGGACTCCTATCCATTTTCAAGAGGAGTCGGGCATCGTCTCCTTTGGAAGCATTGATCTCCGCGGACCTATCGAGTTTTCAAAGGATGTGAGGCCTCCGGTCCCCATGAGGCGGAGAACTCGGTCTTTCTCTGTGGTCTCCACAGCGGATTCAGACATCCCTTCGTCTTGGGAGATGCAAGACGAGCCTGCATTCAATTCACTGCAGGGATATCCGGCCTTACTTCGAGTCAGAGCATCTCGGTGTCCATTCCACTTGAGGCCACAAACTCGTGGTCCCTCAAATATACCTGTAGCTGAGAGAAGCCTCCTCTTGAGGTGCTTGTGGAAAGTTGGTATTCCTCTTGAGTGGAAGCCAGGGACTAAGCTCTCATCTCGAGTTGATTTGGGGTCCACGGAGCCCTTTCGTGTTGCTCCAGTGACCTCAGGATCCCTCTAGACTTGAGAGAGTGATCTTGGGTTTTCTCTGGAGTGCCATCAAGGAAATCAAGGCTCCTTTCACGTTTGATGTGGAAAACGGAATTGCTCTGCATGCAGTGCAGGGGAATCGGGTCTCAACTCGCGGCGAGGGGGAAATCTCATGGTTTTTCTCGAGTTGCGGCCCGAACCTGGGGTATATTCTCGAGTTACGACGGGGAGGGCCCTTGCAGACACGTGTTTGTTCAGCGATGTCAGGACTCCTGCCTAGGAGCGAGGGACACCTCTGGATTCTCTTCGAGTCTTGGCATGGCAATTTGGACGCGTCTCCACGTGAGGCGGGAGACCCAGGGTCCCTTTCCACGTGCCACAGGGATCCTGGGACTCCTATCCATTTCCAAGAGGAGTCAGGCATCGTCTCCTTTGGAAGCATTGATCTCCGCGGACCTATCGAGTTTTCAAAGGATATGAGGCCTCCGGTCCCCATGAGGCGGAGAACTCGGTCTTTCTCTGTGGTCTCCACAGCGGATTCAGACATCCCTTCGTCTTGGGAGATGCAAGACGAGCCTGCATTCAATTCACTGCAGGGATATCCGGCCTTACTTCGAGTCAGAGCATCTCTGTGTCCATTCCACTTGAGGCCACAAACTCGGGGTCCCTCAAATATACCTGTAGCTGAGAGAAGCCTCCTCTTGAGGTGTTTGTGGAAAGTTGGGATTCCTCTTGAGTCGAAGCCAGGGACTAAGCTCTCATCTCGAGTTGATTTGGGGTCCACGGAGCCCTTTCCTTTTGGTCCAGTGACCTCAGGATCCCTCTAGACTTGAGACAGTGATCTTGGGTTTTCTCTGGAGTGCCATCAAGGAAATCAAGGCTCCTTTCACGTTTGATGTGGAACACGGAATTGCTCTGCATGCAGTGCAGGGGATTCGAGCCTCAACTCGCGGCGAGGGGGAAATCTCATGGTTTTTCTCGAGTTGCGGCCCGAACCTGGGCTATATTCTCGAGTTACGATGGGGAGGGCCCTTCCAGACACGTGTTTGTTCAGCGATGTCAGGACACCTGCCTAGGTGCGAGGGACACCTCGGGATTCTCTTCGAGTCTTGGCATGGCAATTTTGATGCGTCTCCACGTGAGGCGGGAGACCCAGGGTCCCTTTCCACGTGCCACAGGGATCCTGGGACTCCTATCCATTTTCAAGAGGAGTCGGGCATCGTCTCCTTTGGAAGCATTGATCTCCGCGGACCTATCGAGTTTTCAAAGGATGTGAGGCCTCCGGTCCCCATGAGGCGGAGAACTCGGTCTTTCTCTGTGGTCTCCACAGCGGATTCAGACATCCCTTCGTCTTGGGAGATGCAAGACGAGCCTGCATTCAATTCACTGCAGGGATATCCGGCCTTACTTCGAGTCAGAGCATCTCGGTGTCCATTCCACTTGAGGCCACAAACTCGTGGTCCCTCAAATATACCTGTAGCTGAGAGAAGCCTCCTCTTGAGGTGCTTGTGGAAAGTTGGTATTCCTCTTGAGTGGAAGCCAGGGACTAAGCTCTCATCTCGAGTTGATTTGGGGTCCACGGAGCCCTTTCGTGTTGCTCCAGTGACCTCAGGATCCCTCTAGACTTGAGAGAGTGATCTTGGGTTTTCTCTGGAGTGCCATCAAGGAAATCAAGGCTCCTTTCACGTTTGATGTGGAAAACGGAATTGCTCTGCATGCAGTGCAGGGGAATCGGGTCTCAACTCGCGGCGAGGGGGAAATCTCATGGTTTTTCTCGAGTTGCGGCCCGAACCTGGGGTATATTCTCGAGTTACGACGGGGAGGGCCCTTGCAGACACGTGTTTGTTCAGCGATGTCAGGACTCCTGCCTAGGAGCGAGGGACACCTCTGGATTCTCTTCGAGTCTTGGCATGGCAATTTGGACGCGTCTCCACGTGAGGCGGGAGACCCAGGGTCCCTTTCCACGTGCCACAGGGATCCTGGGACTCCTATCCATTTCCAAGAGGAGTCAGGCATCGTCTCCTTTGGAAGCATTGATCTCCGCGGACCTATCGAGTTTTCAAAGGATATGAGGCCTCCGGTCCCCATGAGGCGGAGAACTCGGTCTTTCTCTGTGGTCTCCACAGCGGATTCAGACATCCCTTCGTCTTGGGAGATGCAAGACGAGCCTGCATTCAATTCACTGCAGGGATATCCGGCCTTACTTCGAGTCAGAGCATCTCTGTGTCCATTCCACTTGAGGCCACAAACTCGGGGTCCCTCAAATATACCTGTAGCTGAGAGAAGCCTCCTCTTGAGGTGTTTGTGGAAAGTTGGGATTCCTCTTGAGTCGAAGCCAGGGACTAAGCTCTCATCTCGAGTTGATTTGGGGTCCACGGAGCCCTTTCCTTTTGGTCCAGTGACCTCAGGATCCCTCTAGACTTGAGACAGTGATCTTGGGTTTTCTCTGGAGTGCCATCAAGGAAATCAAGGCTCCTTTCACGTTTGATGTGGAACACGGAATTGCTCTGCATGCAGTGCAGGGGATTCGAGCCTCAACTCGCGGCGAGGGGGAAATCTCATGGTTTTTCTCGAGTTGCGGCCCGAACCTGGGCTATATTCTCGAGTTACGATGGGGAGGTTCCTTCCAGACACGTGTTTGTTCAGCGATGTCAGGACACCTGCCTAGGTGCGAGGGACACCTCGGGATTCTCTTCGAGTCTTGGCATGGCAATTTTGACGCGTCTCCACGTGAGGCGGGAGACCCAGGGTCCCTTTCCACGTGCCACAGGGATCCTGGGACTCCTATCCATTTTCAAGAGGAGTCGGGCATCGTCTCCTTTGGAAGCATTGATCTCCGCGGACCTATCGAGTTTTCAAAGGATGTGAGGCCTCCGGTCCCCATGAGGCGGAGAACTCGGTCTTTCTCTGTGGTCTCCACAGCGGATTCAGACATCCCTTCGTCTTGGGAGATGCAAGACGAGCCTGCATTCAATTCACTGCAGGGATATCCGGCCTTACTTCGAGTCAGAGCATCTCGGAGTCCATTCCACTTGAGGCCACAAACTCGTGGTCCCTCAAATATACCTGTAGCTGAGAGAAGCCTCCTCTTGAGGTGCTTGTGGAAAGTTGGTATTCCTCTTGAGTCGAAGCCAGGGACTAAGCTCTCATCTCGAGTTGATTTGGGGTCCACGGAGCCCTTTCGTGTTGCTCCAGTGACCTCAGGATCCCTCTAGACTTGAGAGAGTGATCTTGGGTTTTCTCTGGAGTGCCATCAAGGAAATCAAGGCTCCTTTCACGTTTGATATGGAAAACGGAATTGCTCTGCATGCAGTGCAGGGGAATCGGGCCTCAACTCGCGGCGAGGGGGAAATCTCATGGTTTTTCTCGAGTTGCGGCCCGAACCTGGGGTATATTCTCGAGTTACGACGGGGAGGGCCCTTGCAGACACGTGTTTGTTCAGCGATGTCAGGACTCCTGCCTAGGAGCGAGGGACACCTCTGGATTCTCTTCGAGTCTTGGCATGGCAATTTGGACGCGTCTCCACGTGAGGCGGGAGACCCAGGGTCCCTTTCCACGTGCCACAGGGATCCTGGGACTCCTATCCATTTTCAAGAGGAGTCAGGCATCGTCTCCTTTGGAAGCATTGATCTCCGCGGACCTATCGAATTTTCAAAGGATGTGAGGCCACCGGTCCCCATGAGGCGGAGAACTCGGTCTTTCTCTGTGGTCTCCACAGCGGATTCAGACATCCCTTCGTCTTGGGAGATGCAAGACGAGCCTGCATTCAATTCACTGCAGGGATATCCGGCCTTACTTCGAGTCAGAGCATCTCTGTGTCCATTCCACTTGAGGCCACAAACTCGGGGTCCCTCAAATATACCTGTAGCTGAGAGAAGCCTCCTCTTGAGGTGCTTGTGGAAAGTTGGGATTCCTCTTGAGTGGAAGCCAGGGACTAAGCTCTCATCTCGAGTTGATTTGGGGTCCACGGAGCCCTTTCCTGTTGGTCCAGTGACCTCAGGATCCCTCTAGACTTGAGACAGTGATCTTGGGTTTTCTCTGGAGTGCCATCAAGGAAATCAAGGCTCCTTTCACGTTTGATGTGGAACACGGAATTGCTCTGCACGCAGGGCAGGGCAATCGGGCCTCATGTCGCGGCGAGGGGGAAGTCTCATGGTTTTTCTCGAGTTGAGGCCGGAACCTGGGGTATATTCTGGAGTTACGACGGGGAGGGCCCTTCCAGACACATGTTTGTTCAGCGACGTCAGGACTCCTGCCTAGGTGCGAGGGACACCTCGGGATTCTCTTCGAGTCTTGGCATGCCAATTGGAACGCGTCTCCACGTGAGACGGGAGACCCAGTGTCCCTTTCCACGTGCCACAGGGATCCTGGGACTCCTATCCATTTTCAAGAGGAGTCAGGCATCGTCTCCTTCGGAAGTATTGATATCCGCGGACCTCTTGAGTTTTCAAAGGATATGAGGCCTCCGGTTGCGTTGAGGTGGAGGACTAGGTCTTTCTCTGTGGTCTCCACAGGGGATTCAGACAACCCTTCGTCTTTGGAGATGCAAGACGAGCCTGCATTCAATTCACTGCAGGGATATCCGGCCTTATTTCGAGTCAGAGCATCTCGGTGTCCATTCCACTTGAGGCCACAAACTCAGGGTCCCTCTCACATACCTGTAGCTGAGAGAAGCCTCCTCTTGAGGTGCTTGTGGAAAGTTGGTATTCCTCTTGACTCGAAGCCAGGGACTAAGCTCTCATCTCGCGTTGATTTGGGGTCCACGGAGCCCTTTCGTGTTGCTCCAGTGACCTCAGGATCCCTCTAGACTTGAGACAGTGATCTTGGGTTTTCTCTGGAGTGCCATCAAGGAAATCAAGGCTCCTTTCACGTTTGATGTGGAACACGGAATTGCTCTGCATGCAGTGCAGGGGAATCGGGCCTCAATTCGCGGCGAGGGGGAAATCTCATGGTTTTCCTAGAGTTGCGGCCCGAACCTGGAGTATATTCTCGAGTTACGACGGGGAGGGCCCTCCCAGACACGTGTTTGTTCAGCAATGTCAGGACTCCTGCCTAGGTGCGAGGGACACCTCGGGATTCTCCTTGAGTCTTGGCATGGCTATTGGGAGTCGTCTCCACGTGAGGCGGGAGACCCAGGGTCCCTTTCCACGTGCCACAGGGATCCTGGGACTCCTATCCATTTTCAAGAGGAGTCGGGCATCGTCTCCTTCGGAAGCATTGATCTCTGCAGATCTCTCGAGTTTTCAAAGGATGTGAGGCCTCCGCTCGCGATGAGGTGGAGAATTAGGTTTTTCTCTGTGGTCTCCACAGGGGATTCAGACATCCCTTCGTCTTGGGAGATGCAAGACGAGCCTGCATTCAATTCACTGCAGGGATATCCGGCCTTACTTCGAGTCAGAACATCTCGGTGTCCATTCCACTTGAGGCCACAAACTCAGGGTCCCTCTCACATACCTGTAGCTGAGAGAAGCCTCCTCTTGAGGTGCTTCTGGAAAGTTGGGATTCCTCTTGAGTCGAAGCCAGGGACTAAGGTCTCATCTCGAGTTGATTTGGGGTCCACGGAGCCCTTTCCTGTTGGTCCAGTGACCTCAGGATCCCTCTAGACTTGAGACAGTGATCTTGGGTTTTCTCTGGAGTGCCATCAAGGAAATCAAGGCTCCTTTCACGTTTGATGTGGAACACGGAATTGCTCTGCTTGCAGTGCAGGGGAATCGGGCCTCAACTCGCGGCGAGGGGGAAATCTCATGGTTTTTCTCGAGTTGCGGCCCGAACCTGGGGTATATTCTCGAGTTACGACGGGGAGGGCCCTTCCAGACACGTGTTTGTTCAGCGATGTCAGGACTCCTGCCTTGGTGCGAGGGACACCTCGGGATTCTCTTCGAGTCTTGGCATGGCAATTTGGACGCGTCTCCACGTGAGGCGGGAGACCCAGGGTCCCTTTCCACGTGCCACAGGGATCCTGGGACTCCTATCCATTTTCAAGAGGAGTCAGGCATCGTCTCCTTTGGAAGCATTGATCTCCGCGGACATATCGAGTTTTCAAAGGATGTGAGGCCTCCGGTCCCCATGAGGCGGAGAACTCGGTCTTTCTCTGTGGTCTCCACAGGGGATTCAGACATCCCTTCGTCTTGAGAGATGCAAGACGATCCTGAATTCAATTCACTGCAGGGATATCCGGCCTTACTTCGAGTCAGAGCATCTCGGTGTCCATTCCAATTGAGGCCACATTCTCGAGGTCCCTCAAATATACCTGTAGCTGAGAGAAGCCTCCTCTTGAGGTGCTTGTGGAAAGTTGGTATACCTCTTGAGTGGAAGCCAGGGACTAAGCTCTCATCTCGAGTTGATTTGGGGTCCAGGGAGCCCTTTCGTGTTGCTCCAGTGACCTCAGGATCCCTCTAGACTTGAGACAGTGATCTTGGGTTTTCTCTGGAGTGCCATCAAGGAAATCAAGGCTCCTTTCAAGTTTGATGTGGAACACGGAATTGCTCTGCACGCAGTGCAGGGGAATCGGGCCTCATCTCGTGGCAAAGGGGATGTCTCATGGTTTTTCTCAAGTTGCGGCCGAAACCTGGGGTATATTTTCGAGTTACGACGGGGATGGCCCTTCCAGACACGTGTTTGTTCAGCGACGTCAGGACTCCTGCCTAGGTGCGAGGAACACCTCGGGATTCTCCTCGAGTCTTGGCATGGCAATTTGGACGCGTCTCCACGTGAGGCGGGAGACCCAGGGTCCCTTTCGACGTGCCACAGGGATCCTGGGTCTCCTATCCATTTTCAAGAGGAGTCGGGCATCGTCTCCTTCGGAAGTATTGATCTCCGCAGAACTCTTGAGTTTTCAAAGGATATGAGGCCTCCGGTTGCGTTGAGGTGGAGGACTAGGTCTTTCTCTGTGGTCTCCACAGGGGATTCAGACAACCCTTCGTCTTTGGAGATGCAAGACGAGCCTGCATTCAATTCACGGCAGGGATATCCGGCCTTATTTCGAGTCAGAGCATCTCGGTGTCCATTCCACTTGAGGCCACAAACTCAGGGTCCCTCTCACATACCTGTAGCTGGGAGAAGCCTCCTCTTGAGGTGCTTGTGGAAAGTTGGTATTCCTCTTGAGTCTGAGCCAGGGACTAAGCTCTCATCTCGAGTTGATTTGGGGTCCACGGAGCCCTTTCCTGTTGGTCCAGTGACCTCAGGATCCCTCTAGACTTGAGACAGTGATCTTGGGTTTTCTCTGGAGTGCCATCAAGGAAATCAAGGCTCCTTTCACGTTTGATGTGGAACACGGAATTGCTCTGCACGCAGGGCAGGGGAATCGGGCCTCATGTCGCGGCGAGGGGGAAGTCTCATGGTTTTTCTCGAGTTGCGGCCGGAACCTGGGCTATATTCTGGAGTTACCACGAGGAGGGCCCTTCCAGACACATGTTTGTTCAGCGACGTCAGGACTCCTGCCTAGGTGCGAGGAACACCTCGGGATTCTCCTCGAGTCTTTGCATGGCAATATGGGTCGCGTCTCCACGTGAGGCGGGAGACCCAGGGTCCCTTTCCACGTGCCACAGGGATCCTGGGACTCCTATCCATTTTCAAGAGGAGTCGGGCATCGTCTCCTTTGGAAGCATTGATCTCTGCAGATCTCTCGAGTTTTCAAAGGATGTGAGGCCTCCGCTCGCGATGAGGTGGAGAATTAGGTTTTTCTCTGTGGTCTCCACAGGGGATTCAGACATCCCTTCGTCTTGGGAGATGCAAGACGAGCCTGCATTCAATTCACTGCAGGGATATCCGGCCTTACTTCGAGTCAGAGCATCTCGGTGTCCATTCCACTTGAGGCCACAAACTCAGGATCCCTCTCACATACCTGTAGCTGAGAGAAGCCTCCTCTTGAGGTGCTTGTGGAAAGTTGGGATTCCTCTTGAGTCGAAGCCAGGGACTAAGCTCTCATCTCGAGTTGATTTGGGGTCCACGGAGCCCTTTCCTCTTGGTCCAGTGACCTCAGGATCCCTCTAGTCTTGAGACAGTGATCTTGGGTTTTCTCTGGAGTGCCATCAAGGAAATCAAGGCTCCTTTCACGTTTGATGTGGAACACGGAATTGCTCTGCTTGCAGTGCAGGGGAATCGGGCCTCAACTCGCGGCGAGGGGGAAATTTCATGGTTTTTCTCGAGTTGCGGCCCGAACCTGGAGTATATTCTCGAGTTACGACGGGGAGGGCCCTTCCAGACACGTGTTTGTTCAGCGATGTCAGGACTCCTGCCTAGGTGCGAGGGACACCTCGGGATTCTCTTCGAGTCTTGGCATGGCAATTTTGACGCGTCTCCACGTGAGGCGGGAGACCCAGGGTCCCTTTCCACCTGCCACAGGGATCCTGGGACTCCTATCCATTTTCAAGAGGAGTCAGGCATCGTCTCCTTTGGAAGCATTGATCTCCGCGGACCTCTCGAGTTTTCAAAGGATGTGAGGCCTCCGGTCGCAATGAGGCGGAGAACTCGATCTTTCTCTGTGGTCTCCACAGGGGATTCAGACATCCCTTCATCTTGGGAGATGCAAGACGTGCCTGGATTCAATTTACTGCAGGGATATCCGGCCTTACTTCGAGTCAGAGCATCTCGGTGTCCATTCCACTTGAGGCCACAAACTCAGGGTCCCTCTCACATACCTGTAGCTGAGAGAAGCCTCCTCTTGAGGTGCTTGTGGAGAGTTGGTATTCCTCTTGAGTCTAAGCCAGGGACTAAGCTCTCATCTCGAGTTGATTTGGGGTCCATGGAGCCCTTTCGTGTTGCTCCAGTGACCTCAGGATCCCTCTAGACTTGATACAGTGATCTTGGGTTTTCTCTGGAGTGCCATCAAGGAAATCAAGGATCCTTTCAAGTTTGATGTGGAACACGGAATTGCTCTGCACGCAGTGCAGGGGAATCGGGCCTCATCTCGCGGCAAGGGGGATGTCTCATGGTTTTTCTGTAGTTGCGGCCGGAACCTGGGGTATATTCTCGAGTTACGATGGGGAGGGCCCTTCCAGACACGTGTTTGTTCAGCGACGTCAGGACTCCTGCCTAGGTGAGAGGTACACCTCGGGATTCTCCTCGAGTCTTGGCATGGCAATTGGGACGCGTGTCCACGTGAGGCGGGAGACCCAGTGTCCCTTTCCACGTGCCACAGGGTTCCTGGGACTCCTATCCATTTTCAAGAGGAGTCAGGCATCGTCTCCTTTGGAAGCACTGATCTCCGCGGACCTCTCTAGTTTTCAAAGGATGTGAGGCCTCTGGTCGCGATGAGGCGGAGAACTCAGTCTTTCCCTGTGGTCTCCACAGGGGATTCAGACATCCCTTCGTCTTGGGAGATGCAAGACGAGCCTGCATTCAATTCACTGCAGGGATATCCGGCCTTACTTCGAGTCAGAGCATCTCGGTGTCCATTCCACTTGAGTCCACAAACTCAGGGTCCCTCTCACATACCTGTAGCTGAGAGAAGCCTCCACTTGAGGTGCTTGTGTAAAGTTGGTATTCCTCTTGAGTCTAAGCCAGGGACTAAGCTCTCATCTCGAGTTGATTTGGGGTCCACGGAGCCATTTCGTGTTGCTCCAGTTACCTCAGGATCCCTCTAGACTTGAGACAGTGATCTTGGGTTTTCTCTGGAGTGCCATCAAGGAAATCAAGGCTCCTTTCACGTTTGATGTGGAACACGGAATTGCTCTGCATGCAGTGCAGGGGAATCGGGCCTCAACTCGCGGAGAGGGGGAAATCTCATGGATTTTCTCGAGTTGCGGCCCGAACCTGGGGTATATTCTCGAGTTACGACGGGGAGGGCCCTTCCAGACATGTGTTTTTTTCAGCGACGTCAAAACTCCTGCCTAGGTGCGAGGGACACCTCGGGATTCTCCTCCAGTCTTGGCATGGCAATTTGGACGCGTCTCCATGTGAGGCGGGAGACGCAGGGTCCCTTTCCACGTGCCACAGGGATCCTGGGACTCCTATCCATTTTCAAGAGGAGTCAGGCATCGTCTCCTTTGGAAGCATTGATCTCCGCGGACCTCTCGAATTTTCAAAGGATGTGAGGCCTCCGCTCGCGATGAGGCAGAGAATTAGGTTTTTCTCTGTGGTCTCCACACGGGATTCAGACATCCATTCGTCTTTGGAGATGCAATACGAGCCTGGATTCAATTCACTGCAGGGATATCCGGCATTACTTCGAGTCAGAGCATCTCGGTGTCCATTCCCCTTGAGGCCACAAACTCAGGGGCCCTCTCACATACCTGTAGCTGAGAGAAGCCTCCTCTTGAGGTGCTTGTGGAAAGTTGGTATTCCTCTTGAGTCGAAGCCAGGGACTAAGCTCTCATCTCGAGTTGATTTGGGGTCCACGGAGCCCTTTCGTGTTGCTCCAGTGACCTCAGGATCCCTCTAGACTTGAGACAGTGATCTTGGGTTTTCTCTGCAGTGCCATCAAGGAAATCAAGGCTCCTTTCACGTTTGATGTGGAACACGGAATTGCTCTGCACGCAGTCCAGGGGAATCGGGCCTCATGTCGCGGCGAGGGGGAAGTCTCATGGTTTTTCTCGAGTTGCGGCCGTAACCTGGGGTATATTCTCGAGTTACGACGGGGAGGGCCCTTCCAGACACATGTTTGTTCAGCGACGTCAGGACTCCTGCCTAGGAGCGAGGGACACCTCGGGATTCTCCTCGAGTCTTGGCATGAAAATTGGGAGGCGTCTCCACGTGAGGCGGGAGACCCAGGGTCCCTTTCCACGTGCCACAGGGATCCTGGGACTCCTATCCATTTTCAAGAGGAGTCAGGCATCGTCTCCTTGGAAGCATTGATCTCCGCGGACCTCTGGAGTTTTCAAAGGATGTGAGGCCTCCGCTCGCGATGAGGCGGAGAAGTCGGTCTTTCTCTGTCATTTCCACAGGGGATTCAGACATCCCTTCGTCTTGGGAGATGCAAGACGAGCCTGCATTCAATTCACTGCAGGGATATCCGGCCTTACTTCGAGTCAGAGCATCTCGGTGTCCATTCCACTTGAGGCAACAAACTCAGGGGCCCTCTCACATACCTGTAGCTGAGAGAAGCCTCCTCTTGGGGTGCTTGTGGAAAGTTGGTATTCCTCTTGAGTCGAAGCCAGGGACTAAGCTCTCATCTCGAGTTGATTTGTGGTCCACGGAGCCTTTTAGTGTCGCTCCAGTGACCTCAGGATCACTCTAGACTTGAGACAGTGAACTTGGGTATTCTCTGGAGTGCCATCAAGGAAATCAAGGCTCCTTTCACGTTTGATGTGGAAAACGGAATTGCTCTGCACGCAGTGTAGGGGATCGGGCCTCATCTCGCGGCGAAGTTGAAGTCTCATGGTTTTTCTCGAGTTGCGGCCGGAACCTGGGGTATATTCTTGAGTTACGACGGGGAAGGCCCTTCCAGACACGTGTTTGTTCAGCGACGTCAGGACTCCTGCCTAGGTGCGAGGGACACCTCGGGATTCTCCTCGAGTCTTGGCATGGCAATTGGGACACGTCTCCACGTGAGGCGGGAGACCCAGTGTCCCTTTCCACGTGCCACAGGGATCCTGGGACTCCTATCCATTTTCAAGAGGAGTCAGGCATCGTCTCCTTCAGAAGTATTGATATCCGCGGACCTCTCTAGTTTTCAAAGGATGTGAGGCCTCCGGTCGCCATGAGGCGGAGTACTAGGTCTTTCTCTGTGGTCTCCACAGGGGATTCAGACATCCCTTCGTCTTGGGACATGCAAGACGAGCCTGCATTCAATTCACTGCAGGGATATCCGGCCTAACTTCGAGTCAGAGCATCTCGGTGTCCATTCCACTTGAGTCCACAAACTCAGGGTCCCTCTCACATACCTGTAGCTGAGAGAATGCTCCTCTTGAGGTGCTCGTGGAAACTTGGTATTCCTCTTGAGTCGAAGCCAGGGACTAAGCTCTCATCTCGAGTTGATTTGGGGTCCACGGAGTGCTTTCGTGTTGCTCCTGTGACCTCAGGATCCCTCTAGACTTGAGACAGTGATCTTGGGTTTTCTCTGGAGTGCCAAAAGGACATCAAGGCTCCTTTCCCTTTTGATGTGGAACACGGAATTGCTCTGCACGCAGTGCAGAGGAATTGGGACTCATGTTGCAGCGAGGGGAAGTCTCATGGTTTTTCTCGAGATGCGGCAGGAACCTGGGGTATATTCTCGAGTTACGACGGGGAGGGCCCTTCCAGACACGTGTTTGTTCAGCGACGTCAGGACTCCTGCCTAGGTGCGAGGGACACCTCGGGATTCTCCTCGAGTCTTGGCATGGCAATTGGGACGCGTCTCCACGTGAGGCGGGAGACCCAGGGACCCTTTCCACGTGCCACAGGGATCCTGGGTCTCCTATCCATTTTCAAGAAGAGTCGGGCATCGTCTCCTTTGGAAGCATTGATCTCCGCGGACCTCTCGAGTTTTCAAAGGATGTGAGGCCTCCGGTCGCGTTGAGGCGGAGGACTAGGTCTTTCTCTGTGGTCTCCACAGGGGATTCAGACATCCCTTCGTCTTGGGAGATGCAAGACGAGCCTGCATTCAATTCACTGCAGGGATATCCGGCCTAACTTCGAGTCAGAGCATCTCGGTGTCCATTCCACTTGAGGCCACAAACTCAGGGTCCCTCTCACATACCTGTAGCTGAGAGAAGCCTCCTCTTGAGGGGCTTGTGGAAAGTTGGTATTCCTCTTGAGTCGAAGCCAGGGACTAAGCTCTCATCTCGAGTTGATTTGGGGTCCACGGAGCGCTTTCGTCTTGCTCCTGTGACCTCAGGATCCCTCTAGACTTGAGACAGTGATCTTGGGTTTTCTCTGGAGTGCCATTAAGGAAATCAAGGCTCCTTTCACGTTTGATGTGGAACACGGAATTGCTCTGCACGCAGTGCAGGGGAATCGGGCCTCATCTCGCGGTGAAGGGGAAATCTCATGGTTTTTCTCGAGTTGCGGCAGGAACCTGGGGTATATTCTCGAGTTACGACGGGGTGGGCCCTTCCAGACACGTGTTTGTTCAGCGATGTCAGGACTCCTGCCTAGGTGCGAGGGAAACCTCGGGATTCTCCTCGAGTCTTGGCATGGCAATTGGCACGCGTCTCCACGTGAGGCGGGAGATCCAGTGTCCCTTTTCACGTGCCACAGTGATCCTGGGACTCCTATCCATTTTCAAGAGGAGTCAGGCATCGTCTCCTTTGGAAGCATTGATTTCTGCAGACTTTTCGAGTTTTCAAAGGATGTGAGGCCTCCGGTCGCGATGATGCGGAGGACTAGGTCTTTGTCTGTCGTCTCCACAGGGGATTCAGACATCCCTTCGTATTGGGAGATGCAAGACGAGCCTGCATTCAATTCACTGCAGGGATATCCGGCCTTACTTCGAGTCAGAGCATCTCGGTGTCCATTCCACTTGAGGCCACAAACTCAGGGTCCCTCTCACATACCTGTAGCTGAGAGAAGCCTCCTCTTGAGGTGCTTGTGGAAAGTTGGTTTTCCTCTTAAGTCGAAGCCAGGGACCAAGCTCTCATCTCGAGTTGATTTGGGGTCCACGGAGCCCTTTCGTGCTGATACAGTGGCCTCAGCATCCCTCTAGACTTGAGACAGTGATTTTCGGTTTTCTCTGGAGTGCCATCAAGGAAATCAAGGCCCCTTTCACGTTTGATGTGGAACACGGAATTGCTCTGCACGCAGTGCAGGGGAATCCGGCCTCATCTCGCGGCGAGGGGGAAGTCTCATGGTTTTTCTCGAGTTGCGGCCGGAACCTGGGGTATATTCTCGAGTTATTACAGGGAGGGCCCTTCCAGACACGTGTTTGTTCAGCGACGTCAGGACTCCTGCCTAGGTGGGAGGGACACCTCGGGATTCTCCTCGAGTCTTGGCATGGCAATTGGGACGCGTCTCCACGTGAAGTGGAAGACCCAGGTTCCCTTTCCACGTGCCACAGGGATCCTGGGACTCCTATCCATTTTCAAGAGGAGTCAGGCATCGTCTGCTTTGGAAGCATTGATCTCCGCGGACCTCTCGAGTTTTCAAAGGATATGAGGCCTCCGGTCGCGATGAGGCGGAGGACTAGGTCTTTATCTGTGGTCTCCACAGGGGATTCAGGCATCCCTTCGTCTTGGGAGATGCAACACGGGCCTGCATTCAATTCACTGCAGGGATATCGGGCCTTACTTCGAGACAGAGCATCTCGGTGTCCATTCCACTTGAGGCCACAAACTCAGGGTCCTCTTACATACCTGTAGTTGAGAGAAGCCTCCTCTTGAGGTGCTTGTGGAAATTTGGTATTCCTCTTGAGTCAAAGCCAGTTACTAAGCTCTCATCTCCAGTTGATTTGGGGTCCACGGAGCCCTTTCGTGTTGCTACAGTGACCTCAGGATCCCTCTAGACTTGAGACAGTGATCTTTGTTTTTCTCTGCACTGCCTTCAGGGAAATCAAGGCTCCTTTCACGTTTGATGTGGAACAGGGAATTGCTCTGCACGCAGTGCAGGGGAATCGGGCCTCATCTCGCGGCGAAGAGGAAGTCTCATGGTTTTTCTCGAGTTGCGGCCGGAACCTGGGGTATATTCTCGAGTTACGACGGGGAGGGCCCTTCCAGACACGTGTTACTTCAGCGACGTCAGCACTCCTGCCTAGGTGCGAGGGACACCTCGGGATTCTCCTCGAGTCTTGGAATGGCAATTGGGACGCGTCTCCGCGTGAGGGGGGAGACCAAGGGTCCCTTTCCACGTGCCACAGGGATCCTGGGACTCCTATCCATTTTCAAGAGGAGTCAGGCATCGTCTCCTTTGGAAGCATTGATCTCCGCGGACCTCTCTAGTTTTCAAAGGATGTGAGGCCTCCGGTCGCTTCGAGGCGGACGACTAGGTCTTTCTCTGTGGTCTCCACAGGGGATTCAGACATCCCTTCGTCTTGGGAGATGGAAAACGAGCCTGCATTCAATTCGCTGCAGGGATATCCGGCCTTACTTCGAGTCAGAGCATCTTGGAGTCCATTCCACTTGAGGCCACAAATTCAGGGTCCCTCTCACATACCTGTAGCTGAGAGAAGCCTCCTCTTGAGGTGCTTGTGGAAAGTTGGTATTCCTCCTAAGTCGAAGCCAGGGACTAAGCTCTCATTTTGAGTTGATTTGGGGTCCACGGACCCCTTTCATGCTGCTACAGTGACCTCAGGATCCCTCTAGACTTGAGACAGTGACTTTGGGTTTTCTCTGGAGTGCCAACAAGGAAATCAAGGCTCCTTTCACGTTTTATGTGGAACACGGAATTGCTCTGCACGCAGTGCAGGGGAATCGGGTCTCATCTTGCGGCGAGGGGGAAGTCTCATGGTATTTCTTGAGTTGCGGCCGAAACCTGGGGTATATTCTCGAGTTACGACGGGGAGGGCCCTTCCAGACACGTGTTTGTTCAGCGACGTCAGGACTCCTGCCTAGGTGCGAGGGACACTTCGGGATTCTCCACGAGTCTTGGCATGGCAATTGGGACTCGTCTCCACGTGAGGCGGGAGACCCAGGGTCCCTTTCCACGTGCCACAGGGATCCTGGGACTCCTATCCATTTTCAAGAGGAGTTAGGCATCTTCTCCTTTGGAAGCATTGATCCTCGTGGACCTCTCGAGTTTTCAAAGGATGTGAGGCCTCCGGTCGCGATGAGGCGGAGACCTAGGTCTTTCTCTGTGGTCTCCACAGGGGATTCAGACATCTCTTCGTCTTGGGAGATGCAAGACGAGCCTGCATTCAATTCACTGCAAGGATATCCGGCCTTACTTCGAGTCAGAGCATATCGGTGTCCATTCCACTTGAGTCCACAAACTCAGGGTCCCTCTCACATACCTGTAGCTGAAAGAAGCCTCCTCTTGAGGTGCCTGTGGAAAGTTGGTATTCCTCTTGAGTCGAAGCCAGGGACTAAGCTCTCATCTCGAGTTGATTTGGGGTCCACGGAGCCCTTTCCTGTTGCTCCAGTGACCTCAGGATCCCTCTAGACTTGAGACAGTGATCTTGGGTTTTCTCTGCAGTGCCATCAAGGAAATCAAGCCTCCTTTCACGTTTGATGTGGAACACGGAATTGCTCTGCACGCAGTGAAGGGGAACTGGGGCTCATCTCGCGGCGAGGGGGAAGTCTCATGGTTTTTCTCCAGGTGCGGCCGGAACCTGGGGTATATTCTCGAGTTACGACGGGGAGGGCCCTTCCAGACACGTGTTTGTTCTGCGACGTCAGGACACCTGCCTAGGTGCTAGGGACCCTTCGGGATTCTCCTCGAGTCATGGCATGGCAATTGGGATGCGTCAACACGTGAGGCGGGAGACCCAGTGTCCCTTTCCACGTGCCACAGGCATCCTGGGACTCCTATCCATTTTAAAGAGGAGTCAGGCATCGTCTCCTTTGGAAGCATTGATCTCCGCGGACCTCTCGAGTTTTCAAAGGATGTGAGGCCTACGGTCGCGATGAGGTGGAGAACTAGTTCTTTCTCTGTGGTCTCCACAGGGGATTCAGACATCCCTTCGTCTTGGGAGATGCAAGACGAGCCTGCATTCAATTCACTGCAGGGATATCCGGCCTTATTTCGAGTCAGAGCATCTCGGTGTCCATTCCACTTGAGGCCACAAACTCAGGGTCCCTCTCACATACCTGTAGCTGAGAGAAGCCTCCTCTTGAGGTGCTTGTGGAAAGTTGGTTTTCCTCTTAAGTCGAAGCCAGGGACCAAGCTCTCATCTCGAGTTGATTTGGGGTCCACGGAGCCCTTTCGTGCTGCTACAGTGGCCTCAGCATCCCTCTAGACGTGAGACAGTGACTTTGGGTTTTCTCTGGAGTGCCATCAAGGAAATCAAGGCCCCTTTCACGTTTGATGTGGAACACGGAATTGCTCTGCACGCAGTGCAGGGGAATCCGGCCTCATCTCGCAGCGAGGGGGAAGTCTCATGGTTTTTCTCGAGTTGCGGCCGGAACCTGGGGTATATTCTCGAGTTATTACAGGGAGGGCCCTTCGAGACACGTGTTTGTTCAGCGACGTCAGGACTCCTGCCTAGGTGCGAGGGACACCTCGGGATTCTCCTCAAGACTTGGCATGGCAAATGGGACGCGTCTCCACGTGAGGCGGGAGACCCAGTGTCCCTTTCCACGTGCCACAGGGATCCTGGGACTCCTATCCATTTTCAAGAGGAGTCAGGCATCGTCTCCTTTGGAAGCATTGATCTCCGCGCACCTCTCAAGTTTTCAAAGGATGTGAAGCCTCCGGTCGCGATGAGGCGGAGGACTAGGACTTTCTCTGTGGTCTCCACAGGGGACTCAGACATCCCTTCGTCTTGGGAGATGCAAGACGAGCTTGCATTCAATTCACTGCAGGGATATCCGGCCTTACTTCGAGTCAGAGCATCTCGGTGTCCATTCCACTTGAGGCCACAAACTCAGGGTCCCTCTCACATACCTGTAGCTGAGAGAAGCCTCCTCTTGAGGTGCTTGTGGAAAGTTGGTATTCCTCTTGAGTCGAAGCCAGGGACTAAGCTCTCATCACGAGTTGATTTGGGGTCCACGAAGCCCTTTGTTGTTGCTCCAGTGACTTCAGGATTCCTCTAGACTTGAGACAGTGATCTTGGGTTTTCTCTGGAGTGCCATCAAGGAAATCAAGGCTCCTCTCGTTTAATGTCGAACACGGAATTACTCTGCACGCAGTGCAGGGGAATCGGGCCTCATCTCGCGGCTACGGGGAAGTCTCATGGTGTTTCTCGAGTTGTGGCCGGAACCTGGGTTATATTCTCGAGTTACGACGGGGAGGGCCCTTCCAGACACGTGTTTGTTCAGCGACGTCAGGAATCCTGCCTAGGTGCGAGGGACACCTCGGGATTCTCCACGAGTCTTTTCATGGCAATTGGGACTCGTCTCCACGTGAGGCGGGAGACCCAGTGTCCCTTTCAACGTGCCACAGGGATCCTGGGACTCCTATCTATTTTCAAGAGGAGTCAGGCATCATCTCCTTTGAAAGCATTGATCTCCGCGGACCTCTCGAGTTTTCAAAGGATGTGAGGCTTCCGGTCGCGTTGAGGCGGAGGACTACGTCTTTCACTGTGGTCTCCACAGGGGATTCAGACATCCCATCGTCTTCGGAGATGCAAGACGAGCCTGCATTCAATTCACTGCAGGGATATCCAGCCTCACTTCGAGTGAGAGCATCTCGGTGTCTATTCCACTTGAGGCCACAAAATCAGGGTCCCTCTCACATACCTGTAGCTGAGAGAAGCTTCCTCTTGAAGTGCTTGTGGAAAGTTGGTATTCCTCTTAAGTCGAAGCCAGGGACCAAGCTCTCATCTCGAGTTGATTTGGGGTCCACGGAGCCCTTTCGTGCTGATACAGTGGCCTCAGCATCCCTCTAGACTTGAGACAGTGATCTTGGGTTTTCTCTGGAGTGCCATCAAGGAAATCAAGGCTCCTTTCACGTTTGATGTGGAACACGGAATGGCTCTGCATGCAGTGCAGGGGAATCGGATCTCATCTCGCGGCGAGGGGGAAGTCTCATGGTTTTTCTCGAGTTGCGGCCGGAACCTGGGGTATATTATCGAGTTACGACGGGGAGGGCCCTTCCAGACACGTGTTTGTTCAGCGACGTCAAGACTCCTGCCTAGGTGCGAGGGACACCTCGGGATTCTCCTCGAGTCTTGGCATGGCAATTGGAACGCGTATCCACGTGAGGCGGGAGACCCAGTGTCCCTTTCCACGTGCCACAGGGATCCTGGGACTCCTATCCATTTTCAAGAGGAGTCAGGCATCGTCTCCTTTGGAAGCATTGATCTCTGCGGACCTCTCGAGTTTTCGAAGGATGTGAGGCCTCCGGTCGCGATGAGGCGGAGGACTAGGTCTTTCTCTGTGGTCTCCACTGCGGATTCAGATAACCCTTCGTCTTGGGAGATGCAAGATGAGCCTGCATTCAATTCACTGCAGGGATATCCGGCCTTACTTCGAGTCAGAGCATCTCGGTGTCCATTCCACTTGAGGCCACAAACTCAGGGTCCCTCAAATATACCTGTAGCTGAGAGAAGCCTCCTCTTGAGGTGCTTGTGGAAAGTTGGTGTTCCTCTTGAGTCGAAGCCAGGGACTAAGCTCTCATCTCGAGTTGATTTGGGGTCCACGGAGCCCTTTCCTGTTGGTCCAGTGACCTCAGGATCACTCTAGACTTGAGACAGTGATCTTGGGTTTTCTCTGGAGTGCCATCAAGGAAATCAAGGCTCCTTTCACGTTTGATGTGGAACACGGAATTGCTCTGCATGCAGTGCAGGCGAATCGGGCCTCAACTCGTGGCGAGGGGGAAGTCTCATGGTTTTTCACGAGTTGCGGCCGGAACCTGGGGTATATTCTCGAGTTACGACGGGGAGACCCTTCCAGACACGTGTTTGTTCAGCGACATCAGGACTCCTGCCTAGGTGCGAGGGACACCTCGGGATTCTCCTCGAGTCTTGGCATGGCAATTGGGACGCGTATCCACGTGAGGTGGGAGACACAGGGTCCCTTTCCACGTGCCACAGGGATCCTGGTACTCCTATCCATTTTCAAGAGGAGTCAGGCATCGTCTCCTTTGGAAGCATTGATCTCCGCGGACCTCTCGAGTTTTCAAAGGATGTGAGGCCTCCGGTCGCCATGAGGCGGAGGACTAGGTCTTTCTCTGTGGTCTCCACAGCAGATTCAGATAACCCTTCGTCTTGGGAGATGCAAGACGAGCCTTCATTCAATTGACTACAGGGATATCCGGCCTTACTTCGAGTCAGAGCATCTCGGTGTCCATTCCAGTTGAGGCGAAAAACTCAGGGGCCCTCTCACATACCTGTAGCTGAGAGAAGCCTCCTCTTGAGGTGCTTGTGGAAAGTTGGTATTCCTCTTGAGTCGAAGCCAGGGACTAAGCTCTCATCTCGAGTGGATTTGGGGTCCACGGTGCCCTTTCCTGTTGCTACACTGACCTCTGGATCCCTCTAGACTTGAGGCAGTGATCTTGGGTTTTCTCTGGAGTGCCATCAAGGAAATCAAGGCTACTTTCACTTTTGATGTGGAATACGGAATTGCTCTGCACGCAGGGTAGGGGAATCGGGCCTCATCTCGCGGCGGGGGGAAGTCTCATGGTTTTTCTCGAGTTGCGGCCGGAACCTGGGGTATATTCTCGAGTTACAATGGGGAGGGCCCTTCCAGACACGTGTTTGTTCAGCGACGTCAGGACTCCTGCCTAGGTGCGAGGGACACCTCGGGATTCTCCTCGAGTCTTGGCATGGCAATTGGGAGGCGTCTCCACGTGAGGCGGGAGACCCAGGGTCCCTTTCCACGTGCCACAGGGATCCTGGGACTCCTATCCATTTTCAAGAGGAGTCGGGCATCGTCTCCTTTGGAAGCATTGATCTCTGCAGACCTCTCGAGTTTTCAAAGGATGTGAGGCTTCCGGTCGCGATGAGGCGGAAAACTCGGTCTTTTTCTGTGGTCTCCACAGGGGATTCAGACATCCCTTCGTCTTGGGAGATGCACGAAGAGCCTGCATTCAATTCACTGCAGGGATATCCGGCCTTACTTCGAGTCAGAGCATCTCGGTGTCCATTCGACTTGAGGCCACAATCTCTGGGTCCCTCAAATATACCTGTAGTTGAGAGAAGCCTCCTCTTGAGGTGCTTGTGGAAAGTTGGTATTCCTCTTGAGTCGAAGCCAGGGACTAAGCTCTCATCTCGAGTTGATTTGGGGTCCACGGAGCCCTTTCCTGTTGGTCCAGTGACCTCAGGATCCCTCTAGACTTGAGACAGTGATCTTGGGTTTTCTCTGGAGTGCCATCAAGGAAATCAAGGCTCCTTTCACGTTTGATGTGGAACACGGAATTGTTCTACACGCAGGGCAGGGGAATCGGGCCTCATCCAGCGGCGAGGGGGAAGTCGCATTGTTTTTCTCGAGTTGCGGCCGGAACCTGGGGTATATTCTCGAGTTACGACGGGGAGGCCCTTCCAGACACGTGTTTGTTCAGCGACGTCAGGACTCCTCCCTAGGTGCGAGGGACACCTCGGGATTCTCCTCGAGTCTTGGCATGGCAATTGGGACGCCTCTCCACGTGAGGCGTGAGACCCAGGTTCCCTTTCCACGTGCCACAGGGATCCTGGGACTCCTATCCATTTTCAAGAGGAGTCAGGCATCGTCTCCTTTGGAAGCATTGATGTCCGCGGACCTCTCGAATTTTCAAAGGATGTGAGGCCTCTGGTCGCGATGAGGCGGAGAGCTCGGTCTTTCTCTGTGGTCTCCACAGGGGATTCAGACATCCCTTCGTCTTGGGAGAAGCAAGACGAGCCTGCATTCAATTCACTGCAGGGATATCCGGCCTTACTTCGAGTCAGAGCATCTCGGTGTCCATTCCACTTGAGGCCACAAACTCAGGGGCCCTCTCACATACCTGTAGCTGAGAGAAGCCTCCTCTTGAGGTGCTTGTGGAAAGTTGGTATTCCTCTTGAGTCGAAACCAGGGACTAAGCTCTCATCTCGAGTGGATTTGGAGTCCAAGGAGCCCTTTCGTGTTGCTCCACTGACCTCAGGATCCCTCTAGACTTGAGACAGTGATCTTGGGTTTTCTCTGGAGTGCCATCAAGGAAATCAAGGCTCCTTTCACGTTTGATGTGGATCACGGAATTGCTCTGCACGCAGTGCAGTGGAATCGGGCCTCATCTCGCGGCGAGTGGGAAGTCTCATGGTTTTTCTCGAGTTGCCGCCCGAACCTGGGGTATATTCTCGAGTTACGACGGGGAGGGCCCTTCCAGACACGTCTTTTTTCAGGGACGTCAGGACTCCTGCCTAGGTGCGAGGGACACCTCGGGATTCTCCTCGAGTCTTGGCATGGCAATTGGGACGCGTCTCCACGCGAGGCGGGAGACCCAGGGTCCCTATCCACGTGCCACAGGGATCCTGGGACTCCTATCCATTTTCAAGAGGAGTCAGGCATCGTCTGCTTTGGAAGCATTGATCTCCGCATACCTCTCGAATTTTCAAAGGATGTGAGGCCTCCGGTCGCGATGAGGCGGAGAACTCGGTCTTTTTCCATGGTATCCACAGGAGATTCAGACATCCCTTCGTCTTGGGAGATGCAAGACGAGCCTGCATTCAATTCACTGCTGGGATATCCGGCCTTACTACGAGTCAGAGCATCTCGGTGTCCATTCCACTTGAGGCCACAAACTCAGGGTCCCTCAAATATACCTGTAGCTGAGAGAAGCCTCCTCTTGAGGTGCTTGTGGAAAGTTGGTATTCCTCTTGAGTCTAAGACAGGGACTAAGCTCTCATCTCGAGTTGATTTGGGGTCCACAGAGCCCTTTCCTATTGGTCCAGGGACCTCAGGATCCCTCTAGACTTGAGACAGTGATCTTGGGTTTTCTCTGGAGTGCCATCAAGGAAATCAAGGCTCCTTTCACGTTTGATGTGGAACACAGAATTGCTCTGCATGCAGTGCAGGAGAATCGGGCCTCAACTCGTGGCGAGCGGGAAGTCTCATGGTTTTTCTCGAGTTGCGGCCGGAACCTGGGGTATATTCTCGAGTTACGACAGGGAGGCCCTTCCAGACACGTGTTTGTTCAGCGACGTCAGGACTCCTGCCTACGTGCGAGGGACACCTCGGGATTCTCCTCGAGTCTTGGCATGGCAATTGGGACGCCTCTCCACGTGAGGCGGGAGACCCAGGGTCCCTTTCCACGTGCCACAGGGATCCTGGACTCCTATCCATTTTCAAGAGGAGTCAGGCATCGTCTCCTTTGGAAGCATTGATCTCCGCGGACCTCTCGAGTTTTCAAAGGATGTGAGGCCTCCGGTCATGATGAGGCGGAGAACTCGGTCTTTCTCTGTGGTCTCCACAGGGGATTCAGACATCCCTTCGTCTTGGGAGATGCAAGATGAGCCTGCATTCAATTCACTGCAGGGATATCCGGCCTTATTTCGAGTCAGAGCATCTCGTTGTCCATTGCACTTGAGGCCACAAACTCAGGGTCCCTCTCCATACCTGTAGCTGAGAGAAGCCTCCTCTTGAGGTGCTTGTGGAAAGCTGATATTCCTCTTGAGTCAAAGGCAGGGACTAAGCTCTCATCTCGAGTTGATTTGGGGTCCACGGAGCCCTTTCGTGTTGCTCCAGTGACCTCAGGATCCCTCTAGACTTGAGACAGTGATCTTGGGTTTTCTCAGGAGTGCCATCAAGGAAATCAAGGCTCCTTGCACGTTTGATGTGGAACACGGAATTGCTCTGCACGCAGTGCAGGGAAATCGGATCTCAGCTCGCGGCGAGGGGGAAGTCTCATGGTTTTTCTCGAGTTGCGGCCGGAAACTGGGGTATATTATCGAGTTACGACGGGGAGGGCCCTTCCAGACACGTGTTTGTTCAGCGACGTCAGGACTCCTGCCTAGGTGCGAGGGACACCTCGGTATTCTCCTCGAGTCTTGGCATGGCAATTGGGACGCGTATCCACGTGAGGCGGGAGACCAAGTGTCCCTTTCCACGTGCCACAGGGATCCTGGGACTCCTATCCATTTTCAAGAGGAGTCAGGCATCGTCTCCTTTGGAAGCATTGATCTCTGCGGACCTCTCGAGTGTTCAAAGGTTGTGAGGCCTCCTGTCGCGATGAGGCAGAGGACTAGGTCTTTCTCTGTGGTCTCCACAGCGGATTCAGATAACCCTTCGTCTTGGGAGATGCAAGAGGAGCCTGCATTCAATTCACTGCAGGGATATCCGGCCTTACTTCGAGTCAAAGCATCTCGGTGTCCATTCCACTTGAGGCCACAAACTCAGGGTCCCTCTCACATACCTGTAGCTGAGAGAAGACTCCTTTGAGGTGCTTGTGGAAAGTTGGTATTCCTCTTGAGTCGAAGCCAGGGACTAAGCTCTCATCTCGAGTTGATTTATGGTCCACGGAGCTCTTTCTTGTTGCTCCAGTGACCTCAGGATCCCTCTAGACTTGAGACAGTGAACTTGGGTTTTCTCTGGAGTGCCATCAAGGAAATCAAGGCTCCTTTCTCGTTTGATGTGGAACACGGAATTGCTCTGCACGCAGGGCAGGGGAATCGGGCCTCATCTCGCGGCGAGGGGGAAGTCTCATGGTTTTTCTCGAGTTGCGGCCGGAACCTGGGGTATATTCTCGAGTTACAACGGGGAGGGCCCTTCCAGACACCTGTTTGTTCAGCGACGTCAGGATTCCTGCCTAGGTGCGAGGGACACCTCGGGATTCTCCTCGAGTCTTGGCATGGCAATTGGGACGCCTCTCCACGTGAGGCGGGTGACCCAGGGTCCCTTTTCACGTGCCACAGGGATCTTGGGACTCCTATCCATTTTCTAGAGGAGTCACGCATCGTCTGCTTTGGAAGCATTGATCTCTGCAGACCTCTCGAGTTTTCAAAGAATGTGAGGCCTCCGCTCGAGATGAGGCGGAGAACTCGGTCTTTCTCTGTGGTCTCCACAGGGAATTCAGACATCCCTTCGTCTTGGGAGATGCAAGACGAGCCTGCATTCAATTCACTGCAGGGATATCCGGCCTTACTTCGAGTCAGAGCATCTCGGTGTCCATTCCACTTGAGGCCACAGACTCAGGGTCCCTCAAATATACCTGTAGCTGAGAGAAGCCTCCTCTTGAGGTGCTTGTGGAAAGTTGGTATTCCTCTTGAGTCTAAGCCAGGGACTAAGCTCTCATCTCGAGTTGATTTGTTGTCCACGGAGCCCTTTCCTGTTGGTCCAGTTACCTCAGGATCCCTCTAGACTTGAGACAGTGATCTTGGGTTTTCTCTGGAGTGTCATCAAGGAAATCAAGGCTCCTTTCATGTTTGATGTGGAACACGGAATTGCTCTGCATGCAGTGCAGTGGAATCGGGCCTCAACTCGCGGCAAGGGGGAAATCTCATGGTTTTTCTCGAGTTGCGGCCGAAACCTGGAGTATATTCTCGAGTTACGACAGGGAGGGCCCTTCCAGACACGTGTTTGTTCAGCGACGTCAGGACACCTCCCTAGGTGCGAGGGACACCTCGGGATTCTCCTCGAGTCTTGGCATGGCAATTGGGACGCGTCTCCACGTGAGGCGGGAGACCCAGGGTTCCTTTCCACGTGCCACAGGGATCCTGGGACTCCTATCCATTTTCAAGAAGAGTCAGGCATCTTCTCCTATGGAAGCATTGATCTCCGCGGACCTCTCGAGTTTTCAAAGGATGTGAGGCCTCCGGTCTCGATGAGGCGGAGAACGAGGTCTTTCTCTGTCGTCTCCACAGGGGAATCAGACAAGCCTTCGTCTTGGGAGATGCAAGACGAGCCTGCATTCAATTCACTGCAGGGATATCCGGCCTTACTTCGAGTCAGAGCATCTCGGTATCCATTCCACTTGAGGCCACAAACTCAGGGTCCCTCTCACATACCTGTAGCTGAGAGAAGCCTCCTCTTGAGGTGCTTGTGGAAAGTTGGTATTCCTCTTGAGTCTAAGCCAGGGACTAAGATCTCATCTCGAGTTAATTTGGGGTCCACAGAGCTTTTTCCTGTTGCTACAGTGACCTCAGGATCCCTCTAGACTTGAGACAGTGATCTTGGGTTTTCTCTGGAGTGCCATCAAGGAAATCAAGGCTCCTTTCACGTTTGATGTGGAACACGGAATTACTCTGCATGCAGTGCAGGGGAATCGGGCCGCAACTAGCGGCGAGGGGGAAATCTCATGGTTTTTCACGTGTTGCGGCCGGAACCTGGGGTATATTCTCGAGTTACGACGGGGAGTGCCCTTCCAGACACGTGTTTTTCAGCGACGTCAAGACTCCAGCCTAGGTGCGAGGGACATCTCGGTATTCTCCTCGAGTCTTGGCATGGCAATTGGGACGCGTATCCACGTGAGGCGGGAGACCCAGTGTCCCTTTCCACGTGCCACAGGGATCCTGGGACTCCTATCCATTTTCATAAAGAGTCAGGCATCTTCTCCTTTGGAAGCATTGATCTACGCGGACCTCTCGATTTTTCAAAGGATGTGAGGCCTCCGCTCGCGATGAGGCGGAGAACGAGGTCTTTCTCTGTGGTCTCCACAGGGGATTCAGACAACCCTTCGTCTTGGGAGATGCAAGACGAGCCTGCATTCAATTCACTGCAGGGATATCCGGCCTTACTTCGAGTCAGAGCATCTCGGTGTCCATTCCACTTGAGGCCACAAACCCAGGGTCCCTCTCACATACCTGTAGCTGAGAGAAGCCTCCTCTTCAGGTGCTTGTGGAAAGTGGGTATTAATCTTGAGTCGAAGACAGTGACTAAGCTCTCATCTCGAGTTGATTTGGGGTCCACGGAGCCCTTTCGTGTTGCTCCAGTGACCTCAGGATCCTTCTAGACTTGAGACAGTGATCTTGGGTTTACTCTGGAGTGCCATCAAGGAAATCAAGGCTCCTTTCACGTTTGATGTGGAACACGGAATTGTTCTACTCACAGTGCAGGGGAATCGGGCCTCATCCAGCGGCGAGGGAGAAGTCTCATGGTTTTTCTCGAGTTGCGGCCGGAACCTGAAGTATATTCTCGAGTTACGACGGGGAGGCCCTTCCAGACACGTGTTTGTTCAGCGACGTCAGGACTCCTCCCTTGGTGCGAGGGACACCTCGGGATTCTCCTCGAGTCTTGGCATGGCAATTGGGAAGCGTCTCCACGTGAGGCGGGAGACCCAGGGTCCCTTTCCACGTGCCACAGGGATCCTGGGACTCCTATCCATTTTCAAGAGGAGTCAGGCATCGTCTCCTTTGGAAGCATTGACCTCCACGGACCTCTCGAGTTTTCAAATGATGTGAGGCCTCTGGTCGCGATGAGGCGGAGAACTCGGTCTTTCTCTGTGGTCTCCACAGGGGATTCAGACATCCCTTCTTCTAGGGAGATGCAAGACGAGCATGCATTCAATTCACTGCAGGGATATCCGGCCTTACTTCGAGTCAGAGCATCTCGGTGTCCATTCCACTTGAGGCCACAAACTCAGGGTCCCTCTAACATACCTGTAGCTGAGAGAAGCCTCCTCTTGAGGTGTTTGTGGAAAGTTGGTATTCCTCTTGATTCGAAACCAGGGACTAAGCTCTCATCTCGAGTTGATTTGGGGTCCACGGAGCCCTTTCGTGTTGCTCCAGTGACCTCAGGATCCCTCTAGACTAGAGACAGTGATCTTGGGTTTTCTCTGGAGTGCCACCAAGGAAATCAAGGCTCCTTTCACGTTTGATGTGGAACACGGAATTGCTCTGCATGCAGTGCAGGGGAATCGGGCCTCAACTCGCGGCGAGGGGGAAATCTCATGGTTTTTCTCGAGTTGCGGCCGGAACCTGGTGTATATTCTCGAGTTACGACGGGAGGGCCCTTCCAGACACGTGTTTGTTCAGCGACGACAGGACTCCTGCCTAGGTACGAGGGACACCTCGGGATTCTCCTCGAGTCTTGGCATGGCAATTTGGACGCGTCTCCACGTGAGGCGGGAGACCCAGGGTCCCTTTCCACGTGCCACAGTTATCCTGGGACTCGTATCCATTTTCAAGAGGAGTCAGGCATCGTCTGCATTGGAAGCATTGATCTCCGCGGACCTCTCGAGTTTTCAAAGGATGTGAGGCCTCCGGTCATGATGAGGCGGAGAACTCGGTCTTTCTCTGTGGTCTCCACAGGGGATTCAGACATCCCTTCGTCTTGGGAGATGCAACACGAGCCTGCATTCAATTCACTGCAGGGATATCCGGCCTTATTTCGAGTCAGAGCATCTCGTTGTCCATTGCACTTGAGGCCACAAACTCAGGGTCCCTCTCACATACCTGTAGCTGAGAGAAGCCTCCTCTTGAGGTGCTTGTGGAAAGTTGATATTCCTCTTGAGTCAAAGGCAGGGACTAAGCTCTCATCTCGAGTTGATTTGGGGTCCACGGAGCCCTTTCGTGTTGCTCCAGTGACCTCAGGATCCCTCTAGACTTGAGACAGTGATCTTGGGTTTTCTCAGGAGTGCCATCAAGGAAATCAAGGCTCCTTTCACGTTTGATGTGGAACACGGAATTGTTCTGCACGCAGTGCAGGGGAATCGGGCCTCATCTCGCCGCGAGGGGGAAGTCTCATGGTTTTTCTCGAGTTGCGGCCGGAATCTGGGGTATATTCTCGAGTTACGACGGGGAGGGCCCTTCCAGACACGTGTTTGTTCAGCGACGTCAGGACTCCTGCCTAGGTGCGAGGGACACCTCGGGATTCTCCTCGAGTCTTGGCATGGCAATTTGGACGCGTCTCCACATGAGGCGGGAGACCCAGGGTCCCTTCCCACGTGCCACAGGAATCCTGGGACTTCTATCCATTTTCAAGAGGAGTCAGGCATCGTCTCCTTTGGAAGCATTGATCTCCACATACCTCTCGAATTTTCAAAGGATGTGAGGCCTCCACTCGCGATGAGGCGGAGAATTAGGTCTTTCTCTGTGGTCTCCACAGGGGATTCAGACATCCCTTCGTCTTCGGAGATGCAAGACGAGCCTGCATTCAATTCACTGCAGGGATATCCGGCCTTACTTCGAGTCAGAGCATCTCGGTGTACATTCCACTTGAGGCCACAAACTCAGGGGCCCTCTCACATACCTGCAACTGAGAGAAGCCTCCTCTTGAGGTGCTTGTGGAAAGTTGGTATTCCTCTTGAGTCGAAGCCAGGGACTAAGCTCTCATCTCGAGTTGATTTGGAGTCCACGGATCCCTTTCGTGTTGCGCCACTGACCTCAGGATCCCTCTAGACTTGAGACAGTGATCTTGGGTTTTCTCTGGAGTACCATCAAGGAAATCAAGGCTCCTTTCACGTTTGATGTGGAACACGGAATTTCTCTGCACGCAGTGCAGGGGAATCGGGCCTCATCTCGCGGCGAGGGGGAAGTCTCATGGTTTTTCTCGAGTTGCGGCCCGAACCTGGGGTATATTCTCGAGTTACGACGGGGAGGGCCCTTCCAGACACGTGTTTGTTCAGCGACGTCAGGACTCCTGCCTAGGTGCGAGGGACACCTCGGGATTCTCCTCGAGTCTTGGCATGGCAATTTGGACGCGTCTCCACGCGAGGCGGGAGACCCAGGGTCCCTATCCACGTGCCACAGGGATCCTGGGACTCCTATCCATTTTCCAGAGGAGTCAGGCATCGTCTCCTTTGGAAGCATTGATCTCCGCATACCTCTCGAATTTTCAAAGGATGTGAGGCCTCCGGTCGCGAAGAGGCGGAGGCCTAGGTCTTTCTCTGTTGTCTCCACAGGGGATTCAGACATCCCTTCGTCTTGGGAGATGCAAGACGAGCCTGCATTCAATTCACTGCAGGGATATCCGGCCTTACTTTGAGTCAGAGCATCTCGGTGTCCATTCCACTTGAGGCCACAAACTCAGGGTCCCTCTCACATACCTGTAGCTGAGAGAAGCCTCCTCTTGAGGTGCTTGTGGAAAGTTGGTATTCCTCTTGAGTCGAAGCCAGGGACTAAGCTCTCATCTCGAGTTGATTTGGGGTCCACGGAGCCCTTTTGTGTTGCTCCAGTGACCTTAGGATCCCTCTAGAGTTGAGACAGTGATCTTGGGTTTTCTCTGGAGTGCCATCAAGGAAATCAAGGCTCCTTTCACTTTTGATGTGGAACACGGAATTGCTCTGCACGCAGTGCAGGGGAATCGGATCTCAGCTCGCGGCGAGGGGGAAGTCTCATGGTTTTTCTCGAGTTGCGGCCGGAACCTGGGGTATATTGTCGAGTTACGACGGGGAGGGCCCTTCCAGACACGTGTTTGTTCAGCGACGTCAGGACTCCTGCCTAGGTGCGAGGGACACCTCGGGATTCTCCTCGAGTCTTGGCATGGCAATTGGGACGCGTATTCACGTGAGGCGGGAGACCAAGTGTCCCTTTCCACGTGCCACAGGGATCCTGGGACTCCTATCCATTTTCAAGAGGAGTCAGGCATCGTCTCCTTTGGAAGCATTGATCTCTGCGGACCTCTCGAGTTAACAAAGGATGTGAGGCCTCCGGTCGCGATGAGGCGGAGGACTAGGTCTTTCTCTGTGGTCTATACAGCGGATTCAGATAATCCTTCGTCTTGGGAGATGCAAGAGGAACCTGCATTCAATGCACTGCAGGGATATCCGGCCTTACTTCGAGTCAGAGCATCTCGGTGTCCATTCCACTTGAGGCCACAAACTCAGGGTCCCTCTCACATACCTGTAGCTGAGAGAAGCCTCCTCTTGAGGTGCTTGTGGAAAGTTGGTGTTCCTCTTGAGTCGAAGCCAGGGACTAAGCTCTCATCTCGAGTTGATTTGGGGTCCACGGAGCCCTTTCGTGTTGCTCCAGTGACCTTAGGATCCCTCTAGACTTGAGACAGTGATCTTGGGTTTTCTCTGGAGTGCCATCAAGGAAATCAAGGCTCCTTTCACTTTTGATGTGGTATACGGTATTGCTCTGCACGCAGGGCAGGGGAATCGGGCCTCGTCTCGCGGCGAGGGGGAAGTCTCATGGTTTTTCTCGAGTTGCGGCCGGAACCTGGGGTATATTCTCGAGTTACAACGGGGAGGGCCCTTCCAGACACCTGTTTGTTCAGCGACGTCAGGATTCCTGCCTAGGTGCGAGGGACACCTCGGGATTCTCCTCGAGTCTTGGCATGGCAATTGGGACGCCTCTCCACGTGAGGCGGGTGACCCAGGGTCCCTTTCCACGTGCCACAGGGATCTTGGGACTCCTATCCATTTTCTAGAGGAGTCAGGCATCCTCTCCTTTGGAAGCAGTGATCTCTGCAGACCTCTCGAGTTTTGAAAGGATGTGAGGCCTCCGGTCTCGATGAGGCGGAGAACGAGGTCTTTCTCTGTCATCTCCACAGGGGTATCAGACAACCCTTCGTCTTGGGAGATGCAAGACGAGCCTGCATTCAATTCACTGCAGGGATATCCGGCCTTACTTCGAGTCAGAGCATCTCGGTGTCCATTCCACTTGAGGCCACAGACTCAGGGTCCCTCAAATATACCTGTAGCTGAGAGAAGCCTCCTCTTGAGGTGCTTGTGGAAAGTTGGTATTCCTCTTGAGTCGAAGCCAGGGACTAAGCTCTCATCTCGAGTTGATTTGGGGTCCAGGGAGCCCTTTCCTGTTGGTCCAGTTACCTCAGGATCCCTCTAGACTTGAGACAGTGATCTTGGGTTTTCTCTGGAGTGCCATCAAGGAAATCAAGGCCCCTTTCACGTTTGATGTGGAACACGGAATTGCTCTGCACGCAGGACAGGGGAATCGGGCCTCATCTCGCCGCGAGGGGGAAGTCTCATGGTTTTTCTCGAGTTGCGGCCGGAACCTGGGGTATATTCTCGAGTTACAACGGGGAGGGCCCTTCCATACACCTGTTTGTTCAGCGACGTCAGGATTCCTGCCTAGGTGCGAGGGACACCTCGGGATTCTCCTCGAGTCTTGGCGTGGCAATTGGGACGCCTCTCCACGTGAGGCGGGTGACCCAGGGTCCCTTTCCACGTGCCACAGGATTCTTGGGACTCCTATCCATTTTCTAGAGGAGTCAGGCATCGTCTCCTTTGGAAGCATTGATCTCTGCAGACCTCTCGAGTTTTCAAAGGATGTGAGGCCTCCGCTCGAGATGAGGCGGAGAACTCGGTCTTTCTCTGTGGTCTCCACAGGGAATTCAGACATCCCTTCGTCTTGGGAGATGCAAGACGAGCCTGCATTCAATTCACTGCAGGGATATCCGGCCTTACTTCGAGTCAGAGCATCTCGGTTTCCATTCCACTTGAGGCCACAAACTCAGGGTCCCTCAAATATACCTGTAGCTGAGAGAAGCCTCCTCTTGAGGTGCTTGTGGAAAGTTGGTATTCCTCTTGAGTCTAAGCCAGGGACTAAGCTCTCATCTCGAGTTGATTTGGGGTCCAGGGAGCCCTTTCCTGTTGGTCCAGTTACCTCAGGATCCCTCTAGACTTGAGACAGTGATCTTGGGTTTTCTCTGGAGTGTCATCAAGGAAATCAAGGCTCCTTTCATGTTTGATGTGGAACACGGAATTGCTCTGCATGCAGTGCAGTGGAATCGGGCCTCAACTCGAGGCAAGGGGGAAATCTCATGGTTTTTCTCCAGTTGCGGCCGAAACCTGGGGTATATTCTCGAGTTACGACGGGGAGGGCCCTTCCAGACACGTGTTTGTTCAGCGACGTCAGGACTCCTCCCTAGGTGCGAGGGACACCTCGGGATTCTCCTCGAGTCTTGGCATGGCAATTTGGACGCGTCTCCACGTGAGGCGGGAGACCCAGGGTCCCTTTCCACGTGCCACAGGGATCCTGGGACTCCTATCCATTTTCAAGAGGAGTCAGGCATCGTCTGCTTTGGAAGCATTGATCTCCGCGGACCTCTCGAGTTTTCAAATGATGTGAGGCCTCCGGTCATGATGAGGCGGAGAACTCGGTCTTTCTCTTTGGTCTCCACAGGGGATTCAGACATCCCTTCGTCTTGGGAGATGCAAGACGAGCCTGCATTCAATTCACTGCAGGGATATCAGGCCTTATTTCGAGTCAGAGCATCTCGGTGTCCATTGCACTTGAGGCCACAAACTCAGGGTCCCTCTCACATACCTGTAGCTGAGAGAAGCCTCCTCTTGAGGTGCTTGTGGAAAGTTGATATTCCTCTTGAGTCAAAGGCAGGGACTAAGCTCTCATCTCGAGTTGATTTGGGGTCCAAGGAGCCCTTTTGTGTTGCTCCAGTGACCTCAGGATCCCTCTAGACTTGAGACAGTGAACTTGGGTTTTCTCTGGAGTGCCATCAAGGAAATCAAGGCTCCTTTCACGTTTGATGTGGAACACGGAATTGCTCTGCACGCAGGGCAGGGGAATCGGGCCTCATGTAGCGGCGGTGGGGAAGTCTCATGGATTTTCTCGAGTTGCGGCCGGAACCTGGGGTATATTCTCGAGTTACGACGGGGAGGGCCCTTCCAGACACGTGTTTGTTCAGCGACGTCAGGACTCCTGCCTAGGTGCGAGGGACACCTCGGGATTCTCCTCGAGTCTTGGCATGGCAATTGGGACGCGTCTCCACGTGAGGCGGGAGACCCAGGGTTCCTTTCCACGTGCCACAGGGATCCTGGGACTCCTATCCATTTTCAAGAAGAGTCAGGCATCTTCTCCTATGGAAGCATTGATCTCCGCGGACCTCTCGAGTTTTCAAAGGATGTGAGGCCTCCGGTCTCGATGAGGCGGAGAACGAGGTCTTTCTCTGTCGTCTCCACAGGGGAATCAGACAACCCTTCGTCTTGGGAGATGCAAGACGAGCCTGCATTCAATTCACTGCAGGGATATCCGGCCTTACTTCGAGTCAGAGCATCTCGGAGTCCATTCCACTTGAGGCCACAAACTCAGGGTCCCTCTCACATACCTGTAGCTGAGAGAAGCCTCCTCTTGAGGTGCTTGTGGAAAGCTGTTATTCCTCTTGAGTCTAAGCCAGGGACTAAGCTCTCATCTCGAGTTAATTTGGGGTCCACAGAGCTTTTTCCTGTTGCTACAGTGACCTCAGGATCCCTCTAGACTTGAGACAGTGATCTTGGGTTTTCTCTGGAGTGCCATCAAGGAAATCAAGGCTCCTTTCACGTTTGATGTGAAACACGGAATTGCTCTGCATGCAGTGCAGGGGAATCGGGCCGCAACTAGCGGCGAGGGGGAAATCTCATGGTTTTTCACGAGTTGCGGCCGGAACCTGGGGTATATTCTCGAGTTACGACGGGGAGTTCCCTTCCAGACACGTGTTTTTCAGCGACCTCAAGACTCCAGCCTAGGTGCGAGGGACACCTCGGTATTCTCCTCGACTCTTGGCATGGCAATTGGGACGCGTATCCACGTGAGGCGGGAGACCCAGGGTCCCTTTCCACGTGCCACAGGGATCCTGGGACTCCTATCCATTTTCATAAAGAGTCAGGCATCTTTTCCTTTGGAAGCATTGATCTACGCGGACCTCTCGATTTTTCAAAGGATGTGAGGCCTCCGCTCGCGATGAGGCGGAGAACGAGGTCTTTCTCTGTGGTCTCCACAGGGGATTCAGACAACCCTTCGTCTTGGGAGATGCAAGACGAGCCTGCATTCAATTCACTGCAGGGATATCCGGCCTTACTTCGAGTCAGAGCATCTCGGTGTCCATTCCACTTGAGGCCACAAACCCAGGGTCCCTCTCACATACCTGTAGCTGAGAGAAGCCTCCTCTTCAGGTGCTTGTGGAAAGTGGGTATTAATCTTGAGTCGAAGACAGTGACTAAGCTCTCATCTCGAGTTGATTTGGGGTCCACGGAGCCCTTTCGTGTTGCTCCAGTGACCTCAGGATCCTTCTAGACTTGAGACAGTGATCTTGGGTTTACTCTGGAGTGCCATCAAGGAAATCAAGGCTCCTTTCACGTTTGATGTGGAACACGGAATTGTTCTACTCGCAGTGCAGGGGAATCGGGCCTCATCCAGCGGCGAGGGAGAAGTCTCATGGTTTTTCTCGAGTTGCGGACGGAACCTGGGGTATATTCTCGAGTTACGACGGGGAGGCCCTTCCAGACACGTGTTTGTTCAGCGACGTCAGGACTCCTCCCTAGCTGCGAGGGACACCTCGGGATTCTCCTCGAGTCTTGGCATGGCAATTGGGCGCGTCTCCACGTGAGGCGGGAGACCCAGGGTCCGTTTCCACGTGCCACAGGGATCCTGGGACTCCTATCCATTTTCAAGAGGAGTCAGGCATCGTCTCCTTTGGAAGCATTGACCTCCGCGGACCTCTCGAGTTTTCAAATGATGTGAGGCCTCTGGTCGCGATGAGGCGGAGAACTCGGTCTTTCTCTGTGGTCTCCACAGGGGATTCAGACATCCCTTCGTCTTGGGAGATGCAAGACGAGCCTGCATTTAATTCACTGCAGGGATATCTGGCCTTACTTTGAGTCAGAGCATCTCGGTGTCCATTCCACTTGAGGCCACAAACTCAGGGTCCCTCTCACATACCTGTAGCTGAGAGAAGCCTCCTCTTGAGGTGCTTGTGGAAAGTTGGTATTCCTCTTGAGTCGAAGCCAGGGACTAAGCTCTCATCTCGAGTTGATTTGGGGTCCACGGAGCCCTTTTGTGTTGCTCCAGTGACCTTAGGATCCCTCTAGAGTTGAGACAGTGATCTTGGGTTTTCTCTGGAGTGCCATCAAGGAAATCAAGGCTCCTTTCACTTTTGATGTGGAACACGGAATTGCTCTGCACGCAGTGCAGGGGAATCGGATCTCAGCTCGCGGCGAGGGGGAAGTCTCATGGTTTTTCTCGAGTTGCGGCCGGAACCTGGGGTATATTCTCGAGTTACGACGGGGAGGGCCCTTCCAGACACGTGTTTGTTCAGCGACGTCAGGACTCCTGCCTAGGTGCGAGGGACACCTCGGGATTCTCCTCGAGTCTTGGCATGGCAATTGGGACGCGTATTCACGTGAGGCGGGAGACCAAGTGTCCCTTTCCACGTGCCACAGGGATCCTGGGACTCCTATCCATTTTCAAGAGGAGTCAGGCATCGTCTCCTTTGGAAGCATTGATCTCTGTGGACCTCTCGAGTTTTCAAAGGATGTGAGGCCTCCGGTCGCGATGAGGTGGAGGACTAGGTCTTTCTCTGTGGTCTATACAGCGGATTCAGATAATCCTTCGTCTTGGGAGAGGCAAGAGGAACCTGCATTCAATTCACTGCAGGGATATCCGGCCTTACTTCGAGTCAGAGCATCTCGGTGTCCATTCCACTTGAGGCCACAAACTCAGGGTCCCTCTCACATACCTGTAGCTGAGAGAAGCCTCCTCTTGAGGTGCTTGTGGAAAGTTGGTATTCCTCTTGAGTCTAAGCCAGGGACTAAGCTCTCATCTCGAGTTGATTTGGGGTCCACGGAGCCCTTTCGTGTTGCTCCAGTGACCTTAGGATCCCTCTAGACTTGAGACAGTGATCTTGGGTTTTCTCTGGAGTGCCATCAAGGAAATCAAGGCTCCTTTCACTTTTGATGTGGTATACGGTATTGCTCTGCACGCAGGGCAGGGGAATCGGGCCTCGTCTCGCGGCGAGGGGGAAGTCTCATGGTTTTTCTCGAGTTGCGGCCGGAACCTGGGGTATATTCTCGAGTTACAATGGGGAGGGCCCTTCCAGACACCTGTTTGTTCAGCGACGTCAGGATTCCTGCCTAGGTGCGAGGGACACCTCGGGATTCTCCTCGAGTCTTGGCATGGCAATTGGGACGCCTCTCCACGTGAGGCGGGTGACCCAGGGTCCCTTTCCACGTGCCACAGGGATCTTGGGACTCCTATCCATTTTCTAGAGGAGTCAGGCATCGTCTCCTTTGGAAGCAATGATCTCTGCAGACCTCTCGAGTTTTCAAAGGATGTGAGGCCTCCGGTCTCGAAGAGGCGGAGAACAAGGTCTTTCTCTGTCGTCTCCACAGGGGTATCAGACAACCCTTCGTCTTGGGAGATGCAAGACGAGCCTGCATTCAATTCACTGCAGGGATATCCGGCCTTACTTCGAGTCAGAGCATCTCGGTGTCCATTCCACTTGAGGCCACAAACTCAGAGTCCCTCAAATATACCTGTAGCGGAGAGAAGCCTCCTCTAGAGGTGCTTGTGGAAAGTTGGTATTCCTCTTGAGTCGAAGCCAGGGACTAAGCTCTCATCTCGAGTTGATTTGGGGTCCACGGAGCCCTTTTGTGTTGCTCCAGTGACCTTAGGATCCCTCTAGAGTTGAGACAGTGATCTTGGGTTTTCTCTGGAGTGCCATCAAGGAAATCAAGGCTCCTTTCACTTTTGATGTGGAACACGGAATTGCTCTGCACGCAGTGCAGGGGAATCGGATCTCAGCTCGCGGCGAGGGGGAAGTCTCATGGTTTTTCTCGAGTTGCGGCCGGAACCTGGGGTATATTGTCGAGTTACGACGGGGAGGGCCCTTCCAGACACGTGTTTGTTCAGCGACGTCAGGACTCCTGCCTAGGTGCGAGGGACACCTCGGGATTCTCCTCGAGTCTTGGCATGGCAATTGGGACGCGTATTCACGTGAGGCGGGAGACCAAGTGTCCCTTTCCACGTGCCACAGGGATCCTGGGACTCCTATCCATTTTCAAGAGGAGTCAGGCATCGTCTCCTTTGGAAGCATTGATCTTTGCGGACCTCTCGAGTTTTCAAAGGATGTGAGGCCTCCGGTCGCGATGAGGCGGAGGACTAGGTCTTTCTCTGTGGTCTATACAGCGGATTCAGATAATCCTTCGTCTTGGGAGATGCAAGAGGAACCTGCATTCAATTCACTGCAGGGATATCCGGCCTTACTTCGAGTAGGAGCATCTCGGTGTCCATTCCACTTGAGGCCACAAACTCAGGGTCCCTCTCACATACCTGTAGCTGAGAGAAGCCTCCTCTTGAGGTGCTTGTGGAAAGTTGGTGTTCCTCTTGAGTCTAAGCCAGGGACTAAGCTCTCATCTCGAGTTGATTTGGGGTCCACGGAGCCCTTTCGTGTTGCTCCAGTGACCTTAGGATCCCTCTAGACTTGAGACAGTGATCTTGGGTTTTCTCTGGAGTGCCATCAAGGAAATCAAGGCTCCTTTCACTTTTGATGTGGTATACGGTATTGCTCTGCACGCAGGGCAGGGGAATCGGGCCTCGTCTCGCGGCGAGTGGGAAGTCTCATGGTTTTTCTCGAGTTGCGGCCGGAACCTGGGGTATATTCTCGAGTTACAACGGGGAGGGCCCTTCCAGACACCTGTTTGTTCAGCGACGTCAGGATTCCTGCCTAGGTGCGAGGGACACCTCGGGATTCTCCTCGAGTCTTGGCATGGCAATTGGGACGCCTCTCCACGTGAGGCGGGTGACCCAGGGTCCCTTTCCACGTGCCACAGGGATCTTGGGACTCCTATCCATTTTCTAGAGGAGTCAGGCATCCTCTCCTTTGGAAGCAATGATCTCTGCAGACCTCTCGAGTTTTCAAAGGATGTGAGGCCTCCGGTCTCGATGAGGCGGTGAACGAGGTCTTTCTCTGTCGTCTCCACAGTGGTATCAGACAACCCTTCGTCTTGGGAGATGCAAGACGAGCCTGCATTCAATTCACTGCAGGGATATCCGGCCTTACTTCGAGTCAGAGCATCTCGGTGTCCATTCCACTTGAGGCCACAGACTCAGGGTCCCTCAAATATACCTGTAGCTGAGAGAAGGCTCCTCTTGAGGTGCTTGTGGAAAGTTGGTATTCCTCTTGAGTCGAAGCCAGGGACTAAGCTCTCATCTCGAGTTGATTTGGGGTCCAGGGAGCCCTTTCCTGTTGGTCCAGTTACCTCAGGATCCCTCTAGACTTGAGACAGTGATCTTGGGTTTTCTCTGGAGTGCCATCAAGGAAATCAAGGCCCCTTTCACGTTTGATGTGGAACACGGAATTGCTCTGCACGCAGGGCAGGGGAATCGGGCCTCATCTCGCCGCGAGGGGGAAGTCTCATGGTTTTTCTCGAGTTGCGGCCGGAACCTGGGGTATATTCTCGAGTTACAACGGGGAGGGCCCTTCCATACACCTGTTTGTTCAGCGACGTCAGGATTCCTGCCTAGGTGCGAGGGACACCTCGGGATTCTCCTCGAGTCTTGGCGTGGCAATTGGGACGCCTCTCCACGTGAGGCGGATGACCCAGGGTCCCTTTCCACGTGCCACAGGGATCTTGGGACTCCTATCCATTTTCTAGAGGAGTCAGGCATCGTCTCCTTTGGAAGCATTGATCTCTGCAGACCTCTCGAGTTTTCAAAGGATGTGAGGCCTCCGCTCGAGATGAGGCGGAGAACTCGGTCTTTCTCTGTGGTCTCCACAGGGAATTCAGACATCCCTTCGTCTTGGGAGATGCAAGACGAGCCTGCATTCAATTCACTGCAGGGATATCCGGCCTTACTTCGAGTCAGAGCATCTCGGTGTCCATTCCACTTGAGGCCACAAACTCAGGGTCCCTCAAATATACCTGTAGCTGAGAGAAGCCTCCTCTTGAGGTGCTTGTGGAAAGTTGGTATTCCTCTTGAGTCTAAGCCAGGGACTAAGCTCTCATCTCGAGTTGATTTGGGGTCCAGGGAGCCCTTTCCTGTTGGTCCAGTTACCTCAGGATCCCTCTAGACTTGAGACAGTGATCTTGGGTTTTCTCTGGAGTGTCATCAAGGAAATCAAGGCTCCTTTCATGTTTGATGTGGAACACGGAATTGCTCTGCATGCAGTGCAGTGGAATCGGGCCTCAACTCGAGGCAAGGGGGAAATCTCATGGTTTTTCTCGAGTTGCGGCCGAAACCTGGGGTATATTCTCGAGTTACGACGGGGAGGGCCCTTCCAGACACGTGTATGTTCAGCGACGTCAGGACTCCTCCCTAGGTGCGAGGGACAACTCGGGATTCTCCTCGAGTCTTGGCATGGCAATTTGGACGCGTCTCCACGTGAGGCGGGAGACCCAGGGTCCCTTTCCACGTGCCACAGGGATCCTGGGACTCCTATCCATTTTCAAGAGGAGTCAGGCATCGTCTGCTTTGGAAGCATTGATCTCCGCGGACCTCTCGAGTTTTCAAATGATGTGAGGCCTCCGGTCATGATGAGGCGGAGAACTCGGTCTTTCTCTTTGGTCTCCACAGGGGATTCAGACATCCCTTCGTCTTGGGAGATGCAAGACGAGCCTGCATTCAATTCACTGCAGGGATATCAGGCCTTATTTCGAGTCAGAGCATCTCGGTGTCCATTGCACTTGAGGCCACAAACTCAGGGTCCCTCTCACATACCTGTAGCTGAGAGAAGCCTCCTCTTGAGGTGCTTGTGGAAAGTTGATATTCCTCTTGAGTCAAAGGCAGGGACTAAGCTCTCATCTCGAGTTGATTTGGGGTCCAAGGAGCCCTTTTGTGTTGCTCCAGTGACCTCAGGATCCCTCTAGACTTGAGACAGTGAACTTGGGTTTTCTCTGGAGTGCCATCAAGGAAATCAAGGCTCCTTTCACGTTTGATGTGGAACACGGAATTGCTCTGCACGCAGGGCAGGGGAATCGGGCCTCATGTAGCGGCGAGGGGGAAGTCTCATGGATTTTCTCGAGTTGCGGCCGGAACCTGGGGTATATTCTCGAGTTACGACGGGGAGGGCCCTTCCAGACACGTGTTTGTTCAGCGACGTCAGGACTCCTGCCTAGGTGCGAGGGACACCTCGGGATTCTCCTCGAGTCTTGGCATGGCAATTGGGACGCGTCTCCACGTGAGGCGGGAGACCCAGGGTTCCTTTCCACGTGCCACAGGGATCCTGGGACTCCTATCCATTTTCAAGAAGAGTCAGGCATCTTCTCTTATGGAAGCATTGATCTCCGCGGACCTCTCGAGTTTTCAAAGGATGTGAGGCCTCCGGTCTCGATGAGGCGGAGAACGAGGTCTTTCTCTGTCGTCTCCACAGGGGAATCAGACAACCCTTCGTCTTGGGAGATGCAAGACGAGCCTGCATTCAATTCACTGCAGGGATATCCGGCCTTACTTCGAGTCAGAGCATCTCGGAGTCCATTCCACTTGAGGCCACAAACTCAGGGTCCCTCTCACATACCTGTAGCTGAGAGAAGCCTCCTCTTGAGGTGCTTGTGGAAAGCTGTTATTCCTCTTGAGTCTAAGCCAGGGACTAAGATCTCATCTCGAGTTAATTTGGGGTCCACAGAGCTTTTTCCTGTTGCTACAGTGACCTCAGGATCCCTCTAGACTTGAGACAGTGATCTTGGGTTTTCTCTGGAGTGCCATCAAGGAAATCAAGGCTCCTTTCACGTTTGATGTGAAACACGGAATTGCTCTGCATGCAGTGCAGGGGAATCGGGCCGCAACTAGCGGCGAGGGGGAAATCTCATGGTTTTTCACGAGTTGCGGCCGGAACCTGGGGTATATTCTCGAGTTACGACGGGGAGTTCCCTTCCAGACACGTGTTTTTCAGCGACCTCAAGACTCCAGCCTACGTGCGAGGGACACCTCGGTATTCTCCTCGAGTCTTGGCATGGCAATTGGGACGCGTATCCACGTGAGGCGGGAGACCCAGGGTCCCTTTCCACGTGCCACAGGGATCCTGGGACTCCTATCCATTTTCATAAAGAGTCAGGCATCTTCTCCTTTGGAAGCATTGATCTACGCGGACCTCTCGATTTTTCAAAGGATGTGAGGCCTCCGCTCGCGATGAGGCGGAGAACGAGGTCTTTCTCTGTGGTCTCCACAGGGGATTCAGACAACCCTTCGTCTTGGGAGATGCAAGACGAGCCTGCATTCAATTCACTGCAGGCATATCCGGCCTTACTTCGAGTCAGAGCATCTCGGTGTCCATTCCACTTGAGGCCACAAACCCAGGGTCCCTCTCACATACCTGTAGCTGAGAGAAGCCTCCTCTTCAGGTGCTTGTGGAAAGTGGGTATTAATCTTGAGTCGAAGACAGTGACTAAGCTCTCATCTCGAGTTGATTTGGGGTCCACGGAGCCCTTTCGTGTTGCTCCAGTGACCTCAGGATCCTTCTAGACTTGAGACAGTGATCTTGGGTTTACTCTGGAGTGCCATCAAGGAAATCAAGGCTCCTTTCACGTTTGATGTGGAACACGGAATTGTTCTACTCGCAGTGCAGGGGAATCGGGCCTCATCCAGCGGCGAGGGAGAAGTCTCATGGTTTTTCTCGAGTTGCGGCCGGAACCTGGGGTATATTCTCGAGTTACGACGGGGAGGCCCTTCCAGACACGTGTTTGTTCAGCGACGTCAGGACTCCTCCCTAGGTGCGAGGGACACCTCGGGATTCTCCTCGAGTCTTGGCATGGCAATTGGGACGCGTCTCCACGTGAGGCGGGAGACCCAGGGTCCCTTTCCACGTGCCACAGGGATCCTGGGACTCCTATCCATTTTCAAGAGGAGTCAGGCATCGTCTCCTTTGGAAGCATTGACCTCCGCGGACCTCTCGAGTTTTCAAATGATGTGAGGCCTCTGGTCGCGATGAGGCGGAGAACTCGGTCTTTCTCTGTGGTCTCCACAGGGGATTCAGACATCCCTTCGTCTTGGGAGATGCAAGACGAGCCTGCATTTAATTCACTGCAGGGATATCTGGCCTTACTTTGAGTCAGAGCATCTCGGTGTCCATTCCACTTGAGGCCACAAACTCAGGGTCCCTCTCACATACCTGTAGCTGAGAGAAGCCTCCTCTTGAGGTGCTTGTGGAAAGTTGGTATTCCTCTTGAGTCGAAGCCAGGGACTAAGCTCTCATCTCGAGTTGATTTGGGGTCCACGGAGCCCTTATGTGTTGCTCCAGTGACCTTAGGATCCCTCTAGAGTTGAGACAGTGATCTTGTGTTTTCTCTGGAGTGCCATCAAGGAAATCAAGGCTCCTTTCACTTTTGATGTGGAACACGGAATTGCTCTGCACGCAGTGCAGGGGAATCGGATCTCAGCTCGCGGCGAGGGGGAAGTCTCATGGTTTTTCTCGAGTTGCGGCCGGAACCTGGGGTATATTCTCGAGTTACGACGGAGAGGGCCCTTCCAGACACGTGTTTGTTCAGCGACGTCAGGACTCCTGCCTAGGTGCGAGGGACACCTCGGGATTCTCCTCGAGTCTTGGCATGGCAATTGGGACGCGTATTCACGTGAGGCGGGAGACCAAGTGTCCCTTTCCACGTGCCACAGGGATCCTGGGACTCCTATCCATTTTCAAGAGGAGTCAGGCATCGTCTCCTTTGGAAGCATTGATCTCTGCGGACCTCTCGAGTTTTCAAAGGATGTGAGGCCTCCGGTCGCGATGAGGTGGAGGACTAGGTCTTTCTCTGTGGTCTATACAGCGGATTCAGATAATCCTTCGTCTTGGGAGAGGCAAGAGGAACCTGCATTCAATTCACTGCAGGGACATCCGGCCTTACTTCGAGTCAGAGCATCTCGGTGTCCATTCCACTTGAGGCCACAAACTCAGGGTCCCTCTCACATACCTGTAGCTGAGAGAAGCCTCCTCTTGAGGTGCTTGTGGAAAGTTGGTATTCCTCTTGAGTCTAAGCCAGGGACTAAGCTCTCATCTCGAGTTGATTTGGGGTCCACGGAGCCCTTTCGTGTTGCTCCAGTGACCTTAGGATCCCTCTAGACTTGAGACAGTGATCTTGGGTTTTCTCTGGAGTGCCATCAAGGAAATCAAGGCTCCTTTCACTTTTGATGTGGTATACGGTATTGCTCTGCACGCAGGGCAGGGGAATCGGGCCTCGTCTCGCGGCGAGGGGGAAGTCTCATGGTTTTTCTCGAGTTGCGGCCGGAACCTGGGGTATATTCTCGAGTTACAATGGGGAGGGCCCTTCCAGACACCTGTTTGTTCAGCGACGTCAGGATTCCTGCCTAGGTGCGAGGGACACCTCGGGATTCTCCTCGAGTCTTGGCATGGCAATTGGGACGCCTCTCCACGTGAGGCGGGTGACCCAGGGTCCCTTTCCACGTGCCACAGGGATCTTGGGACTCCTATCCATTTTCTAGAGGAGTCAGGCATCGTCTCCTTTGGAAGCAATGATCTCTGCAGACCTCTCGAGTTTTCAAAGGATGTGAGGCCTCTGGTCTCGAAGAGGCGGAGAACAAGGTCTTTCTCTGTCGTCTCCACAGGGGTATCAGACAACCCTTCGTCTTGGGAGATGCAAGACGAGCCTGCTTTCAATTCACTGCAGGGATATCCGGCCTTACTTCGAGTCAGAGCATCTCGGTGTCCATTCCACTTGAGGCCACAAACTCAGAGTCCCTCAAATATACCTGTAGCGGAGAGAAGCCTCCTCTAGAGGTGCTTGTGGAAAGTTGGTATTCCTCTTGAGTCGAAGCCAGGGACTAAGCTGTCATCTCGAGTTGATTTGGGGTCCACGGAGCCCTTTTGTGTTGCTCCAGTGACCTTAGGATCCCTCTAGAGTTGAGACAGTGATCTTGGGTTTTCTCTGGAGTGCCATCAAGGAAATCAAGGCTCCTTTCACTTTTGATGTGGAACACGGAATTGCTCTGCACGCAGTGCAGGGGAATCGGATCTCAGCTCGCGGCGAGGGGGAAGTCTCATGGTTTTTCTCGAGTTGCGGCCGGAACCTGGGGTATATTGTCGAGTTACGACGGGGAGGGCCCTTCCAGACACGTGTTTGTTCAGCGACGTCAGGACTCCTGCCTAGGTGCGAGGGACACCTCGGGATTCTCCTCGAGTCTTGGCATGGCAATTGGGACGCGTATTCACGTGAGGCGGGAGACCAAGTGTCCCTTTCCACGTGCCACAGGGATCCTGGGACTCCTATCCATTTTCAAGAGGAGTCAGGCATCGTCTCCTTTGGAAGCATTGATCTTTGCGGACCTCTCGAGTTTTCAAAGGATGTGAGGCCTCCGGTCGCGATGAGGCGGAGGACTAGGTCTTTCTCTGTGGTCTATACAGCGGATTCAGATAATCCTTCGTCTTGGGAGATGCAAGAGGAACCTGCATTCAATTCACTGCAGGGATATCCGGCCTTACTTCGAGTAGGAGCATCTCGGTGTCCATTCCACTTGAGGCCACAAACTCAGGGTCCCTCTCACATACCTGTAGCTGAGAGAAGCCTCCTCTTGAGGTGCTTGTGGAAAGTTGGTGTTCCTCTTGAGTCTAAGCCAGGGACTAAGCTCTCATCTCGAGTTGATTTGGGGTCCACGGAGCCCTTTCGTGTTGCTCCAGTGACCTTAGGATCCCTCTAGACTTGAGACAGTGATCTTGGGTTTTCTCTGGAGTGCCATCAAGGAAATCAAGGCTCCTTTCACTTTTGATGTGGTATACGGTATTGCTCTGCACGCAGGGCAGGGGAATCGGGCCTCGTCTCGCGGCGAGTGGGAAGTCTCATGGTTTTTCTCGAGTTGCGGCCGGAACCTGGGGTATATTCTCGAGTTACAACGGGGAGGGCCCTTCCAGACACCTGTTTGTTCAGCGACGTCAGGATTCCTGCCTAGGTGCGAGGGACACCTCGGGATTCTCCTCGAGTCTTGGCATGGCAATTGGGACGCCTCTCCACGTGAGGCGGGTGACCCAGGGTCCCTTTCCACGTGCCACAGGGATCTTGGGACTCCTATCCATTTTCTAGAGGAGTCAGGCATCCTCTCCTTTGGAAGCAATGATCTCTGCAGACCTCTCGAGTTTTCAAAGGATGTGAGGCCTCCGGTCTCGATGAGGCGGTGAACGAGGTCTTTCTCTGTCGTCTCCACAGGGGTATCAGACAACCCTTCGTCTTGGGAGATGCAAGACGAGCCTACATTCAATTCACTGCAGGGATATCCGGCCTTACTTCGAGTCAGAGCATCTCGGTGTCCATTCCACTTGAGGCCACAGACTCAGGGTCCCTCAAATATACCTGTAGCTGAGAGAAGGCTCCTCTTGAGGTGCTTGTGGAAAGTTGGTATTCCTCTTGAGTCGAAGCCAGGGACTAAGCTCTCATCTCGAGTTGATTTGGGGTCCAGGGAGCCCTTTCCTGTTGGTCCAGTTACCTCAGGATCCCTCTAGACTTGAGACAGGGATCTTGGGTTTTCTCTGGAGTGCCATCAAGGAAATCAAGGCTCCTTTCACGTTTGATGTGGAACACGGAATTGCTCTGCATGCAGTGCAGGGGAATCGGGCCTCAACTCGCGGCAAGGGGGAAATCTCATGGTTTTTCTCGAGTTGCGGCCGAAACCTGGGGTATATTGTCGAGTTACGACGGGGAGGGCCCTTCCAGACACGTGTTTGTTCAGCGACGTCAGGACTCCTGCCTAGGTGCGAGGGACACCTCGGGATTCTCCTCGAGTCTTGGCATGGCAATTTGGACGCGTCTCCACGTGAGGCGGGAGACCCAGGGTCCCTTTCCACGTGCCACAGGGATCCTGGGACTCGTATCCATTTTCTAGAGGAGTCAGGCATCGTCTGCTTTGGAAGCATTGATCTCCGCGGACCTCTCGAGTTTTCAAATGATGTGAGGCCTCCGCTCATGATGAGGCGGAGAACTCGGTCTTTCTCTTTGGTCTCCACAGGGGATTCAGACATCCCTTCGTCTTGGGAGATGCAAGACGAGCCTGCATTCAATTCACTGCAGGGATATCAGGCCTTATTTCGAGTCAGAGCATCTCGGTGTCCATTGCACTTGAGGCCACAAACTCAGGGTCCCTCTCACATACCTGTAGCTGAGAGAAGCCTCCTCTTGAGGTGCTTTTGGAAAGTTGATATTCCTCTTGAGTCAAAGGCAGGGACTAAGCTCTCATCTCGAGTTGATTTGGGGACCAAGGAGCCCTTTCGTGTTGCTCCAGTGACCTCAGGATCCCTCTAGACTTGAGACAGTGATCTTGGGTTTTCTCAGGAGTGCCATCAAGGAAATCAAGGCTCCTTTCACGTTTGATGTGGAACACGGAATTGCTCTGCACGCAGTGCAGGGGAATCGGGCATCATCTCACCGCGAGGGGGAAGTCTCATGGTTTTTCTCGAGTTGCGGCCGGAATCTGGGGTATATTCTCGAGTTACGACGGGGAGGGCCCTTCCAGACACCTGTTTGTTCAGCGATGTCAGGACTCCTGCCTAGGTCCGAGGGACACCTCGGCATTCTCATCGAGTCTTAGCATGGCAATTTGGACGCGTCTCCACGTGAGGCGGGAGACCCAGGGTCCCTTTCCACGTGCCACAGGGATCCTGGGACTCCTATCCATTTTCAAGAGGAGTCAGGCATCGTCTCCTTTGGAAGCATTGATCTCCGCATACCTCTCGAATTTTCAAAGGATGTGAGGCCTCCGATCGCGAAGAGTCGGAGGACTAGGTCTTTCTCTTTCGCCTCCACAGCGGATTCAGACAACCCTTCGTCTTGGGAGATGCAAGACGAGCCTGCATTCAATTCACTGCAGGGATATCCGGCCTTACTTCGAGTCAGAGCATCTCGGTGTCCATTCCACTTGAGGCCACAAACTCAGGTTCCCTCTCACATACCTGTAGCTGAGAGAAGCCTCCTCTTGAGGTGCTTGTGGAAAGTTGGTATTCCTCTTGAGTCGAAGCCAGGGACTAAGCTCTCATCTCGAGTTGATTTATGGTCCACGGAGCCCTTTCTTGTTGCTCCAGTGACCTCAGGATCCCTCTAGACTTGAGACAGTGAACTTCGGTTTTCTCTGGAGTGCCATCAAGGAAATCAAGGCTCCTTTCACGTTTGATGTGGAACACGGAATTGCTCTGCACGCAGGGCAGGGGAATCGGGCCTCATCTCGCCGCGAGGGGGAAGTCTCATGGTTTTTCTCGAGTTGCGGCCGGAACCTGGGGTATATTCTCGAGTTACAACGGGGAGGGCCCTTCCAGACACCTGTTTGTTCAGCGACGTCAGGATTCCTGCCTAGGTGCGAGGGACACCTCGGGATTCTCCTCGAGTCTTGGCATGGCAATTGGGACGCCTCTCCACGTGAGGCGGGTGACCCAGGGTCCCTTTCCACGTGCCACAGGGATCTTGGGACTCCTATCTATTTTCTAGAGGAGTCAGGCATCGTCTCCTTTGGAAGCATTGATCTCTGCAGACCTCTCGAGTTTTCAAAGGATTTGAGGCCTCCGCTCGAGATGAGGCGGAGAACTCGGTCTTTCTCTGTGGTCTCCACAGGGAATTCAGACATCCCTTCGTCTTGGGAGATCCAAGACGAGCCTGCATTCAATTCACTGCAGGGATATCCGGCCTTACTTCGAGTCAGAGCATCTCGGTGTCCATTCCACTTGAGGCCACAAACTCAGGGTCCCTCAAATATACCTGTAGCTGAGAGAAGCCTCCTCTTGAGGTGCTTGTGGAAAGTTGGTATTCCTCTTGAGTCTAAGCCAGGGACTAAGCTCTCATCTCGAGTTGATTTGGGGTCCAGGGAGCCCTTTCCTGTTGGTCCAGTTACCTCAGGATCCCTCTAGACTTGAGACAGTGATCTTGGGTTTTCTCTGGAGTGTCATCAAGGAAATCAAGGCTCCTTTCATGTTTGATGTGGAACACGGAATTGCTCTGCATGCAGTGCAGTGGAATCAGGCCTCAACTCGAGGCAAGGGGGAAATCTCATGGTTTTTCTCGAGTTGCGGCCGAAACCTGGGGTATATTCTCGAGTTACGACGGGGAGGGCCCTTCCAGACACGTGTTTGTTCAGCGACGTCAGGACTCCTCCCTAGGTGCGAGGGACACCTCGGGATTCTCCTCGAGTCTTGGCATGGCAATTGGGACGCCTCTCCACGTGAGTCGGGAGACCCAGGGTCCCTTTCCATGTGGACAGGGATCCTGGGACTCCTATCCATTTTCAAGAGGAGTCAGGCATCGTCTGCTTTGGAAGCATTGATCTCCGCGGACCTCTCGAGTTTTCAAATGATGTGAGGCCTCCGGTCATGATGAGGCGGAGAACTCGGTCTTTCTCTTTGGTCTCCACAGGGGATTCAGACATCCCTTCGTCTTGGGAGATGCAAGACGAGCCTGCATTCAATTCACTGCAGGGATATCAGGCCTTATTTCGAGTCAGAGCATCTCGGTGGCCATTGCACTTGAGGCCACAAACTCAGGGTCCCTCTCACATACCTGTAGCTGAGAGAAGCCTCCTCTTGAGGTGCTTGTGGAAAGTTGATATTCCTCTTGAGTCAAAGGCAGGGACTAAGCTCTCATCTCGAGTTGATTTGGGGTCCACGGAGCCCTTTCGTGTTGCTCCAGTGACCTCAGGATCCCTCTAGACTTGAGACAGTGAACTTGGGTTTTCTCTGGAGTGCCATCAAGGAAATCAAGGCTCCTTTCACGTTTGATGTGGAACACGGAATTGCTCTGCACGCAGGGCAGGGGAATCGGGCCTCATGTAGCGGCGAGGGGGAAGTCTCATGGATTTTCTCGAGTTGCGGCCGGAACCTGGGGTATATTCTCGAGTTACGACGGGGAGGGCCCTTCCAGACACGTGTTTGTTCAGCGACGTCAGGACTCCTGCCTAGGTGCGAGGGACACCTCGGGATTCTCCTCGAGTCTTGGCATGGCAATTGGGACGCGTCTCCACGTGAGGCGGGAGACCCAGGGTTCCTTTCCACGTGCCACAGGGATCCTGGGACTCCTATCCATTTTCAAGAAGAGTCAGGCATCTTCTCCTATGGAAGCATTGATCTCCGCGGACCTCTCGAGTTTTCAAAGGATGTGAGGCCTCCGGTCTCGATGAGGCGGAGAACGAGGTCTTTCTCTGTCGTCTCCACAGGGGAATCAGACAACCCTTCGTCTTGGGAGATGCAAGACGAGCCTGCATTCAATTCACTGCAGGGATATCCGGCCTTACTTCGAGTCAGAGCATCTCGGAGTCCATTCCACTTGAGGCCACAAACTCAGGGTCCCTCTCACATACCTGTAGCTGAGAGAAGCCTCCTCTTGAGGTGCTTGTGGAAAGCTGTTATTCCTCTTGAGTCTAAGCCAGGGACTAAGATCTCATCTCGAGTTAATTTGGGGTCCACAGAGCATTTTCCTGTTGCTACAGTGACCTCAGGATCCCTCTAGACTTGAGACAGTGATCTTGGGTTTTCTCTGGAGTGCCATCAAGGAAATCAAGGCTCCTTTCACGTTTGATGTGGAACACGGAATTGCTCTGCATGCAGTGCAGGGGAATCGGGCCGCAACTAGCGGCGAGGGGGAAATCTCATGGTTTTTCACGAGTTGCGTCCGGAACCTGGGGTATATTCTCGAGTTACGACGGGGAGTGCCCTTCCAGACACGTGTTTTTCAGCGACGTCAAGACTCCAGCCTAGGTGCGAGGGACACCTCGGTATTCTCCTCGAGTCTTGGCATGGCAATTGGGACGCGTATCCACGTGAGGCGGGAGACCCAGGGTCCGTTTCCACGTGCCACAGGGATCCTGGGACTCCTATCCATTTTCATAAAGAGTCAGGCATCTTCTCCTTTGGAAGCATTGATCTACGCGGACCTCTCGATTTTTCAAAGGATGTGAGGCCTCCGCTCGCGATGAGGCGGAGAACGAGGTCTTTCTCTGTGGTCTCCACAGGGGATTCAGACAACCCTTCGTCTTGGGAGATGCAAGACGAGCCTGCATTCAATTCACTGCAGGGATATCCGGCCTTACTTCGAGTCAGAGCATCTCGGTGTCCATTCCACTTGAGGCCACAAACCCAGGGTCCCTCTCACATACCTGTAGCTGAGAGAAGCCTCCTCTTCAGGTGCTTGTGGAAAGTGGGTATTAATCTTGAGTCGAAGACAGTGACTAAGCTCTCATCTCGAGTTGATTTGGGGTCCACGGAGCCCTTTCGTGTTGCTCCAGTGACCTCAGGATCCTTCTAGACTTGAGACAGTGATCTTGGGTTTACTCTGGAGTGCCATCAAGGAAATCAAGGCTCCTTTCACGTTTGATGCGGAACACGGAATTTTTCTACTCGCAGTGCAGGGGAATCGGGCCTCATCCAGCGGCGAGGGAGAAGTCTCATGGTTTTTCTCGAGTTGCGGCCGGAACCTGGGGTATATTCTCGAGTTACGACGGGGAGGCCCTTCCAGACACGTGTTTGTTCAGCGACGTCAGGACTCCTCCCTAGGTGCTAGGGACACCTCGGGATTCTCCTCGAGTCTTGTCATGGCAATTGGGACGCGTCTCCACGTGAGGCGGGAGACCCAGGGTCCCTTTCCACGTGCCACAGGGATCCTGGGACTTCTATCCATTTTCAAGAGGAGTCAGGCATCGTCTGCTTTGGAAGCATTGATCTCCGTGGACCTCTCGAGTTTTCAAATGATGTGAGGCCTCCGGTCATGATGAGGCGGAGAACTCGGTCTTTCTCTTTGGTCTCCACAGGGGATTCAGACATCCCTTCGTCTTGGGAGATGCAAGACGAGCCTGCATTCAATTCACTGCAGGGATATCAGGCCTTATTTCGAGTCAGAGCATCTCGGTGTCCATTGCACTTGAGGCCACAAACTCAGGGTCCCTCTCACATACCTGTAGCTGAGAGAAGCCTCCTCTTGAGGTGCTTGTGGAAAGTTGATATTCCTCTTGAGTCAAAGGCAGGGACTAAGCTCTCATCTCGAGTTGATTTGGGGTCCACGGAGCCCTTTCGTGTTGCTCCAGTGACCTCAGGATCCCTCTAGACTTGAGACAGTGAACTTGGGTTTTCTCTGGAGTGCCATCAAGGAAATCAAGGCTCCTTTCACGTTTGATGTGGAACACGGAATTGCTCTGCACGCAGGGCAGGGGAATCGGGCCTCATGTAGCGGCGAGGGGGAAGTCTGATGGATTTTCTCGAGTTGCGGCCGGAACCTGGGGTATATTCTCGAGTTACGACGGGGAGGGCCCTTCCAGACACGTGTTTGTTCAGCGACGTCAGGACTCCTGCCTAGGTGCGAGGGACACCTCGGGATTCTCCTCGAGTCTTGGCATGGCAATTGGGACGCGTCTCCACGTGAGGCGGGAGACCCAGGGTTCCTTTCCACGTGCCACAGGGATCCTGGGACTCCTATCCATTTTCAAGAAGAGTCAGGCATCTTCTCCTATGGAAGCATTGATCTCCGCGGACCTCTCGAGTTTTCAAAGGATGTGAGGCCTCCGGTCTCGATGAGGCGGAGAACGAGGTCTTTCTCTGTCGTCTCCACAGGGGAATCAGACAACCCTTCGTCTTGGGAGATGCAAGACGAGCCTGCATTCAATTCACTGCAGGGATATCCGGCCTTACTTCGAGTCAGAGCATCTCGGAGTCCATTCCACTTGAGGCCACAAACTCAGGGTCCCTCTCACATACCTGTAGCTGAGAGAAGCCTCCTCTTGAGGTGCTTGTGGAAAGCTGTTATTCCTCTTGAGTCTAAGCCAGGGACTAAGATCTCATCTCGAGTTAATTTGGGGTCCACAGAGCATTTTCCTGTTGCTACAGTGACCTCAGGATCCCTCTAGACTTGAGACAGTGATCTTGGGTTTTCTCTGGAGTGCCATCAAGGAAATCAAGGCTCCTTTCACGTTTGATGCGGAACACGGAATTTTTCTACTCGCAGTGCAGGGGAATCGGGCCTCATCCAGCGGCGAGGGAGAAGTCTCATGGTTTTTCTCGAGTTGCGGCCGGAACCTGGGGTATATTCTCGAGTTACGACGGGGAGGCCCTTCCAGACACGTGTTTGTTCAGCGACGTCAGGACTCCTCCCTAGGTGCTAGGGACACCTCGGGATTCTCCTCGAGTCTTGTCATGGCAATTGGGACGCGTCTCCACGTGAGGCGGGAGACCCAGGGTCCCTTTCCACGTGCCACAGGGATCCTGGGACTCCTATCCATTTTCAAGAGGAGTCAGGCATCGTCTCCTTTGGAAGCATTGACCTCTGCGGACCTCTCGAGTTTTCAAATGATGTGAGGCCTCTGGTCGCGATGAGGCGGAGAACTCGGTCTTTCTCTGTGGTCTCCACAGGGGATTCAGACATTCCTTCGTCTTGGGAGATGCAAGACGAGCCTGCATTCAATTCACTGCAGGGATATCCGGCCTTACTTCGAGTCAGAGCATCTCGGTGTCCATTCCACTTGAGGCCACAAACTCAGGGTCCCTCTCACATACCTGTAGCTGAGAGAAGCCTCCTCTTGAGGTGCTTGTGGAAAGTTGGTATTCCTCTTGAGTCGAAGCCAGGGACTAAGCTCTCATCTCGAGTTGATTTATGGTCCACGGAGCCCTTTCTTGTTGCTCCAGTGACCTCAGGATCCCTCTAGACTTGAGACAGTGAACTTCGGTTTTCTCTGGAGTGCCATCAAGGAAATCAAGGCTCCTTTCAAGTTTGATGTGGAACACGGAATTGCTCTGCACGCAGGGCAGGGGAATCGGGCCTCATCTCGCCGCGAGGGGGAAGTCTCATGGTTTTTCTCGAGTTGCGGCCGGAACCTGGGGTATATTCTCGAGTTACAACGGGGAGGGCCCTTCCAGACACCTGTTTGTTCAGCGACGTCAGGATTCCTGCCTAGGTGCGAGGGACACCTCGGGATTCTCCTCGAGTCTTGGCATGACAATTGGGACGCCTCTCCACGTGAGGCGGGTGACCCAGGGTCCCTTTCCACGTGCCCCAGGGATCTTGGGACTCCTATCCATTTTCTAGAGGAGTCAGGCATCGTCTCCTTTGGAAGCATTGATCTCTGCAGACCTCTCGAGTTTTCAAAGGATGTGAGGCCTCCGCTCGAGATGAGGCGGAGAACTCGGTCTTTCTCTGTGGTCTCCACAGGGAATTCAGACATCCCTTCGTCTTGGGAGATGCAAGACGAGCCTGCATTCAATTCACTGCAGGGATATCCGGCCTTACTTCGAGTCAGAGCATCTCGGTGTCCATTCCACTTGAGGCCACAGACTCAGGTTCCCTCAAATATACCTGTAGCTGAGAGAAGCCTCCTCTTGAGGTGCTTGTGGAAAGTTGGTATTCCTCTTGAGTCTAAGCCAGGGACTAAGCTCTCATCTCGAGTTGATTTGGGGTCCAGGGAGCCGTTTCCTGTTGGTCCAGTTACCTCAGGATCCCTCTAGACTTGAGACAGTGATCTTGGGTTTCCTCTGGAGTGTCATCAAGGAAATCAAGGCTCCTTTCATGTTTGATGTGGAACACGGAATTGCTCTGCATGCAGTGCAGTGGAATCGGGCCTCAACTCGAGGCGAGGGGGAAATCTCATGGTTTTTCTCGAGTTGCGGCCGAAACCTGGGGTATATTCTCGAGTTACGACGGGGAGGGCCCTTCCAGACACGTGTTTGTTCAGCGACGTCAGGACTCCTCCCTAGGTGCGAGGGACACCTCGGGATTCTCCTCGAGTCTTGGCATGGCAATTTGGACGCGTCTCCACGCGAGGCGGGAGACCCAGGGTCCCTATCCACGTGCCACAGGGATCCTGGGACTCCTATCCATTTTCAAGAGGAGTCAGGCATCGTCTCCTTTGGAAGCATTGATCTCCGCATACCTCTCGAATTTTCAAAGGATGTGAGGCCTCCGGTCGCGATGAGGCAGAGGTCTAGGTCTTTCTCTGTCGTCTCCACAGGGGATTCAGACATCCCTTCGTCTTGGGAGATGCAAGACGAGCCTGCATTCAATTCACTGCAGGGATATCTGGCCTTACTTTGAGTCAGAGCATCTCGGTGTCCATTCCACTTGAGGCCACAAACTCAGGGTCCCTCTCACATACCTGTAGCTGAGAGAAGCCTCCTCTTGAGGTGCTTGTGGAAAGTTGGTATTCCTCTTGAGTCGAAGCCAGGGACTAAGCTCTCATCTCGAGTTGATTTGGGGTCCACGGAGCCCTTTCGTGTTGCTCCAGTGACCTCAGGATCCCTCTAGACTTGAGACAGTGAACTTGGGTTTTCTCTGGAGTGCCATCAAGGAAATCAAGGCTCCTTTCACGTTTGATGTGGAACACGGAATTGCTCTGCACCCAGGGCAGGGAAATCGTGCCTCATCTCGCGGCGAGGGGGAAGTCTCATGGTTTTTCTCGAGTTGCGGCCGGAACCTGGGGTATATTCTCGAGTTACGACGGGGAGTGCCCTTCCAGACACGTGTTTTTCAGCGACGTCAAGACTCCAGCCTAGGTGCGAGGGACACCTCGGTATTCTCCTCGAGTCTTGGCATGGCAATTGGGACGCGTATCCACGTGAGGCGGGAGACCCAGGGTGCCTTTCCACGTGCCACAGGGATCCTGGGACTCCTATCCATTTTCAAGAAGAGTCAGGCATCTTCTCCTTTGGAAGCATTGATCTACGCGGACCTCTCGATTTTTCAAAGGATGTGAGGCCTCCGCTCGCGATGAGGCGGAGAACGAGGTCTTTCTCTGTGGTCTCCACAGGGGATTCAGACAACCCTTCGTCTTGGGAGATGCAAGACGAGCCTGCATTCAATTCACTGCAGGGATATCCGGCCTTACTTCGAGTCAGAGCATCTCGGTGTCCATTCCACTTGAGGCCACAAACCCAGGGTCCCTCTCACATACCTGTAGCTGAGAGAAGCCTCCTCTTCACGTACTTGTGGAAAGTGAGTATTCCTCTTGAGTCGAAGCCAGTGACTAAGCTCTCATCTCGAGTTGATTTGGGGTCCACGGAGCCCTTTCGTGTTGCTCCAGTGACCTCAGGATCCTTCTAGACTTGAGACAGTGATCTTGGGTTTACTCTGGAGTGCCATCAAGGAAATCAAGGCTCCTTTCACGTTTGATGTGGAACACGGAATTGTTCTACACGCAGTGCAGGGGAATCGGGCCTCATCCAGCGGCAAGGGGGAAGTCTCATGGTTTTTCTCGAGTTGCGGCCGGAACCTGGGGTATATTCTCGAGTTTCGACCGGGAGGCCCTTCCAGACACGTGTTTGTTCAGCGACGTCAGGACTCCTCCCAGGTGCGAGGGACACCTCGGGATTCTCCTCGAGTCTTGGCATGGCAATTGGGACGCGTCTCCACGTGAGGTGGGAGACCCAGTGTCCCTTTCCACGTGCCACAGGGATCCCGGGACTGCTATCCATTTTCAAGAGGAGTCAGGCATCGTCTCCTTTGGAAGCATTGATCTCCGCTGACCTCTCGAATTTTCAAAGGATGTGAGGCCTCTGGTCGCGATGAGGCGGAGAACTCGGTCTTTCTCTGTGGTCTCCACACCGGATTCAGACATCCCTTCGTCTTGGGAGATGCAAGACGAGCCTGCATTCAATTCACTGCAGGGATATCCGGCTTTACTTCGGGTCAGAGCATCTCGGTGTCCATTCCACTTGAGGCCACAAACTCAGGGGCCCTCTCACATACCTGTAGCTGAGAGAAGCCTCCTCTTGAGGTGCTTGTGGAAAGTTGGTATTCCTCTTGAGTCGAAGCCAGGGACTAAGCTCTCATCTCGAGTTGATTTGGAGTCCACGGAGCCCTTCCGTGTTGCTCCACTGACCTCAGGATCCCTCTAGACTTGAGACAGTGATCTTGGGTTTTCTCTGGAGTGCCATCAAGGAAATCAAGGCTCCTTTCACGTTTGATGTGGAACACGGAATTGCTCTGCATGCAGTGCAGTGGAATCGGGCCTCAACTCGAGGCGAGGGGGAAATCTCATGGTTTTTCTCGAGTTGCGGCCGGAACCTGGGGTATATTCTCGAGTTACGACGGGGAGGGCCCTTCCAGACACGTGTTTGTTCAGCGACGTCAGGACTCCTGCCTAGGTGCGAGGGACACCTCGGGATTCTCCTCGAGTCTTGGCATGGCAATTGGGATGCGTCTCCACTTGAGGCGGGAGACCCAGGGTCCCTTTCCACGTGCCACAGGGATCCTGGGACTCCTATCCATTTTCAAGAGGAGTCAGGCATCGTCTCCTTTGGAAGCATTGATCTCCGCGGACCTCTCGAGTTTTCAAAGGATGTGAGGCTTCCGGTCGCGATGAGGCGGAGGACTAGGTCTTTCTCTGTGGTCTCCACAGCGGATTCAGACATCCCTTCGTCTTGGGATATGCAAGACGAGCCTGCATTCAATTCACTGCAGGGATATCCGGCCTTACTTCGAGTCAGAGCATCTCGGTGTCCATTCCACTTGAGGCCACAAACTCAGGGTCCCTCATATATACCTGTAGCTGAGAGAAGCCTCTTCTTGAGGTGCTTGTGGAAAGTTGGTATTCCTCTTGAGTCTAAGCCAGGAACTAAGCTCTCATCTCGAGTTGATTTGGGGTCCACGGAGCCCTTTCCTGTTGGTCCAGTGACCTCAGGATCCCTCTAGACTTGAGACAGTGATCTTGGGTTTTCTCTGGAGTGCCATCAAGAAATCAAGGCTCCTTTCAGTTTTGATGTGGAATACGGAATTGCTCTGCACGCAGGGTAGGGGAATCGGGCCTCATCTCGCGGCGAGGGGGAAGTCTCATTGTTTTTCTCGAGTTGCGGCCGGAACCTGGGGTATATTCTCGAGTTACAACATGGAGGGCCCTTCCAGACACGTGTTTGTTCAGCGACATCAGGACTCTGGCCTAGGTGCGAGGGACATCTCGGGATTCTCCTCGAGTCTTGGCATTGCAATTGGTACGCGTATCCACGTGAGGCGGGAGACCCAGAGTCCCTTTCCACGTGCCACAGGGATCCTGGGACTCCTATCAATTTTCAAGAGGAGTCGGGCATCGTCTCCTTTGGAAGCATTGATCTCTGCAGACCTCTCAAGTTTTCAAAGGATGTGAGGCCTCCGGTCGTGATGAGGCGGAGAACTCGGTCTTTTTCTGTGGTCTCCACAGGGGATTCAGACATCCCTTCATCTTGGGAGATGCAAGACGAGCCTGCATTCAATTCACTGCAGGGATATCCGGCCTTACTTCGAGTCAGAGCATCTCGGTGTCCATTCCACTTGAGGCCACAAACTCAGCGTCCCTCAAATATACCTGTAGCTGAGAGAAGCCTCCTCTTGAGGTGCTTGTGGAAAGTTGATATTCCTCTTGAGTCGAAGCCAGGGACTAAGCTCTCATCTCGAGTTGATTTGGAGTCCACGGAGCCCTTTCCTGTTGCTCCAGTGACCTCAGGATCCCTCTAGACTTGAGACAGTGATCTTGGGTTTTCTCTGGAGTGCCATCAAGGAAATCAAGGCTCCTTTCAGGCTTGATGTGGAACACGGAATTGCTCTGCACGCAGTGCAGGGGAATCGGGCCTCATCTCGTGGCAAGGGGGATGTCTCATGGTTTTTCTCAAGTTGCGGCCGGAACCTGGGGTATATTCTCGAGTTACGACGGGGAGGGCCCTTCCAGACACGTGTTTGTTCAGCGACGTCAGGACTCCTGCCTAGGTTCGAGGGACATCTCGATTTCTCCTCGAGTCTTGGCATGGCAATTGGGACGCGATTCCACGTGAGGCGGGAGACCCAGGGTCCCTTTCCAAGTGCCACAGGGATCCTGGGACTCCTATCCATTTTCAAGAGGAACAGGCATCGTCTCCTTTGGAAGCATTGATCTCCGCGGACCTCTCGAGATTTCAAAGGATGTGAGGCCTCCGGTCGCGATGAGGCGGAGAACGAGGTCTTTCTCTGTGGTCTACACAGGGGATTCAGACATCCCTTCGTCTTGGGAGATGCAAGACGAGCCTGCATTCAATTCACTGCAGGGATATCCGGCCTTACTTCGAGTCAGAGCATCTCGGTGTCCATTCCACTTTAGGCCACAAATTCAAGGCCCCTCTCACATACCTGTATTTAAGAGAAGCCTCCTCTTGAGGTGCTTGTTGAATGTTGGTATTCCTCTTGAGTCGAAGCCAGGGACTAAGCTCTCATCTCAAGTTGATTTGGGGTCCAGGGGGCACTTTCGTGTTGCTACAGTGACCTCAGGATCCCTCTAGACTTGAGACAGTGATCTTGAGTATTCTCTGGAGTGCCATCAAGGAAATCAAGGCTCCTTTCACGTTTGATGGGAAACATGGAATTGCATGGCATGCAGTGCAGGGGAATCGGGCCTCATCTCGCAGCGAGGGGCAAGTCTCATGGTTTTTCTCGATTTGCGGCCGGAACCTGTTGTATATTCTCGAGTTACGACGGGGAGGGCCCTTCCAGACACATGTCTGTTCAGCGACGTTAGGACTCCTGCCTAGGTGCAAGGGACAACTCGGGATTCTCCTCGAGTCTTGGGATGGCAATTGGGACGCGTCTCCACGTGAGGGGGGAGAGCCAGTGTCCCTTTCCACCTGCCACAGGGATCCTGGGACTCCTATCCATTTTCAAGAGGAGTCAGGCATCGTCTCCATTGGAAGCATTGATCTCCGCGGACCTCTCGAGTTTTCAAAGGATGTAAGGCCTCTGGTCGCGATGAGACGGAGAACTAGGTCTTTCTCTGTGGTCTCCACAGGCGATTCAGACATCCCTTCGTCTTGGGAGATGCAAGACGAGCCTGCATTCAATTCACTGCAGGGATATCCGGCCTTACTTCGAGTCAGAACATCTCGGTGTCCATTCCACTTGAGGTCTCAAACTCAGGGTCCCTCTCACATACCTGTAGTTGAGAGAAGCCTCCTCTTGAGGTGCTTGTGGAAAGTTGGTATTCCTCTTGAGTCGAAGCCAGGGACTAAGCTCTCATCTCGAGTTGATTTGGGGTCCACGGAGCCCTTTCGTGTTGCTCCAGTGACCTCAGGATCCCTCTAGACTTGAGACAGTGATCTTGGGATTTCTCTGGAGTGCCATCAAGGAAATCAAGGCTCCGTTCATGTTTGATATGGAGCACGGAATTGCTCTGCATGCAGTACAGGGGAATCGGGCCTCATCTCGCGGCGAGGGGATAGTGTCATGGTTTTTCTCGAGTTGCGGTCGGAACCTGGGCTATATTCTCGAGTAACGACTGGAAGGGCCCTTCCAGACACGTGTTTTTTCAGGGATGTCAGGACTCCTGCCTAGGTGCGAGGGAAACCTCGGGATTCTCCTCGAGTCTTGGCATGGCAATTGGGACGCATCTCCACGTGAGGCAGGAGACCCAGGGTCCCTTTCCACGTGGCACAGTGATCCTGAGACTCCTATCCATTTTCAAGAGGAGTCAGGCATCGTCTCCTTTGGAAGCATTGATCTCCGCAGACCTATCGAGCTTTCCAAGGATGTGAGGCCTCCGATCGCGATGAAGCGGAGAACTAGGTCTTGCTCTGTGCTCTCCACAGGGGATTCAGACATCCCTTCGTCTTGGTTGATGCAAGACGAGCCTGCTTTCAATTCACTGCAGGGATATCCGGCCTTACTTCGAGTCAGAGCATCTCGGTGTCCATTCCACTTGAGGCCACAAACTCAGGGTCCCTCTCACATACCTGTAGCTGAGAGAAGCCTCCTCTTGAGGTGCTTGTGGAAAGTTGGTATTCCTCTTGAGTCGAAGCCAGACTAAGCTCTCATCTCGAATTGATTTGGAGTCCACAGAGCCCTTTCGTATTGCTACAGTGACCTCAGTATCCCTCTAGACTTGAGACAGTGATCTTGGGTTTTCTCTGGAGTGCCATCAAGGAAATCAAGGCTCCTTTCACGTTTGATGTGGAGCACGGAATTGCTCTGCACGCAGTGCAGGGGAATCGGGCCTCATCTCGCGGTGAGGGGAAATTCTCATGGTTTTTCTCGAGTTGCGGCCGGAAACTGGGGTATATTCTCGAGTTTCGACTGGGAGGGCCCTTCCAGACACGTGTTTGTTCAGCGACGTCAGGACTCCTGCCCATGTGCGAGGGACACCTCGGGATTCTCCTCGAGTCTTGCCATGGCAATTGGGACCCGCCTCCACGTGAGACGGGACACCCAGGGACCCTTTCCACGTGCCACAGGGATCCTGGGACTCCTATCCATTTTCAAGAGGAGTCAGGCATCGTCTCCTTTGGAAGCAATGATCTCCGCGGACCTCTCGAATTTTCAAAGGATGTGAGGCCTCCGGTCGCGATGATGCGGAGAACTAGGTCTTTCTCTGTGGTCTCCACAGAGGATTCAGTCATCCCTTCGTCTTGGGAGATGCAAGATGAGCCTGCATTCAATTCACTGCAGGGATATCCGGCCTTACTTCGAGTCAGAGCATCACGGTGTCCATTCCACTTGAGGCCACAAACTCAGGGTCCCTCTCATATACCTGTAGCTGAGAGAAGCCTCCTCTTGAGGTGCTTGTGGAAAGTTGGTATTCCTCATGAGTCGAACCCAGTGACTAAGCTCTCATCTCGAGTTGATTTGGATTCCACGGAGCCCTTTCATGTTGCTACAGTGACCTCAGGATCCCTCTAGACTTGAGACAGTGATCTTGGGTTTTCTCTGGAGTGCCATCAAGGAAATCAAGGCTCCTTTCACGTTTGATGTGGAACACGGAATTGCTCTGCACGCAGTGCAGGGGAATCGGGCATCATCTCGCGGCGAGGGGGAAGTCTCATGGTTTTTCTCGAGTTGCGGCCGGAACCTGGGATATATTCTCGAGTTTTGACTGGGAGGGCCCTTCCAGACACGTGTTTGTTCAGCGAGGTCAGGACTCCTGCCTAGGTGCGAGGGACACCTCGGGATTCTCCTCGAGTCTTGGCATGGCAATTGGGACGCGTCTCCACGTCTGGCGGGAGACCCAGGCTCCCTTTCCACGTGCCTCAGGGATCCTGAGACTCCTATCAATTTGCAAGAGGAGTCAGGCATCGTCTCCATTGGAACCACTGATCTCCGCAGACCTATCGAGTTTTCAAAGGATGTGAGGCCTCCGGTCGCGATGAGGCGGAGAAGTAGTTCTTTGTCTTTAGTCTCCACAGGGGATTCAGACATCCCTTCATCTTGGGAGATGCAAGACGAGCCTGCATTCAATTCACTGCAGGGATGTCCGGCCTTACTTCGAGTCAGAGCATCTCGGTGACCATTCCACTTGAGGCCACAAACTCAGGGTCCCTCTCACATACCTGTAGCTGAGAGAAGCCTCCTCTTGAGGTGGTTGTGGAAAGCTGGTATTCCTCTTGAGTCGAAGCCAGGGACTAAGCTTTCATCTCGAGTTGATTTGGGGTCCACGGAGCCCTTTCGTGTTGCTACAGGGACCTCAGGATCCCACTAGACTTGAGACAGTGACCTTGGGTTTTCTCTGGAGTGCCATCAAGGAAATCAAGGCTCCTTTCACGTTTGATGTGGAACACGGAATTGCTCTGCACACAGTGCAGGGGAATCGGGCCTCATCTCGCGGCGAGGGGAAATTCTCATGGTTTTTCTCGAGTTGCGGCCAGAAACTGGGGTATATTCTCGAGTTTCGACTGGGAGGGCCCTTCCAGACACGTGTTTGTTCAGCGACGTCAGGACTCCTGCCTACGTGCGAGGGACACCTCGGGATTCTCCTCGAGTCTTGGCATGGCAATTAGGACGCGCCTCCACGTGAGGCGGGAGACCCAGGGTCCCTTTCCACGTGCCACAGGGATCCTGGGACTCCTATCCATTTTCAAGAGGAGTCAGGCATCGTCTCCTTTGGAAGCATTGATCTCCGAGGACCTCTCGAGTTTTCAAAGGATGTGAGGCCTCCGGTCGTGATGAGGCGGAGAACTAGGTCTTTCTCTGTGGTCTCCACAGGGGATTCAGACATCCCTTCGTCTTGGGAGATGCAAGACGAGCCTGCATTCAATTCACTGCAGGGATATCCGGCCTTACTTCGAGTCAGAGCATCACGGTGTCCATTCCACTTGAGGCCACAAACTCAGGGGCCCTCTCACATACCTGTAGCTGTCAGAAGCCTCCTCTTGAGGTGCTTGTGGAAAGTTGGTATTCCTCTTGAGTCGAAGCCAGGGACTAAGCTTTCATCTCGAGTTGATTTGGTGTCCACGGAGCCCTTTCGTGTTGCTACAGTGACCTAAGGATCCCTCTAGACTTGAGTCAGTGATCTTGGGTTTTCTCTGGTGTGCCATCAAGGAAATCAAGGCTCCTTTCACGTTTGATGTGGAACACGGAATTGCTCTGCATGCAGTGTAGGGGAATCGGGCCTCATCTCGCGCCGAGGGGGAAGTCTCATGGTTTTTCTCAAATTACGGCCGGAACCTGGGATATATTCTCGAGTTACGACGGGGAGGGCCCTTCCAGACACGTGTTTGTTCAGCGACGTCAGGACTCCTGCCTAGGTGCGAGGGACACCCCGGGATTCTCCTCGAGTCTTGGCATGTCAATTGGAACGCGTCTCCACGTGAGGCGGGAGACCCAGTGTCCCTTTCCACGTGCCACAGGGATCCTGGGACTCCTATCCATTTTCAGGAGGAGTAAGGCATCGTCTCCTTTGGAAGCTTTGATCTCCGCGGACCTCTCGAGTTTTCAAAGGATGTGAGGCCTCTGGTCGCGATGAGGCGGAGAACTAGGTCTTTCTCTGTGGTCTCCACAGGGCATTCAGACATCCCTTCGTCTTGGGAGATGCAACACGAGCCTGCATTCAATTCACTGCAGGGATATCCGGCCTTACTTCGGGTAAGAGCATCTTGGTGTCCATTCCACTTGAGGCCACAAACTCAGGGTCCCTCTGACATACCTGTAGCTGAGAGAAGCCTCCTCTTGAGGTGCTTGTGGAAAGTTGGTATTCCTCTTGAGTCGAAGCCAGGGACTTAGCTCTCATCTCGAGTTGAATTGTGGTCCACGGAGCCCTTTGGTGTTGCTACAGTGACCTCAGGATCCCTCTAGACTTGAGACAGTGATCTTGGGATTTCTCTGGTGTGCCATCAAGGAAATCAAGGCTCCTTTCACGTTTGATGTGGAACACGGAATTGCTCTGCACGCAGTGCATGGGAATCGGGCCTCATCTCGTGGCGAGGGGGAAGTCTCATGGTTTTTCTCGAGTTGCGGCCAGAACCTGGGGTATATTCTCGAGTTACGACGGGGAGGGCCCTTCCAGACACGTGTTTGTTCAGCGACGTCAGGACTCCTGCCTACGTGAGAGGGACACCTCGGCATTCCCCTCGAGTCTTGGCATGGCAATTGGGACGTGTCTCCACGTGAGGGGGGAGACGCAGGTTCCCTTTCCACGTGCCACAGGGATCCTGAGACTCCTATCCATTTTCAAGAGGAGTCGGGCATCGTCTCCTTTGGAAGAATTGATCTCCGTGGACCTCTCGAATTTTCAAAGGATGTGAGTCCTCCTGTCGCGATGAGGCGGAGAACTAGTTCTTTCTCTGTGGTCTCCACAGGGCATTCAGACATCCCTTCCTCTTGGGAGATGCAAGACGAGCCTGCATTCAATTCACTGCAGGGATATCCGGCCTTACTTCGAGTCAGAGCATCTCGGTGTCCATTCCACTTGAGGCCTCAAACTCAGGGTCCCTCTCACATACCTGTAGCTGAGAGAAGCCTCCTCTTGAGGTGCTTGTGGAAAGTTGGTATTACTCTTGAGTCGAAGCCAGGGACTAAGCTCTCATCTCGAGTTGATTTGGGGTCCACGGAGACCTTTCGTGTTGCTACAGTGACCTCAGATCCCTCTAGACTTGAGACAGTGATCTTGGGTTTTCTCTGGAGTGCCATCAAGGAAATCAAGGCTCCTTTCACGTTTGATGTGGAACACGGAATTGCTCTGCACGCAGTGCAGCGGAATTGGGCCTCATCTCGCGGCGAGGGGAAGTCTCATGTTTTTTCGCGAGTTGCGGCCGGAACCTGGGGTATATCTGGAGTTACGACGGGGAGCGCCCTTCCAGACCCGTGTTTGTTCAGCGACTTCAGGACTCCTGCCTAGGTGCGAGGGACACCTCAGGATTCTCCTCGAGTCTTGGCATGGCAATTGGGAGGCGTCTCCTCGTGAGGCGGGAGACCCAGGGTCCCTTTCCACGTGCCACAGGAATCCTGGGACTCCTATCCATTTTCAAGAGGAGTCGGGCATCGTCTCCTTTGGAAGCATTGATCTCCGGGCACCTCTCGAGTTTTCAAAGGATGTGAGGCTCCGGTCGCGATGAGGCGGAGAACTAGGTCTTTCTCTGTGGTCTCCACAGGGCACTCAGACAACCCCTTCGTCTTGGGAGATGCAAGACGAGCCTGCATTCAATTCACTGCAGGGATATCCAGCCTTACTTCGAGTCAGAGTATCTCGGTGTCCATTCCACTTGAGGCCACAAACTCAGGTCCCTCTCACATACCTGTAGCTGAGGGAAGCCTCCTCTTGAGGTGCTTGTGGAAAGTTGGTATTCCTCTTGAGTGGAAGCCAGGGACTACACTCTCATCTCGTGTTGATTTGGGGTCCACGGAGCCCTTTCGTGTTGCTACAGTGACCTCAGGATCGCTCTAGTCTTGAGACAGTAATCTTGGGTTTTCTCTGGAGTTCCATCAAGGAAATCAAGGCTCCTGTCACGTTTGATGTGGAACACGGAATTGCTCTTCACGCAGTGCAGGGGAATCGGGCCTCATCTCGCGGCGAGAGGAAGTCTCATGGTTTTTCTCGAGTTGTGGCCGGAACCTGGCGTATATTCTCGAGTTTCAATGGGGAGGGCCCTTCCAGGCACGTGTTTGTTCAGCGACGTCAGGACTCCTGCCTAGGTGCGAGGGAAACCTCGGGATTCTCCTCGAGTCTTGGCATGGCAATTGGGACGCGGCTCCTCGTGAGGCGGGAGACCCAGGGTCCCTTTCCACGTGCCACAGGGATCCTGGGACTCCTATCCATTTTCAAGAGGAGTCAGGCATCGTCTCCTTTGGAAGCATTGATCTCCGCGGACCTCTCGAGTTTTCAAAGGATGTGAGGCCTCCGGTCGCGATGAGCCGGAGACTAGGTCTTTCTCTGTGATCTCCACAGGGCATTCAGACATCCCTTCGTCTTGGGAGATGCAAGACGAGCCTGCATTCAATTCACTGCAGGGATATCCGCCCTTACGTCGAGTCAGAGCATCTCGGTGTACATTCCACTTGAGGCCACAAACTCAGGGTCCCTCTCACATACCTGTAGCTGAGAGAAGCCTCCGCTTGAGGTGCTTGTGGAAAGTTGGTATTCCTCTTGAGTGGAAGCCAGGGACTAAGCTCTCATCTAGAGTGGATTTGGGGTCCACGGAGCCCTTTTGTGTTGCTACTCTGACCTCAGGATCGCTTTAGTCTTGAGACAGTAATCTTGGGTTTTCTCTGGAGTGCCATCAAGGAAATCAAGGCTACTGTCACGATTGATGTGGAACACGGAATTGCTCTGCACGCAGTGCAGGGGAATCGGGCCTCATCTCGCGGCGAGGGGAATTCTCATGGTTTTTCTTGAGTTGCGGCCGGAACCTGGGGTATATTCTCGAGTTATGACGGGGAGCGCCCCTCCAGACCCGTGTTTGTTCAGTGACTTCAGGACTCCTGCCTAGGTGCGAAGGACACCTCGGGATTCTCCTCGAGTCTTGGCATGGCAATTGGGACGCGTCTCCACGTGAGGCGGGAGACCCAGTGTCCCTTTCCACGTGCCACAGGGATCCTGGGACTCCTATCCATTTTCAAAAGGAGTCGGGCATGGTCTCCTTTGGAAGCATTGATCTCCGCGGACCTCTCGAGTTTTGAAAGGATGTGCGGCCTCCGGTCGCGATGAGGCGGAGAACTAGGCCTTTCTCTCTGGTCTCCACAGGTCATTCAGACAACCCCTTCGTCTTGGGAGATGCAAGACGAGCCTGCATTCAATTCACTGCAGGGATATCCGGCCTTACTTCGAGTCAGAGTATCTCGGTGTCCATTCCACTTGAGGCCACAAACTCAGGGTCCCTCTCACATACCTGTAGCTGAGAGAAGCCTCCTCTTGAGGTGCTTGTGGAAAGTTGGTATTCCCCTTGAGTCGAAGCCAGGGACTAAGCTCTCATCTCGAGTTGATTTGGGGTCCATGGAGCCCTTTCGTGTTCCTCCAGTGACTTCAGGATCCCTCTAGACTTGAGACCGTGATCTTGGGTTTTCTCTGGAGAGCCATCAAGGAAATAAAGGCTCCTTTCACGTTTGATGTGTAACACGGAAGTGCTCTGCACGCAGTGCAGGGGAATCGGGCCTCATCTCGCGGCGAGGGGGAAGTCTCATGGTTTTACTCGAGTTGAGGCCGGAACCTGGGGTATATTCTCGAGTTATGACTGGGAGGGCCCTTCCAGACACCTGTTTGTTCAGCGATGTCAGGACTCCTGCCTAGGTGTGTGGGACACCTCGGGATTCTCCTCGAGTCTTGGCATGGCAATTGGGACGCGTCTCCACGTGAGGCGGGAGACCCAGGGTCCCTTTCCACGTGCCACAGGGATCCTGGGACTCCTATCCATTTTCTTTTTTTCTTTTTTTTTCCTTTTTTTTTATTATTATTATTTTTTTTTCCCAGTGGGTTTTGTCATACATTGATATGAATCAGCCATGGATTTACATGTATTCCCAATCCCGATCTCCCCTCCCACCTCCCTCTCCACCCGATTCCTCTGGGTCTTCCCAGTGCACCAGGCCGGAGCACTTGTCTCGTGCATCCCACCTGGGCTGGTGATCTGTTTCACCATAGATAGTATACATGCTGTTCTTTGAAATATCCCACCCTCACATTCTCCCACAAAGTTCAAAAGTCTGTTCTGTATTCCTGTGTCTCTTTTTCTGTTCTGCATATAGGGTTATCGTTATCACCTTTCTAAATTCCATATACATGTGTCAGTATGCTGTAATGTTCTTTATCTTTCTGGCTTACTTCACTCTGTATAATGGGCTCCAGCTTCATCCACCTCTTTAGGACTGGTTCAAATGAATTCTTTTTAATGGCTGAGTAATATTCCATGGTGTATATGTACCACAGCTTCCTTATCCATTCATCTGCTGATGGGCATCTAGGTTGCTTCCATGTCCTGGCTATTATAAACAGTGCTGCGATGAACATTGGGGTGCACGTGTCTCTTTCAGATCTGGTTTCCTCAGTGTGTATGCCCAGAAGTGGGATTGCTGGGTCATATGGCAGTTCTATTTCCAGTTTTTTAAGGAATCTCCACACTGTTTTCCATAGCGGCTGTACTAGTTTGCATTCCCACCAACAGTGTAAGAGGGTTCCCTTTTCTCCACACCCTCTCCAGCATTTATTGCTTGTAGACTTTTGGATAGCAGCCATCCTGACTGGCGTGTAATGGTACCTCATTGTGGTTTTGATTTGCATTTCTCTAATAATGAGTGATGTTGAGCATCTTTTCATGTGTTTGTTAGCCATCTGTATGTCTTCTTTGGAGAAATGTCTGTTTAGTTCTTTGGCCCATTTTTTGATTGGGTCATTTATTTTTCTGGAATTGAGCTGCAGGAGTTGCTTGTATATTTTTGATATTAATCCTTTGTCTGTTTCTTCATTTGCTATTATTTTCTCCCAATCTGAGGGCTGTCTTTTCACTTTACTTATAGTTTCCTTTGTAGTGCAAAAGCTTTTAAGTTTCATTAGGCCCCTTTTGTTTAGTTTTGCTTTTATTTCCAATATTCTGGGAGGTGGGTCATAGAGGATCTTGCTGTGATTTATGTCGGAGAGTGTTTTGCCTATGTTCTCCTCTAGGAGTTTTATAGTTTCTGGTCTTACATTTAGATCTTTAATCCATTTTGAGTTTATTTTTGCGTATGGAGTTAGAAAGTGTTCTAGTTTCATTCTTTTACAAGTGGTTGACCAGTTTTCCCAGCACCACTTGTTAAAGAGGTTGTCTTTTTTCCATTGTATATCCTTGCCACCTTTGTCAAAGATAAGGTGTCCATAGGTTCGTGGATTTATCTCTGGGTTTTCTATTCTGTTCCACTGATCTATATTTCTGTCTTTGTGCCAGTACCATACTGTCTTGATGACTGTGGCTTTGTAGTAGAGTCTGAAGTCAGGCAGGTTGATTCCTCCAAGTCGAGCATCGTCTCCTTTGGAAGCATTGATCTCCGCTGACCTCTCGAGTTTTCAAAGGATGTGAGGCCTCCGGTCATGATGAGGCAGAGAACTAGGTCTTTCTCTGTGGTCTCCACAGGGGATTCAGGCATCCCTTCGTCTTGGGAGATGCAATACGAGCCTGCATTCAATTCACTGCAGGGATATCCGGCCTTACTTCGAGTCAGAGCATCACGGTGTCCATTCCACTTGAGGCCACAAACTCAGGGTCCCTCTCATATACCTGTAGCTGAGAGAAGCCTCCTCTTGAGGTGCTTGTGGAAAGTTGGTATTCCTCATGAGTCGAACCCAGGGACTAAGCTCTCATCTCGAGTTGATTTGGGTTCCACGGAGCCCTTTCATGTTGCTACAGTGACCTCAGGATGCCTCTAGACTTGAGACAGTGATCTTGGGTTTTCTCTCGAGTGCCATCAAGGAAATCAAGGCTCCTTTCACGTTTGATGTGGAACACGGAATTGCTCTGCACGCAGTGCAGGGGAATCGGGCCTCATCTCGCGGCGAGGGAGAAGTCTCATGGTTTTTCTCGAGTTGCGGCCGGAACCTGGGGTATATTCTCGAGTTTCGACTGGGAGGGCCCTTCCAGACACGTGTTTGTTCAGCGACGTCAGGACTCCTGCCTAGGTGCGAGGGACACCTCGGGATTCTCCTCGAGTCTTGGCATGGCAATTGGGACGCATCTCCACGTCTGGCGGGAGACCCAGGCTCCCTTTCCACGTGCCTCAGGGATCCTGGGACTCCTATCAATTTGCAAGAGGAGTCAGGCATCGTCTCCATTGGAACCATTGATCTCCGCAGACCTATCGAGTTTTCAAAGGATGTGAGGCCTCCGGTCGCGATGAGGCGGAGAAGTAGGTCTTTGTCTGTAGTCTCCAAAGGGGATTCAGACATCCCTTCGTCTTGGGAGAGGCAAGACGAGCCTGCATTCAATTCACTGCAGGGATATCCGGCCTTACTTCGAGTCAGAGCATCTCGGTGACCATTCCACTTGAGGCCACAAACTCAGGGTCCCTCTCACATACCTGTAGCTGAGAGAAGCCTCCTCTTGAGGTGGTTGTGGAAAGCTGGTATTCCTCTTGAGTCGAAGCCAGGGAATAAGCTTTCATCTCGAGTTGATTTGGGGTCCATGGAGCCCTTTCGTGTTGCTACAGGGACCTCAGGATCCCACTAGACTTGAGACAGTGACCTTGGGTTTTCTCTGGAGTGCCATCAAGGAAATCAAGGCTCCTTTCACGTTTGATGTGGAACACGGAATTGCTCTGCACACAGTGCAGGGGAATCGGGCCTCATCTTGCGGCTAGGGGAAATTCTCATGGTTTTTCTCGAGTTGCGGCCGGAAACTGGGGTATATTCTCGAGTTTCGACTGGGAGGGCCCTTCCAGACACGTGTTTGTTCAGCGACGTCAGGACTCCTGCCTACGTGCGAGGGACACCTCGGGATTCTCCTCGAGTCTTGGCATGGCAATTAGGACGCGCCTCCACGTGAGGCGGGAGACCCAGGGTTCCTTTCCACGTGCCACAGGGATCCTGGGACTCCTATCCATTTCAAGAGGAGTCAGGCATCGTCTCCTTTGGAAGCATTGATCTCCGCGGACCTCTCGAGTTTTCAAAGGATGTGAGGCCTCCGGTCGCGATGAGGCGGAGAACTAGGTCTTTCTCTGTGGTCTCCACAGAGGATTCAGACATCCCTTCGTCTTGGGAGATGCAAGATGAGCCTGCATTCAATTCACTGCAGGGATATCTGGCCTTACTTCGAGTCAGAGCATCACGGTGTCCATTCCACTTGAGGCCACAAACTCAGGGTCCCTCTCCCATACCTGTAGCTGTCAGAAGCCTCCTCTTGAGGTGCTTGTGGAAAGTTGGTATTCCTCTTGAGTCGAAGCCAGGGACTAAGCTCTCATCTCGAGTTGATGTGGGGTCCACGGAGCCCTTTCGTGTTGCTACAGTGACCTAAGGATCCCTCTAGACTTGAGACACTGATCTTGGGTTTTCTCTGGTGTGCCATCAAGGAAATCAAGGCTCCTTTCACGTTTGATGTGGAACCTGGAATTGCTCTGCATGCAGTGTAGGGGAATCGGGCCTCATCTCGCGGCGAGGGGGAAGTCTCATGGTTTTTCTCGATTTGCGGCCGGAACCTGGGGTATATTCTCGAGTTACGACGGGGAGGGCCCTTCCAGACACGTGTTTGTTCAGCGACGTCAGGACTCCTGCCTAGGTGCGAGGGACACCTCGGGATTCTCCTCGAGTCTTGGCATGGCAATTGGAACGCGTCCCACGTGAGGTGGGAGACCCAGTGTCCCTTTCCACGTGCCACAGGGATCCTGGGACTCCTATCCATTTTCAAGAGGAGTCAGGCATCGTCTCCTTTGGAAGATTTGATGTCTGCGGACCTCTCGAGTTTTCAAAGAATGTGCGGTCTCCGGTCGCGATGAGGCGGAGAACTAGGTCTTTCTCTGTGGTCTCAACAGGGCATTCAGACATTCCTTCGTCTTCGGAGATGCAAGACGAGCCTGCATTCAATTCACTGCAGGGATATCCGGCCTTACTTCGAGTCAGAGCATCTCGGTGTCCATTCCACTTGAGGCCACAAACTCAGGGTCCCTCTCACATACCTGTAGCTGAGAGAAGCCTCCGCTTGAGGTGCTTGTGGAAAGTTGGTATTCCTCTTGAGTCGAATCCAGGGACTAAGCTCTCATCTCGAGTTGATTTGGGGTCCACGGAGCTCTTTCGTGTTGCTACAGTGACCTCAGGATGCCTCTAGACTTGAGAGAGTGATCTTGGGTTTTCTCTGGAGTGCCATCATGGAAATCAAGGCTCCTTTCACGTTTGATGTGGAACACGGAAGTGCTCTGCATGCAGTGCAGGGGAATCGGGCCTCATCTTGCGACGAGGGGAAGTCTCATGATTTTTCTCGAGTTGCGGCCAGAACCTGGGGTATATTCTCGAGTTACGACTGGGAGGGCCCTTCCAGACACGTGTTTGTTCAGCAACGTCAGGACTCCTGCCTAGGTGCGAGGGACACCTCGGGATTCTCCTCGAGTCTTGGCATGGCAATTGGGACGCGTCTCCACGTGAGGCGGGAGACCCAGGGTCCCTTTCCACGTGCCACAGGGATCCTGGGACTCCTATCCATTTTGTTTTTTTCTTTTTTTTATTATTATTATTTTTTTTCCCAGTGGGTTTTGTCATACATTGATATGAATCAGCCATGGATTTACATGTATTCCCAATCCCGATCCCGCCTCCCACCTCCCTCTCCACCCGATTCCTCTGGGTCTTCCCAGTGCACCAGGCCGGAGCACTTGTCTCGTGCATCCCACCTGGGCTGGTGATCTGTTTCACCATAGATAGTATACATGCTGTTCTTTTGAAATATCCCACCCTCACATTCTCCCACAAAGTTCAAAAGTCTGTTCTGTATTCCTGTGTCTCTTTTTCTGTTCTGCGTATAGGGTTATCGTTATCACCTTTCTAAATTCCATATACATGTGTCAGTATGCTGTAATGTTCTTTATCTTTCTGGCTTACTTCACTCTGTATAATGGGCTCCAGCTTCATCCACCTCTTTAGGACTGGTTCAAATGAATTCTTTTTAATGGCTGAGTAATATTCCATGTTGTATATGTACCACAGCTTCCTTATCCATTCATCTGCTGATGGGCATCTAGGTTGCTTCCATGTCCTGGCTATTATAAAAAGTGCTGCGATGAACATTGGGGTGCACGTGTCTCTTTCAGATCTGGTTTCCTCAGTGTGTATGCCCAGAAGTGGGATTGCTGGGTCATATGGCAGTTCTATTTCCAGTTTTTTAAGGAATCTCCACACTGTTTTCCATAGCGGCTGTACTAGTTTGCATTCCCACCAACAGTGTAAGAGGGTTCCCTTTTCTCCACACCCTCTCCAGCATTTATTGCTTGTAGACTTTTGGATAGCAGCCATCCTGACTGGCGTGTAATGGTACCTCATTGTGGTTTTGATTTGCATTTCTCTAATAATGAGTGATGTTGAGCATCTTTTCATGTGTTTGTTAGCCATCTGTATGTCTTCTTTGGAGAAATGTCTGTTTAGTTCTTTGGCCCATTTTTTGATTGGGTCATTTATTTTTCTGGAATTGAGCTGCAGGAGTTGCTTGTATATTTTTGATATTAATCCTTTGTCTGTTTCTTCATTTGCTATTATTTTCTCCCAATCTGAGGGCTGTCTTTTCACTTTACTTATAGTTTCCTTTGTAGTGCAAAAGCTTTTAAGTTTCATTAGGCCCCATTTGTTTAGTTTTGCTTTTATTTCCAATATTCTGGGAGGTGGGTCATAGAGGATCTTGCTGTGATTTATGTCGGAGAGTGTTTTGCCTATGTTCTCCTCTAGGAGTTTTATAGTTTCTGGTCTTACATTTAGATCTTTAATCCATTTTGAGTTTATTTTTGCGTATGGAGTTAGAAAGTGTTCTAGTTTCATTCTTTTACAAGTGGTTGACCAGTTTTCCCAGCACCACTTGTTAAAGAGGTTGTCTTTTTTCCATTGTATATCCTTGCCTCCTTTGTCAAAGATAAGGTGTCCATAGGTTTGTGGATTTATCTCTGGGTTTTCTATTCTGTTCCACTGATCTATATTTCTGTCTTTGTGCCAGTACCATACTGTCTTGATGACTGTGGCTTTGTAGTAGAGTCTGAAGTCAGGCAGGTTGATTCCTCCAAGTCGGGCATCGTCTCCTTTAGAAGCATTGATCTCCGCGGACCTCTCGAGTTTTCAAAGGATGTGAGGCCTCCGGTCTCGATGAGGCGGAGAACGAGGTCTTTCTCTGTGGTCTCCACAGGGGATTCAGGCATCCCTTCGTCTTGGGAGATGCAATACGAGCCTGCATTCAATTCACTGCAGGGATATCCGGCCTTACTTCGAGTCAGAGCATCACGGTGTCCATTCCACTTGAGGCCACAAACTCAGGGTCCCTCTCATATACCTGTAGCTGAGAGAAGCCTCCTCTTGAGGTGCTTGTGGAAAGTTGGTATTCCTCATGAGTCGAACCCAGGGACTAAGCTCTCATCTCGAGTTGATTTGGGTTCCACGGAGCCCTTTCATGTTGCTACAGTGACCTCAGGATCCCTCTAGACTTGAGACAGTGATCTTGGGTTTTCTCTGGAGTGCCATCAAGGAAATCAAGGCTCCTTTCACGTTTGATGTGGAACACGGAATTGCTCTGCACGCAGTGCAGGGGAATCGGGCCTCATCTCGCGGCGAGGGAGAAGTCTCATGGTTTTTCTCGAGTTGCGGCCGGAACCTGGGGTATATTCTCGAGTTTCGACTGGGAGGGCCCTTCCAGACCCGTGTTTGTTCAGTGACTTCAGGACTCCTGCCTAGGTGCGAAGGACACCTCGGGATTCTCCTCGAGTCTTGGCATGGCAATTGGGACGCGTGTCCACGTGAGGCGGGAGACCCAGTGTCCCTTTCCACGTGCCACAGGGATCCTGGGACTCCTATCCATTTTCAAGAGGAGTCGGGCATGGTCTCCTTTGGAAGCATTGATCTCCGCGGACCTCTCGAGTTTTCAAAGGATGTGCGGCCTCCGGTCGCGATGAGGCGGAGAACTAGGCCTTTCTCTCTGGTCTCCACAGGTCATTCAGACAACCCCTTCGTCTTGGGAGATGCAAGACGAGCCTGCATTCAATTCACTGCAGGGATATCCGGCCTTACTTCGAGTCAGAGTATCTCGGTGTCCATTCCACTTGAGGCCACAAACTCAGGGTCCCTCTCACATACCTGTAGCTGAGAGAAGCCTCCTCTTGAGGTGCTTGTGGAAAGTTGGTATTTCCCTTGAGTCGAAGCCAGGGACTAAGCTCTCATCTCGAGTTGATTTGGGGTCCATGGAGCCCTTTCGTGTTGCTCCAGTGACCTCAGGATCCCTCTAGACTTGAGACCGTGATCTTGGGTTTTCTCTGGAGTGCCATCAAGGAAATCAAGGCTCCTTTCACGTTTGATGTGGAACACGGAAGTGCTCTGCACGCAGTGCAGGGGAATCGGGCCTCATCTCGCGGCGAGGGGGAAGTCTCATGGTTTTACTCGAGTTGCGGCCGGAACCTGGGGTATATTCTCGAGTTATGACTGGGAGGGCCCTTCCAGACACCTGTTTGTTCAGCGATGTCAGGACTCCTGCCTAGGTGTGTGGGACACCTCGGGATTCTCCTCGAGTCTTGGCATGGCAATTGGGACGCGTCTCCACGTGAGGCGGGAGACCCAGGGTCCCTTTCCACGTGCCACAGGGATCCTGGGACTCCTATCCATTTTCTTTTTTTCTTTTTTTTTCCTTTTCTTTTATTATTATTTTTTTTTTCCCAGTGGGTTTTGTCATACATTGATATGAATCAGCCATGGATTTACATGTATTCCCAATCCCGATCCCGCCTCCCACCTCCCTCTCCACCCGATTCCTCTGGGTCTTCCCAGTGCACCAGGCCGGAGCACTTGTCTCGTGCATCCCACCTGGGCTGGTGATCTGTTTCACCATAGATAGTATACATGCTGTTCTTTGAAATATCCCACCCTCACATTCTCCCACAAAGTTCAAAAGTCTGTTCTGTATTCCTGTGTCTCTTTTTCTGTTCTGCATATAGGGTTATCGTTATCACCTTTCTAAATTCCATATACATGTGTCAGTATGCTGTAATGTTCTTTATCTTTCTGGCTTACTTCACTCTGTATAATGGGCTCCAGCTTCATCCACCTCTTTAGGACTGGTTCAAATGAATTCTTTTTAATGGCTGAGTAATATTCCATGGTGTATATGTACCACAGCTTCCTTATCCATTCATCTGCTGATGGGCATCTAGGTTGCTTCCATGTCCTGGCTATTACAAACAGTGCTGCGATGAACATTGGGGTGCACGTGTCTCTTTCAGATCTGGTTTCCTCAGTGTGTATGCCCAGAAGTGGGATTGCTGGGTCATATGGCAGTTCTATTTCCAGTTTTTTAAGGAATCTCCACACTGTTTTCCATAGCGGCTGTACTAGTTTGCATTCCCACCAACAGTGTAAGAGGGTTCCCTTTTCTCCACACCCTCTCCAGCATTTATTGCTTGTAGACTTTTGGATAGCAGCCATCCTGACTGGCGTGTAATGGTACCTCATTGTGGTTTTGATTTGCATTTCTCTAATAATGAGTGATGTTGAGCATCTTTTCATGTGTTTGTTAGCCATCTGTATGTCTTCTTTGGAGAAATGTCTGTTTAGTTCTTTGGCCCATTTTTTGATTGGGTCATTTATTTTTCTGGAATTGAGCTGCAGGAGTTGCTTGTATATTTTTGATATTAATCCTTTGTCTGTTTCTTCATTTGCTATTATTTTCTCCCAATCTGAGGGCTGTCTTTTCACTTTACTTATAGTTTCCTTTGTAGTGCAAAAGCTTTTAAGTTTCATTAGGCCCCATTTGTTTAGTTTTGCTTTTATTTCCAATATTCTGGGAGGTGGGTCATAGAGGATCTTGCTGTGATTTATGTCGGAGAGTGTTTTGCCTATGTTCTCCTCTAGGAGTTTTATAGTTTCTGGTCTTACATTTAGATCTTTAATCCATTTTGAGTTTATTTTTGCGTATGGAGTTAGAAAGTGTTCTAGTTTCATTCTTTTATAAGTGGTTGACCAGTTGTCCCAGCACCACTTGTTAAAGAGGTTATCTTTTTTCCATTGTATATCCTTGCCTCCTTTGTCAAAGATAAGGTGTCCATAGGTTCGTGGATTTATCTCTGGGCTTTCTATTCTGTTCCACTGATCTATATTTCTGTCTTTGTGCCAGTACCATACTGTCTTGATGACTGTGGTTTTGTAGTACAGTCTGAAGTCAGGCAGGTTGATTCCTCCAAGTCGGGCATCGTCTCCTTTGGAAGCATTGATCTCCGCGGACCTCTCGAGTTTTCAAAGGATGTGAGGCCTCCGGTCTCGATGAGGCCGAGGACTAGGTCTTTCTCTGTGGTCTCCACAGCGGATTCAGACATCCTTTCGTCTTGGGAGATGCAATACAAGCCTGCATTCAATTCACTGCAGGGATATCCGGCCTTACTTCGAGTCAGAGCATCTCGATGTCCATTCGACTTGAGGCCACAAACTCAGGGTCCCTCTCACATACCTGTAGCTGAGAGAATCCTCCTCTTGAGGTGCTTGTGGAAAGTTGGTATTCCTCTTGAGTCGAAGCCTGGGACTAAGCTCTCATCTCGAGTAGATTTGGGGTCCACGGAGCCCTTTCGTGTTGCCCTACTGACCTCAGGATCCCTCTAGACTTGAGACAGTGATCTTGGGTTTTCTCTGGGGTGCCATCAAGGAAATCAAGGCTCCTTTCACGTTTGATGTGGAACACGGAATTGCTCTGCACTCAGTGCAAGGGAATCGGGTCTCATCTCGCGGCGAGGGGGAAGTCTCATGGTTTTTCTCGAGTTGCGGCCGGAACCTGGGGTATATTCTCGAGTTACGACGGCGAGGGCCCTTACAGACATGTGTTTGTTCGCGACGTCAGGACTCCTGCCTAGGTGCGAGGGACACCTCGGGATGCTCCTCGAGTCTTGGCATGGCAATTGGGACGCGTCTCCACGTGAGGCGGAAGACCCAGGGTCCCTTTCCACGTGCCACAGGGATCCTGGGACTCCTATCCATTTTCAAGATGAGTCCGGCATCGTCTCCGTTGGAAGAATTGATCTCCGCCGACCTCTCGATTTTTCAACGGATATAAGGCCTCCGGTCGCGATGAGGCAGAGGACTAGTACTTTCTCTGTCGTCTCCACAGGGGATTCAGATATCCCTTCGTCTTGGGAGTTGCAAGACGAGCCTGCATTCAATTCACTGCAGGGATATCCGGCCTTACTTCGAGTCAGAGCATCTCGGTGTCCATTCCACTCGAGGCCACAAACTCAGGGTCCCTCTCATATACCTTTAGCTGAGAGTAGCCTCCTCTTGAGGTGCTTGTGGAAAGTTGGTATTCCTCTTGAGTCGAAGCCAGGGAATAAGTTCTCATCTCGAGTTGATTTGGGGTCCACGGAACCCTTTCGTGTTGCTCCAGTGACCTCAGGATCCCTGTAGACTAGAGACAGTGATCTTGGGTTTCTCTGGAGTGCCATCAAGGAAATCAAGGCTCCTTTCACTTTTGATGTGAAACGCGGAATTGCTCTGCACGCAGTGCAGGGGAATCGGGCCTCATCTCGCGGCGAGGGGGAAGTCTCATGGTTTCTTTCGAGTTGCGGCCGGAACCTGGGGTATATTCTCCAGTTACGACGGGGAGGGCCCTTCCAGACAAGTGTTTGTTCAGCGACCTCAGGACTCCTGCCTAGGTGGGAGGGACACCTCGGGATTCTCCTCGAGTCTTGGCATGGCAATTGGGACGCGTCTCCACGTGAGGCGGGAGACCCAGGGTCCCTTTCCACGTGCCACAGGGATCGTGGGACTCCTATCCATTTTGAAGAGGAGTCAGGCATCGTCTCCTTTGGAAGCATTGATCTCCGCGGACCTCTCGAGTTTTCAAAGATGTGAGGCCTCCGGTCGCGATGAGGCGGAGAACTAGGTCTTTCTCTGTGGTCTCCACAGGGGATTAAGACATCCCCTCGTCTTGGGAGAGGAAAGACGAGCCTGCATTCAAATCACTGCAGGGATATCTGGCCTTACTTCGAGTCAGAGCATCTCGGTGTCCATTCCACTTGAGGCCACAAACTCAGGGTCCCTCTCACATACCTGTAGCTGAGATAAGGCTCCTCTTGAGGTGCTTGTGGAAACTTGGTCTTCCTCTTGAGTCGAAGCCAGGGACTTAGCTCTCATCTCGAGTTGATTTGGGGTGCACGGAGCCCTTTCGTGTTGCTCCAGTGACCTCAGGATCCCTCTAGACTTGAGACAGTGATCTTGGGTTTTCTCTGGAGTGCCATCAAGGAAATCAAGGCTCCTTTCACGTTTGATGTGGAACACGGAATGGCTCTGCACGCAGTGCAGGGGAATTGGGCCTCATCTCGCGTCGAGGGGGAAGTCTCATTTTTTTTTTTGACTTGCGGCCGGAACCTGGGGTATATTCTCGAGTTACGACGGGGAGGGCCCTTCCAGACACGTGTTTGTTCAGCGACGTCAGGACTCCTGCCTAGGTGCGAGGGACACCTCGGGACTCTCCTCGAGTCTTGGCATGGCAATTGGGATGCGTCTCCACGTGAGGCGGGAGACCCAGGGTCCCTTTCCACGTGGCACAGGGATCCTGGGACTCCTATCCATTTTCAAGAGGAGTCAGGCATCGTCTCCTTTGGAAGCATTGATCTCCGCGGACCTCTTGAGTTTTGAAAGGATGTGAGGCCTCCGCTCGCGATGAGGCGGAGAATTAGGTCTTTCTCTGTGGTCTCCACAGGGGATTCAGACATCCCTTCGTCTTGGGAGATGCAAGACGAGCCTGCATTCAATTCACTGCAGGGATATCCGGCCTTACTTCGAGTCAGAGCATCTCGGTGTCCATTCCACTTGAGGCCACAAACTCAGGGGCCCTCTCACATACCTGTAGCTGAGAGAAGCCTCCTCTTGAGGTGCTTGTGGAAAGTTGGTATTCCTCTTGAGTCGAAGCCAGGGACTAAGCTCTCATCTCGAGTTGATTTGAGGTCCTCGGAGCTCTTTCTTGTTGCTACAGTGACCTCAGAATCCCTCTAGACTTGAGACAGTGATCTTGGGTTTTCTCTGGAGTGCCATCAAGGAAATCAAGGCTCCTTTCACTTTTGATGTGGAATACGGAATTGCTCTGCATGCAGGGCAGGGGAATCGGGCCTCATCTCGCGGCGAGTGGGAAGTCTCATGGTTTTTATCGAGTTGCGGCCGGAACCTGGGGTATATTCTCAAGTTACGAAGGGGAGGGCCCTTCCAGACAAGTGTTTGTTCAGCGACGTCAGGACTCCTGCCTAGGTGTGAGGGACACCTCGGGATTCTCCTCAAGTCTTGGCATGGCAATTGGGATGCGTCTCCACGTGAGACGGGAGACCCAGGGTCCCTTTCCACGTGCCACAGGGATCCTGGGACTCCTATCCATTTTCAAGAGGAGTCAGGCATCGTCTCCTTTGGAAGCATTGATCTCCGCGGACTTCTCGAGTTTTCAAAGGATGTGAGGCCTACGCTCACGATGAGGCGGAGAATTAGGTCTTTCTCTGTGGTCTCCACAGGGGATTCAGTCATCCCTTCGTCTTGGGAGATGCAAGACGAGCCTGCATTCAATTCACTGCAGGGATATCCGGCCTTACTTCGAGTCAGAGCATCTCGGTGTCCATTCCACTTGAGGCCACAAACTCAGGGTCCCTCTCACATACCTGTAGCTGAGAGAAGCCTCCTCTTGAGGTGCCTGTGGGAAGTTTGTATTCCTCTTGAGTCGAAGCCAGGGACTAAGTTCTCATCTCGAGTTGATTTGGGGTCCACGGAGCCCTTTCGTGTTGCTCCAGTGACCTCAGGATCCCTCTAGACTTGAGACAGTGTTCTTGGGTTTTCTCTGGAGTGCCATCAAGGAAATCAAGGCTCCTTTCACGTTAGATGTGGAACACGGAATTGCTCTGCACACAGTGCAGGAGAATCAGGCCTCATCTCGCGGCGAGGGGGAAGTCTCGTGGTTTTCCTCGAGTTGTGGCCGGAACCTGGAGTATATTCTCGAGTTACGACGGGGAGGGCCCTTCCAGACAAGTGTTTGTTCAGCGACGTCAGGACTCCGGCCTAGGTGCGAGGGACACCTCGGGATTCTACTCGAGTCTTGGCATGGCAATTGGGACGCGTATCCACGTGAGGCGGGAGACCCAAGGTCCCTTTCCACGTGCCACAGGGATCCTGGGACTCCTATCCATTTTCAAGAGGAGTCAGGCATCGCCTCCTTTGGAAGCATTGATATCCACGCACCTTTTGAGTTTTCAAGGGATGTGAGGCCTACGGTCGCAATGAGGCGGAGAACTAGGTCTTTCTCTGTGGTCTCCACAGGGGTTTCAGGCATCCCTTCGTCTTGGGAGATGCAACACGAGCCTGCATTCAATTCACTGCAGGGATATCCGGCCATATTTCGAGTCAGAGCATCTCGGTGTCCATTCCACTTGAGGCCACAAATTCAGGGTCCCACTCAAATACCTGTAGCTGAGAGAAGCCTCCTCTTGAGGTGCTTGTAGAAAGTTGGTATTCCTCTTGAGTCGAAGCCAGGGACTAACCTTTCATCTCGAGCTGTTTTGGTGTCCACGGAGCCCTTTCTTGTTGCTCCAGTGACCTCAGGATCCCTCTAGACTTGAGACAGTGATCTTGGGTTTTCTCTGGAGTGCCATCAAGGAAATCAAGGCTCCATTCACGTTTGATGTGGAACACGGAATTGCTCTGCACAAAGTGCAGGGTAATCGTGCCTCATCTCGCGGCTAGGGCGAAGTCTCATGGTTTTTCTCGAGTTGCGGCCGGAACCTGGGGTATATTCTCGATTTACGACGGGGAGGGCCCTTCCAGACACGTGTTTGTTCAGCGACGTCAGGACTCCTGCCTAGGTGCGAGGGACACCGCGGGATTGTCCTCGAGTCTTGGCATGGCAATTGGGACGCGTCTCCACGTTAGGCGGGAGACCCAGGGTCCCTTTTCAAGTGCCACAGTGATCCTGGGACTCCTATCCATTTTCAAGAGGAGTCAGGCAACGTCTCTTTGGAAGCATTGATATCCCCGAGCATCTTGAGCTTTCAAAGGATGTGAGGCCTCCGGTCGCGATGAGCCGGAGAACGAGGTCTTTCTCTGTGGTCTCCACACGGGATTCAGACATCCCTTCGTCTTGGGAGATGCAAGACGAGCCTGCATTCAATTCACTGCAGGGATATCCGGCCTTGCTTCGAGTCAGAGCATCTCGTTGTCCATTCCACTTGAGGCCACAAACTCAGGGTCCCTCTCACACACCTGTAGCTGAGAGAAGCCTCCTCTTGAGGTGCTTGTGGAAATTGGTATTCCTCTTGAGTCGAAGCCAGGGACTAAGCTCTCATCTCGAGTTGATTTGGGGACCACGGAGCCCTTTCGTGTTGCTACAGTGACCTCAGGATCCCTCTAGACTTGACACAGTGATCTTGGGTTTTCTCTGGAGTGCCATCAAGGAAATCAAGGCTCCTTTCACGTTTGATGTGGAACACGGAATTGCTGTGCACGCACTGCAGGGGAATCGGGTCTCATCTCGTGGCGAGGGGGAAGTCTCATTGTTTTCTCGAGTTGCAGCCGGAACCTGGGGTATATTCTCGAGTTACGACGGGGAGGGCCCTTCCAGACACGTGTTTGTTCAGCGACGTCAGGACTCCTGCCTAGGTGCGAGGGACACCTCGGGATACTCGCCGAGTCTTGGCATGGCGATTGGGACGGGTCTCCACGTGAGGCGGAAGACCCAGTGTCTCTTTCCACGTGCCAAAGGGATCCTGGGACTCCTATGCATTTTCAAGAAGAGTCAGGCATCGTCTCCTTTGGAAGAATTGATCTCCATGGACCTCTCGAGTTTTCAAAGGATATGAGGCCTCGGGTCGCGATGAGGCGGAGAACTAGTTCTTTCTCTGTGGTCTCCACAGGGGATTCAGACATCCCTTCGTCTTGGGAGATGCAAGACGAGCCTGCATTCAAATCACTGCAGGGATATCCGGCCTTACTTCGAGTCAGAGCATCTCGGTGTCCATTACACGTGAGGCCACAAACTCAGGGTCCCTCTCACATACCTGTAGCTGAGAGAAGCCTCCTCTTGAGTTGCTTGTGGAAAGTTGGTATTCCTCTTGAGTCGAAGCCAGGGACTAAGCTCTCATCTCGAGTTGATTTGGTGTCCAAAGAGCCCTTTCGTGTTGCTCCAGTGACCTCAGTATCCCTCTAGACTTGAGACAGTGATCTTGGGTTTTCTCTGGAGTGCCATCAAGGAAATCAAGGCTGCTTTCACGTTTGATGTGGAACACGGAATTGCTCTGCACGCAGTGCAGGGGAATCAGGCTTCATCTCGCGGCGAGGGGGAAGTCTCATGGTTTTTCTCGAGTTGTGGCCGGAACCTGGGGTATATTCTCGAGTTGAGACGGTGAGGGCCCGTCCAGACACGTGTTTGTTCAGCGACGTCAGCACTCCTGCCTAGGTGCGAGGGATACCTCGGGATTCTCCTCGAGTCTTGGCATGGCAATTGGGACGCGTCTCCACGTGAGGCGGGAGACTCAGGGTCCCTTTCCATGTGCCACAGGGATCCTGGGACTCCTATCCATTTTCAAGAGGAGTCAGGCATCGTCTCCTTTGGAAGCATTGATCTCCGCGGACCACTCGAGTTTTCAAAGGATGTGAGGCCTCCGATCGCAATGAGGCGGAGAACTAGGTCTTTCTCTGTGGTCTCCACAGGGGATTCAGACATCCCTTCGTCTTGGGAGATTCAAGGCGAGCCTGCATTCAATTCACTGCAGGGATATCCGGCCTTATTTCGAGTCAGAGCATCTCCGTGTCCATTTCACTTGAGGCCACAAACTCAGGGTCCCTCTCACATACTTGTAGCTGAGAGAAGCCTCCTCTTGAGGTGCTTGTGGAAAGTTGGTATTCCTCTTGAGTCGAAGCCAGGGACTAAGCTCTCATCTCGGGTTGATTTGTGGTCCACGGAGCCCTTTCCTGTTGCTCCAGTGACCTCAGGATCCCTCTAGACTTGAGACAGTGATCTTGGGTTTTCTCTGGAGTGCCATCAAGGAAATCAAGTCTCCTTTCACGTTTGATGTGGAACACGGAATTGATCTGCACGCTGTGCAGGGGAATCGGGCCTCATCTCGCACTGAGGGGGAAGTCTCACGGTTTTTCTCGAGTTTCGGCCGGAACCTGGGGTACACACTAAAGTTACTACGGGGAGGGCCGTTCCAGACACGTGTTTGTTCAGCGAAGTCAGGACTCCTGCCTAGGTGCGAGGGACACCTCGGGATACTCGTCGAGTCTTGGCATGGCAATTGGGACGGGTCTCCACGTGAGGCGGAAGACCCAGTGTCTCTTTCCACGTGCCAAAGGGATCCTAAGACTCCTATCCATTTTCAAGAAGAGTCAGGCATCGTCTCCTTTGGAAGCATTGATCTCCACGGACCTCTCGAGTTTTCAAAGGATGTGAGGCCTCCGGTCGCGATGAGGCGGAGAACTAGGTCTTTCTCTGTGGTCTCCACAAGGGATTCAGACATCACTTCGTCTTGGGAGATGCAAGACGAGACTGCATTCAATTCACTGCAGGGATATTCGGCCTTACTTCGAGTCAGAGCATCTCGGTGTCCATTCCACATGAGGCCACAAACTCAGGGTCCCGCTCACATACTTCTAGCTGAGAGAAGCCTCCTCTTGAGGTGCTTGTGGAAAGTTGGTATTCCTCTTGAGTTGAAGCCAGGGACTAAGCTCTCATCTCGAGTTGATTTGGGGTCCTTGGAGCCCTTTCCTGTTGCTAGAGTGACCTCAAGATCCCTCTAGACTTGAGACAGTGATCTTGGGTTTTCTCTGGAGTGCCATCAGTAAAATCAAGGCTCCTTTCACGTTTGATGTCGATCACGGAATTGTGCTGCACGCAGTGCAGGGGAATCGGGTCTCATCTCGCGTCGAGGGGGAAGTCTCATGGTTTTTCTCGAGTTGCGGCTGGAACCTGGGGTATATTCTCGAGTTACGACGGGGAGGGCCCTTCCAGACACGTGTTTGTTCAGCGACGTCAGGACTCCTGCCTAGGTGCGAGGGAGAACTCGGGATTCTCCTCGAGTCTTGGCATGGCAATTGGGACGCGTCTCCACGTGAGTTGGGAGACCCAGGGTCCCTTTCCACGTGCCACAGGGATCCTGGGACTCCTATCCATTTTCAAGAGGAGTCAGGCATCGTCTCCTTTCTAAGCATTGATCTCCGCGGACTTCTCGAGTTTTCAAAGGATGTGAGGCCTCCGGTCGCGATGAAGCGGAGGACTAGGTCTTTCTCTGTGGTCTCCACAAGGGATTCAGACGTCCCTTCGTCTTAGGAGATGCAAGACGAGCATGCATTCAATTCACTGCAGGGATATCTGTCTGTACTTCGAGTCAGAGCATCTCGGTGTCCATTCCACTTGAGGCCAGAAACTCAGGGTCCCTCTCACATACCTGTAGCTGAGCGAAGCCTCCACTTGAGGTGCTTGTGGAAAGTTGGTATTCCTCTTGAGTCGAAGCCAGGGACTCAGCTCTCATCTCGAGTTGATTTGGGGTCCACGGAGCCCTTTCCTGTTGCTACAGTGACCTCAGGATCCCTCTAGACATGAGACAGTGATCTTGGGTTTTCTCTGGAGTGCCATTAAGCAAATCAAGTCTCCTTTCAGGTTTGATGTGGAACACGGAATTGCTCTGCACGCAGTGTAGGGGAATCGGGCCTCATCTCACGGCGAGGGGGAAGTCTCATGGTTTTTCTCGAGTTGCGGCCGGAACCTGGGGTATATTCTCGAATTACGACGGGGAGGGCCCTTCCAGACAAGTGTTTGTTCAGCGACGTCAGGACTCCTGCCTAGGTGCAAGGGACACCTCGGGATTCTCCTCGAGTCTTGGCATGGCAATTGGGACGCGTCTCCACGTGAGGCGGGAGACCCAGGGTCCCTTTCCACGTGCCACAGGGATCGTGGGACTCCTATCCATTTTCAAGAGGAGTCAGGCATCGTCTCCTTGGGAAGCATTGATATCCGCAGACCTCTCGAGTTTTCAAAGGATGTGAGGCCTACGGTCGCGTTGAGGCTGAGGACTAGGTCTTTCGCTGTCGTCTCCACAGGGGATTCAGACATCCCTTCGTCTTGGGAGATGCAAGACGAGCCTGCATTCAATTCACTGCAGGGATATCCGGCCTTACTTCGAGTCAGAGCGTCTCGGTGTCCATTCCACTTGAGGCCACAAACTCAGTTTCCCTCTCACATACCTGTAGCTGAGAGAAGCCTCCTCTTGAGGTGCTTGTGGAAAGTTGATATTCCTCTTGAGTCGAAGCCAGGGACTAAGCTCTCATCTCGAGTTGATTTGGGGTCCACGTAGCCCTTTCGTGTTGCTCCAGTGACCTCAGGATTCCTCTAGACTTGAGACAGTGATCTTGGGTTTTCTCTGGAGTGCCATCAAGTAAATCAAGTCTCCATTAACGTTTGATGTGGAACACGGAATTGCTCTGCACGCAGTGCAGGGGAATCGGGCCTCATGTCGCGGCGAGGGGGAAGTCTCATGGTTTTTCTCGAGATGCGGTCGGAACCTGGGGTATATTCTCGAGTTACGACAGGGAGGGCCCTTCCAGACATGTGTTTGTTCAGCGACGTCAGGACTCCTGCCTAGGTGCGAGGGACACCTCGGGATTCTCCTCGAGTCTTGGCATGGCAATTGGGTCGCGTCTCCACGTGAGGCGGGAGACCCAGGGTCCCTTTCCACGTGCCACAGGGATCCTGGGTCTCCTATCCATTTTCAAGAGGAGTCAGGCATCGTCTCCTTTGGAAGCATTGATGTCTGCGGACCTCTCGAGTTTTCAAAGGATGTGAGGCCTCCGGTCGCCATGAGGCTGAGAACTAGGTCTTTCTCTGTGGTCGCCAGAGGGGATTCAGAGATCCCTTCGTCTTGGGAGATGCAAGACGAGCCTGCATTCAATTCACTGCAGGGATATCCGGCCTTACTTCGAGTCAGAGCATCTCGGTGTCCATTCCACTTGAGGCCACAAACTCCGGGGCCCTCTCACCTACATGTAGCTGAGAGAAGCCTCCTCTTTAGGTGCTTGTGGAAAGTTGGTATTCCTCTTGAGTCGAAGCCAGGGACTAAGCTCTCATTTCGAGTTGATTTGGGGTCCACGGAGCCCTTTCGTGTTGCTCCAGTGACCTCAGGATCCCTCTAGACTTGAGACAGTGATCTTGGGTTTTCTCTGGAGTGCCATCAAGGAAATCAAGGCTCCTTTCACGTTTGCTGTGGAACACAGAATTGCTCTGCACGCAGTGCAGGGGAATTGGGGCTCTTCACGCGGCGAGGCAGAAGTCTCATGGTTTTTCTCGAGTTGCGGCCGGAACCTGGGGTATATTCTCGAGTTACGACGGGGAGGGCCCTTCCAGACACGTGTTTGTTCAGCGACGTCAGGACTCCTGCCTATGTGCGAGGGACATCTCGGGATTCTCCTCGAGTCTTGGCATGGCAATTGGGACGCGTCTCCACGTGAGGCGGGAGACCCAGGGTCCCTTTCCACGTGCCACAGGGATCCTGGGACTCCGATCCATTTTCAAGAAGAGTCAGGCATCGTCTCCTTTGGAAGCATTGATCTCCGTGGACCTCTCGAGTTTTCAAAGGATGTGAGGCCTCCGGTCGCTATGATGCCGAGGACTAGGTCTTTCTCTGTCGACTCCACAGGGGATTCAGACATCCCTTCATCTTGGGAGATGCAAGACGAGGCTGCATTCAATTCACTGCAGGGATATCCGGCCTTACTTCGAGTCAGAGCATCTCGGTGTCCATTCCACTTGAGGCCACAAACTCAGGGTCCCTCTCACATACCTGTAGCTGAGAGAAGCCTCCTCTTGAGGGGCTTGTGGAAAGTTGGTATTCCTCTTGAGTCGAAGCCAGGGACTAAGCTCTCATCTCGAGTTGATTTGGGGTCCACGGAGCCCTTTCGTATTGCTCCAGTGACCTCAGGATCCCTCTAGACATGAGACAGTGATCTTGGGTTTTCTCTGGAGAGCCATCAAGGAAATCAAGGCTCCGTTCACGTTTGATGTGGAACACGGAATTGCTCTGCACACAGTGCAGGGGAATCGGGCCTCATCTCACGGAGAGGGGGAACTCTCATGGTTTTTCTCGAGTTGCGGCCGGAACATGGGGTATATTCTCGAGTTACTACGGGGAGGGCCCTTCCAGACATGTGTTTGTTCAGTGACGTCAGGACTCCTGCCTAGGTGCGAGGGACACCTCGGGATTCTCCTCGAGTCTTGGCATGGCAATTGGTACGCATCTCCACGTGAGGCGGGAGACCCAGGGTACGTTTCCACGTGCCACAGGGATCCTGGGACTCCTATCCTTTTTCAAGAGGAGTCAGGCATCGTCTCCTTTGGAAGCATTGATCTCCGCGGACCTCTCGAGTTTTCAAAGGATGTGAGGCCTCCGGTCGCGGTGAGGCGGAGGACTAGGTCTTTCTCTGGCGTCTCCACAGGGGATTCAGACATTCCTTCGTCTTGGGAGATGCAAGACGAGCCTGCATTCAATTCACTGCAGGGATATCCGGCCTTACTTCGAGTCAGAGTATCTCGGTGTCCATTCAACTTGAGGCCACAACCTCAGGGTCCCTCTCACATGCCTGTAGCTGAGAGAAGCCTCCTCTTGAGGTCCTTGTGGAAAGTTGGTATTCCTCTTGAGTCGAAGCCAGGGACTAAGCTCTCATCTCGAGTTGATTTGGGGTCCACGGAGCCCTTTCGTGTTGCTCCAGTGACCTCAGGATCCCTCTAGACTTGAGACAGTGATCTTGGGTTTTCTCTGGAGTGCCATCAAGGAAATCAAGGCTCCTTTCACGTTTGATGTGGAACACGGAATTGCTCTGCACGCAGTGCAGGGGAATTGGGGCTCTTCTCGCGGCGAGGGGGAAGTCTCATGGTTTTTCTCGAGTTGCGGCCGGAACCTGGGATATATTCTCGAGTTACGAAGGGGAGGGCGCTTACATACACGTGTTTGTTCAGCGACGGCAGGACTCCTGCCTAGGTGCAAGGGACACCTCGGGATTCTCCTCGAGTCTTGGCATGGCAATTGGGACGCGTCTCCACGTGAGGCGGGAGACCCAGGGTCCCTTTCCACGTGCCACAGGGATCGTGGGACTCCTATCCATTTTCAAGAGGAGTCAGGCATCGTCTCCTTGGGAAGCATTGATATCCGCAGACCTCTCGAGTTTTCAAAGGATGTGAGGCCTACGGTCGCGTTGAGGCTGAGGACTAGGTCTTTCGCTGTCGTCTCCACAGGGGATTCAGACATCCCTTCGTCTTGGGAGATGCAAGACGAGCCTGCATTCAATTCACTGCAGGGATATCCGGCCTTACTTCGAGTCAGAGCATCTCGGTGTCCATTCCACTTGAGGCCAGAAACTCAGTTTCCCTCTCACATACCTGTAGCTGAGAGAAGCCTCCTCTTGAGGTGCTTGTGGAAAGTTGGTATTCCTCTTGAGTCGAAGCCAGGGACTAAGCTCTCATCTCGAGTTGATTTGGGGTCCACGGAGCACTTTCGTGTTGCTCCAGTGACCTCAGGATCCCTCTAGACTTGAGACAGTGATCTTGGGTTTTCTCTGGAGTGCCATCAAGTAAATCAAGGCTCCATTAACGTTTGATGTGGAACACGGAATTGCTCTGCACGCAGTGCAGGGGAATCGGGCCTCATGTCGCGGCGAGGGGGAAGTCTCATGGTTTTTCTCGAGATGCGGTCGGAACCTGGGGTATATTCTCGAGTTACGACAGGGAGGGCCCTTCCAGACATGTGTTTGTTCAGCGACGTCAGGACTCCTGCCTAGGTGCGAGGGACACCTCGGGATTCTCCTCGAGTCTTGGCATGGCAATTGGGTCGCGTCTCCACGTGAGGCGGGAGACCCAGGGTCCCTTTCCACGTGCCACAGGGATCCTGGGTCTCCTATCCATTTTCAAGAGGAGTCAGGCATCGTCTCCTTTGGAAGCATTGATGTCTGCGGACCTCTCGAGTTTTCAAAGGATGTGAGGCCTCCGGTCGCCATGAGGCTGAGAACTAGGTCTTTCTCTGTGGTCGCCATAGGGGATTCAGAGATCCCTTCGTCTTGGGAGATGCAAGACGAGCCTGCATTCAATTCACTGCAGGGATATCCGGCCTTACTTCGAGTCAGAGCATCTCGGTGTCCATTCCACTTGAGGCCACAAACTCCGGGGCCCTCTCACCTACATGTAGCTGAGAGAAGCCTCCTCTTTAGGTGCTTGTGGAAAGTTGGTATTCCTCTTGAGTCGAAGCCAGGGACTAAGCTCTCATTTCGAGTTGATTTGGGGTCCACGGAGCCCTTTCGTGTTGCTCCAGTGACCTCAGGATCCCTCTAGACTTGAGACAGTGATCTTGGGTTTTCTCTGGAGTGCCATCAAGGAAATCAAGGCTCCTTTCACGTTTGCTGTGGAACACAGAATTGCTCTGCACGCAGTGCAGGGGAATTGGGGCTCTTCACGCGGCGAGGCAGAAGTCTCATGGTTTTTCTCGAGTTGCGGCCGGAACCTGGGGTATATTCTCGAGTTACGACGGGGAGGGCCCTTCCAGACACGTGTTTGTTCAGCGACGTCAGGACTCCTGCCTATGTGCGAGGGACATCTCGGGATTCTCCTCGAGTCTTGGCATGGCAATTGGGACGCGTCTCCACGTGAGGCGGGAGACCCAGGGTCCCTTTCCACGTGCCACAGGGATCCTGGGACTCCGATCCATTTTCAAGAAGAGTCAGGCATCGTCTCCTTTGGAAGCATTGATCTCCGTGGACCTCTCGAGTTTTCAAAGGATGTGAGGCCTCCGGTCGCGGTGAGGCGGAGGACTAGGTCTTTCTCTGGCGTCTCCACAGGGGATTCAGACATTCCTTCGTCTTGGGAGATGCAAGACGAGCCTGCATTCAATTCACTGCAGGGATATCCGGCCTTACTTCGAGTCAGAGTATCTCGGTGTCCATTCAACTTGAGGCCACAACCTCAGGGTCCCTCTCACATGCCTGTAGCTGAGAGAAGCCTCCTCTTGAGGTCCTTGTGGAAAGTTGGTATTCCTCTTGAGTCGAAGCCAGGGACTAAGCTCTCATCTCGAGTTGATTTGTGGTCCACGGAGCCCTTTCGTGTTGCTACAGTGACCTCAGGATCCCTCTAGACTTGAGACAGTGATCTTGGGTTTTCTCTGGAGTGCCATCAAGGAAATCAAGGCTCCTTTCACGTTTGATGTGGAACACGGAATTGCTCTGCACGCAGTGCAGGGGAATTGGGGCTCTTCTCGCGGCGAGGGGGAAGTCTCATGGTTTTTCTCGAGTTGCGGCCGGAACCTGGGATATATTCTCGAGTTACGAAGGGGAGGGCGCTTACATACACGTGTTTGTTCAGCGACGGCAGGACTCCTGCCTAGGTGCGAGGGACACCTCAGGATTCTCCTCGAGTCTTGGCATGGCAATTGAGACGCGTCTCCACGTGAAGCGGGAGACCCAGTGTCCCCTTTCACGTGGACAGGGATCCTGGAACTCCTATCCATTTTCAAGAAGAGTCAGGCATCGTCTCCTTTGAAAGCATTGATCTCCGCGGACTTCTCGAGTTTTCAAAGGATGTGAGGCCTCCGGTCGCGATGAGGCGGAGAACTAGGTCTTTTTCTGTGGTCTCCACAGGGGATTCAGACATCCCTTCGTCTTGGGAGATTCAAAACGAGCTTGCATTCAATTCACTGCAGGGATATCCGGCCTTACTTCGAGTCAGAGCATCTCGGTGTCCATTCCACTTGAGGCCACAAACTCAGGGTACCTCTCACATACAAGTAGCTGAGAGAAGCCTCCTCTTGAGGTGCTTGTGGAAAGTTGGTATTCTTCTTGAGTCGAAGCCAGGGACTAAGCTCTCATCTGGAGTTGATTTGGGGTCCACGGAGCCCTTTCGTGTTGCTTCAGTGACCTCAGGATCCCTCTAGACTTGCGACAGTGATCTTGGGTTTTCTCTGGAGTGCCATCAAGGAAATCAAGGCTCCTTTCACGTTTGATGTGGAACACGGAATTGCTCTGCACGCAGTGCAGGGGAATCGGGCCTCATGTCGCGGCGAGGGGGAAGTCTCATGGTTTTTCTCGATTTGCGGCCGGAACCTGGGGTATATTCTCGTGTTACGACAGGGAGGGCCCTTCCAGACATGTGTTTGTTCAGCGACGTCAGGACTCCTGCCTAGGTGCGAGGGACACCTCGGGATTCTCCTCGAGTCTTGGTATGGCAATTGGGTCGCGTCTCCACGTGAGGCGGGAGACCCAGGGTCCCTTTCCACGTGCCACAGGGATCCTGGGACTCCTATCCATTTTCAAGAGGAGTCAGGCATCGTCTCCTATGGAAGCATTGATCTCCGCGGACCTCTCGAGTTTTCAAAGGATGTGAGGCCTCCGGTCGCCATGAGGCTGAGAACTAGGTCTTTCTCTGTGGTCTCCAGAGGGGATTCAGAGATCCCTTCGTCTTGGGAGATGCAAGACGAGCCTGTATTCAATTCACTGCAGGGATATCCGGCCTTACTTCGAGTCAGAGCATCTCGGTGTCCATTCCACTTGAGGCCACAAACTCAGGGTCCCTCTCACATACCTGTAGCTGAGAGAAGCCTCCTCTTGAGGTGCTTGTGGAAAGTTGGTATTCCTCTTGAGTCGAAGCCAGGGACTAAGCTCTCATCTCGAGTTGATTTGGTGTCCACGGAGCCCTTTCGTGTTGCTCCAGTGACCTCAGGATCCCTCTAGACTTGAGACAGTGATCTTGGGTTTTCTCTGGAGTGCCATCAAGGAAATCCAGGCTCCTTTCACGTTTAATGTGGAACACGGAATTGCTCTGCACGCAGTGCAGGGTAATTGGGGCTCTTCACGCAGGAGGGGGAAGTCTCATGGTTTTTCTCGAGTTGCGGCCGGAATCTGGGGTATATTCTCGAGTTACGACGGGGAGGGCCTTCCAGACATGTGTTTGTTCAGCGACGTCAGGACACCTGCATAGGTGCGAGGGACACATCGGGATTCTCCTCGAGTCTTGGCATGGCAATTGGGATGCGTCTCCACGTGAAGCTGGAGACCCAGGGTCCCCTTCCAAGTGGACAGGTATCCTGGGACTCCTATCCATTTTCAAGAGGAGTCAGGCATCGTCTCCTTTGGAAGCAATGATCTCTGCGGACCTCTCGAGTTTTCAAAGGATGTGAGGCCTCCGGTCGCGATGAGGCGGAGAACTAGGTCTTTGTCTGTGGTCTCCACAGGGGATTCAGACATCCCTTCATCTTAGGGATTCAAGACAAGCTTGCATTCAATTCACTGCAGGGATATCCGGCCTTACTTTGAGTCAGAGCATCTCGGTGTCCATTCCACTTGAGGCCACAAACTCAGGGTACCTCTCACATACAAGTAGCTGAGAGAAGCCTCCTCTTGAGGTGCTTGTGGAAAGTTGGTATTCCTCTTGAGTCGAAGCCAGGGACTAAGCTCTCATCTCGAGTTGATTTAGTGTCCACGGAGCCCTTTCCTGTTGCTCCAGTGACCTCAGGATCCCTCTAGACTTGAGACAGTGATCTTGGGTTTTCTCTGGAGTGCCATCAAGGAAATCAAGGCTCCTTTCACGTTGGAGGTGGAACACGGAATTGCTCTGCACGCAGTGCAGGGGAATCGGGCCTCATCTCGCGGCGAGGGGAAAGTCTCATTGTTTTTCTCGAGTTGCGGCCGGAACCTGGGGTATATTCTCGAGTTATGTCGGGGAGGGCCCTTCCAGACACGTGTTTGTTCAGCGACGTCAGGACTCATGCCTAGGTGCGAGAGACACATCGGGATTCTCCTCGAGTCTTGGCATGGCAATTGGGACGCGTCTCCACGTGAGGCGGGAGACCCAGGGTCCCTTTCCACGTGCCACAGGATCCTGGGACTCCTATCCATTTTCAAGAAGAGTCAGGCATCGTCTCCTTTGGAAGCATTGATCTCCGCAGACCTCTCGAGTTTTCAAAGGATGTGAGGCCTCCGCTTGCGATGAGGCGGAGAATTAGGTCTTTCTCTGTGGTCTCCACAGGGGATTCAGACATCCCTTCGTCTTGGGAGATGCACGACGAGCCTGCATTCAATTCACTGCAGGGATATCCGGCCTTACTTCGAGTCAGAGCATCTCGGTGTCCATTCCACTTGAGGCCACAAACTCAGGGTCCCTCTCACATACCTGTAGCTGAGAGAAGCCTCCTCTTGAGGTGCTTGTGGAAAGTTGGTATTCCTCTTGAGTCGAAGCCAGGGACTAAGCTCTCATCTCGAGTTGATTTGGGGTCCACGGAGCCCTTTCGTGTTGCTCCAGTGACCTCAGGATCCCTCTAGACTTGAGACAGTGATCTTGGGTTTTCTCTGGAGTGCCATCAAGGAAATCAAGGCTCCTTTCACGTTTGATGTGGAACACGGAATTGCTCTGCACGCAGTGCAGGGGAATCGGGCCTCATCTCGCGGCGAGGGGGAAGTCTCATGGTTTTTCTCGAGTTGCGGCCGGAACCTGGGGTTTATTCTCGAGTTACGACGGGGAGGGCCCTTCCAGACACGTGTTTGTTCAGCGACGTCAGGACTCCTGCCTAGGTGCGAGGGACACCTCGGGATTCTCCTCGAGTCTTGGCATGGCAATAGGGACGCGTCTCCACATGAGGCGGGAGACCCAGGTTCCCTTTCCACGTGCCACAGATATCCTGGGACTCCTATCGATTTTCAAGAGGAGTCAGGCATCGTCTCCTTCGTTAGTATTGATCTCAGCGGACCTCTCGAGTTTTCAAAGGATGTGAGGCCTCCGTTCACGTTGAGGCGGAGGACTAGGTCTTTCTCTGTGGTCTCCACAGGGGATTCAGACAACCCTTCGTCTTGGGAGATGCAAGACGAGCCTGCATTCAATTCACTGCCGGGATATCCGGCCTTACTTCGAGTCAGAGCATCTCATTGTCCATTCCACTTGTAGGCCACAAACTCAGGGTCCCTCTCACATACCTGTAGCTGAGAGAAGCCTCCTCTTGAGGTGCTTGTGGAAAGTTGGCATTCCTCTTGAGTCGAAGCCAGGGACTAAGCTCTCATCTCGAGTTGATTTGGGGTCCACGGAGCCCTTTCGTGTTGCTACAGTGACCTCAGGATCCCTCTAGACTTGAGACAGTGATCTTGGGTTTTCTCTGGAGTGCCATCAAGGAAATCAAGTCTCCTTTCACGTTTGATGTGGAACACGGAATTGCTCTGCACGCAGTCCAGGATAATCGGGCCTCATGTCGCGGCGAGGGGGAAGTCTCATGGTTTTTCTCGAGTTGCGGCCGGAACCTGGGGTATATTCTCGAGTGACGACGGGGAGGGCCCTTCCAGACACGTGTTTGTTCAGCGACGTCAGGACTCCTGCCTAGGTGCGAGGGACACCTCGGGATTCTCCTCGAGTCTTGGCATGGCAATTGGGACGCGTCTCCACGTGAGGCGGGAGACCCAGGGTCCCTTTCGACGTGCCACAGGGATCCTGGGACTCCGATCCATTTTCAAGAGGACTCAGGCATCGTCTCATTTGGAAGCATTGATCTCTGCGTACCTCTCGAATTTTCAAAGGATGTGAGGCCTCCGGTCGCGATGAGGCGGAGAACTAGGTCTTTCTCTGTGGTCTCCACAGGGGATTCAGACATCCCTTCCTCTTGGGAGATGCAAGACGAGCCTGCATTCAATTCACTGCAGGGATATCTGGCCTTATTTCAAGTCAGAGCATCACGCTATCCATTCGACTTGAGGCCACCAGCTCAGGGTCCCTCTCACATACCTGAAGGTGACAGAAGCCTCCTCTTCCGGTGCTTGTGGAAAGTTGCTATTCCTCTTGAGTCGAAGGCAGGGACGAAGCTCTCATCTCGAGTTGATTTGCGGCCCACGAAGCCCTTTCGTGTTGCTACAGTGACCTCAGGATCCCTCTAGAATTGAGACAGTGATCTTGGGTTTTCTCTGGAGTGCCATCAAGGAAATCAAGGCTCCTTTCACGTTTGATGTGGAACACGGAATTGCTTTGCACGCAGTGCAGGGGAATCGGGCCTCATCTTGCCGCGAGGGGGAAGTCTCATGGTTTTTCTCGAGTTGCGGCCGGAACCTGGGGTATATTCTGGAGTTACGACGGGGAGGGCCCTTCCAGACACGTGTTTGTTCAGCGACGTCAGGACTCCTGCCTAGGTGCGAGGGACACCTCGGGATTCTCCTCGAGTCTTGGAATGGGAATTGGGACCCGTCTCCACGTGAGGCGGGAGACCAAGGCTCCCTTTCCACGTGCCACAGGGATCCTGGGACTCCTATCCATTTTCAAGAGGAGTCAGGCATTGTCTCCTTTGGAAGCATTGATCTCCGTGGACCTGTCGAGTTTCCAAGGATGTGAGGCCTCTGGTCGCCATGAGGCTGAGAACTAGGTCTTTCTCTGTGGTCTCCAGAGGGGATTCAGAGATCCCTTCGTCTTGGGAGATGCAAGACGAGCCTGCATTCAATTCACTGCAGGGATATCCGGCCTTACTTCGAGTCAGAGCATCTCGGTGTCCATTCCACTTGAGGCCACAAACTCAGGGGCCCTCTCACCTATATGTAGCTGAGAGAAGCCTCCTCTTTAGGTGCTTGTGGAAAGTTGGTATTCCTCTTGAGTCGAAGCCAGGGACTAAGCTCTCATCTCGAGTTGATTTGGGGTCCACGGAGCCCTTTCATGTTGCTCCAGTGTCCTTAGGATCCCTCTAGACTTGAGACAGTGATCTTGGGTTTACTCTGGAGTGCCATCAAGGAAATCAAGGCTCCTTTCACGTTTGCTGTGGAACACAGAATTGCTCTGCACGCAGTGCAGGGGAATTGGGGCTCTTCACGCGGCGAGGCAGAAGTCTCATGGTTTTTCTCGAGTTGCGGCCGGAACCTGGGGTATATTCTCGAGTTACGACGGGGAGGGCCCTTCCAGACACGTGTTTGTTCAGCGACGTCAGGACTCCTGCCTATGTGCGAGGGACATCTCGGGATTCTCCTCGAGTCTTGGCATGGCAATTGGGACGCGTCTCCACGTGAGGCGGGAGACCCAGGGTCCCTTTCCACGTGCCACAGGGATCCTGGGACTCCTATCCATTTTCAAGAAGAGTCAGGCATCGTCTCCTTTGGAAGCATTGATCTCCGTGGACCTCTCGAGTTTTCAAAGGATGTGAGGCCTCCGGTCGCTATGATGCCGAGGACTAGGTCTTTCTCTGTCGACTCCACAGGGGATTCAGACATCCCTTCATCTTGGGAGATGCAAGACGAGGCTGCATTCAATTCACTGCAGGGATATCCGGCCTTACTTCGAGTCAGAGCATCTCGGTGTCCATTCCACTTGAGGCCACAAACTCAGGGTCCCTCTCACATACCTGTAGCTGAGAGAAGCCTCCTCTTGAGGGGCTTGTGGAAAGTTGGTATTCCTCTTGAGTCGAAGCCAGGGACTAAGCTCTCATCTCGAGTTGATTTGGGGTCCACGGAGCCCTTTCGTATTGCTCCAGTGACCTCAGGATCCCTCTAGACATGAGACAGTGATCTTGGGTTTTCTCTGGAGAGCCATCAAGGAAATCAAGGCTCCGTTCACGTTTGATGTGGAACACGGAATTGCTCTGCACACAGTGCAGGGGAATCGGGCCTCATCTCGCGGAGAGGGGGAACTCTCATGGTTTTTCTCGAGTTGCGGCCGGAACATGGGGTATATTCTCGAGTTACTACGGGGAGGGCCCTTCCAGACATGTGTTTGTTCAGTGACGTCAAGACTCCTGCCTAGGTGCGAGGGACACCTCGGGATTCTCCTCGAGTCTTGGCATGGCAATTGGTATGCATTTCCACGTGAGGCGGGAGACCCACGGTACCTTTCCACGTGCCACAGGGATCCTGGGACTCCTATCCATTTTCAAGAGGAGTCAGGCATCGTCTCCTTTGGAAGCATTGATCTCCGCGGACCTCTCGAGTTTTCAAAGGATGTGAGGCCTCCGGTCGCGGTGAGGCGGAGGACTAGGTCTTTCTCTGGCGTCTCCACAGGGGATTCAGACATCCCTTCGTCTTGGGAGATGCAAGACGAGCCTGCATTCAATTCACTGCACGGATATTCGGCCTTACTTCGAGTCAGAGCATCTCGGTGTCCATTCCACTTGAGGCCACAAACTCAGGGTCCCTCTCACATACTTCTAGCTGAGAGAAGCCTCCTCTTGAGGTGCTTGTGGAAAGTTGGTATTCCTCTTGAGTTGAAGCCAGGGACTAAGCTCTCATCTCGAGTTGATTTGGGGTCCTTGGAGCCCTTTCCTGTTGCTACAGTGACCTCAAGATCCCTCTAGACTTGAGACAGTGATCTTGGGTTTTCTCTGGAGTGCCATCAGTAAAATCAAGGCTCCTTTCACGTTTGATGTCGATCACGGAATTGTGCTGCACGCAGTGCAGGGGAATCGGGCCTCATCTCGCGGCGAGGGGGAAGTCTCATGGTTTTTCTCGAGTTGCGGCCGGAACCTGGGGTATATTCTCGAGTTACGACGGGGAGGGCCCTTCCAGACACGTGTTTGTTCAGCGACGTCAGGACTCCTGCCTAGGTGCGAGGGAGAACTCGGGATTCTCCTCGAGTCTTGGCATGGCAATTGAGACGCGTCTCCACGTGAGTTGGGAGACCCAGGGTCCCTTTCCACGTGCCACAGGGATCCTGGGACTCCTATCCATTTTCAAGAGGAGTCAGGCATCGTCTCCTTTCTAAGCATTGATCTCCGCGGACCTCTCGAGTTTTCAAAGGATGTGAGGCCTCCGGTCGCGATGAAGCGGAGGACTAGGTCTTTCTCTGTGGTCTCCACAAGGGATTCAGACGTCCCTTCGTCTTAGGAGATGCAAGACGAGCATGCATTCAATTCACTGCAGGGATATCTGTCTGTACTTCGAGTCAGAGCATCTCGGTGTCCATTCCACTTGAGGCCACAAACTCAGGGTCCCTCTCACATACCTGTAGCTGAGCGAAGCCTCCACTTGAGGTGCTTGTGGAAAGTTGGTATTCCTCTTGAGTCGAAGCCAGGGACTCAGCTCTCATCTCGAGTTGATTTGGGGTCCACGGAGCCCTTTCCTGTTGCTACAGTGACCTCAGGATCCCTCTAGACATGAGACAGTGATCTTGGGTTTTCTCTGGAGTGCCATTAAGCAAATCAAGTCTCCTTTCAGGTTTGATGTGGAACACGGAATTGCTCTGCACGCAGTGTAGGGGAATCGGGCCTCATCTCACGGCGAGGGGGAAGTCTCATGGTTTTTCTCGAGTTGCGGCCGGAACCTGGGGTATATTCTCGAATTACGACGGGGAGGGCCCTTCCAGACAAGTGTTTGTTCAGCGACGTCAGGACTCCTGCCTAGGTGCAAGGGACACCCCAGGATTCTCCTCGAGTCTTGGCATGGCAATTGGGACGCGTCTCCACGTGAGGCGGGAGACACAGGGTCCCTTTCCACGTGCCACAGGGATCGTGGGACTCCTATCCATTTTCAAGAGGAGTCAGGCATCGTCTCCTTGGGAAGCATTGATATCCGCAGACCTCTCGAGTTTTCAAAGGATGTGAGGCCTACGGTCGCGTTGAGGCTGAGGACTAGGTCTTTCGCTGTCGTCTCCACAGGGGATTCAGACATCCCTTCGTCTTGGGAGATGCAAGACGAGCCTGCATTCAATTCACTGCAGGGATATCCGGCCTTACTTCGAGTCAGAGCATCTCGGTGTCCATTCCACTTGAGGCCAGAAACTCAGTTTCCCTCTCACATACCTGTAGCTGAGAGAAGCCTCCTCTTGAGGTGCTTGTGGAAAGTTGGTATTCCTCTTGAGTCGAAGCCAGGGACTAAGCTCTCATCTCGAGTTGATTTGGGGTCCACGGAGCCCTTTCGTGTTGCTCCAGTGACCTCAGGATCCCTCTAGACTTGAGACAGTGATCTTGGGTTTTCTCTGGAGTGCCATCAAGGAAATCAAGGCTCCTTTCACGTTTGATGTGGAACACGGAATTGCTCTGCACGCAGTGCAGTGGAATTGGGGCTCTTCTCGCGGCGAGGGGGAAGTCTCATGGTTTTTCTCGAGTTGCGGCCGGAACCTGGGATATATTCTCGAGTTACGACGGGGAGGGCGCTTACATACACGTGTTTGTTCAGCGACGGCAGGACTCCTGCCTAGGTGCGAGGGACACCTCAGGATTCTCCTCGAGTCTTGGCATGGCAATTGAGACGCGTCTCCACGTGAAGCGGGAGACCCAGGGTCCCCTTTCACGTGGACAGGGATCCTGGAACTCCTATCCATTTTCAAGAGGAGTCAGGCATCGTCTCCTTTGGAAGCATTGATCTCCGCGGACTTCTCGAGTTTGCAAAGGATGTGAGGCCTCCGGTCGCGATGAGGCGGAGAACTAGGTCTTTTTCTGTGGTCTCCACAGGGGATTCAGACATCCCTTCGTCTTGGGAGATTCAAAACGAGCTTGCATTCAATTCACTGCAGGGATATCCGGCCTTACTTCGAGTCAGAGCATCTCGGTGTCCATTCCACTTGAGGCCACAAACTCAGGGTACCACTCACATACAAGTAGCTGAGAGAAGCCTCCTCTTGAGGTGCTTGTGGAAAGTTGGTATTCCTCTTGAGTCGAAGCCAGGGACTAAGCTCTCATCTGGAGTTGATTTGGGGTCCACGGAGCCCTTTCGTGTTGCTTCAGTGACCTCAGGATCCCTCTAGACTTGCGACAGTGATCTTGGGTTTTCTCTGGAGTGCCATCAAGGAAATCAAGGCTCCTTTCACGTTTGATGTGGAACACGGAATTGCTCTGCACGCAGTGCAGGGGAATCGGGCCTCATGTCGCGGCGAGGGGGAAGTCTCATGGTTTTTCTCGATTTGCGGCCGGAACCTGGGGTATATTCTCGTGTTACGACAGGGAGGGCCCTTCCAGACATGTGTTTGTTCAGCGACGTCAGGACTCCTGCCTAGGTGCGAGGGACACCTCGGGATTCTCCTCGAGTCTTGGTATGGCAATTGGGTCGCGTCTCCACGTGAGGCGGGAGACCCAGGGTCCCTTTCCACGTGCCACAGGGATCCTGGGACTCCTATCCATTTTCAAGAGGAGTCAGGCATCGTCTCCTATGGAAGCATTGATCTCCGCGGACCTCTCGAGTTTTCAAAGGATGTGAGGCCTCCGGTCGCCATGAGGCTGAGAAATAGGTCTTTCTCTGTGGTCTCCAGAGGGGATTCAGAGATCCCTTCGTCTTGGGAGATGCAAGACGAGCCTGTATTCAATTCACTGCAGGGATATCCGGCCTTACTTCGAGTCAGAGCATCTCGGTGTCCATTCCACTTGAGGCCACAAACTCAGGGTCCCTCTCACATACCTGTAGCTGAGAGAAGCCTCCTCTTGAGGTGCTTGTGGAAAGTTGGTATTCCTCTTGAGTCGAAGCCAGGGACTAAGCTCTCATCTCGAGTTGATTTGGGGTCCACGGAGCCCTTTCGTGTTGCTCCAGTGACCTCAGGATCCCTCTAGACTTGAGACAGTGATCTTGGGTTTTCTCTGGAGTGCCATCAAGGAAATCCAGGCTCCTTTCACGTTTAATGTGGAACACGGAATTGCTCTGCACGCAGTGCAGGGGAATTGGGGCTCTTCACGCAGGAGGGGGAAGTCTCATGGTTTTTCTCGAGTTGCGGCCGGAATCTGGGGTATGTTCTCGAGTTACGATGGGGAGGGCCCTTCCAGACACGTGTTTGTTCAGCGACGTCAGGACTCCTGCATAGGTGCGAGGGACACATCGGGATTCTCCTCGAGTCTTGGCATGGCAATTGGGATGCGTCTCCACGTGAAGCTGGAGACCCCGGGTCCCCTTCCAAGTGGACAGGTATCCTGGGACTCCTATCCATTTTCAAGAGGAGTCAGGCATCGTCTCCTTTGGAAGCAATGATCTCTGCGGACCTCTCGAGTTTTCAAAGGATGTGAGGCCTCCGGTCGCGATGAGGCGGAGAACTAGGTCTTTGTCTGTGGTCTCCACAGGGGATTCAGACATCCCTTCATCTTGGGGATTCAAGACAAGCTTGCATTCAATTCACTGCAGGGATATCCGGCCTTACTTTGAGTCAGAGCATCTCGGTGTCCATTCCACTTGAGGCCACAAACTCAGGGTACCTCTCACATACAAGTAGCTGAGAGAAGCCTCCTCTTGAGGTGCTTGTGGAAAGTTGGTATTCCTCTTGAGTCGAAGCCATGGACTAAGCTGTCATCTCGAGTTGATTTGGTGTCCACGGAGCCCTTTCCTGTTGCTCCAGTGACCTCAGGATCCCTCTAGACTTGAGACAGTGATCTTGGGTTTTCTCTGGAGTGCCATCAAGGAAATCAAGGCTCCTTTCACGTTTGAGGTGGAACACGGAATTGCTCTGCACGCAGTGCAGGGGAATCGGGCCTCATCTCGCGGCGAGGGGAAAGTCTCATTGTTTTTCTCGAGTTGCGGCCGGAACCTGGGGTATATTCTCGAGTTACGTCGGGGAGGGCCCTTCCAGACACGTGTTTGTTCAGCGACGTCAGGACTCCTGCCTAGGTGCGAGAGACACATCGGGATTCTCCTCGAGTCTTGGCATGGCAATTGGGACGCGTCTCCACGTGAGGCGGTAGACCCAGGGTCCCTTTCCACGTGCCACAGGGATCCTGGGACTCCTATCCATTTTCAAGAAGAGTCAGGCATCGTCTCCTTTGGAAGCATTGATCTCCGCAGACCTCTCGAGTTTTCAAAGGATGTGAGGCCTCCGCTTGCAATGAGGCGGAGAATTAGGTCTTTCTCTGTGGTCTCCACAGGGGATTCAGACATCCCTTCGTCTTGGGAGATGCACGACGAGCCTGCATTCAATTCACTGCAGGGATATCCGGCCTTACTTCGAGTCAGAGCATCTCGGTGTCCATTCCACTTGAGGCCACAAACTCAGGGTCCCTCTCACATACCTGTAGCTGAGAGAAGCCTCCTCTTGAGGTGCTTGTGGAAAGTTGGTATTCCTCTTGAGTGGAAGCCAGGGACTAAGCTCTCATCTCGAGTTGATTTGGGGTCCACGGAGCCCTTTCCTGTTGCTCCAGTGACCTCAGTATCCCTCTAGACTTGAGACAGTGATCTTGGGTTTTCTCTGGAGTGCCATCAAGGAAATCCAGGCTCCTTTCACGTTTAATGTGGAACACGGAATTGCTCTGCACGCAGTGCAGGGGAATCGGGCCTCAACTCGCGGCGAGGTGGAAATCTCATGGTTTTTCACGAGTTGCGGCCGGAACCTGGGGTATATTCTCGAGTTACGACGGGGAGGCCCCTTCCAGACACGAGTTTGTTCAGCGACGTCAGGACTCCTGCCTAGGTGCGAGGGACACCTCGGGATTCTCCACGAGTCTTGGCAAGACAACTGGGACGCGACTCCATGTCAGGCGGGAGACCCAGTGTCCCTTTCCACGTGCCACAGGGATCCTGGGACTCCTATCCATTTTCAAGAGGAGTCAGGCATCGTCTCCTTTCGAAGCATTGATCTCCGCGGACCTCTCGAGGTTTCAAAGGATGTGAGGCTTCTGGTCGCGATGAGGCGGAGAACTCGGTCTTTCTCTGTGGTCTCCACAGGGGATTCAGACATCCCTTCGTCTTGGGAGATGCAATACGAGCCTGCATTCAATTCACTGCAGTGATATCCGGCCTTACTTCGAGTCAGAGCATCTCGGTGTCCATTCCACATGAGGCCACAAATTCAGGGGCCCTCTCACATACCTGTAGCTGAGAGAAGCCTCCTCTTGAGGTGCTTGTGGAAAGTTGGTATTCCTCTTGAGTCGAAGCCAGTGACTAAGCTCTCATCTCGAGTTGATTTGGGGTCCACGGAGCCCTTTCGTGTTGCTACAGTGACCTCAGGATCCCTCTAGACTATAGACAGTGATCTTGGGTTTCTCTGGAGTGCCATCAAGGAAATCAAGGCTCCTTTCACTTTTGATGTGGAATACGGAATTGCTCTGCACGCAAGGCAGGCGAATAGGGCCTCATCTCGCGGCGAGGGGGAAGTCTCATGGTTTTTCTCGAGTTGCGGCCGGAACCTGGGGTATATTCTCGAGTTACGACGGGGAGGGCCCTTCCAGACACGTGTTTGTTCAGCGACGTCAGGACTCCTGCCTAGGAGCGAGGGACGCCTCGGGATTCCCCTCGAGTCTTGGGATGGCAATTGGGATGCGTTTCCACGTGAGGCGGGAGACCCAGGGTCCCTTTCCATGTGCCACAGGGATCCTGGGACTCCTATCCATTTTCAAGAGGAGTCAGCCATCGTCTCCTTCGGAAGTATTGATCTCCGCGGACCTCTCGAGTTTTCAAAGGATATGAGGTCTCCGGTTGCGTTGTGGTGGAGGACTAGGTCTTTCTCTGTGGTCTCCACAGGGGATTCAGACATCCCTTCGTCTTGGGAGATGCAAGACGAGCCTGCATTCAATTCACTGCAGGGATATCCGGCCTTCCTTCGAGTCAGAGCATCTCGGTGTCCATTCCACTTGAGGCCACAAACTCGGGGTCCCTCAAATATACCTGTAGCTGAGAGAAGCCTCCTCTTGAGGTGCTTGTGGAAAGTTGGTATTCCTCTTGAGTCGAATCCAGGGACTAAGCTCCCATCTCGAGTTGATTTGGGTTCCACGGAGCCCTTTCCTGTTGGTCCAGTCACCTCAGGATCCCTCTAGACTTGAGACAGTGAATCTTGGGTTTTCTCTGGAGTGCCATCAAGGAAATCAAGGCTCCTTTCACGTTTGATGTGGAACTCGGAATTGCACTGCACGCAGTGCAGGGGAATCGGGCCTCATCTCGCAGCGAGGGGGAAGTCTCATGGGTTTTCTCGAGTTACGGCCGGAACCTGGGGTATATTCTCGAGTTACGACGGGGAGGGCCCTTCCAGACACGTGTTTGTTCAGCGACGTCAGGACTCCTGCCTAGGTGCGAGGGACACCTCGGTCTTCTCCTCGAGTCTTGCATGGCAATTGGGACGCGTCTCCACGTGAGGCGGGAGACCCAGGGTCCCTTTCCATGTGCCACAGGGATCCTGGGACTCCTATCCATTTTCAAGAGTAGTCAGGCATCGTCTCCTTTTGAAGCATTGATCTCCGTGGACCTCTCGAGTTTTCAAAGGATGTGAGGCCTCCGGTCGCGATGAGGCGGAGAACTAGGTTTTCTCTGTGGTCTCCACAGGGGATTCAGACATCCATTCGTCTTGGGAGATGCAAGACGAGCCGGCATTCAATTCACTGCAGGGATATCCGGCCTTAGTTCGAGTCAGACGATCTCGGTGTCCATTCCTCTTGAGGCCACAAACTCCGGGTCCCTCTCACATACCTGTAGCTGAGAGAAGCCTCCTCTTGAGGTGCTTGTGGAAAGTTGGTATTCCTCTTGAGTCGAAGCCAGGGACTAAGCTCTCATCTCGAGTTGATTTGGGGTCCACGGAGCCCTTTCGTGTTGCTCCAGTGACCTCAGGATCCCTCTAGACTTGAGACAGTGATCTTGGGTTTTCTCTGGAGTGCCATCAAGGAAATCAAGGCTCCTTTCACGTTTAATGTGGAACACGGAATTGCTCTGCACGCAGTGCAGGGGAATCGGGCCTCATCCAGTGGCGAGGGGGAAGTCTCATGGTTTTTCTCGAGTTGCGGCCGGAACCTGGGGTATATTCTCGAGTTACGACGGGGAGGGCCTTTCCAGACACGTGTTTCTTCAGCGAAGTCAGGACTCCTGCCTAGGTGCGAGGAACACCTCGGGATTCTCCTCGAGTCTTGGCATGGCAATGGGGACTCGTCTCCACGTGAGGCGGGGGACCCAGGGTCCCTTTCCACGTGCCACAGGGATCCTGGGACTCCTATGCATTTTCAAGAGGAGTCGGGTATCGTTTCCTTTGGAAGCAATCATCTCTGCAGACCTCTCGAGTTTTCAAAGGATGTGAGGCCTCCGGTCGCAATGAGGCGGAGATCTAGGTGTTTCTCTGTGGTCTCCACAGGGGATTCAGACATCCCTTCGTCTTGGGAGATGCAAGACGAGCCTGCATTCAATTCACTGCAGGGATATCCGGCCTTACATCGAGTCAGAGCATCTCGGTGTCCATTCCACTTGAGGCCACAAACTCAGGGTCCCACTCACATATCTGTAGCTGAGAGAAGCCTCCTCTTGAGGTGCTTGTGGAAAGTTGGTATTCCTCTTGAGTCGAAGCCAGGGACTAAGCTCTCATCTCGAGTTGATTTGGGGTCCACGGAGCCCTTTCGTGTTGCTCCAGTGACCTCAGGATCCCTCTAGACTTGAGACAGTGATCTTGGGTTTTCTCTGGAGTGCCATCAAGGAAATCAAGGCTCCTTTCACGTTTGATGTGGAACACGGAATTGCTCTGCATACAGTGCAGGGGAATCGGGCCTGAACTCGCGGAGAGGGGGAAATCTCATGGTTTTTCACGAGTTGCGGCCGGAACCTGGGGTATATTCTCGAGTTACGACGGGGAGGCCCATTCCAGATACGAGTTTGTTCAGCGACGTCAGGACTCCTGCCTAGGTGCGAGGGACACCTCGGGATTCTCCTCGAGTCTTGGCATGGCAATTGGGACGCGACTCCATGTCAGGCGGGAGACCCAGTGTCCCTTTCCACGTGCCACAGGGATCCTGGGACTCCTATCCATTTTCAAGAGGAGTCAGGCATCGTCTCCTTTCGAAGCATTGATCTCCGCGGACCTCTCGAGTTTTCAAAGGATGTGAGGCTTCTGGTCGCGATGAGGCGGAGAACTCGGTCTTTCTCTGTGGTCTCCACAGGGGATTCAGACATCCCTTCGTCTTGGGAGATGCAATACGAGCCTGCATTCAATTCACTGCAGTGATATCCGGCCTTACTTCGAGTCAGAGCATCTCGGTGTCCATTCCACATGAGGCCACAAACTCAGGGGCCCTCTCACATACCTGTAGCTGAGAGAAGCCTCCTCTTGAGGTGCTTGTGGAAAGTTGGTATTCCTCTTGAGTCGAAGCCAGTGACTAAGCTCTCATCTCGAGTTGATTTGGGGTCCACGGAGCCCTTTCTTGTTGCTACAGTGACCTCAGGATCCCTCTAGACTAGAGACAGCGATCTTGGGTTTTCTCTGGAGTGCCATCAAGGAAATCAAGGCTCCTTTCACTTTTGATGTGAAATACGGAATTGCTCTGCACGCAAGGCAGGGGAATAGGGCCTCATCTCGCGGCGAGGGGGAAGTCTCATGGTTTTTCCCCAGTTGCGGCCGGAACCTGGGGTATATTCTCGAGTTACGACGGGGAGGGCCCTTCCAGACACGTGTTTGTTCAGCGACGTCAGGAATCCTGCCTAGGTTCGAGGGACACCTCGGGATACTCCTCGAGTCTTGGCATGGCAATGGGGACGCTTCTCCACGTGAGGCGGGTAACCCAGGGTACCTTTCCACGTGCCACAGGGATCCTGGGACTCCTATCCATTTTCAAGAGGAGTCAGGCATCGTCTCCTTTGGAAGCATTGATCTCCGCGGACCTCTCGAGTTTTCAAAGGATGTGAGACCTCCGGTCGCGATGAGGCGGAGGACTAGGTCTTTCTCTGTTGCCTCCACAGCGGATTCAGACATCCCTTCGTCTTGGGAGATGCAAGACGAGCCTGCATTCAATTCACTGCAGGGATATCCGGCCTTACGTCGAGTCAGAGCATCTCAGTGTCCATTCCACTTGAGGCCACAAACTCAGGGTCCCTCTCACATACCTGTAGCTGAGAGAAGCCTCCTCTTGAGGTGCTTGTGGAAAGTTGGTATTCCTCTTGAGTCTAAGCCAGGGACTAAGCTCTCATCTCGAGTTGATTTGGGGCCCACGGAGCCCTTTCGTGTTGCTCCAGTGACCTCAGGATCCCTCTAGACTTGAGATAGTGATCTTGGGTTTTCTCTGGAGTGCCATCAAGGAAATCAAGGCTCCTTTCAGGTTTGATGTGGAACACGGAATTGCTCTGCACGCAGTGCAGGCGAATCGGGCCTCATCTCGCGGCGAGGGGGAAGTCTCATTTTTTTTCTCGAGTTGCGACCGGAACCTTGGGTATATTCTCGAGTTACGACGGGCAGGGCCCTTCCAGACACGTGTTTGTTCAGCGACGTCAGGACTCCTTCCTAGGTGCGAGGGACACCTCGGGATTCTCCTCGAGTCTTGGCATGGCAATTGGGACGCGTCTCCACGTGAGGTGGGAGACCCAGGGTCCCTTTCCACGTGCCACAGGGAACCTGGGACTCCTATCCATTTTCAAGAGGAGTCAGGCATCGTCTCCTTTGGAAGCATTGATCTCCACGGACCTCTCAAGTTTTCAAAGGATGTGAGGCCTCCGGTCGCGATGAGGCGGAGAACTAGGTCTTTCTCTGTGGTCTCCACAGGGTATTCAGACAATCCTTCGTCTTGGGAGATGCAAGATGAGCCTGCATTCAATTCACTGCAGGGACATTCGGCCTTACTTCGAGTCAGAGCATCTAGGTGTCCATTCCACTTGAGGCCACAAACTCAGGGTCCCTCTTACATACATGTAGCTGAAAGAAGCCTCCTCTTGAGGTGCTTGTGGAAAGTTGGTATTCCTCTTGAGTCGAAGTCAGGGACTAACCTCTCATCTCGAGTTGATTTGGGCTCCACGGAGCCTTTTTCTGTTGCTACAGTGACCTCGGGATCCCTCTAGACTTGAGGCAGTGATCTTGGGTTTCCTCTGGAGTGTCATCAAGGAAATCAAGGCTCCTTTCACCTTTGATGTGGAACACGGAATTGCTCTGCACACAGAGCAGGGGAATCGGGCCTCATCTCACGGCGAGGGGGATGTCTCATGGTTTTTCTCGAGTTGCGGCCGGAACCTGGGGTAAATTCTCGAGTTACCTTGGGGAGGGCCCTTCCAGACACGTGTTGTTCAGCGACGTCAGGACTCCTGCCTAGGTGTGAGGGACACCTCCGGATTCTCCTCGAGTCTTGGCATGGCAATTGGGACGCGTCTCCACAAGAGGCGGGAGACCCAGTGTCCCTTTCCATGTGCCACAGGGATCCTGGGATTCCTATCCATTTTCAAGAGGAGTCAGGCATCGTCTCCTTTGGAAGCATTGATCTCCGTGTACCTCTAGTGTTTTCAAAGGATGTGAGGCCTCCGGTCACGATGAGGCGGAGAACTAGTTCTTTCTCTGTGGTCTCCACAGGGGATTCAGACCTCACTTCGTCTTGGGAGATGCAAGACGAGCCTGCATTCAATTCACTGCAGGGATATCCGGCCTTAGTTCGAGTCAGAGCATCTCGGTGTCCATTCCACTTGAGGCCACAAATTCAGGGTCCCTCTCACATACCTGTAGCTGAGAGAAGCCTCCTCTTGAGGTGCTTGTGGAAAGTTGGTATTCCTCTTGAGTCGAAGCCAGGGACTAAGCGTTCATCTCGAGTTGATTTGGGGTCCACGGAGCCCTTTCGTGTTGCTCCAGTGACCTCAGGATCCCTCTAGACTTGAGACAGTGATCTTGGGTTTTCGCGGGAGTGCCATCAAGGAAATCAAGGCTCCATTCACGTTTGATGTAGAACACGGAATTGCTCTGCATG